>NC_055989.1:153677953-154281944 GCF_018446385.1 Zingiber officinale
TGCGCAGAGCCCTAGCGTCATCGTCCTGGTCATCTTCCTTCGTCATCCGCCCGTGTAAGCCCTTTCGGAGGGTGTCAGGTGGATCGGACGCCGCAGCGACTTTCCGTCAACTTCCAGTACATCAAGGTCCGCTTCCATCTGACTCAGCTTCCGGACGGGATCACCCACGTTCTCATTTCCTATAGGGAGAGGGAAGAGGGCAATGAGATTTGGGAATTGAGGGTTTGCCAATTGAGTGAAAAAAGTCACGGTGAGATTAGATGTTTAAACACATGTGTATCCGAGCATGATTTTTCTATACATTGTCATTAATAATATTAATAAGTATTAACAGGGCTCTACACATATTCAAATATTAAGTTTTCTGTTTCATATGAATAAGGAATGAAAATAACCTCACAAGTTTCTTGCGGTCAGTAAATTTTTTATCTTTGTTTCTGCCATCAGGAAGAATTCCATGAGGTACTTTTTACTGAGGCTCTCCAATGATTGAGCTAAGTTATATGTTGTTGGTAGTGACTCTGGAGAGTAATTGATGTCGTTTAATTTGGTGATAAGAGTCTTCTCTCTCAATCCTGGTGAAGTGCGGAGCTGGTTCAATCTTTAGATTATTCCATTTTGGGAGAGAACGTAACTTTCCATGTAATTTAAGTTTCTTTTCAATTTCCACAAATTTATAAATATCTATTCAATTTATATAAATTTAAAATGATTTTTTTTTCTTCTTTAGTTGTGTTAGATCAAATGAAAATTAATTAAACTGACGATAAAAAACAATGGAATTAAAAATGATGAGAAAAACAACACAATTTATTAGAGCAAATGAAGAAACTAGCTAGTAGCTAGCTTGAGAACAGCAAATTAAACATACATAAAGTTGACTGATCATCGATCATCCATTTTATTTTAAAACACCGAACATACCAAATTTATTTAAAACAGTAGTAGCTAGCAAAGCGACGAAGCCAAGCCAGAAGCAGAATGGATGATCAGATAGGCAATTAATTAAGAGAGGAGAGTAAGAGAGCAGAGACTCCGATCGCATTTATATAATTGTTGTACTGGCCAAAGAATCCAACAATTCGACCGTTGACAATTGGAACAGTGAAGTCCTTGCCACCTCCTTTCCCAAAAGGCCCATGTTGCTTCCCCAAGTTGGTTTTAAATCCGAGCTCAGCGATACAAGTTTCGCCGTTATAATCATTGATGGACCCAAAGATTTTGTTGATATATTCACCTCGGCCTAGTTCCAACTGCAACGTATATCGATCTCAAAATTGATATGTGATATGGTGTATGATTGTGGGGTTAGTAAGATGATATGATCAGGAGTCGAGACTACGGGACAGTTAGAAGTCAAGTTTAATTTATTAAAACTAAAAATCAATTTCTTAAGCTTAATTTTTTTTTGAATTGGATCGGATGAGTTTTTAGGAAATGATAAAGTAAAAAAATAAAAAAATAAACTCATAATTGACTATCCCTTGGGGCACTAGCATAATATATATTAGGTATCTAGTTTTTTGAATGGACTAAATTCATCAATCTCATCCCACTAAAGTTTTTCATCGACGACTAAGATAAATTTGAGAGTATGAATGATATGTCGCTCGTAGCCAACATCCTAAGAATATTTTTCCTCTAAAGGAAATTAATTCACAGTGTATCGCAATTAAAAATTGATTTATGGATATTTGATTAAGTGTGGAAGCTTACTCCATTGTAGCGTAGAGGACGAATAGCTATTAATTATAAAAAATATATATCTTAGTCGTTTAACAACTAATTATCTATTGTTATTGTAATTTTAATATAAATTTGACTATATTTAAATGATTTAAATAAATTTTAATAAATTCAATAAATTGAAATCAATGATTTTTTTAATCAAATTGAATTAATTTAATTTTAACAACAACAACAACAACAACAACAACAACAATCAAGCCTTTTCCCACTAGGTGGGGTCGGCTGTATGAATCCTTTTACGCCATTGGGCTCTATCTCCTATTATATTATCATCTATATTTAAATAAATTTTATCTTGTTTTATTGTTGCTAACCAAGTCTTTTTTGGTCTTCCTCTTCCTCGTTTGATATGCATGTTTATCATAATTTCACATCACCTAACTGGAGCATTTATTAGTTGTCTAAGTACATGTCCGTACCATTTTAAACGTGTCTCTCGGAGTTTTTCCTCAATAGATGCAACTCCGACTTTCTCTCTAATGCTCTCATTTCTTATTTTGTCCATCTTCGTATGTCCATACATCCACCTTAACATCTTCATCTCTGCAACTCTCATCTTCTGCTCATGTGCTCGAGTCATAGCCCAACATTCAGCTCCATATAACATAACATGTCTAACTGTGGTTTTATAGAACTTACCTTCAAGTTTAAGAGGTACTTTACGGTCACATAAAACACTCGACGCTCCCCTCCATTTCACCCATCCTACTTGTATTCTATGTAAGACATCTCTCTCAATCCCTCCATCATTTTGTAAAAATGATCCTAAATATTTAAATCGCTCGGTTTCAAGCAACTCGTCCTCTCCTATCTTAACAATTGTTTCATTACTTCTAATATTGCTAAACTTAAATTCCATATATTCTGTCTTTAATCTACTAAGCTTAAAACCTTTCCCTTCTAGTGTTTCCCTCCAAGATTCTAGCTTAGCATTTACTCCTTCACGTGTCTCATCTACCAAAATAATATCATCTGCAAACAACATGCACCACGGTACTGTGTCTTGAATGTGCGCAGTGAGTTCATCCATAATTAGTGTAAAAAGATGGGGACTTAGAGCTGATCCTTGATGTAACCCTATCTTTATTGGAAATGCTTCAGTTACTCCGCCTGAAGTCTTTACTCTGGTCGTTACATCCTCATGCATATCCTTAATTAGTTCAATATATGTTACGCTAACACATCTCTTTTCTAAAATTCGCCATATAATTTCTCTTGGGACTCTATCATACGCTTTTTCTAAGTCAATGAATACCATGTGTAGATCTTGTTTTTGCTCCCGATATTTTTCAATTAATTGCCTAAGAAGATGTATAGCTTCTATTGTCGACCTTCCAGGCATAAACCCAAATTAATTTTCTGTCACTGTGGTCTCCTTCCTTAATCTTTTTTCTATTACTTTTTCCCAAAGTTTCATAGTATGACTCATTAGTTTAATACCCCTATAGTTTGCACAATTTTGTACGTCTCCCTTATTCTTATATAAGGGAACTAGAGTACTTATCTTCCATTGATCAGGTATTTTTTTCGTTTTCAATATCATGTTAAATAATTTTATAAGCCATTCAATACCTTGTTTCCCTAAGCACTTCCATACCTCTATCGGAATATCATCTGGTCCAACGGCTTTTCCATTGTGCATCTCATTTAAAGTTTGTTTCACTTCTAAAGTTTGAATTCTACGATAAAAATTAAAATTTCGATTCTCATTTGACCTAATTAAATTACCCAAGTTAAGTTGGTCTCCTAAACCTTCATTAAAAAGTTGATGAAAATACCTCTTCCACCGCTCTTTTATTTCTCCATCGCTTACTAATACCCTATTACATTCATCTTTAATACATTTTATTTGGCTAAGATCTCTTGTTTTTCTTTCTCTCACTTTAGCTATTCTATAAATGTCTCTTTCCCCTTCTTTTGTATCCAATTTTTGATATAACCGTTCAAAATTTTCATTTTTTGCTTCACTCACCACTTTCTTAGCTTCTTTCTTGGCTATTGTATATTTTTTTAAGTTTTCCTCATTCTTACAAATATATAATTCCTTATAAGCTATTCGTTTTTCCTTCACTTTCTCTTGTACTTTCTCATTCCACCACCAAGATTCTTTACTTAGCGGTGCATGCCCCTTTGACTCACCGAGGACACTCTTAGCTACTATTTTCAACTTTGATACCATCTTATCCCATGTTGTATTAGAGTCATCATATATTTCACCTAATGCTTGTACTTCTATCTTCTCCTTAAATATATGTTGCTTCCCATCCTTTAACTTCCACCACTTAATTCTAGGAATTGTATATATTTTCTTTCTATTGATACTATGTTTAAGGCGTATATCCAACACTACTACCCTATGTTGGGTAGTTAAGCTTTCTCCAGGGATGACTTTGCAATCTTTACAAATCTTTCTATCCTTCTTCCTAACCATAAGAAAGTCAATTTGCGATTTATTATTCCCACTTTTGAATGTGACTAAGTGTTCTTCTCTTTTTTTAAAAAACGTATTAGCTAATATAAGGTCATATGCTATCGCAAAATCTAATATAGTTTTCCCTTCCTCATTCCTCGTTCCAAACCCATAACTCCCATGTACTCTCTCATATTCCTCATTTTTCACTCCGACATGCCCATTTAGATCACCTCCTATTAAAATCCTTTCATTTGGTGAAATATTTTGTAATATTTCATCTAAGTCCTCCCAAAACCTTAATTTGATAACTTCATCTAATCCTACTTGTGGTGCATATACGCTAATTATGTTCATAGTTTCTTTCGCCACTATTATCTTAAGGGCTATAATTCTATCCCCTTTTCTAACAACTCCTACAACTTCATTCTTTAACAAACTATCTACAATAATACCCACTCCATTTCTTGTTTTACTCTTTCCAGTGTACCATAACTTAAAACCCGAGTTCTCTATCATCTTTGCCTTCTCACCTGTCCATTTTGTCTCTTGTACACACAAAATATTAATTTTCCTCCTAATCATCATATCTACTACCTCCATTGATTTACCAGTGAGAGTTCCTATGTTCCATGTTCCAAATCTTAGATTATTAGTTTTCCTATCATATTTGTTCTTATCTAACCTATGGTGTGAGAACTCTTGCCTATTTAACACTACACCCAAGTTCTCATGGAGATGTAGCGGTCCTTGCTGAGACGTTACAGTCGGACCCTGTAACGCGAACTCTTGCATATTTATCACTACACCCGAGTTCTAGAGATGTAGCAGTCCTTGCCGAGACGTTACAGTCGGACCCTACAACGCGTTCCTTCCGGGGAACAACCTAACATTAGCACAATAGTTTAATGGATTCCTTCATAAAATATTTAACAACGAGTCGTTTTATTATTTTTTAAACCGCTTTTATTGAGGTTTAATTTTGGCCTGAATTTGCTTAGTCATATAACGTTTGCATATACCATTTCCGTTGTAGCATGTATCATTTCAACTGTAACGGTCGCTTTCGTTCGTCCCATGTTAAAAGCCGTTCGGTCCCTCTTTCGGATGAGAAAGACAACACCCTATTATTTACTTTTTGGTTCTGATAATGCATGATTCAAGTTGCATGATTTTAATACTTTCATAACGTTATCTTTGAGCCTTCGTGCCCTTCTTCATATGAAGACTAAAGGTTTATGTCATGAGAAGAAACTAAGCAGGATGTAATAATAATAATAATAATAATAATAATAATAATAATAATAATAATAATAGGTAAGGTAAAAAATGATAGTCGATATCATAGGTTAAAAATTTAGAAAAATGATATGCTTAAAGAAAAGATCTTAAGAAAAAATTCAAGAATAAACACATAAATGATGGAGCACAAAAAAATGAAATAGTGGTCATAAATTTATATGACTATCATTAAATTTTTCTTTAAGATTTAATTTAATATTAAGAGAAAAAAATTAAACTGCTCTTACCATTAAAAAAAAACTATTTTCCTAATAAAGTCATGCCATGTGATCGCACCAGTCGTTTACAGCTTGCAAAAGGACACCACAACTATTGCCATTAAAAAAAAAATGATAGTCGATATGTCGACATGCTGAAAATTTGATATTAAAAGAAGAGAAATTATCTTTACCCTTAGAAAAAACTCTTTTTTTTTTTAATAAATGCCCGAATGGCACACAAGATGGATCAATTGGATTGTCCGGATATATATATTGAAAAAGTCGATCTGATCCACTAGGATCATTCTAATCTTGCAATTATGAAAATAGTTATTTTTAAATGGCAAATCAAGCCAATTATGGTCAGTATTCCATATACAATCGATGAAGCTCGATCAATTAGATTATTCTATTGCATGTGCATCACGTATCGGCATTTGCGTCACTAACTCTTCCGCATAGACTTAATTATTTGCTGAGTCAAAGAGACTTAATTATCTTTAGGTCTTTCCTTATCAATTAAGTCCACCTTCTTGTTGTGTTACATGCCATTATCAACAAGAAAAAAGTATATATCTTGGATAGCAGTTGTCTCAAAGTTCAAATTGATATATTATCAATTCATCTTGCCTAGCATCCAGTTGAACTCAATCTATCAAGACTTCTTTCATAACCAAATGTCCAATTAATGTTTACCGACTCGGATTTCGCGTCTCATATCAAGTATCCGATCCTTAATAACTCATTTGAATTTTTCTTCTCATTTCATGTGTTTGTTCTATCGTAGTTCATTTGGACATTTCTTTCCATGTCAACCAAAGCCGTACTTGTGTTTGACGGGGCTCGAAGTGAAAATAAGAAGTGACCCTTTTATTATGATAAATAATTGTAATGGTTAGTTTACAAATAATAAATACACAAAATGCATAAATAGACCAAAAATAATCTATTACATCAATAAAAAGTGAATAATATTTGAAATAATTACATAAACACTACTCGTCTAGCTGTTTTAGAGACAAAAATATTTATCATATCTGCATAAACTAATTGTCGGATTATTTCTTTCTCAATCGATAATATTGCTAGCCCATTTAGTCTATCTTGTGACATTGTTGATCGAAGATAATTCTTGATTAACTTCAACTTCGAGAAACTTCTTTCTGCTGATGTAGGCTAATTCGGATTATCATTTTTTTTCCTGCAATTGCAAGTATTACTGGTATGGTTAACAAAATCTTATAGGCAATGCAAGTATTTGGGAATAAACCATTTAGTCTTGCCAGACATTGTAGCATATCAATTGCGTTTTTTTCATTTGTTAAATAGCCTCTCACGACCATATATAAACTCTGAACACAATTCATCACCATTAATATATGAAAGTCCATCGTGACTTAAAAATTATTGAAGTTCCATACAAGACTTCATCAGGCTACTTAAAGGCTCACTCTTTAACTTCTCCAAATTCAATAAAAACACAAAAATCTCTTGATATTATTTAAATTGTTCAGACCGAACTTGTAGAGAAGATCGAGCTTGATCAATTATAAATAGAAAATATTCAACTCTAAAAGACTCGATCTTCACCTGATTGTGTCACATAATCATTACCACTTTCATCAAATTGTTTCTTTCTTCGAATAATATGTTTTTCTTAAAATTTAGGTTCAATCCCCATTTCACTTGCCATTTGTATAGCTTCATTCATGGAACTAGCAAATCCTTCTTCTCTAAACTCATCAAGAAATTGATTAAGTCCTTGTAAGAGATTGATCGCAATATCAATATCCATATCTTTAGATTGAATAAACTTACTCACAATATTTATTGCTCGTAACAAGTTATACCAGATTACTATTCCAAGCAAGAACTCAAAACTCTCAAGATCATATAGTGCAAAAGGTCTCAGCATCACTCTTTGTTTTAGAATCTTTAGCAACTTCTGTCAAGTCAAGCATCTCTTAAATGTACAATTTGCTCTTTTATGACTTTCAAACTTTCAATATGATTTTCCCAACCGGTATGTAACAATGGCTTAACAATCAAACCAGACACCTTATCTTTAAAAATTTTCCATCTCTTTGTAGAGGAAGAAAACAATGTGTAGATGCGTTGCACCACTCCAAAGAATTACTCGGCTTTAGGACAACATTCCACCATATTAACTAAGGCCAAATTAAGACTATGACAACCACACGGTGTATAAAAAGCTCTAGGATTTATTTCAGGCAATCTTTTTTTGTACACCTATGTGTCTTCTAGTCATGTTAGACATGTTGTTATTGTTGGATCCCGTGGGTGTTTTGATATGATCAACCAAGTTAGGTTAGGTCCTGCTTGTTATTTGATCCCTGTGCCTAAGTGTGCAGGAACTTAGGAGCGCAGAAAGTCGAGCGGAAGACGCAGCTAGCGAGAAGGACGGCACGGGAAGGGAGCTGACGGGCTCGGTGCGTTTGAAGGACGAGAGAGCTGCGGAAGAGTACTCTGGTGGACGAGAAGAACGTACGCGATATTCGAGGGACGAGAAGCCAGGACGGAAGACTACTCGAGGAAAATGTCAGGAATTAGGTTCGGGTGAGCCCTATTCCGATTGGCCACAATCATCCAAGCTATCGGAGCATCGAAAACTAAAATGAAGTCACAAGGAGCTGGAAAGCTAGCTGGAGGCGCCTTCAACGATGTGTTGAAGGCGCCTATGCAGCCTGCAGGGTTGGACGCACCTCGATCACCTTGAAGGCGCCTCAGACCCAGTCCGAGGTGCCTTTAAGGGCATTGGAGGCACCTCAGACCCATCCAAAGTGGTCGTTTACAATCAGATAGAGTTTTATCCGGTTAAACCTTTGGAGGCGCCTTGAACCCCTTTGGAGGCGCCTTCAACACTCGAGATAGACTTTCCAGGAGCTATATAAAGGCCCCTGGAGCTAGGAAATAATTAATCAACTCTGTATTAAGTTCCTAGCAACTTCTGAGTGCTCTTAGTGTGTAAAAAAGGCTTCTCCGCCTATAGTCAAGGAGAAATTCTAGTAGAGCTGTTCGACTGCCTTGGATTAACAACCCCCTGGGTTGTAACCAAGTTAAATTCTTGTCTCCTCTTCTTTTTCTATTATTTAGTTTTTATATTATAATTGTTGCTAGTTTTTGAGTTGAAAGTCTTGAGGAGGGTATACTATTTTATTTTGCAGGTAATTCACCCCCCTCTTGCCGGCCCCGCTGCACCAATAATTGGTATAAGAGCCTGACAGCCTCAGAAGGACTAACTGCCGACTGAAGTACAAAAATCAAGACGATGGTCGGCGCGAACATTCATCCCCCGAAGTTCGACGGAGACTTCGCTACGTGGAAACGCCAAATGGAGGTATTCTTTAAGACTGAATTTGATATACTTTTAATAATGAAATATGGATATGCAGCGCCAAAAGACAAAGAAGAATACAACTGGACGAAGAAGGAGCAAGCCGATTTCCTGGCCAACGGAAAGGCAGAATTTCACTTGCTCAGCATTCTGCCGCCCCAGGAGGTAAGTCGGATCGGAAGCTATGACTCCGCTAAAGACCTCTAGGAAAAATTCCTGGAGCTCCACGAAGGCACCTCAGAAGCGAAGCTAGCAAGGCGCGACATCCTCCGGACCCAGTTGATGAATCTCCGGATGAACAACGACGAGAAGGTAGCGCAACTCCAGGCGAGAATTAAGGAGTTGATAACTCAACTGACCAACCTTAGAGAACCGGTAACGAACCGAGACTCTATCCGGTATGCGCTCAACGCATTCCCAAGAACTTCAGAGTGGGCATCCTTAGTAGATGCTTACTACATCTCTTAGGACTTTGAGGTAAGTACTTTAGAAAGTTTATTCTCTACAATTGAACTTCATGAATCAAGAATTGCATAACCTAAAGAGAAGTCAAATCTCAATGTTGCCCTATAAGCCGAGATGGACGATCCTGACTCTGAAGCATCAATCGACGAATCTGAAGCGGCACTGTTGGTAAGAAAATTAAATAAGTTTATTAAAACTAATAAATTTAGATCGCAGTCAAAAAAGCATCAATGCAACAAAAGGATGGTTTGATGTTACAACTGCAATGAGGAAGGGCACATCAAAGATGACTGCCCTAAATTAAAGAAAAGGGACAAGGAGAAGTCTCGAAGACCAACACCCTCTAAACGCAAGAGTCTGAAGGCTATATGGGATGAATCTTCATCCTCGAAATCTGAAGTCGAAGCCTTCTCGGGATTAGCACTGATGGCCAACCACCTTTTTGAAGAAACCAGTTCGGAGATGAGCATAGATGAAGGGAGAGGATCATCAGAAGAAGAAAACTGCGACGAAGGGGGAGCATCACCAAGTGAGGTAAGTAAGGTACGTGCTCTAACCCCTACTCAGTCTTTTCAATTTCTCAAAGTGCTTACGAAAGATCTAGCAAAATTAGAAAAAGAAAATGCTGAATTAAAATTAAACTTAGCCAAAGCATGACCTCTAGAAATGTATAATAATTTGAAATTATAATATAAAAAATTGAAGATTGAAATTGAAAAATTGAAAAGTGATCATGCATGCCTAAATAAATTTCCAAAATAAAAAATTAGAATTTATGAAAAATTGAATTGGTATATTAGAAAACACCAGGGTCAACTTAGAAAAATTCCCAAAAGTTATGTACCCCCTAAGTTCTTAAAAAATCCAGTAGGAAGGAACCAGGGTTCGTACCCGCGTGTGTAAACATCAGGGTTCCAAAATCTCAAAAGTTATGTACCCCCTAAGTTCTTAGAAAACACCAGGGTTCCAAAATCTTTGCTAGTTTAATTTTTTTTAAGTTAGAGCTTACAGCAAGAAAATTAAACAATCTTTGTTAGTTTAATTTTTTTATAAGTTAGAGCTTACAGTGAGAAAATTAAACAATGAGTTTCTTCATTAGACTTTGTCTAAGGAAGTGGTTGTTGCTCCAATAACCAAGAAGGCCTAGTGCCTCGCCACGACCTGGAAGCCAAAATATTGAAATAAAATATTTAATTAACTTTCTGGAAAAGTATTAAAATTAGAATTAAATAATGCTTTAAAAAGTTCTTCAAACATTTTTTGTAAAAAAAAATTCTTCAAAAATATTTCTATACCTAGAAAAATTTCTTTCATAAAATTTTGACTTAGAAAAATTCTCAAATAATATTTTTATCTAAGTTAAAATCTCTTCTGAAATTAGAAATTGATTTTAAATTTATACTTAGAAAAAATTCTCTTGCGTAAATTTTTTTTTTAAAAATCATTTTTTTAACTTGAAATTTTTACTTGGAAAATCTTTAAAACTATTTTTACCTAAGTTAAAAAGTTTTCTAAAGTTAGAATTTTTTTTTAGAATCTTGGTTTAACTTAGAATTTTTGCAAAAACTTAAGTAAATCCTTAGAAATCATTTTAGAAATGACTTTCACTTAGAATTTTTTTTTAACTTTTACCCCATTCTTTTTGCTGTGATCAAAGGGGGAGAGATACTAATATAATCTTTTAAAATTCTTTTTAGTTGTTGCAATTTTTTTTTTGCAATCTTTATGCTTAAACTGGTAGTTTAATAATTTCTTTAAATTATTATTTGTTTGTTTTACCCTAACATGAACTTAGGTTGATGCACATCAAAAAGGGGGAGATTGTTGGACACCGTGGGTGTTTTGATGTGATCAACCAAGTTAGATTAGGTTCTGCTTGTTATTTAATCCCTGTGTCTAAGTGTGCAGGAACTTATGAGCGCAGGAAGTCGAGCGGAAGACACAGCTAGCGAGAAGGACGGCACGGGAAGGGAGCCGACGGGCTCGGTGCGTCCGAATGACGAGAGAGGTGAGGAAGAGTACTCCGGTGGACGAGAAGAACGTGCACGGTGTTCGAGGGATGAGAAGCCGGGACGGAAGACTGCTCGAGGAAAAGGTCGAGAATTGGGTTCGAGTGAGCCCTATTCCAGTTGGCCGCAATCACCCAAGCTATCGAAGCATCGGAAGCTAAAATGGAGTCAAAAGGAGCTGGAAAGCTAGCTGGAGGCGCCTTCAACGAAGTGCTAAAGGCGCCTATGCTGCCTGCAGGGTTGGAGGTGTTGGGACCGATGTGCCCGCTAGAGGGGGGGGGGGGGTGAATAGCGGTTCGTCGTGCGCTTGCGTCGTTTGCTTCGTCTTGATGGTTTGCAGTGGAATACAAGTCGAAGACAAACTATACAATGCTAACAAGTTGGATTTACTTGGTATCCACCTCAAGAAGAGGTGACTAATCCAAGGATCCACACACAGACTCACTCCTCCACTATGAAATACTCCTTCTCGGTCACAGCCGGAGGCGGAGAAGCCTCGTACAAACCCAAACACACAAATACAACTCACACAAGAAGAGAAATACAAAAATGAAAGTGAAAACACACTCTTCTTGCTTACTTGCTGTGTGTTGTTGTTGCCTCTTGAATCTTGGAGATGCACTCCAAGAACCCTCAAGAACTGGCAAGAAACTCGGAGGAAATCGCTGGTGAAGATCACAGAAAACCGCAAGAAGAAATTGCAAAGATCTGCGGAGAAAACGCTCCGCCCAGGCTTTAAACAGTGCTCCCAATCGATCGAATTCATCCCCAATCGATTGTCACGTCAGCACCGCTCCATCGCAGCCGTCCATCACCTGCATCCTGCGCAACGGTCATTTCCCAATCGATCGACCGATCGATTGGGACTGCCTTAATTGATCGCCCGATCGATTCAGCGCCTTTCTGTGCTCTCGCGTCCGCGTGAGAGCTGCTGTTGCCCAATCGATCGACCGATCGATTGGCAGCTCCCAATGGATCGCTCGATCTATTGGCAGCTCCCAATGGATCGCCCGACCGATTGGGAAAGTCTCTGTGCTCGCGATTCCACATCCCAATCGATCAACCGATCGATTGGGCCTTCCCATAATCGCAGCACACTCCAATCGATCGACTGATCGATTGGACCCTGGTTTAATCGATCGCCCGATCGATTGAACACTCTGAACTTGACTCAAACTTAAGTCCAAAGTCCCAAACCCAACTTCCGATCAACCGTGACCTGTTGGGTCTCCATGCCTTGCACTTGGCCACACCCGACCAACCTCGAACTAGCCTTCTAGCCTCCTCCATCAGCCTTGCGTCCCTCGGATATCTCCCATCCTTCACGCCTTGCCTCCAGGAGCTTCCTTCGGCCTCATCCTAGTTGTCGGATTATACCACCACACTCGACCAACCTCGAACTAGCCTTCTAACCTCCTCCATCAGCCTTGCGTCCCATCCTTCACGCCTTGCCTTCAAGAGCTTCCTTCGGCCTCATCCTAGTTATCGAGTTCTCCTTACCAAGTCACACTAGGACTTACCTTGCCAAGACCACATGCTTGGACTTACAACCTTTGCCAAGATCACACTTGGACTTTCCAATTGCCTGGCTCCTCACCAGGACTTTCTCCTTTGCCAAGATCACACTTTGACTTTCCAACTGCCTGGCTCCTCACCAGAACTTTCCACTTGCCTGGCTCCTCACCAGGACTTTCCACTTGCCTGACATCCAGTTAGGACTTTCCCAGTCAAGTCTCCTGTCAACTTTGACCTACTTGACTTGTATTCTCATCAGCCTGGTCAACCCTTGACCATCTCCATAACAGGATGATTGCTCCAGCAATCTCCTTATATTGTCAAGCATCAAAACTTAAATCTTGACTCAAGCTTGACTCAACTCAGGCTTAGTCAAACTGGTCAAACTTGACCTAGGAAAATTGCCCCAACAATCTCCCTCTTTTTAATGTTTGACAATACCTCTAAGTTAGGCTAAATCTCATAGCCTTAACATCTTCTTTATACCAAGGCTAAATCACATAGCCTTAACATCTTCTTTATCACAAGGCTAAATCCCATAACTTTAACCTCTTCTTTATCACAAGGCTAAATCTCATAGCCTTAACCCTTCTTTATCACAAAGCATGAATGAAGGCTTCCTTCATTCTCTCCCTTTCCTAGAGGGCAAACTCCCCCTGTTTGGGATGAAGGACTAACTTAACCTTCCATTCTCCCCCTTTATCACACATCAAAACCAGAAAATAAACTCTTCGCCATAAGAGTTAACTCTACGTTGTTTACAACCTCATATATTGTTAACAACCCCACAATGAAGATCTCATATTCTTCATTGCCGCCAAAGCTCCCCCTTGAGCTCTACTTCACTTCACAATGCTCAACCTAGAGCATGCATCAACTTCCTAATGAAACTCCCATTCATTGTATTCAATGCTCCCCCTTGAGCAGTAATCATTTTCTCAATGCTCATCCAAGAGTATTTTTCACTTTACCAATGAATGTCCGATCCCCTTCATTAACCAAATGCTCCCCCTTGAGCAGTAATCTACTCCATAATGCTCATCCGAGAGCATTTATCATCCTAACAATGAAGATAACCAATCTTCCATTGCTCCCCAATACTCGACCCTGAGTATTATCCAACACGAAGGTTTAACCCACCTTCAAAGGTCTTTGAAAAGATTTTTTATGTTTTAAAGAGTATCTCCCCCTAAAAACATGGTCAAACTTCTATCATTGCACCAACAATGACTTGGAGTTCCTAAACAGTTAAGAAAACCAAAACTTGAAGTTTTGAGGTTCAAAATCTAATAATGAAACTAAACCTCAACCTAAACTTCACCTAAGTTTACCTTAACCAATCCATACTTGCTTTCATCATGAAAACTCCCCCTAAATATATACAAATATATTCCAAGGGATTTGGAATGGTTATTGGGACTCGAAGTGACTTGAAGTGCAGAAATCAGGCTTTTCCAGCCATGATCAGACTTCCCAATCGATTTAAGTTGGAACTCAATTGATTGAAATCACTTCAATCGATCCATTGATCGATTCTGCAAGCTTCTGCCCACAGAAATTTCCTTCTGAATCGATCAACTGATCGATCTAATCTAGGTCAATCGATCGACTGATCGATTCACTAACCTTCTGTTCGCGGGAATGGACTTCCCAATGGATCGACTGATCGATCGAACCCATTCCAATCGATCAGCTGATCGATTGGGTTTCTGATTTCCTGAAATTCAATTTCAGCGAAATTCAGAAACTCCACAAAAATTCTACAAAATTCCAAAAATCATAAAATTTATGTAGACATTATTTAGGGTATACTTTATTAAGGAAAAATAGTTTTCTATGAAAATACTTCCTATTTTCAAAGATGGATACAAACTTGAAAACATGTAAAAACTTTAGTGTTTTATTCCAAGTTTGTGCCTAATTATTCAATGATGATTACTGTCAAAATATAGTTTCCACCAAGGTTTTCAAAAAGCATTTAAAAATGAATTTCAAACCCAATATCCAACCATGTTCTTTGGGCTCAATGCACATGACTTGTACATTAGCTTTCCCAATGATTGTAAAACACATAACTATGTGTTTTGATGAACTTAAAACTCAACAAGATGCACTAAATCAACATATTGAGTTTTGTTCACCATCCTAACATCTCACTTGTATCTAACGTGTATTAAAACACAAACAAGTCACCTTATAGTTCTTTGTGAGATGTATATTTGGTCTTGCCCTAAACTAAGGGATCATGCATCTCTACTAGGCATTGTAAAAATCATGATCAACCATCTAGGATGTCACTTGATATGATCCCTCTTGTTGGGACACTTCCATACATAATAAATGTCTTTTGTCCTTAATTAAAAAGAAATTGACATAATACATGATGATTAATGGCATACATCAAAATAAGCAATTTTCAAAAGAAAAATATGCTATAGCTACATGATGTATGTATGACATGACATGATATTTTTGTATTTTTCATAATAAAATATGAATGCTAAATATGATGTCATGGCATATGATGGGCAAACAATCATGGCAGGTTAGCATAAATAAAATTTACCTAGATAACCTATTTAAGTATTCTTAACCCTAGCTAACTCAAAATTTAACCCTAAATTGCCCATGATTTCCCACGAAAATGCCAAAATCCAATTTTTACATTTCTTTTCCCTTTATAAATTTGTGCCATTTTAAATTAAATAAATTCCTCAAAGTATGGCACATTTTACTCTTCCAAAGAGTAAACATCTTACATTAGGATTTTCCTTTAATTACCCTAACAAAATACCAAAACCCAATTTGGTATTTCTTATGTTTTCCCAATTATGCCAAGTTAAATTAAATCCAATTTTCTTAGGTTTTGGCACATGTTACTCTTTCCAAGAGTAAATGATAATTCACTTCTTTTCAAAGGTTAATAATAACCTTGAAAATACTCTTTGAGTGTCAACTTCATCAAAGTTGAGTTAACTATCCTTCCAATTTGAGTTGACACCCTCTAAACCCATCTAGGGTGTAGAGAATATGCTCCTAGGAACCCTAAACCTATTGGTGCTCCTTGGATACTCTAGGTACTCACTAGGGATAACTTCCCTAGATACCTTCCTAAGGACCTTTCTAGGCTTCTTAGAAGCCTTGGTCACTTCTACTAGGTTAACTTTAGGGATAGCTTCCCTTGTGACCTTCTTTGTGACTTTGTTAGACTTCCTTGAGGTCTTAGTCACATTAGTATTGACAAAAGTACTCTTAGGGATGACTTCCCTAGTATTTTTGGCTTGACCACTAGACCTAGGTTTGGTTTCATAGCTATATGAAACCCTATGATAGGAAGTCACATCCTTCTTGGCTTTAGGTTTGTATCCCAAACCTTTATGGTTACTAGATTTAGGTTTGTATCCCAAACCCATCTTACCATTTGATGTTTCTTGGTTCCTTAAACCTAGGTTATGCTCATTTTGACCCTTAAGCATATTTTCCATTCTTGCTAGGGTTCTTTCTAAGTTATCAAGTCTTGACCTCAAGACTTGGTTTTCCCTCCATAAATCTCTAGATTTTGGTTTTTCCTTAAATTCTTGAGCATTTCAATTCTTAGGCATATATCTAAAATCCTTGGTGTTATTGCCTAAATTGTTATTTACCTTCCTAACCTTAGGTGTGGCAAATCTAGCATGAGGAGGAATATATTTATCCTTAAAGCCATCATGCCTCCTATTTTCATGATAAATAGCATTAAGATGATAAGAATTATTTCTAGCATACTTTTTATCATGTGTCAAAGGAATAGTTTCATTAAATGATACCTTGGTTTTTACCTTGGAATCTCCCCCTAGACTTGTGCTTCCTCATTTGACTTTAGTTGGCTTCTTCCCCTTTGGACATTGACTTCGATAATGTCCATGTTGGTTGCACAAGAAACACACAATGTGTTCCTTGCTCTTCTTTGTTGTGGGGATTGTCTCCTTGGGCTTCTCCTTGTCCTTGGGTACTACTTGACTCTTCTTCTTGGCCAACTTGGGACACTTGTTCTTGTAGTGCCCATGCTCCCTACACTCAAAGCAAATGATATGATTTTTGTTATTTTCAATTGAATTTTCTATACCTTTGCTTGTAGGGATGATGCTTGATTCTCCATTTGATGTAGCTTGAATTGTGGAGGTTGCATCATCTTCTTCTTCTTCTCCTTTTGAGGATGTGGATGCTTCCACCTCTTCAAACCTTGAGGATGTGGATGCTTCCACCTCTTCAACTCTTGAGGGTGTGGATACTTCCACCTCTTCCTCTCTTGAAGATGTAGAAGATCTCTCATCTTCTTCCTTCTCCTCCTCTTCCTCCTTCTCCTCGAATATTGACCTTATGTCAACATCGGATTGGTCCTTCTCTTCTTGGACCAATGAGCCCTTCTCCTTAGACTCATCCACTCCTTGAAGTTGAGTGGGGTTCTCATGATAGGCAATGACCTTTTTCCAAAGATCACTTGCACTTGTGCATTCACCTACACCCAAAATTATGTTAGAGGGTAATAGATTTAACAAAATTTTTGTTACCTCCTTATTCGCCTCCGCTTGCTCCCTTTGTTCCTCGGTCCAATGTCGAGGTCGGAGGTACTTCCCATTTTTGTCCTTTGGAGGCTCAAATGGATCTTCCAAAGCAACCCATTGGTTCCAATCCATTTGGAACCAAGTTTCCAACCTCGTCCTCCAATAGTTGAAATCTTCTTTGTCATACGGAGGTGGAATTCGGATATCCCATCCGAGCGGTCCTTCGGACTCCATCTTCTTCCTCTAGCTTCTTGCTCTCTTGGCGGTTAGTCCGTAGAAGAGCAACCTCGCTCTGATACCAATTGTTGGGACCGATGTGCCCGCTAGAGGGGGGGGGGGTAAATAGCGGTTCGTCGCGCGCTTGCGTCGTTTGCTTCCTCTTGATGGTTTGCAGTGGAATACAACTCGAAGACAAACTATACAATGCTAACAAGTAGGATTTACTTGGTATCCACCTCAAGAAGAGGTGACTAATCCAAGGATCCACACACCGACTCACTCCTCCACTATGAAATACTCCTTCTCGGTCGCAGCCGGAGGTGGAGAAGCCTCGTACAAACCCAAACACACAAATACAACTCACACAAGAAGAGAAATACAAAAATGAAAGTGAAAACACACTCTTCTTGCTTACTTGTTGTGTGTTGTTGTTGCCTCTTGAATCTTGGAGATGCACTCCAAGAACCCTCAAGAACTGGCAAGAAACCCGGAGGAAATCGCTGGTGAAGATCGTAGGAAACCGCAGGAAGAAATTGCAAAGATCTGCGGAGAAAATGCTCCGCCCAGGCATTAAACAGTGCTCCCAATCGATCGAATTCATCCCCAATCGATTGCCACGTCAGCACCGCTCCATCGCAGTCGTCCATCACCTGCATCCTGCGCAACAGCCATTTCCCAATCGATCGACCGATCGATTGGGACTGCCTGAATCGATCGCCCGATCGATTCAGCGCCTTTCTGTGCTCTCGCATCCGCGTGAGATCTGCTACTGCCCAATCGATCGACCGATCGATTGGCAGCTCCCAATCGATCGTCCGATCGATTGGGAAAGCCTCTGTGCTCACGATTCCACATCCCAATCGATTGACCGATCGATTGGGTCTTCCCACAATCGCAGGACACTCCAATCGATCGACTGATCGATTGGACCCTGGTTTAATCGATCGCCCGATCGATTGAACATTCTGAACTTGACTCAAACTTAAGTCCAAAGTCCCAAACCCAACTTCCGATCAACCGTGACTTGTTGGGTCTCCATGCCTAGCACTTGGCCACACCTGACCAACCTCGAACTAGCCTTATAGCCTCCTCCATCAGCCTTGCGTCCCTCGGATATCTCCCATCCTTCACGCCTTGCCTCCAGGAGCTTCCTTCGGCCTCATCCTAGTTGTCGGATTATACCACCACACTCGACCAACCTCGAACTAGCCTTCTAGCCTCCTCCATCAGCCTTGCGTCCCTCGGATATCTCTCATCCTTCACGCCTTACCTTCAAGAGCTTCCTTCAGCCTCATCCTAGTTATCGAGTTCTCCTTACCAAGTCACACTAGGACTTATCTTGCCAAGACCACATGCTTGGACTTACAACCTTTGCCAAGATCACACTTGGACTTTCCAATTGCCTGGCTCCTAACCAGGACTTTCTCCTTTGCCAAGATCACACTTGGACTTTCCAACTGCCTGGCTCCTCACCAGAACTTTCCACTTGCCTGGCTCCTCACCAGGACTTTCCACTTGCCTGACATCCAGTTAGGATTTTCCCAGTCAAGTCTCCTGTCAACCTTGACCTACTTGACTTGTATTCTCATCAACCTGGTCAACCCTTGACCATCTCTATAACAAGATGATTGCTCCAGCAATCTCCTTATATTGTCAAACATCAAAACTCAAATCCCGACTCAAGCTTGACTCAACTCAGGCTTAGTCAAACTGGTCAAACTTGACCTAGGAAAATTGCCCCAACAGGAGGCGCCTCCATCACCTTGAAGGCGCCTCAGACCCAGTCCGAGGTGCCTTCAAGGGCATTGGAGGCGCCTCAGACCCAACGAAAGTGGTCGTTTGCAATCAGATAGAGTTTTATCCGGTCAAACCCTTGGAGGCGCCTTGAACCCCTTTGGAGGCGCCTTCAACACTCGAGATAAACTTTTCAGGAGCTATATAAAGGCCCCTAGAGCTAGGAAATAATCAATCAACTCTGTATTAAGTTCCTAGAAACTTCTGAGCGCTCTTAGTGCGTAAAAAAGGCTTTTCCGCCTACAGTGAAGGAGAAATTCTAGTGGAGCTGTTCGACTGCCTTGGATTAATAACCCCCTGGGTTGTAACCAAGTTAAATTCTTGTCTCCTCTTCTTTTTATGTTATTTAGTTTTTATATTATAATTGTTACTAGTTTTTGAGTTAAAAGTCTTGAGGAGGGTATACTCTTTTATTTTACAGGCAATTCACCCCCCTCTTGTCGGCCCCGCTGCACCAATAGTTATACCCCTGCCCTCTTATGTCATCAATGTCAAGTACAACTCTAGTTAACGTATTCAGAAGTTCACTTGATAACCCAATACCTAATGTGTCATCTACCTTCAAAAACTCAACCCAATATTCTTCTACTTTTGGTGTGTCAGTCGAATCATCCAAGCATCGTAGCACTAGAGACATTTGTTCTTGATGACTCGCATCTGGAGTACAATCAAATATTACTAAAAAAATATTTTGCATATTTAATTTTTGCAATGATTATCCTTTTCACTTCATTTGCCAAAGTTTCTAGCAATTCATTCTGAATTTTGGGACTAAAATATGTATATTGAGATTCCCTTGCTTCAGAATGTCAAACATGCTCTTCCATCACTATATCAAACTCATCAACACTTTCTATTATTTGCAAAAATAGTCCATTGTTCTCGACATAAAGTTTCTCATCATCCTCTCGAAAGGCCAAAGTATTTTTGGCAAGTATTTTCACAATGGAGATTATTCTTGTTAACACTTGTCTCCAATGTTGTCTTTCTTTGTTGATTTGAAGTTGCATATTGTAATCAATTGTTTGATTTTTTTTCAGCCTCTTTTCTGATTCAACACAAGCAATCATGCAATCCAAATGATCTCTACTAGCTTCATGTTGTTTAAGACTTCTATGCATAATACGCCAATCTTTGTATCCATTATTACCCAAATTTCCCATTTTGCTTATCATTTGTTCAGTCTTGAAGAACTTGCAGCAGAAGCAAAATATTTTATCCAATGAAATAGAATATACAAGACATCTTCTATCTATTGTTTGTCCATTTGCCATTACCTATGTATAATGCGATGAATCAAAATGTCTATTGTTACTATCCTTAGGAAACAAAAAATTATTCACTCTGTTTAGACCAATTTCTATTAAGTAATCTCTCAAATTTTGACTAATGTTATTCCAATTTTCAAGATCCTCCAAATTCATAGTTGAATTTAATTTTTCATGTTGAGAGTCTTCTTCTAAGTTTTCATTCAACTCAGATCAAATTGGCAGCCTCAACCAATTCTTCATTTTTATTATTACTTTGTTCTTCAATCACCAAATTATCCCCTAATTCCTGTCTTTCTATTCTGCTACTTCTAATAAAATATTTGTTAATATCACCGGCTTGACTTTGAATTAATGCCTCCTCCCTTTGTTTTATTTTTCTCTTTTGACCTCCAGACATATATTTAGGAGGTATTTTCAATATTCTTTTATTATACCTGCAAGGTATTAAAATTGAATATTAACTCAATAATTCGTGTCTGCATTCATCACTAAAATTAAAATAAAAAAAATTCCAAATTTCTTTAAAGTTCAGGCCATTTTGGAAAGAGGCAATAGTGAAGTCATGACCCCAAGCTACCATCTAAAAATTCTCTATAGCTATGATTTGATACTTTGCAATTTCAAGAGTAACAATATATTATGTTAGATTTTTTTGGGAAGTTTTCTAATAAAAATTAGATTAAAACCAAACGACATTTAATAAGAAGAGGTAGATACAGTTACCTGACAATATATATAAGAAGACTATTATACTAATTTTAAATTTTCAATGAATAAGAAAACACATCATATTACAATTTACATAATATATTTATATAAGCTAATTGCAAGTTCAAAAGATTCAGTGACCTAACTAATTTTCTAATTGGTGATAGATACAAAGTAAAAGACGTAGCATGGAAAATCATCAATAACGAAAAGGAGTTTAACCTTTTTTGGAAAATCATCAAAGTAAGCTAATTGCAAGTTCAATTATAAATTATCAAGTATGAAACTAGAACTAATAAAAGGAAAATTTTTTTTTTGTGAAAATGATAGCATAAAAAGTAAAGCAGAGATAAAGAATTGATAAAAGAACGCCGGAGAAAAGAAATATCATCCCATGACCTAACTAACATTTTTCTGTGAATTGATATAAGAAATTTATCCAATGATCCAAATTATCCAATAAAAAAGTAAAGCAGAGAAAGCTGAAAGGAAGATTTAACTTAATATTTAGAAAATGATGTACAAAAATAAAACCTAACCATATTGTCCAAATCTTGATGGTTGGCGGATCAAGATTCAAGAATGCCGGAGAATTGGAGAAGAAATTAAAAAGTGTAGAAATTAAGAGGAGGAAAAAACTTGTTGGGACCAAATGTAGCTAGAGGGGGGGGGGGTGAATAGCTCGTCGCGATCTCGTGCTTGTCGTTGCTTGCTTCTTGTGATGATGTGCAGCGGAAAATACAAGAAACAATACACTACAACGCTAACACGTAGATTTACTTGGTATCCACCTCAAGAAGAGGTGACTAGTCCAAGGATCCACACACTCACACACCTTCCACTATGAAAACCCTCCTTTACGGTAACTACCGAAGGCGGAGAAGCCTTACAAGCTCACAATACAACAATAAGCAAGAAGGAAGCCAAATACAAATAACTCTTACAAGATTTTATACAATAAAACCCTAGCTTCTTCTTCTTCTTGTCGTAACATGCCTCTTGACTTGGACGTGCCTCCAAGAATCTTCAAGACTGGCGGGGAGAGCTATGGAGAAGCTGTGGAAATCGCCCTTGCAAGCTCGTGAAAAAGGAATCAAGTTCTACCGAAGAAATCACACGCCAATGCCTTTATCTGCGCCAACGGTCGAATCCCAATCGATTGGGGAGACTTTGGATCGATCGACCGATCGATCCAGAGCGCCTCTGTGCTCTCTAGAAATCCCCTGAATCGATTGCCCAATCGATTCACTGTGTTTCGTGAGATTTTCAGAGATATCGCATGAAAATCCAACCTCCCAATCGATCAGCCGATCGATTGGAGGCTCCCAATCGATCGATCGATCGATTGGGAGGCTTTCTGTGCGATTGACAAAGGCTCCAATCGATCCATGGATCGATTGGGAGAACCCTTTGTCGCAGGTGCTCTCCCAATCGATCAACCGATCGATTGGGTATGAGCCAATCGATCGGTTGATTGATCCAGCTCCTGTGGACTTGCCCAATCAAGTCCAAAGCCCCCTAAAACCAACATCCGGGCAATCCATAACCTGTTGGTACATCATGCCTAGCATCCGACCATACCCGACCAACCTCGAACTAGCCTTCTAGCCTCCTCCATCAGCCTTGCGCCCCTCGGATATCTGCTCATCCTTCACGCCTTGCCTTCAAGAGCTTCCTTCGGCCTCATCCTAGTTATCGAGTTCTCCTTGCCAAGTCACACTAGGACTTTCCGTTGCCTGGCTCCTCACCAGGACTTTCTCCTGCCTAGCTCTTCACTAGGACTTTCCAAATGCCTAACATCCAGTTAGGACTTTCCCAGTCAAGTCTCCTGTCAACCTTGACCTACTTGACTTGTATTCTCATCAACTTGGTCAACCCTTTGACCATCTCCATAACCGGACAATTGCTCCAGCAATCTCCTTATATTGTCAAACATCAAAACTCAAATCCCGACTCAAGCTTGACTCAACTCAAGCTTAGTCAAACTGGTCAAACTTGACCTAGGGAAATTGCCCCAACAATCTCTCCCTTTTTGATGTTTGACAATACCTCTAAGTTAGGCTAAATCCCATAGTCTTAACCTCTTCTTTATACCAAGGTTAAATCTCATAGCCTTAACTTCTTCTTTATACCAAGGCTAAATCTCATAGCCTTAACCTCTTCTTTATACCAAGGCTAAATCTCATAGCCTTAACCTCTTCTTTATACCAAGGCTAAATCCCATAACCTTAACCTCTTCATGACAAGGCATGAATGAAGGTTTCCTTCATTCTCTCCCTTTCCTAGAGGACAAACTCCCCCTGCTTGGGATGAAGGCCTAACTTAACCTTTCATTCTCCCCCTTTGTCACACATCAAAAACTGAAAACAAACGCTTCTCCAGAAGAGTTAACTCTACGTTGTTTACAACCTCATATGTTGTTAACAACCCCACAATGAAGATCTCATATTCTTCATTGCCGCCAAAGCTCCCCCTTGAGCTCTACTTCACTTCACACTGCTCATCCTAGAGCATGCATCAACTTCTCAATGAAACTCCCATTCATTGTATTCAATGCTCCCCCTTGAGCAGTAATCATTGTCTCAATGCTCATCCAAGAGCATTTTTCACTTTACCAATGAAGGTCTGATCCCCTTCATTAACCCAATGCTCCCCCTTGAGCAGGAATCTTCTTCTCAATGCTCATCCAAGAGTATTTTTTACTTTACCAATGAAGGTCCGATCCCCTTAATTAACCCAATGCTCCCCCCTGAGCAGTAATCTACTCCATAATGCTCATCCGAGAGTATTTATCATCCTAACAACGAAGATAACCAATCTTCCATTGCTCCCCAATACTCGACCCTGAGTATTATCCATCATGAAGGTTTAACCCCCTTCCAAGGTCCTTGAAATTAAATTTTCATGCATTCAAGGAGTAGCTCCCCCTAAAAACATAGTCAAACTTCTATCATTACACCAACAATGACTTGGAAACCTTAAACATATAGGAAACCCAAATT
This sequence comes from Zingiber officinale, assembly GCF_018446385.1. Classification (NCBI taxonomy): domain Eukaryota; kingdom Viridiplantae; phylum Streptophyta; class Magnoliopsida; order Zingiberales; family Zingiberaceae; genus Zingiber; species Zingiber officinale. The sequence continues at coordinate 153,702,497 of NC_055989.1, forward strand.
GAGAAGTTTGGAGGTTCAAAGATTCAAAATTGAAACTAAACCTCAACCTAAACCTCTACTTAGTCTTCTTAAACCAATCCATCCTTATTTTCATCATGAAAACTCCTCCTAAATGTATATAAAGGTGTTTCAACGGGTTAGGAAAGGTTTTATAGACTAAAGTTGATTTAAAATGCTGAAAACAGCCTTTTTCAGCCAAAACCTGCACTTCAATCGATCAATGGATCGATTGAAGCAGTGTGGATCAATCGGTGAATCGATCCACTGAATTTCTGTTCGCGTAAAACGCCTTCTCAATTGATCGCCCGATCGATTAAGGTAGCTCAATCGATCGGGTGATCGATTGAATGCCTGATATGTCTGAAAGTTGACTTCAGCCAACTTCAAAAATTCCCCAAACATTCTACAAAATTCCAAAAATCATGAAATTTCACGTAGATATTACTTAGGGTATATATTATCAAGGAAAAATAGTTTTCTATGAAAATACTTCTTATTTTCAAAGATTGACACAAACTTGAAAACTTATAAAAACTTTAGTGTTTTCTTCAAGTTTGTGTCTAACTATTCAATGATGATCACTATCAAAAGATAGTCTTCACCAAGGTTTTCCAAAAGTATTTTAAAATCATTTTCAAAACCAATATTCAACCATATTCCTTGGGCTCAATGCACATGACTTGTACATTAGCTTTCCCAATGATTGGAAAATACATAACTATGTGTTTTGATGAACTTAAAACTCAACAAGATGCACTAAATCAACATCTTGAGTTTTGTTCACCATCCTAACATCTCACTTGTATCTAACGTGTATTAAAACACATACAAGTCACCTTATAGTTCTTTGTGAGATGTATATTTGGTCTTGCCCTAAACTAAGGGATCATGCATCTCTATCTAGGCATTGTAAAAATCATGATCATCCATCTAGGATGTCACTTGATATGATCCCTCTTGTTGGAACACTTCCATACATAATAAATGCCTTTTGTCCTTAATTACAAGGAAATTGACATAATGCATGATGATTAATGGCATACATCAAAATAAGTAATTTTTAAAAGAAAAGCATGCTATAGCTACATGATGTATGTATGACATGACATGGTATTTTTGTATTTTTCATAATAAAATATGAATGCTAAATATAATGTCATGGCATATGATGGGCAAACAATCATGGCAAGTTAGCATAAATAAAATTTACCTAGATTACCTATCTAAGTATTCTTAACCCTAGCTAACTCAAAATTTAACCCTAGATTGCCCATGATTTCCCACGAAAATGCCAAACCCCAATTTTGACATTTCTTTTCCCTTTCTAAATTTGTGACATTTTATATTAAACAAATTCCTCAAAGTATGACACATTTTACTCTTTCAAAGAGTAAATGAAATCAAATTAAGGCTTAGATTCGCCTTTAACCTTCTAAGAAAAATGTCAAAACCCCAACTTAGCATTTCTTATCCTTTTCTAAATGTGTCAATTTAAATTAAATTCAAATCCTCAAAGTTTGACACATTTTACTCTTTCAAAGAGTAAACATCTTACATTAGGACCTAGATTTTCCTTTAATTACCCTAAGAAAATACCAAAACCCCAATTTGGTATTTCTTATGTTTTCCCAATTGTACCTAGTTAAATTAAATCCAATTTTCTTAGGTTTTGGCACATGTTACTCTTTCCAAGAGTAAATGATAATTCACTTCATTTTCAAAAGTTAATAATAACCTTGAAAATGCTCTTTGAGTGTCAATTTCATCAAAGTTGGGTTAACTACCCTTCCAATTTGAGTTGACACCCTCTAAACCCATCTAGGGTGTAGAGAATATGCTCCTAGGAACCCAAAACCTATTGGTGCTCCTTGGATGCTCTAGGTACTCACTAGGGATAACTTCCCTAGATACCTTCCTAAGGACCTTTCTAGGCTTCTTAGAAGCCTTGGTCACTTCTATTAGGTCAACTTTAGGGATAGCTTCCCTTGTGACATTCTTTGTGACTTTGTTAGACTTCCTCGAGATTTGGTTTAGGGTTTAGGGTTTAGGGTTTAGGGTTTCATATAGACTTCCTTAAACTTTAGGGATAGTCACATTGGTCTTGACAAAAGTACTCTTAGGGATGACTTCCCTAGTATTTTTGGCTTGACCACTAGACCTAGGTTTGGTTTCATAGCTATATGAAACCCTATGATAGGAAGTCACATCATTCTTGGCTTTAGGTTTGTATCTCAAACCTCTATAGCCATTGGATGACTCTTGTCTAGCTTTTCTTAGGTTACGCTTATTTTGACCCTTAAGAATATTTTCCATTCTTGCTAGAGTTCTTTCTAAGTTATCAAGTCTTGACCTCAAGACTTGGTTTTCCATCATTAAATCCATAGATTTGGATTTTTCTTGACCCCTATAAGCATTTCTATATTTCGACATACATCTATTATTCTTAGAGTTATTGCCTAAGTAGTTATCTACCTTCTTAACCTTAGGTGTGGTAAATCTAGCATGAGGAGGGGTGTATTTATCCTTAAAGTCATCATGCTTCCTATTCTCATGATAAATAGCATTAAGATGATACGAATTATTTCTAGCATGCTTGTTATCATGTGTCAAAGGAATAGATTCATTAAATGATACCTTGGTTTTTACCTTGGAAGCTCCCCCTAGACTTGTGCTTCCTCCTTTGACTTTAGTTGACTTCTTCCCTTTAGGACATTGACTTCTATAATGTCCTCTTTGATTGCATAAGAAACACACAATGTCCTCCTTGCTTTTGCATTCCACGGGATCAACCACCTTAGGCTTCTCCTTAACCTTTAGTGTCATTTGGCCCTTCTTCTTAGCCAATTTGGGGCACTTACTCTTATAGTGCCCATGTTCCCTACACTCAAAGCATATAATATGATTTTTATTCTTAATTAAACTACTTATACCTTCATGTGTAGGGGTGATGTTTGATTCTCCATTTGATGTAGCTTGCATTGTGGAGGTTGCATCATCTTCCTCTTCTTCTCCTCTTGAGGGTGTGGGTGCTTCCACCTCTTCAACTCTTGAGGATGTGGATGCTTCCACCTCTTCCTCTCTTGAAGATATGGATGATCTCTCCTCATCTTCCTTCTCCTCCTCTTCCTTCTTCTCCTCGAATGTTGGCCTTGTGTCAACATCGGATTGATCCTTCTTTTCTTGGACCAATGAGCCCTTCTCCTTGGGCTCCTCCACTCCTTGAAGTTGTGTAGGGTTCTCATGATGGGCAATGATCTTTTTCCAAAGATCACATGCACTTGTGTATTCGCCTACACTCAAAAGGATATTAGAAGGTAATAAATTTAACAAGGTTTTTGTTACCTCCTTATCCGTCTCCGCTTATTCCCGTTGCTCCTCGCTCCAATGTCGAGATCGGAGACGCTTCCCCTTTTTGTCCGTTGGAGCTTCAAATGGGTCCTCCAAGACCATCCATTGGTTCCAATCCATTTGGAACCAAGTCTCCAATCGGTTCCTCCAAAAATTGAAGTCATCTTTGTCGTATGGAGGTGGAATTCGGATATCCCATCTGAGAGGTCCTTCAATCTCCATCTTCTTCTTCCTCTAGCTTCTTGCTCTCTTGGCGGTTAGTCCGTAGAAGAGCGACCTCGCTCTGATACCAATTGTTGGGACTGAAATGTAGCTAGAGGGGGGGGGGGGGTGAATAGCTCGTCGCGATCTCATGCTTGTCGTTGCTTGCTTCTTGTGATGATGTGCAGCGGAAAATACAAGAAACAACACACTACAACGCTAACACGTAGATTTACTTGGTATCCACCTCAAGAAGAGGTGACTAGTTAAAGGATCCACACACTCACACACCCTCCACTATGAAAACCCTCCTTTACGGTAACTACCGAAGGCGAAGAAGCCTTACAAGCTCACAATACAACAATAAGCAAGAAGGAAGCCAAATACAAATAACTCTTACAAGATTTTATACAATAAAACTCTAGCTTCTTCTTCTTCTTATCGTAACTCGCCTCTTGACTTGGACGTGCCTCCAAGAATCTTCAAGACTGGCGGGGAGAGCTATGGAAATCGCCCTTGCAAGCTCGTGTAGAAAGGAATGAAGTTCTACCGAAGAAATCGCACTCCAATGCCTTTATCTGCGCCAACGGTCGAATCCCAATCGATTGGATTGCTCCCAATCGATTGGGGAGGCTTTGGATCGATTGACCGATCGATCCAGAGTACCTCTGTGCTCTATGGAAATCCCCTGAATTGATTGCCCAATCGATTCACTGTGTTTCGTGCGATTTCCAGAGATATCGCATGAAAATCCAACATCCCAATCGATCAGCCGATCAATTAGAGGCTCCCAATCGATCGGCCGATCGATTGGGAGGCTTTCTGTGTGATCGACAAAGGCTCCCAATCGATCCATGGATAGATTGGGAGAACCCTTTGTCGCGGGTGCTCTCCCAATCGATCAACCCATCGATTGGGCATGAGCCAATCGATCGGTTGATCGATCCAGCTCCTGTGGACTTGCCCAATCAAGTCCAAAGCCCCCTAAAACCAACATCCGGTCAATCCATAACCTATTGGTACATCATGCCTAGCATCCGACCATACCCGACAAACCTCGAACTAGCCTTCTAGCCTCCTCCATCAGCCTTGCATCCCTCGGATATCTCCCCATCCTTCATGCCTTGCCTTCAAGAGCTTCCTTTGGCCTCATCCTAGTTATCAAGTTCTCCTTGCCAAGTCACACTAGGACTTTCCGTTGCCTGGCTCCTCACCAGGACTTCCCAATTGTCTGGCTCCTCACCAGGACTTTCCACTTGCCTAGTTCCTCACCAGGACTTTCTCCTGCCTAGCTCCTCACTAGGACTTCCCATTGCCTGGCTCCTCACCAGGACTTTCTCCTGCCTAGCTCCTCACTAGGACTTTCCAAATGCCTAACATCCAGTTAGGACTTTCCCAGTCAAGTCTCCTGTCAACCTTGACCTACTTGACTTGTATTCTCATCAACTTGGTCAACCCTTTGACCATCTCCATAACCGGACAATTACTCCAGCAATCTCCTTATATTGTCAAACATCAAAACTCAAATCTCAACTCAAGCTTGACTCAACTCAAGCTTAGTCAAACTGGTCAAACTTGACCTAGGGAAATTACCCCAACAAAACTAACCATATTATTGAATCTAAAATTGATACTTTGAAATACATAGTATAAGGTCTTATATAGTTAAGTTAAGAAACCCTAAACTCTATTAAAAAAATAGAAAAAAGTCCAAATTACCATAAAAGCTATAAACAAATAAATATATAATCTAATATCCCCCCTCAAACTCATGATCTTACAGCTAGAAGCATTGAGAGTTTGTCATATAAGAAACGAAAACATGAAGCGGAATGTGTCGTGGTAAACATATCAGCAATCTGTAGCTTTGAAGGAACAAAAGGCAATGTGATAGTACAAATCTGAAGACGGTGACAAGTAATATGACAATCAATTTCAATATATTTTGTTCGCTCATGAAAAACTGAATTACGTGTAATTTGAATAGCACTCTGAATATCACAATATAACGGAGTAGATTGATGAAGAGAGACACCCATATCCGCAAGCAACCAACGCAACCAAACTATCTCACAAGTAGTTGAGGCAATGGCACGATAATCAGCTTCTGTGGAAGATCTAGAAATAACATATTACTTTTTACTCTTCCAAGAAATGAGGGAATCACAAAGAAAAATACAGAAGCCATTGGTAGATTTGTGATCCGTAAGATCACCAGCCCAATCGGCATCAGAGTATGCACGCAGCTCAAGAGATGAAGTAGAAGAAAATAAAAGGATTTGAAATTGAGTGCCCCGAATATACCTGAGAATACGAAGAACAACATCCTAATGAACTATAGTTGGTACAGTGACAAATTGACTAACCACATAAACAGCATACGCAATATCTGGACGAATCATGGTGAGATAAACCAAGCTTCCAACAATAGTTCTATACAAACTAGAATCCGGCGAAGGTGATCCATCAGATGGAGAATATCGAGCATTAGTCTCAATAGGAGTATCAACAACTCTATTATCAGTAAGACGAGCACGCTCAAATATATCAGATATATACTTTGACTGAGATAAAAGATAACTTTTCGAGGAATAAGCAACCTCAATGCCCAGAAAGTAGCGTAGTATACCAAGTCTTTCATAGCAAAACCATGAGCCAACTCAGACTTCAAGAAAGTAATTCCATCAGAATCATCACCAATAATAATCATATCATCAATATATAATGATAAAGAATACGGCCTGCACTCGTACATCTGACAAACAATACTGAATCATGATTACTAGGATAAAAATTAAATAAAGTAATCACTGTAGAGAACTTCTCAAACCAAGCACGAGGTACTTGTTTGAGACCATAAAGTACTTTACGAAGCCTATAAACTTCACCAGGTTGGTGTGAAATATCAGAAGGAGGTGTCATATAAACTTCTTCATGAAGATCACTGATCCTGTCTGAAAGCTGCGGGATGAAGAGCTGGATGGTGATAGGCGATGATGAATGATGGCTCCTATTGGATCGTGAAAGTCGATAGAGGTGGGGGGGGGGGGGGATGGGGGGTGAATATCGATTTAAAATTTCGTCGAGTAAACACAGCGGAAAAGTGAAAACAATGCTATCAAAGTCAATTTACTTGGTTCGGAGCCTTTGACGACTCCTACTCCAAGGCCCGCACGCAAGGGTGCTTTCGATGGCCAATCCACTAGCAATTCGAATATTGATTACAAAAATTAAGTACAGAAATGCTAGAAAGAAAATATCGACAATAAACAATAAGAAGAAAAAGAACAGAGCTTTGCCGGAGAGCTTTCGCAACGTCACAGGAGCGCAGGAGAGCAGGTTTTCAGTTGTTGTTTTGACTCCAGCCTTGACCCTCCTTATATATGAGGTTCGGGGTGCCTGGAACCATCAAGGCGCCCTGGTTGTGACGTAGCCGAGCCAATCAATGAACTCCACGCAGCGAAATGACGTTGAGGATAAATTTTTGCCTCAGGGCGCTCAGACCTCCAAGCGCTCAGGTACCTTCCGGGCGCCCGAACCTTGATTTCCAACAGCTTCATCCCTGCAAGAAAACATTAGTCCGAGACACTTGTATCTCCTGCAAAACATATTATTAGCACAGTTTATAGTTTAACAGAAAGAGTGTTAATTAGATTTCGTCTCTCCGAGACCGGAATCTAGTCAAGATCTCGACTTAGAGTTCTGAAATGGTTCTAAGTCAGATCGACGCCTAAGTTCCTTTCCTGGGAACGCGTCCTCACAGTCACTCCCCTCTAGTGACTTACCTTTACCTACCTGCCAGATGTCCGGTCAGCCCTCGACCCGCCTGGTCTTCGTGCCAACTATCCGGTCAGCCCATCGACCTAGCTGAACTTCGTGCCAAACGTCCGGTCATCCCGTCGACCCGTTTGGACTTCGTGCCAGCTATCGGGTCGGCCCGTCGACCTAGCTGGGCTTCGTGTTAGACATCCGGTCAGCCCGTCGACCTGTCTGGACTTCTCCTGCACACTCGGTCAGAGTGTTAGACCAACAACAAAACTAACTTAACCTATTTTCTCATTCATCAAAACCTGGGTTAGACCGTTAGTGCTAACTGCACCAACAATCTTCCCCTTTTTGATGGAATGACAACTTGGTTAAGTTAGTGTAAAATGCAAGTAAAACAAGCATTAACATGTTTTTAAGTTAGTTTTTATTTTCAATTTATTTTGGCTAACTTAACCACCTAACCCTCCCCCTTTAGCATTCATAAAAAATAAACATGGATCAAATAATCATAAATAAAAACACTGCAAAAAAAATGCAAACACAAATCAGATCGACTCAGGGGAGTTAAATAATTAGAATTTTTGCTTAAAAAGTATCTCTTATTCTTTTTAAAATAGCTAAGTTATAAGAAAGATAATTTAGAAAGAGTAATTTTTAATAACTTTTTAAAATAGCTAAGTTTTGAAAAATGACTAAGTTAGAAAGATATCTAATTTAGCAACATATCTTAGTAGTAAGTTTGCAGATTAATTTTCGAAAGATAATTAATGCAATCATAAAAGATAATTTTTCAAGTATGAGTTAAGAAGAATCTAAATTTCCAAACATAAGTTTATATGTTCCAAAATTTTCAAAATAGACTTGAGCTTGGAACATTTTTTAAGCATAAATTCTATAAAGAAAATTTTACAAAATTAAAATTTTCAAAAGTCAGGTAAAATTCAATGTTCAAAACCTAATTCTTCAAAGTTTGTGAAATCTAATTTGCAAAATTGAGTTTCTATTTTCTTAAATTAATATTCAACATTAAGTTTGAACAATTATAATTTCAAAACTAAGTTTGTAAAATTCAATTTTCAAAACCAGTTTTCAAACCAAGTTTATAACATACAATTTTCAAAACAAAAAAAAAATTAACATAAAACTTAGTTTTACACAGGATAGGTTTTTAAAATATTTTTAGAAGAATATTTTCCAAACCCTAATTTCAAAAATATTTTTAAAAAATGTGAAAGTAATTAGTGCTCCCCTTGAACCTGACATTATTGAATCTGTCTAACCAGTTAGCTACTTATTGACTATTCAGAGGATAGCAGCTTTCACTTGGTTAGTCAAGTTAAGTCTAAATATCAGTTAGTGTTTGACTACACTGAATAACTTAATTTGATTCATATTTATTTCGTATTTAACACCCAGACTTATATTGATGCACTGACATAAGCATCTTAAGTTCAGGCAATCTGCCTATGCATCTCACCCCTTTCTATGTTTGGTAATCACAAACAAGGGAATCCTAGGGGGTTGGTGAGATGCTCAAATACTAGCCCTAGGGGAACATGATTTCTAAGGAATTATTCTAGTCTAAGGCTAAAACTGTTTTGAAATTCTAAAAATAGGAAATTTTGAAAACATAAAAGCATTTTATCTTAGAATTTAAAAATACCTAATTTTGAAAATAATTTTAAAATTCCTAATTTATTAGGCACATCCCTAATTTTCTACGTAGATTGCTGAATTCACTTTCAGGGAGGGGTTTAGTAAATATGTCAGCTAAATTAGACTTTTACTCAATGTACTTGAGTTCAATGTCTCATTTAGTGGCATGATCCCTGATAAAGTGATGCTTTATTTCAATGTGTTTGGTTCTGGAATGATGCACTGGATTTTTGTTAAATTAATTGAACTAATATTGTCAATTAATACTTTTACATTTGTAAGGTTTAAGTTAAAATTTTTTAGGTGTGCATCATCCATAATAATTGTGCAACACATTCTCCTATGGCTATATATTCTGACTCAGTTGTAGATAGAGCAACACAGTGTTGCTTTCTACTAAACCAGCTAACAAGTGATGGACCTAGTAGTTGACACCCACCACTTGTGCTTTTGCGGTCTAATTTACACCCAGCATAATCTGAGTCAGAATACCCTATTAATTCAAAATTATTAGTTCTAGAATACCAAATACCTATATTTGTTGTTCCTTTAAGGTATCTAAAGATTCTTTTAACTTGAGTCAAATGTGATTCCTTAGCGCAGGTTTGGTATCTAGCACACATACTAACTGCAAATAAAATATCGGGTTGACTTGCAGTTAAGTACAGTAGGCTACCTATGGCACTTCTATAATATTTTAAGTCAACCGATTTTCCATTTGGGTCAATATCTAGGATTGTGTTCACGGCCATAGGCGTTTTTATTTCTTTAGTATTTTCCATTCCTTATTTTTTAAGTAATTCTTTAGTGTATTTTTGTTGATAAATATAGTTTCTTCATTTGTTTGTTTGATTTGTAATCCTAAAAAATTAGTTAGTTTTCCTACTAAACTCATTTCAAATTCTTGTTCCATTAGACTTGTTAATTCATCTAAAAATTCTGAATTTGTTGACCCAAAGATGATATCATCTACATAGATTTGAGCTATGAAAATATCCTTTTGTATTAACTTAACGAATAGGGTTGGGTCAATTTGACCTTGGTTGAACCCTTTAGAAATTAGGTAAGAAGTTAGTCTTTCATACCATGCCCTAGGGGCTTGCTTAAGTCCATATAAAGCCTTCTTTAATTTAAAGACATAATCAGGGTGTTCTAGATTTTCAAACCCAAGCGGTTATCCTACATAGACTTCTTCTTTTATCAGTCCATTTAGGAAGGCTGACTTAACGTCCATTTGGTACAGTCTAAACCCTTTGTGGGCTGCATAACTAAGTAACATTCTAATGGACTCTAGTCTAGCCACTGGGGCATATGTTTCATCATAGTCAAGCCCTTCTACTTGACTGAACCTTTTAACAACTAGTCTAGCTTTATTTCTTGTGATTTCCCCAGTTTTACTTAATTTATTTCTAAATACCCATTTTGTTTCTATTATCTTTTTATTTTTGGGTGATGGCACTAAATCCCAAACTTCATTTCTTTCAAATTGAGCTAGTTCTTCTTGTATACTTATGTTAAATAATTTATTTAATAAGAGATCACGTTTCGTTACCTTTGCGTCGCTTGTTCCTTCATGTAGCTCGATCAACTTGTCCCAAAGTTCTTTTACATTCTGGTGCGGTCCTACCCGGTTCAGCTCTTCCCTTGTCAGTCTGCATTGTAGCGTGTTGACTGCCTTGTACTCTATCGACACTTTTTTCTTCATATTTGGAGTCCACTGTTCCTGGTCTAGTGGATTTCCGGAGTTGTTGACCGGCGCCTTGTAGCCTCTGGTGACGCTGAACCATTGGTCGAAGTCCATCTTCAGGTAGACCTCCATCCTTTTCTTCCAGTACGGAAAATCATCCCCATTGAACAGGGGAGGACGTAGTGTGCTGAAGCCTTCAAGCTGAGACATTTTAATCTGCACACAATCAAACAAATAGACAAGAGAGGTCCCAAGACTTGGTCTTGGATTAGCAGTGAGGTAGGAAATAATATAAAAGCTGAATTGGTGTTGCACCAATTCAGATAAAATGTAACAAAAAAAAAATCCCAAAAATGTAATAATACCAGTTTGGAATAATGCGAAAAATTGAAAATCGACAAGGAAAGAAGAGAAAGAAAATAGCTTCACCCCCTGTCTGATTGGTGGTTGCACCAAATCATAGCGGTACCTGCTCTGATACCACTTGTTGGATCGTGAAAGTCGATAGAGGCGGGGGGGGGGGGGGGGGAATATCGATTTAAAATTTCGTCGAGTAAACACAGCGAAAAAGTGAAAACAATGCTAACAAAGTCAATTTACTTAGTTCGGAGCCTTTGACGACTCCTACTCCAAGGCCCGCACGCAAGGGTGCTTTCGATGGGCAATCCACTAGCAATTCGAATATTGATTACAAAAATTAAGTACAGAAATGCTAGGAAGAAAATACCGACAATAACCAATAAGAAGAAAAAGAACAGAGCTTTCGCAACGTCACAGGAACGCAGGAGAGCAGGTTTTCAGTTGTTGTTCTGACTCCAGCCTTGACCCTCCTTATATATGAGGTTCGGGGAGCCTGGAACCATTAGGGCGCCCTGGTTGTGATGTAGCCGAGTCAATCAGTGAACTCCACGCAGCGAAATGACGTTGGGGATAAATTTTTGCCTCAGGGCGCCTGGGTACCTCCCGGGCGCCTGGACCTTGATTTCCAGCAGATTCCTCCCTGCAAGAAAATGTTAGTCCGAGGCACTTGTATCTCCTCCAAAACAGATTATTAGCACAGTTTATAGTTTAACAGAAAGAGTGTTAATTAGATTCTGTCTCTCCGAGACCGGAATCTAGTCAAGATCTCGACTTAGAGTTCCGAAATAGTTCTAAGTCAGATCAGCGCCTAAGTTCCCTTCTCGGGAACGCGTCCTCACAGTCACTCCCCTCCAATGACTTACCTTTACCTACCTGCCAGACGTTCGGTCAGCCCTTCGACTCGTCTGGTCTTCATGCCAGTTATTCGGTAAGCCCATCGACCTAGCTGGACTTCATGCCAAATGTCCGGTCAGCCCGTCAACTCGTTTGGACTTCGTGCCAGCTATCCGGTCGGTCCGTCGACCTAGCTGGGCTTCATGCCAGACATCCGGTCAGCCCGTCGACCTGTCTGGACTTATCCTGCACACTCGGTCAGAGTGTTAGACCAACAACAAAACTAACTTAACCTATTTTCTCATTCATCAAAACCTGGGTTAGACCGTTAGTGCTAACCGTACCAACAGCTCCAACGACGATGATCAGAGGATCCGAGAAAACCACAGCATATCTGTAGGTGTTACCTTGTAGAGTGATCCCCGGCGAAGTACCTTCGTGTAAAAAATGAACTCTGATGAAGAAACACCTTAGAGCAGTGAAGGCTCGATGATCTAATGGATGACCTACTCCTCCTGCGCACCACCAGACCAACCAACGAAGCATTAGTAACCTAAGATCGGGGTGGGAATCCCTGGCTAGGCCCTCCGACGCTCAAGTCAGTTCCCGGCGAGAGGAAGAAGAAGAACAATGAAAACGGAATTAGGGTTTAATTAAGATGCAATGTGTATGCTTGTGTATGATTGCGTACATTGCCAATGGAGAGGATTCTCCTTTTTATACCACCTCATTTAACCTCCACAGTCATGAGGTGGACCCCGGTTTGTTAAAGTTTGTTAAGAGATGACGTCAGTTCAACCTGTAAAACTAGTTTAAGGAATCTTTTTTGTACCCCAGATGTACCTTCTTTATCGTTTAGCATACCTGCAGAAACTTCGAGAAACCATTTCCCGCCTAATTAATTGAGATGTCATATAATCACATATTGTTCATATATCATATGCTTGATTAATTACTCAATTTTGACATAAAAATACCTCTTATTACCATAATCATGACCAGTGGTCTATACTCGACCGGTTATTCACACTCGATCAAGCTTCTCCTACTACATTCATATGCCCAGCCGATTTATTATGCTCGATAGGTTTTCATTCGCCATGCGCGATATATTCTATCGTGTGCAAGGTTAAGGGCATCTACGCTCGATCAAACCTTTATACTCGGCTGGTCATATAATGTCGACCGGTATCAGCTTACCGGGCGCCTCTAAACATTCCGTCTTGTATAAGGTTAAGTACTTCTACGCTCGGTCGAGCCTTTATGTTCGGCCGGTCATATAATGTCGACCGGTATCAGCCTACTGGGCGCCTCTAAACATTCCGTCTCGTATAAGGTTAAGTGCTTCTACGCTCGATCGACCCCTTATGCTCGACCAGTTATATATGCTCGTCCGATTTTAGCCTTCCGGACGTATTCATTCATTTTAGGTCACATAAGGTTAAGCCCCTTTATGTTCGGTTGGTCCTTTATGCTCGGCCGAGCACGCATGCTCTATCGGTCTTTGCTTGCTAAACTCATCCGCTAGGGTGACCTTACCATGCATTGGACTGCCTAAGGTTAGGCGCCCTTACACTTGGTCGATCCTCTATGCCTGACCGACCACACATACTCGGTCGGTCTCTTATATTCGGTCGGTCTCCGCCTGCCGGCCTTATATGCTCGGTCGATCCACTACGCTCGGCCGGTCTTTCCCTGTCGAGTGTAACATGTTCCTTCCACTATAAGACTGAGTATTCTCACACTCAACCGGTTGTTCGCTCTCGACCTATCTCAGCCTGCCAAACTCATGTACCCGGCCGGTCCTTTCCTTTCGACCGGTATCTGACTGCCGCATGTATGGCAACATTCTAGCCTGGTCGGACCTCTTACGAGTGGCCTACCATGCCCGATCGGTCCATAGTCTCTGAGTGCACCACTGCATTTTCCTCCTACTATTGTTGACTTTCCTTGTCTTATCATCTTGTTTCCTCTTTGCTATCCTAGGTCCGCTTATCATAACCCATATCAATCACCATTTAGAAATGCATTCTTGACATCCATCTGAGATATTCTCCATCGACAAACAGAAGCAACAATAATCAAAGTATGAACAGTCGTCATTTTTGCAACAAGAGCAAATGTTTTCTCATAATCCATGTCGTACTCCTGAGAATAACCTCCCTACAAGAAAAACCCTCATAGGCATCGGTGGAACAACAGTGGTTTTAAGTAAATTTTGGTGTCTTTGAGTATTTTACACCGGTTTTTCCAAAAACCAATGTCTATGAGCGCAGATTTTCGCTCATAGACATCGGGTTTTTTAGCCGATGTTTATGAGCGCCTTTTTTTTCGTTAATAGACACCGATTTTAACAGCGGTTTTTAAAACCCGGTGTCTATGATAGCTTCCTTGTTCTATCTACGAAATCGGATAGTAAAAAACCGTTGTTAAAAGTGGTGTTAATGAACCAAAATAAAATAATTTAATTTTCCCACCAATACTTAGCCAAAATTTGCAACACTTCACTCTTCCCTCCAAACCTAAACCTATATCGTGCCGTCCACCGTATACCGTCGCGACGCCACCACCACTTTCCTCCTCCTCGCCGCTGGCCGTCCGACCATCTCTCTCAGCCTCATCTCCCTCTTCCCCTTCCTAGATCGACGCCCGCCCGTGTAAGTAACAGAGAAGTAGGGTTTGGGGGAGCGAATCAGCAGCAGGAGGAAGAAGGAGAAGAAGAAGCAGCAGCCAACATGAGGCCGATTTTGATGAAAGCCCACGAGAGGCCACTGACGTTTCTAAGGTACAACCGGGAGGGAGATCTGCTCTTCTCCTGCGCCAAGGACCACACACCCAACGTTTGGTTTGCCGACAACGGAGAGAGGCTCGGTACTTATTGTGGGCACAATGGCGCCGTCTAGTGTTGCGATGTCTCCCATGAGTTCCTCTTTCTCCTCTGCTCCCGTTTTCACAACTTTTTTGATGACAAGGTTTGGTTGATAAGACATATCTTATATGCCTTTGTTCGGGAAGGAAGTTAGAGTTTGTCCGTGTTGAGACGCCAATTTTAACAGATTTTTCTTCTTTTCTTACCTTGGACGTGGAGCTGATAGCTCTTAATCTGATGATTCTAGGGGATTCTATGCGGTTAATCACGGCGAGCACGGATCAGACCGTGAAGCTATGGAATGTGCAGGATGGAGATCATCTTTATTCTTTTGATTTTGACTCTCCAGCTAAATCTGTGGACTTCTCAGTGATCCGTGTATGCGATACTGAGGTGGGTTTGTTTATATTTTTCATTATATCTTTTCATAGTTTCCATATATTAGATAAACAATTTCACTATAACTAACGTGCTTTCCTCTGCTATCATACACATTCATGTATTACATATATAACAAAGCTATTCATTTTCTTGGAATTATTTACCAAAGACTTGATGGATGTTTCTATCTTCTAATCTGTAAATTTGCTGTTTTGTGATGCGATATTACCTAAGTATGGATTTTTTTTTCCTCTGATACCATATTAGCCCCTCCTACAATTATTGTACCAGTTCCTAATATATCATTCTTTCACATGGTCTACTTTTCATGTTTGTCATGTTTTGTGGTGGCTCTTATCTTTCAAGGAAATTTCATGCCGTTTGACAACATATAATTATAAGAGACTGTTATCATATCTAATTTAACTATCATTTCATTCTTGATGAGCCAAGGAAATCAAATCGGTTGCAAGGAATAGCAGTACAAAATCTAAGATATATAAAATTTCAGACTTATTTGATTTCATTTTTTAATTAGTCAAGACCTTGCCCAACTCTTCATCACAGTACAGTCAATTTCATTCTTGTTGTCATTGGGAAACATGTGTATTCATTGTGGTATTTTTGTGTGAACTTTTCAAACTGGCAAACTGCTGAAAGAGGTATACAAAGAAATTGGTCATCAGAAAACGATTACCTCCCTATCAAAATCTGCATATGGCTCTCATTTTCTAACAGGTTCATCAGATAAGTCTGCCAAGATGACAGACACTTTTATCTAGAGTTTTTTATCTCACACTTCAATTTTTTGTTTACTTCATAAATTTTATTTTTCCAATTTCTTTGGTTTAGCTCTGGGATGCAAGAACTTTGACTCTTCTCAAGACGTATGTGACAGAATGTCCAGTGAATGCTTGTGCAATATCTCCACTTCTTGATCATGTAAGCAACTATTTGTTACAAAATATTTTCTGCTTACCTTCTCATTTGATTGATTCTGCTTTGTCAATTTCCAGTAGATGAAAGCAACCAAGCATGCAAGAAATGTGGAATTAAAAATATCTACTTTACATAAACAAAGATATTTTCCTTTGTTTTGGTAGATTTGCCTTTTTTTTAAAGCTCGCCCCTATTTGCCTTGACATTTTCTTTTCACCTACAAAGCAATACCTTATGACAGAGCTACGTTAAATGAGCTGTTGTAGCTTCAATTTGCAGCGTGAAACCTGCAGTATAGCTATATTGTAATTTGATACTTGAATTAAAAAATTTTGTAATCGCTTAACATCTACCTTCTCTCATTATGTTTGATATTGACAGACTGTTTTTTGTATGATAATGTGGGACAGTGGAAACTTATGCTTTATATGGAGAGTGGAATACATGGCTACATTATATGACTTCATGTTGTGATCCAGTGTCTTGAATTGAAAATGTGACATAGTTATTTAAATGGGAATTTCTCATGTTGGAAATTAATTAAAGTTTGAAAGTAAACAACAGTGTACTTAGTAAATATTGTATGCCTACCCTTGTAAATCTGATATTTATATGGGTAGTCACATCAACTTTTCCTTACAGTTGGTAGTTGGCACTCCTTATAGTGTTGCAGGTCTTGAATTCTTGATTTTTAGCTTCGTGTATTGGTTTTATTTAGGTGGTTATTGGAGGAGGCCAAGAAGCAGTACATGTCACTACCACTGACCGCAGTGCAGGAAAATTTGAGGCGAAATTCTTTCACAAGGTGAACTATTTTATTAGTTTCCCGAATGCTATGATATTTATTATAATTTATATTATGTTTTTATTTTAACTAAATCTTTATTAATCATTTTTTTTTAACTAATAGAATCTTCAAGAAGAAATTGGTGGCGTGAAAGGACACTTTGGACCAATAAATGCTCTGGCTTTCAACCCTGATGGGAGAAGGTTTGCTGCACTGCTTATGTTTTATAAGCATGCTAAATTTCAACTATGCTAACTGTCTGATAAAAAAAACTACTATCTAATCCTAACCTAATTCTTCCCCCTACATGTTCGTATAGTAGATATAGGTTATTAAGTTGATGTATCGTGCTGTATTAATTAGTTTATTTTACTGCAATTATCCTCCCTCTTCCCCAAGCTCCAAAATTTGCTGCTGCTATACTTTTCCTCTAGTGCTTGATGTGTTTCTATCTAGTCTTTGAACTTCTCTTATGTGAGATGAACAAATAGATAGATCCCTTTTAGATATTCGTTGCTCCAGTTGTTGCGCTTGGGGTTTATGATTTGATCTTTTATTTGATTTCCTCTAGTTCTACAAAGTTTCTGTCTGGTTGAAAGAATAGTCTTGAATTTGTCGAGTTTGTTCTTATAAATGATTTCATAAGCCTAGCTCAAAGAGGATAAAGTTTGAAATTCATGTTGACTAGTTTGCATTTTAGCTATTTTCCCCTTGAAATAAAAATTTGTTTTGATGTTATTGTATCATTGGAAATCATATAAATGAATTGATGTTACTCATCTATATAAATGAATTGATGTTACTCATCTTTATTGCTGAGGAATTTATTTACTTTCCATGTACTATTAGTGATAAAAGTGAATTTAATATTTGCAAACTAAAAGTGAATTTATTTACTTTCCATGTACTTTTAGTGATAAACAGTTATGTCATTTGAGTCAACTACTAATGAATTGAATTTGAAAGATTAAAATTGTTGTTTATGTAGTTGGATTCTTTTAAATTTTTAATCAAGGTGATTTAGCCCCTGTCGGTGATTTGTCATCAGCCAATGCGATTTAGGTATCATAGTTAATTATCTTGGAATACAACTAAGTTTATACTCGAACAAAATACATATAGCTCCTCTAGTTGATGACCAA
This sequence comes from Zingiber officinale, assembly GCF_018446385.1. Classification (NCBI taxonomy): domain Eukaryota; kingdom Viridiplantae; phylum Streptophyta; class Magnoliopsida; order Zingiberales; family Zingiberaceae; genus Zingiber; species Zingiber officinale. The sequence goes on from NC_055989.1 coordinate 153,720,469, forward strand.
AACTATAAATCTTGTAAGAATATCCATATCAGTAATAATTCTAGTGAAAAAGGCTTACAGTTCAGTATTCAACTTATGAAGAACTGGTGTTTAATACTAAGGTTATAAATTGCATATATTTCAACAAATAACCTTTTTTTTATAGTGTTTTAGATATTCACACTTGGTGAAATTTGTTTTTGTTTGTATCTTTCTACTTGTATATAGTGTAAGTCGTAGATAAGTACTGATTAATTAAATTATAACTATGAGAAAACTTCGTTGCAATAATTTCTGGTTTGGATTATATTAAGTTCTCAGGAATGATAGATCTATCACTATATGATGTGATTGAGATAATTGATGAATGTTTCTCTTTTTAAGCATTCCAATCTTTATCTTTTTATGTTGTAAGAATAATATTTATGTGTTGGTTACATGGATATTGACTTGGTATGTTTAGATACACTGATGTATAATAATATTAACTAAATTTTATACTATTAAAATGTTGTATAATATCGATTTTTCACTGTTTCAGAAATCGAATCGGCGTCGTTAAACAATACTGATATTACATCGGTTTTCCACCGCTGTCAAAACTGGTGTTATTAACATATATTACATCGGTTTTACACCGTTGCTGAAACGGTGTCGTTAAGTGATACTACACCGGTTCATAACTGATTCGAAAACCAGTGTCGTTAAGTGATACTACACCGGTTATAACACGATGTCTAAAATGGCAGACATTTTACATCGCCTTCATAGACATCGGTCGATTTTGTAATAGACAGCGGTAGAAAACCGATATCTATGAGGATTTTTCTTGTAGTGTAATAATGGATTACCAACCAAATCATCATGAATTTTAAAAAAATATATATATATTTTACAGATAATTTTTTTAAAAAAAACATTTTAAAAAATTACCGACCAAATATATATTTAATCGTTATTTTTAAAATAATTTATCAGTCATTTGCTTATTTGGTAATTTTTTTTAAAAAATCCGGGCAAAATAATAGTCAAGTAAAATATTTACCAAACCATGGATTACCGATTAAACCCTAGCGAAATTTTGTTGCCGGTAATATGGATTACCGGTTATTTTTATTTGTCAGTAATTCTATTTTTTTCTCATAGTGTCATAAAGTATATATAAAATAGGTGAAAGAAGATAGATTCAGCAGATCTAAAGTCGTCAGGTCAAGTCTTCTTCAATAAATTCTCCTTGCATCTCATTCAACTTGCGGAAAATTTGTGGGTTAAAAAACTAATTATGAGATGAGACAGTTGGAGTAAAATGGGTGATATTGTTCATCTTAAATGGTCTAGTGTCGTTGGTCTCTGATACGGTGCATTATTGTAAGGTCAGTAAGATGACGGTTAGAAGTTAAGATCGTAGGATGGTCAGAAGTCAAGCATACGTTGAGGTCAGAAGTCCAGCCTCCGTGGCTGGTCAGAAGTCAAGCGTACGTGGAGGTCAGAAGTCCAGCCCCCGTGGAGGTCAGAAGTCCAGCCCCCGTGCAGGTCAGAAGTCTAAGCTTACGTGGCCAGAGTCAAAGTCTCAGCTGACGGGGCAGTCAAAAGATAGGATTACAAGTCGGACAAGAGCTGGCCTCGATAGCGATCAAGGATTGGACCCACGGGCCAGGCACAGCTAAGGGCTGAGCCCACAGGCCAGGTAAAGGTAAGGAAGAGAAGACCTCTGGCGCAGAACAGACCTGGCGTACAGGTCGGAACGTACAGGCCATGGATAATAGCGAGTAGAAGCAGGTTGGCATACAGACATGACGTACAGGTCAGAACGTACAAGCCATGGATAACATCAGATGAAGCAGGTCGGGATACAGACCTGGCGTACATCTTGGGACGTACAGGTCGTGGATAACAATAAGACAGAAGTAGGTCGGCATACAGACTTGGCGTACAGGTCGGGACGTACAAGTCATGGATAATAGCAGGTAGAAGCAGGTCGGCATACAGACCTGGCGTACAGGTCGGAACGTACAAGTCATGGATAACATCAGATGAAGCAGGTCGAGATACAGACCTAGCGTACAGGTCGGGACGTTCAGGCTGTGGATAACAATAAGACAGAAGCAGGTCGGCATACAGACATGGTGTACAGGTCGGGACGTACAAGTCATGGATAATAGCGGGTAGAAGCAGGTCGACATACAGACCTGGCGTACAGGTCGGAATGTACAAGCCATGGATAACATCAGATGAAGCAGGTCGGGATACAGACCTGGCGTACAGGTCAGGACGTACAGGCCGTGGATAACAATAAGACAAAAGCAGGTCGGCATACAGACTTGGCGTACATGTTGGGACGTACAAGCCATGGATAATAGCGGGTAGAAGCAGGTCGACATACAGACCGGGCGTGCAGGTCATGACGTACAAGCCCTGAATGATAGTGGACGGAAGTAGGTCGGGACACAGACCTGGAGTACAGGTCGGAACATGCCAGCCATGGATAACAGTAAAACAGAAGCAGGTCGGGATACAGATTTAGCGTGCAGGTCGGGACGTACAAGCCATGGATGATAGTGGACGGAAGCAGGTCTGCCTATAGACCGGGAGTGCAGGTCAGGAGGCGATATCAGAACGAGGTTAGCAGGTGTGAAGACCCAGCGTTGCAAGCACGAGCAGAGGAGTCCAGACACTACAGGACAAGCAAGCAAGGGAATCGTAACTACCTGTCAGAGAATAATCAGAGTGTCAGGGAATATGCTAACAGTCGGGGCACATCACCTCTTTGATTCTACCGCCGATTTATAAGAAGGTGCCACGTGTCATTCACCGCCAGACAAAGCCTGACAGCCGACATTCCCTGACACCCGTCAGACCCAGAAACATCCATTGCAGTATAAAAAGGGATGTCTCGTCCCTTATGCTGGTACGCACACTCGTCATTTCTCACTCGTCTTTACTTTTTCGTCCTTTCTCTGTGTTTTCTGGGAAAAAAGTACCTGACTTGAGCGTCGGAGGGCCTGACCCGGGGACTTTTTCCCTGGTTTCTGGTCTCTAACGACTCGTGGGATCGTCTGATTGTGCGCAGAGCCCCAGCGGCATTGTCCTGGTCATCACCCTTCGTCATCCACCCGTGTAAGCCCTTTCGGAGGGTGCCAGGTAAATCGGACACCGCAGCGACTTTCCGTCAACATCCAGCACACCGAGGCCCGCCTTCATCTGACTCAGCTTCCGGACGGGATCAGTCTCATTATAAAAAATAGACAGATAAATCATGGAGAGTATTTTATCCTACTGTAACGATTCTTTGTATGAGTAGGATTCTTTGCATGAGTAGGGTCAGATATCTAATAAGGTATGAGGATGAGAAAGTGGTACTTGATGATGTGATGCATAATTAAGATATCTCGAGAAGCAACTTGTGTTTTGAATATTTAATAGTGTCTATGTCATCCTTAAGTATCCTTCATCTTTGACGGAGGCTCGGGAAGGAGAAATAAGTCGTCATCATCTTTGAAGGAGGGGAGTGATCCGGCCGGAAGCTCGTTCATCAGGCGAGTAGTGTCCAAGAAGTCTTCTGAAGGGGCAGAGCGAAGTAGATCCTGCTCAAACATTTGACGAGCCCCGCCGGCCGCTCCACAGCATAGCATAAGGTTCATTAGACCTCCAATCTTCCTCAAGAAGAAAGGGGAAGAGACGTAAGATAACCTATATGCTCTCAGGCGACCAGCTTCCCCTGCTTGATAATCTGCCATCTCTGCCCGGGCCTTCTCAGCATCGACTCTGGCCAAAGTCAAATCTTTTTGACTTTGGGAAGCATTCTCCTGAGCCTTCAAAAGAGCGGCCTGCACGGATTGAAGGGCTGTTTGACTGGCCTCCCAGCGACTTTGGATGGCTCTTTCTCGGTTAGCACTGGAAGTTAGCCGACCCTGAACATCTGTTAAGCTTTTCTGAAGAGTCTCTTGGGTTTCTTGCAGACTCTTCAGATCAGAGGATAGGGTGGTCAACCGGGCGTCCTTCTCATCCAATTCAACTACTAGTGAGCGATGCCGCTCCCCCTCATAGGACAGCTTGGACTCGCTGGTCTTCAGAGCCGCCTTCAGAGTCTGTATTTTGTCAAAAGCTGCATGGGAGATGCGTCGAGAAGACTCTGCAGACTCTCCAATCAATCGTAGATACCCCGCCAAGTCCCCGGGCGTCGGGTTGAGTGGATCACGAGGTGTAAGTGGCAGCTCCAATTCTTAAAGGCGAGCCTTCAGCATTTCATGTTCCCTTTGCAAATTGGCTGCATATTGAATTGCACTCAGACTGGCGGAGCAAGCCTGCATAGGACGCAGAGCGAAGGATTATAAGAAGTTCTAAAGAAAGAGCCTTAAGAAAAGAAAAACTTACAGAAACTATCTGACGAGAGGCGTGATCCAGCCCCTCCATCGGCTGATGGTTCCAAAATCTTCGGTTACTTGACCGCCAGGACGTGGCTAGCTCGCCCTGCAGCTGAACCATGCCAATAGCGGGATGAACCCCTTTCGCAGCTTTTTCGGCGGCACCAGGATCGGTGAAGGAGGGCAGGCGCTAAGAGGTGGTGATGTCATATTTTTTGGGGATTTTTCCCCTAGAGCGAGAGGTGGAGGCCGGAACAGCTACAGGAAGCGAGGCATATAAAGTGGCAGAACTCTCGGGTTGGTCCATTTCAGAGAAAGGAATCTGTCCCGGAGAAAAGGCCTGAGCAGGAAGAGTGGCCTGCTCGGGAGATAAAGCCTGAACGGGTGTCGGGGCTAATATTCTAGGCGTCAAAATGGGAACCCCAGGTTCAAGAGCAATCTCCCGGTCGGGAGTAACAGCCCTGGCTCTGGAAGACGGAGAAGCAGCGGAGGAACGCCGGCCAGAGGGAAGAGGCGGAGGGGGCGCATGAACTGCAGGAATAACCCTCTTCCTTTTGCGCTGAAGGCGTAGTCGTTTAGCAGGAGGGGGAGACGCAGCTCGCTCTTCCTCAACCTGTTCTAAAGTGGCCAGGTCCTCCGCCAGGTCTTCCGCTGAGGCAGCGTCCAAGGGAAGAGGGGAGGAAGCTTCCTTCCGGGCTGGCGCGTGTGGGGCAGACTGCGAAGCAGAAGGGGCAGACTGCGAGGCAGAAGGGGCTGACTGTGAGGAGGTTGCCAAGCCCTGTTTAATCTCCACACTCAGGGCTTTCAAAATGGCAAGAGACTGTTGTTTTACATTCGAAGAATAGGTCCGGAGCATAGCGGCCTCTGCAAAGTAAAAGAAAGATACCTCAGTTAGCGAAGAATAGAAAGAAGGAAAACAGAATCTTACCTAACGGAGCCCCTATCTCTGCCTGAATTGGGCTGAGCCCGAAAGAATATAAAAAGCCTTCCAACAACATTATAGACAAGCGAACGCTCACGCCTTGAAGTTTTTCTGAAGCAGCATCGCAGGAAGATTGATGTTGGTGTATAGGGAGATTGGAAAGAATGTCAGAGCGCCATTGGGTCGGCTCGACCAGGAGCTCAGGTAGTTTAATAAAGAAAAAATGGGATTTCCAACTTTTTTTGGAGGAAGGCATGTCAGAGAAGAACTTATAACCAGGTCTGACCTGTACCATGAATACCCCTGTTCAGAGCGTTTGAAAGAATAAAAATGATGGAATATCTGAACCGTCAAGGGGATTTGATATATGCGGCATAGAATGACAGTGCCACAAACAGCTCTGAAGAAGTTGGGAGCAAACTGAGAAGGGCAGATACCAAAGTATCGGCTCAGAGAGGAGATGAACGGATGTACAGGAAAACGAAGGCCTCCTAGAATCTGGTCTTTGAAAACAGTCAGGAACCCTTCAGGAGGGGAGGAAGGATGTTCGCTGGGTGTAGGAACTCGAAGTTCGTAATCCTCACTAAGTCTCAGGTTAGACCGAATCACGGGCAAGTCATGGTCATCTATATCAGAAATGTAACACGAATACTAAAAGGAGGTCTTACCGTCTGCCATTATCAAAGTAAGGAATGTTGAGGAAGAAGTCAGTCGAAAGAGGAAAGAGCACTAGGCGGGGGGAGTCGAGAAGAGGAAGGGCTAAGGCACCAGAGACAGCAAAACAGCGAGATGACGAAGGTAGTCGAAACGCTCAAAGGCAATGACGGCGGACTGCCTTTAGGGCTTATAAAGTGGGTTTGCCTAGGGAATATCGAAAGATGAGCCGAGTATATTTGTGGGTAAAGCGCCTAATGTCGTCGATCACAGAACTACATACTATTATGGGAAGTCGTGTATAAAAAGGAGTGGAGTCGACGGCGTCATACAGCGTAAGCAATAAAGGCGTGGGACAGGTGTAACCCCTTTAGGAAGCGTATTAATGATGGACGTGATAAGGAAATCATGAGAGGAAGCGGGCGTACGGAAACGTTTGCCACGCAATCTTCTCGGGAAGCGGCGGAGAAAATTGGCGGGAAAAAAATTTGAAATGTTGCAAGGCCATAAGACATCCTTTGCCCCAGGGCTGAGTAAGATTTTAATATTTTTATCTTCACAATACATCTGATACTGTACATCTTTTAACTGCAGACGGGGTCAAAGTGCTCCCTTCAAGCAATTCCTGGTCGGGAACTCACCCCAGATCGTCAACATCAATTCCTGGTCGGGAACTCACCCCTAGGTCGGCAACATCAATTCCTGGTCGAGAACTCACCCCCAGGTCGGCAACATCAATTCCTGGTCGGGAAATCACCCCCAGGTCGGCAACATCAATTCCTGGTCGGGAAATCACCCCCAGGTCGACAACATCTATTTCCGAACGGGTTTTAATAAGAATTCCCGGTCGGCTGTCGCCCAACGACCATCCAGGTCGGTTCCTAGACTCTCGCCCCAGTGCGAGTTATAAGTGAGCACGACTCTCACGCTCAACATCCGTCCAGGTCGGGTCCCAGACTCTCACCTAAGTGCGAGTTATAAGTGAGCAGGGCTCTCACGCCCAACGACCGTCCAGGTCGGGTCCCAGACTCTCGCCCCAGTGCGAGTTATAAGTGAGCATGGCTCTCATGCCCAACGACCGTCCAGGTCAGGTCCCAGACTCTCACCCAAGTGCGAGTTATAAGTGAGCATGGCTCTCACGCCCAACGACCGCCCAGGTCGGGTCCCAGACTCTCGCCCCAGTGCGAGTTATAAGTGAGCATGACTCTCACGCCCAACGACCGTCCAGGTCGGGTCCCAGACTCTCGCCCCAGTGCGAGTTATAAGTGAGCATGACTCTCACGCCCAACGACCGTCCAGGTCGGGTCCCAGACTCTCATCTCAGTGCGAGTTATAAGTGAGCATGACTCTCACGCCCAACGACCGTCCAGGTCGAGTCCCAGACTCTCGCCCCAGTGCGAGTTATAAGTGAGCAAGACTCTCACGCCCAACGATCATCCAGGTCGGGTCACAGACTCTCGCCCCAGTGCGAGTTATAAGTGAGCATGGCTCTCACGCCCAACGACAGTCCAGGTTGGGTCCCAAACTCTCGCCCCAGTGCGAGTTATAAGTGAGCATGACTCTCACGCCCAACGACCGTCCAGGTCGGGTCCTAGACTCTAGCCCCAGTGCGAGTTATAAGTGAGCATGACTCTCACGCCCAACGACCGTCCAGATCGGGTCCCAGACTCTCACCTCAGTGCGAGTTATAAGTGAGCAGGACTCTCACGCCCAACGACCGTCCAGGTCGGGTCCCAAACTCTCGCCCCAGTGCTAGTTATAAGTGAGCATGACTCTCACGCCCAACGATCGTCCAAGTTGGGTCCCAGACTCTCGCCCCAGAGCGAGTTATAAGTGAGCATGACTCTCACGCCCAACGACCGTTCAGGTCAGGTCCCAGACTCTCGCCCCAGTACGAGTTATAAGTGAGCATGACTCCCACGCCCAACAACCGTCCAGGTCGGGTCCCAGACTCTCGCCCCAGTGCAAGTTATAAGTGAGCATGGCTCTCACGCCCAACGACCATCCAGGTCGGGTCCCAGACTCTCGCCCCAGTGCAAGTTATAAGTGAGCATGGCTCTCACGCCCAACGACCGTCCAGGTCGGGTCCCAGACTCTCGCCCCAGTACGAGTTATAAGTGAGCATGACTCTCACGCCCAACGAGCGTCCAGGTCGGGTCCCAGACTCTCGCCTCAGTGCGAGTTATAAGTGAGCATGACTCTCACGCCCAGCCGTCGGTCGGGTCCCACTCGCCCGGTCACGAGTTATAAGTGAGCATGACTCTCACGCCCAACGACCGTCCAGGTTGGGTCCCAGACTCTCGCCCCAGTGCGAGTTATAAGTGAGCATGACTCTCACGCCCAACGACCATCCAGGTCGGGTCCCAGACTCTCGCCCCAGTGCGAGTTATAAGTGAGCATGGCTCTCACGCCCAACGACTTTCCCGGTCGGTTGTCCCAGACTCTCGCCCTAGTGCGAGTTATAAGTGAGCATGACTCTCACGCCCAACGACCGTCCAGGTCGGATCCCAGACTCTTGCCCAGTGCGAGTTATAAGTGAGCATGGCTCACGCCCAATGACCGTCCAGGTCGGGTCCCAGACTCTCGCCCCAGTGCGAGTTATAAGTGAGCATGACTCTCACGCCCAACGACTTTCCCGATCGGTTGTCCTAGACTCTCGCCCCGGTGCGAGTTATAAGTGAGCATGGCTCTCACGCCCAACGACTTTCCCGGTCGGTATCCTTTACATTCGCCTGAACAAAATACAACACGACCTATTCCCGTGTATCACCTATCGGTAAGCCATAGCTCTATTATTTCTGCTAAATATGAAAATTGGCAGGCATATTTTCAAATATCTTAGTTTCTCAAGCCTTCTGCTCTTCGGGCAAAAGGTAAGAAGAAAGTGGGGGTAAGCAAATTGTTCTTGTTATTTTTACTAGAAATGTTAGAAGAATGCAGGTTTTTTATAGAGATAGAGACACAATGATATGAGAACAAAGGAGCATAGAGCTAAAAGACATGTTTTATTTCATTAAAAAAAAGGAACATATAACAGGGGTTTCAATTGCTGCCAGCCCCAGACACCGGATGTCCTCTATCTAAACGGGTCCTTCCTCGAGCTAGTTCTTCCCGGACATGGTCAAGGGTATTCTGAAGTTGACTAATGGTCTCGTCCTTTGTCCAATTCTCTTCTTGCAACAGAGCTAGCTAGTCCTCATGTTTCATTTTCAGAAACAGAATATGATGAATCTGACTCTGGAAGTCTGCTTGCGCCTTTATCTTGAGAGCTACCTCGGCGCGGGTTCTTTATTTGGCAGCCTGCCATAGCTCTTCCATTTCCCTCCGAAGGGAGGTTTGAAGATCCCTGCTGAGTGTCATGTCACGCAAAGCCTTTTCTGTAAGGGCCAACTGGCGACGTAAAGAAGACAGCTCAGTGGGTTCCATGAATGAGAGAACAGGGAAGTAGAAGAGATAAGAATATGAGTGGTGGATGGAAGGGTGCATAAACCCTTTTATAAGGAGGGAGAAGGTGAAGGGATTACCTCAGAACTTGAGTTGATGCTTGGAAAATAGTGGGGCATTTACGGGAAGAGAGTATGCTCGGAAGTTGAGGAGTCAATATGCATAGAACAATTCCGCTTATCTCCTAGGACGGCGAGAAACTCCAACGAAGATAGATGGAAACAGGTCGGCAGAGGATGCGAGAACCAGGTCAGGTAACAAAGGGATTGGGGTCTAGTCAGTCGGACTGGTGCCTCCTTCGACTAGACTTGAGGGGAACGCTTGTGATACGGTGCATTATTGTGAGGTCGGTAAGATGACGTGGTTAGGAGTCAAGATCGCAGGATGGTCAGAAGTCAAGTATACGTGGAGGTCAGAAGTCCAGCCTCCGTGGATGGTCAGAAGTCAAGCATACGTGGAGGTCAGAAGTCCAGCCCCCGTGGAGTTCAGAAGTCAAGCTTACGTGGCCAGAGTCAAAGTCTCAGCTGACGGGGCAGTCAAAAGATAGGATTACAAGTCGGACAAGAGCCGACCTCGATAGCGATCAAGGACTGAGCCCACGGGCCAGGCACAGCTAAGGGCTGAGCCCACAAGCCAGGTAAAGGTAAGGAAGAGAAGACCTCTGGCGCAGAACATACCTGGCGTACAGGTCGGAACGTACAAGCCATGGATAATAGCGGGTAGAAGCAGGTCGGCATACAGACCTGACATACAGGTCGGAACGTACAAGCCATGGATAGCATCAGATGAAGCATATCAGGATACAGACCTGGCGTATAGGTCGGGACGTACAGGCCGTGGATAACAATAAGACAGAAGCAGGTCGACATACAGACTTGGCGTACAGGTCGGGACGTACAAGCCATGGATAATAGCGGGTAGAAGCAGGTCGACATACAGACCTGGCGTATAGGTCGGAACGTACAAGCCATGGATAACATCAGATGAAGCAGGTCGGGATACAGACCTGGCGTACAGGTCGGGAGGTATAGGCCATGGATAACAATAAGACAGAAGCAGGTCGGCATACATACTTGGCGTACAGGTCGGGACGTACAAGACATGGATAATAGCTGGTAGAAGCAGGTCGGCATACATACCGAGCATACAGGTCATGAAGTACAAGCCCTGGATGACAGTGGACGGAAGCAGGTCGGGACACAGACCTAGCGTACAGGTCGGAACGTACCAGCCATGGATAACAGTAAAACAGAAGCAGGTCGGGATACAGATTTAGCGTGCAGGTCAGGACGTACAAGCCATGGATGGTAGTGGACGGAAGCAGGTCTGCCTATAGACCGGGAGTGCAGGTCAGGAGGCGATATCAGAACGAGGTTAGCAGGTGTGAAGACCCAACGTTGCAAGCACGAGCAGAGGAGGCCAGGCACTACAGGACAAGCAAGCAAGGGAATCGTAACTACCTGTCAGAGAATAATCAGAGTGTCAGGGAATATGCTAACAGTCGGGGCACATCACCTCTTTGATTCTACCGCCGGCTTATAAGAAGGTGTCACGTGTCATTCACCGCCAGACAAAGCCTGACAGCCGACATTCCCTGACACCCGTCAGACCCAGAAACATCCATTGCAGTATAAAAAGGGATGTCTTGTCCCTTATGCAGGTATGCTCACGCGGCATTTCTCACTCGTCTTTACTTTTTCGTCCTTTCTCTGTGTTTTCTGGGAAAAAAGTACCTGACTTGAGCGTCGGAGGGCCTGACCCGGGGACTTTTTTCCTGGTTTCTGGTCTCTAACGACTCGTGGGATCGTCTGAGTGTGCGCAGAGCCCCAGCGTCATTGTCCTGGTCATCACCCTTCGTCATCCGCCCGTGTAAGCCCTTTCGGAGGGTGTCAGGTAGATCGGACACCGCAGCGACTTTCCGTCAACCTCCAGCACACCGAGACCCGCCTTCATCTGACTCAGCTTCCGGACGGGATCAGTCTCATTATAAAAAATAAACAGATAAATCATGGAGAGTATTTTATCCTACTGTAATGATTCTTTGTATGAGTAGGATTCTTTGCATGAGTAGGGTCAGATATCTAATAAGGTATGAGGATGAGAAAGTGGTACAGTAGGGATGGCAATGGGTCGGATTCTGGTCGGATTTTATATCCTCCGTCCCCATACCCATCGGGTATAGGATCTCCGATGGGTATACCCATACCCATTAAATGATCGGATATCTTCTATAGTTATAATTTTTCTTCTTTTTATCCAACTATTATCATTCAACAAAAATATATTAAAATTAACAACCTATTAAAATATATATATATATATATATATAATTAAAAAAATAGATTAAACATCTATATAGTCTCCTCCTAATATCAACAAAAATAGTAAGTTGATTTTGGAAAAAAGAAATTTTCTTTAATATATGTATATATATTATTTAATCGGGTATTCGAGTCAGGTATCGGGTATTGATAGTCCCTCCATACCCTCCTCTATTCGAGTCGGATGTCGAATCTTCTATCGGATTCGGGTGAAATTGTCATCCCTGGTGATATTTGATGATGTGATGCATAATTAAGATATCTCGAGAAGTAACTTGTGTTTTGAATATTTAATAGTGTCTATGTCATCCTTAAGTATCCTTCATATTATAATATGACCATTTTGACAATTCTAATTTAATTTTGTTCTCACTCTAGTTGTCATGAAATTAATTAGATGAAATATATAATTGTGTTAGCCTTGGCAGTGATCAAGAAGGTGCTACGATATGATTATGTAGTGATATGACTAAATTTATCTATACAGGATAAATATTTTCCATAATATATTATTTTTAACAAACAAATAATTAAACGCTGGGATAAATATACAAATGGTAACAAAAGATAGAATTTGTCATCCTAACGATTTTCATACGATCGGCCTCACAACTATATATGAGAAGGTAAATCGAAAAGTTATAGTTGGCTAGCATGGGGAGGACTTTTTTTTCTCAATTTTATCAAGATTCGACCCCTTGTCTTATAGTAATAATTCTGCTCCGTATTAATTAATTCAACTTTATTCCGGGGCTTGAATAGAGGAGGGTTGTGGAACCGATTGTGTGAGATTAATGGGATGACAAATTCCCTCTCATATTAAATATACAAATGTACCGTAGATAGAGGAGGGTTAAAGATTTTACGCAAACATGCACGTTATTGTTTCAGTCAACCAACCTAACATAATGGGCATTTTCGAAGAAGCAGTTGAGAGGTGTCTTTCATATTTGCGCACATAATTGACTTCATTTATTAGACAAAAAAAGAGAGGACATTTTCTCTTTCTCTTGACCTCAAATTAAATCTTCAGCTATCATTTCCTTAATACTCGGCTTGGTATCTTTTTATTAATATTTATTTAGGTGTTCATTTGAAAACATTATAGCAAGAAAGAGAGAGCTAGAGAGAATGAACAAGAAAAATAAAAGATAATGTTACAGCAGTATTGAATATATATGAACTTGAATCACCGTGAGAAAAGGAAACTAATAGCAATTGAATCTAACTAAATAATATTTGTAGAATTAATTGGAAGTTTTAGTGATCCCAATGAACCATATCAGTTAATCCTTCTCACTTGACTCGCTCAACTCATTCATCATGTGTATATAATAGAATGTTTAATTTTTTTTGTTTGTTCTTTGCATTTCTTAATCTAATAGTACTCTTGCATCGGTAATTCTTTCGGTTGTATAAGAAATAAAAACGAAAGAGAAAGAGGAACGAAAAACAGAAATAGAAATTAAAGAAAAACCGAAGAGAAGGAAACAATATATTTTTTGGACTGCATTGAGTTTGTTTATCTAATTGAACTATCCGATTTTAAAAAGACTTTGACGGATTCAACCAACGAAGGTAATGGTAGACCTCTATCTAATAAGAGCATATGCAAGAAAGATTTGAGACAATAAGTGGGTGATACGGTGCGTAAAGGAGAGGACGTGGCAGTTAAAATCAAGAGGATGTGGCAGTCAAGGGTGGTCCAAGTCAAGGGGACGTGGCAAGTAAGGACGGTTAAAATCAGGGAGACGTGACAATCAGCGATCAGGAGGAAGAAGCCAGCTCACCATAAGTCAGGGGTCGTATAATCCCCGATCGGGTATCCCGGGCCCACAGGGCAGGAGCCCTAGTACTAGCAGCCTCAGCATTGTCCAGGAGCTTCGCACGGGGGTCCTGTTTCCTGACGTACCAGTGCATACCGTGGAAAAGTCCTCTCTTCGTCAATACTAGTGTCATCGTAACCGACCTTCGTCTGACTCAGATTCCGGACAGGATCAGTGAGTATTAAAAATTGACTTAGATCTATTGACAATAATATCCTTACACGAACCAACTGCATCAGTCTGTGGAACATTTGTCCCTTCGTCTCTTGAGTCTATAAAAAAGATGTCTCTCCACTAGCCTTGTCAACCCTCCATCACTACCAAAGCTTCGATTGGCCTGCTGCTAGCCATGGTTTGCCCCAATTTCATCTTCAACATAATCGTCGACAATTGCTTCTGCGGGTTATGGAAATCCGGTGGGCAGCCCAAAACCGATATCAAGAAGTTGAAGACAGAAATGGAAAAGCTTAAAGCTGAACGGAACGATATCAAAAGTAAAATCGAAGAAGCCAGGCGTGAGGGAAGACATACAAGTGCGGAAGCCCAGCAGCAGCAGCGCGACCTGAAGTCATTGGAAGGCCAAGTAGTTGCTATCTTTGAGGATTTCACAGGGATCAGTAAGCATCAATTCTCCTATACCGTTTCTCTTCTTAATGGTTTACATCCTTCCACGCCAATTCAATAATGAAATTTTAATCGAAGAAAATAATAAACTCTAATAAGTTAGCGAGCCTAAAATAATAGATTTTCAATTCCAGTGTTAATTAACCAGCTTATGTTAATATATAAATCAGTACAATATGTGCATTCATAGTTCATTTTCTATCCTCTCCATATTTTTTTTCCTTTTTGTATTTCGTTGAACAATGATGGTAATTAACAACAACACTAGCTAGCCTAAGCAGATCCAGATTATCCTCTTGCTTTTACAGTAATGACAAATTATATATATAAATATATATATATATGTTTTAGAGTTTCAAAATAACATCAAGGTTGGACCATGGGGAGTCGCCGGCGACTGCAACTTTGACATTGGTGGATCTGTGTCCCAAATCACAAAGGTCAGACTCCACACAGGTGGCGTCGTCGATAATTTGGAGATCTCCTACATAGTCGACGGGAGTAATTTCGACACACCGACACTAGGCGGCAGCGGTGGTGGCACCTATCACTCGGTACGTGAAGTGACCAACGCTCTACATGGATAGTAAACATCGTTATATCGATCCTTCTTGCAGTTCACACTCGATCGTGGCGAATATATCAACTCGATGGTTGGGTTCGTCGGCGCTTATAACGGCGAAAGTTGCATCTCTCAGCTCAAATTTAAGACCAACTTCGGAAATACGCATGGGCCTTTTGGGGGAGGAGGCGGCAAGGAGTTCACTGTTCCGGTCACGGCGGGTCGAATTGTTGGATTCTTTGGCGAGTACGACAAGTATCTAAAGGAGATCGGAGTCTACGTGGCTCTTACTTAATTAATTGGCCATCTATATAATATTTCAGAATCTCATCGTCTGTTGTCTCTACTTCACTTAATTCGAAAATGTCCTCATATGTGCTTTAGTCATTTGTTACTTCTTCTGTAAAAAAAATCTAATATTTTTAAGATTTATAATTGATATAGTATATTTGATTTAAAAAATTAATCAAAAGTGTTACTAAGGCTACGTTTGGTTGGGCGTAATGTAATTGAGCTTGTAATGTAATCAAATTTGTAATGTAATGTAATGTAATTTTGATTACATTACTATGTTTGGTAATGAAATGTATGTAATCTTTGATTACAAAGGTGATTACATTCTTTTGTTTGGTGCCCATTATTTTTATAAAGAATGTAATTCGTATTATTATAAAATGACAAAAATATCCTACAACTTCTATTGGCGGGCGCTACATCTTTGTCGGAGCTTGCGGCGGTCGCCGTCGGTCGGCGGTCGCCGTCGGTCGGCGGTCGTCGGCCGCCGCCGGTCGCCAGCGGTCGGCGGCCGTCGGCCGTCGGCCGCCGCCGGTCGTCGGCCGTCGGCCGCCGCCAGTCGCCGGCCGTCGGCCGCCACGATCGTCGGCCGTCGGCTATCGCCGTCAGCCGCCGCCGGTAGCCGGCCGTCGTCGGTCGCCGGGGGGCGGTGGTGGGCGGTGGCAGTGGCGGCGGGCGAAGATGGGCGGCGACAGACTAAGGGTATATTTGATATTAAAATTTTTGTTAAAAGGTGACCTCGTAATGTAATCGAATTACAATGTGTTTGCTTTGTAATCCAGATTACAAAACTTCATTACATTTTGTAATCCAGATTACATTACATTACAAGTTAAAAATGAAACCAAATAAAATAATCAGCCTTGTAATGTAATCTGGATTACATTAGAAGGCAGATTACACCCTACCAAATAAGTTTCCTTAGAGGGTGCAGTGCATATAAGAACCAACTACTACACTTGTAATTTAAGATAAATGAAGGGGAAAAAAGTGACAAGGCACTCTATTTGATGGATCTAGTGGTGAATTCCATACAAGGTACATGAAAATTTGGTACATTGTAGCTAATCAAACTTTACAAATGGGCTTTAGAAATTAAACTTTTCTTGGCATCAGATGCAACTTGTGGATAATTTATTGGTTAGAAAATTAATTATCCGGGAGAGTAGTGATGGTGATGCGTGATGCACATGCAATAGAATAATCTAATTGATCGAGCTTCATCGATTTTATATGGAATACTGACCATAATTGGCTTGATTTGCCATTTAAAAATAACTATTTTCAGAATTGCAAGTTTAAAATGATCCCAGTGGATCAGATTGACTTTTTCAATATATATCCGGACAATCCAATGGGTCCATCTTGTGTGCCATTCGGGCTTTTATTAAAAAAAAAAAAGAGTTTTTTCTAAGGGTAAAGACAGTTTGTCGTCTTTTAATATCAAATTTTCAGCACGTCGACATATCGACTGCTTTATTATTTCCTAAAAACTCATCCATCCAATTCAAAAATTTTAAGTTCAAGAAAATTGAATCGGATAAATTCGACCAAATTCATGTCAACAACAAATATGTAGTCTTATTCGCTCTTATGCTTTTAATTAATTAATTTGGAATTGATTAATTAATTAACTTAGGTGACGTCGTGTAAGCGGCGTAGATTAGGCGGCGTCGTGGAATTATTACTTGTCATATTTAAAGCGAATAGGCAGTAGTAGTTGTGATGTCCTTTTGCAAGTTGTGATGTCCTTCTGCCGATAAGATTAGTTGAATTTTCTCCTCTTAATATTAAATTTTCAGCCTGTGATATCGACTATCATTTTCTTACCCTACTTACTATTTTTATTATTATTATTATTATTATTACATTCTTAGTTTCTTCTAAGAACATGTACCTTTAGTTGCCATCATGCATACGAAGAGGGACAAGAAGGATTAAAGATAACGTTATGAAAGTATTAAAATCATGCAACTTGAATCATGCATTATCAGAACCAAAAAGTAAATTCATATTTTATGAACCAAAAGATGAATCATAAATGATGATTCATCCATTTAAATGGACTTAATCAATTAAACAAGTGGAGTCCATTCAAATAAAATAATGAATAAAATAATTTATCTTCTACATCATACAGTACAGTCTCAAGTAATAAGATGTTGTCTTTCTTTCTCATCCGAAAGCGGATCGGACGACTTTTAACATGGGGCGCACGAAATCAGCCATCACAGTCGAAATGATAAATGCTACAACAGTAACGATATATGCAAAATGTTACATGACTAAGCAAATTCAAAGCAAAAATTAAACCTCAATAAAAAACAAACGATTTAAAATATAATAAAACGACTCGTTGTTAAAATTAAATTAATTCAATTTGATTAAAAAAATCATCAATTTATTGAAATTATTAAAATTATTTTAATATAGTCAAATTTATATTAGAATTATAATAACAATAGTTAATTAGGTATTACAACGTTTACTAATAATATAGCTAGCGGTCCTACAATTAATTACCTACTGTACTATTGTAATATAATTAATAGCTATACATCCCTTGGATTGACTCAACTGCCCGGTGCATGGGTAATGGTCATAGAGGTCCGGGGTGGTCAAATCTCGATAGCGTATTTACATCTCTTTATATTTATAGGATCAATTCTACTATTAGGATCTCATCGAGTTTAGTAGGAGGTAAAATTGGTTCACACTATTAGACAGAAGATGTCAGAGGCTCAGAACCGTCAGAAGAATTATGCTAATCGGAGACGGAGATCTCTGGAGTTCTCTACTGGTGACCATGTATTTCTAAGAGTTTCACCCACAAAAGGGGTGAAGAGATTTGGTCTTCGAGGTAAGCTAACTCCTGAATATATTGGGTCATTCCAGATCTTAGAGAGGATTGGAGCAGTAGCTTATCGTCTGGCGCTACCACCATCTCTAGCTGGCATTCACGATGTATTTCATGTATCTATGTTGAGGAGATAAGTATCCGACTCAACACATGTTCTATCAGATATATCATTTCTCATTCAGCCTGACGTTATTTACGAGGAGGTTTCGGTATAGATTTAGGACCACAGAGAGCGTCAGCTACGGAATAAGACTGTCCGGCTGGTTAAGGTCGGATGACAGTATCATTTAGACGAGGAGGCTACCTGTGAGCTCGAGGATACGATCCGAGCTCGATACCCCCATCTTTTTACTTGAGGTATGTGGGTTAGAGTTTTGTTCAGCATTTATACTGTTTTTCTATCTATAGTGCCTGCTAATGGTAGATAACGAAATTTGAGTACCAAATTTTTATTAGTAGGGGAGAATGTAATATACGATAAAAAAATAATAAGGTTAAATGGACGAATAACCTTAATGGAATTTTATAGAATTTTTAGAAATTTTTTGGGAATTTTTTGGAGCTCGTACGACGGGTTTGAAGGGATGAATCGGCGGGTTCGGAGAAAAGCATATTTAGGTTATCCCATTTAAGTGAGGAAATGTTTATTTTCTTTATATTTCCTTTTTTCCTTGTCTTTCCCCCAACCCATCGCCGATCCCGACCTTTCTCCCCTCTCGGTGTCGAACACCTCCCTTCTTCCTCTCGTTCTCTCCCTCACGGTTTCCCCTCGCGTCGATCGCCACGAGCTCATCGTCGACAGCAATATTCCTCTCCTGAGCTCCGTCGAACTGAAGCGCCTGTCATTCCCTCACGTCGCCCTCGATCTCCACGGCCGACATCAGACGCCAGCCAACGAGCGCCACCCGATCCTCTCTCGCGTGGACGACCCGATGCAGACGATTGCCGAGGTTCTACTCACCAACATCGATAATCTATGCCCTGTCGGTGAGTGGATGCTCTTGATTAAACCTTCTTTCTCGCTGTGGTCGCATTCTTATTGCGATCCGTGCCCTAGATCACCGACACACCATTTCCAGTGATCACCTGAGCCGATCGCGATAGATCTGCTTCCTTGGGTGTCTTTATCCCTCTGTCGGTGCTAGACGGATCGATCTTTCTTGCAATCTGATTGTCGGGAGAAGGAGATTCAACCGAGGGAGTCAAGAAGATGCTGTGGAATTGGCATTAGGGCTTCCAGTAGCAACATTGTCGGATCTTAGGTCATCACAGGTAGTAAGAGGGAGAGGTAAGGTGCACAAATGGTTTCTGGAATTAGGTTGTTGTTTGATTGGTGTGTTGAATTGTTGATTTCTTTCTTGATCCGGTCAGTGAAGAGGTTTCCAGTAGGTGATGTGTTGTTTGGTGGATCTGGAATTGTGGGTATTCAGTTGCTCCATCTCTAGCTGTGGGGTTTTTCTAGGTCTTGGCGATTACTCCTTCTAGCAGTAAACAACCCCCTAGTTGTGCAGCAATAGCGGCTGTGAATTAAGGTAAGGTGTAGGAATTTGATCTTAGTTGTAGATCATAGTGAATTTAGATTTAGGTTTGAATTTCTAGTCTAATGGATGATTAGGGATTATGTAACTAACCCTAATTAACCTTGGATGTAGTTTATGTTGGATCGAGAAGCGCTAGAGGGGGGGGGGGGTGAATAGCTCTCGCGGCTTTTACACTTTTCGAATTCATACGAGTAAAAACAAACGCAGCGGAATTAAAGAGCAAGCAGATGAACACAGTGGATTTCCTTCGTTCGGAGCCTGTGACGACTCCTACTCGAAGGCCCGCGATCCTTGATCGCTTTCCGTGGGCAACAACTATAAGCACGAGAATTATTACAATCTACGTACAAATTAAAACAGTAATTAAAAATACCGACAACACTTAGAGAATATGAATTCTGGAGCTCAGGGTTGTCGGAAAGTAGTCGCAGCACTTCGGGAACCTTTCGTTAGCAGCTAGTCGCGTATAGGGATCGCTTGGAATTCGTTGAATGAGCTGCTGGTCGAGATCCCTTATAAAGGGTGTTCAAGGCGCCTTCCACTGTTCACCAAGGCGCCTTGAATGAGCCGAGTCAGCCGCGGAGATAAGGGCTGAACTGGTCGAACCTTATCAAGTTCAAGGCGCCTTCAGCCTCTCCAAGGTGTTGGATCGAAAAGAATTTAGATATCTCCACAATTACATGATATTGTCCACTTTGGGCCTACGCCCTCATGGTTTTGCTCTTGGGCTCTCCCCAAAACGCCTCATTACAATGGAGATATCTTTTCTCTTTATAAACCCATGATCTTTCCCATGTTTTTTCAATGTGGGACTATGTTTGCAACCTTGCAACCCCAACAATCCCCCCCTCAAACAAAGGACCACGGACTTCCCATGTCCGATCCTCGACCCACCAGGTCTTCCTGCCCCTCGGTCCACCCGACCTACTAGGACTTCCTTGCCTAGCCGCAACTAGGACTTCCTGCCTGATGTCTGGTCCTCTTGATCCGAACATAGGAGCCCCCACTTTCTTTGTTCGAGGTCAATATTATACTCACATGGCTCAATTAGACCATAGCTCTTGTGCACAGTCGGCGGTTAAACCTTCTGGCAGTCCGGGCTCTGATACCAATTGTTGGATCGAAAAGAATTTAGATATCTCCACAATTACATGATATTGTCCACTTTGGGCCTACGCCCTCATGGTTTTGCTCTTGGGCTCTCCCCAAAAGGCCTCATTACAATGGAGATATCTTTTCTCTTTAGAAACCCATGATCTTTCCCATGTGTTTTCAATGTGGGACTATGTTTGCAACCTTGCAACCCCAACACAAGGCGCCTTCATCAAGCTGTCCAAGGCGCCTTGGCTTCCTTCAAGGCGCCTCCAAGCTTGCTTCGTAGCCACCTCAGGTTTTGCACCCGAGGCGCCTCCAAACTCCATGGAGGCGCCTCGGTACTGTTTATCCGAGGCCAATTTTGCACTTTGGTCCCTGCAAGATATGTTAAACATAAAAATACCCTGCAGCACAAAGTTAGCTCATAACACATAAGTGATAGTATAAAAGTGAAAGTTTGACAGTCTCCGGACTGTCCGAGTCTGACTTCGGATTTCCTACCGGAAACCCTAGGTCGACCCGACGCCTACTGTTCCCTCTGCGGGGAACGCGTCCTCACCTACTCCACTCAGGAGATTTACCTGCTGCCAGTGCAATCCTCCAGATCGACTGGACTTTTTCTCAGCACTCGAAGCTTCCGGACTTTCTACTGGACATCCGCTTCCCGGCTAGTCCAGTCTTTCACCTGGTTCACGACACCAGGACTTTCCACCTAGGGTTACCACCCCCTAGGACTTTTGCCTTAAGCCTTTGACCTGCCAAGACTTTCCGTATAGGGTTACCACCCCCTATGACCTAGGGTTACCCCCCTAGGGTTTTTACCTTGCCTAACCAAAGTTAGGTCTTTTCCTGAAACGCTTAACAGATTTGTTAGATCACTAAACATCATAACTTTGAATCCTTTGCCATTATCAAAATACGAGTTCGATTGTCGGATGCTTCCCGCACCAACAATCTCCCCCTTTTTGATTATGGCAACTCAAATTCAAAGTTAAGTAAACAGATATGCAAGTAAAGCAAGCATAAAGAAAAAAAAATTTAAGGCGAGCAAAAATGATCTTGTAAAGCTCCCCCTTAAGTATTACTCTCCCTTTAAATAATATTTTGCGATTAATTTTGAATTGGCTACTCTCCCCCGTTTGAATTGGCTACTCTCCCCCTTTTGAATTGGCTACTGATTGCTTAAATCCGCAAGTGCACGGTTTATCGTCAAGTAATAAAATATCGATCCCACAGGGACTGGGTCAAGTACTAGAAATGTACGAGTTTCAATTATCCAAACGAATGATCTAATGAGAATCTTTACTCTAAATCAACAATTCAAGCGAACGAAAATCAACGAAAATATTAAGAGATAAAAACAATCCTAGGATTACGGTTTCACCACTCTAACTATTATCATGACGGTTCTCCGATAATGACTACTTATACCTAGGTTGGCTTCTTTTGTTTGAATGCAACTTTCTCTATCAAGGTATCCGAATTAGATGATCTTTCATGCTTTGAAATCCTGTCACTAGATTCCTGCAAACCTATCTATACGTCCACCAGATTCGTAAGTTGATTCCTAAAATACCAACGGCCACTTTTGGTGATCACGCTGATGTATCTACTTTGATCCGTCCCCAATCTTATGGCATACGTACACAGATGACTCTTACTTGCATAGGATCCTGTCACATAAATCCCGCAAAGCCTATCTAGTCAATTACCACTTTCACAGAAACCAATCAAAGCATCATTCAACAATTTAAACAACCAACGAAAATATGCATAATCGAAAACCAGAGTTAACAACAAATCATGAACATAGTTAGGGGCTACTCCCTTAACCTAAGATTCAAACAACTACTCCATTACACCAGAGAATTCGACAATAAGATAAGGAAAAGACATTACTAATCGTCCTTGCTGATGTCGTCTATCTCCAAGTCTCAATTGCCGCCGCCTCCCCTGGTTTTAGGTTTTCTACCCTTTTATAGAGCCTCCTCTCCTTGATAGTCGGTATCACCATTGGATTGACCCTTTCCATCTTTTAAAATCATCGCCGCAATAATAGCAATCTCATTACACGGCCCGATCATGTCCTCCTCTGCTTCCTGCGTCGCTCTTCAACATCTCCGCCACGCCCGTGTTCAACAACACGCCTTGAGCGTGTTGGTCGCTGAAAACCTCGACACGCCCGTGTTTATCAACAACACGGCCGTGTTGTTCTGATACCCTGGGTAATTCGGCTGGTTTTGTGCATCCTGTCATCAGAATTCAACGCAAAGCAGTATCCTTCGTCCAAATATGTTAAACCAAATAAAAACTAACAAATATGCTTCTAACAAGATAAAATGAGATGAAATGCATATATGTTTTATGCTCAAAACTGTACATGAGTTGCACACATCAGCTACTCTCCCCCTTTGCCATATATCAAAAATAAGTAATGGAATACTTAGCTTTGGTAGAATAGACAATGATTTTCCAAAAACAATTGTTTGTTAGAAAGATAGAGAATTAAATATCCAATAGATTTCTAAAGAGAGAAAGAGAATTTCAAAAAAAAAACACTTAGCATTTTATAAGTGATTTCATCATTTAGCTAAGTGAAACAAGGATCTTAGGCTAAGTGAAAAAAAAATAAGTAAGGGAGATTGACTTAGCTTAATGTTGAAAACACCTTTTAAACAATTGAAAAATATTCTTCAAAATTGACTAAAGTATTTGCTAAGAGATTTGAAGTCCCTTAGCTAAGTCTTTTGCAACTGTTTTAGTTAAAAACATTGAATTTTGAGAGAAAAGACAAAAAAATGAACAAGTGAACCTAATTTCTTTTTGAAAGAATACCAAAACTACTTTTCATTTTCAAATTTGTGAATGAAAATATGAGTCAAAAGAGAAGTTTTGGAACTAAATGATTTTTGAAAGAAAATTTTGAAAGCTACTTCTGCTTAGCAGAAATTTTTAAAGTTTGCAAAAATATGCTTTTTAATACTTTTAAGTAACGAATGATTCTGTGAGAAACCTTAGCTTAAAAATTTTATGTTTTTTTTTTAAATGAAAGTTGCTAGGTCTTTTGCAAACATTGAATTTCGAAAATATAGCTTAAGTTAAAAAAACTTAGCTTAACTTGAATAACTTGATCTTGAAAATAGGGGTAAAATTAAGAACTTGTGAATATTTAGAACAAAGAGGGAGTAGCTAAAAATTGAGGTTAATTATTCAGTTGATCCTTAAGTCCAAGCATGAGTCAAATTAAGGAAATTTCAAATTATCGAATATGATTTGGTCAGGTATCAGAGCCCTAAAGTACAAGCATGTTTAACCTTAATAGATCCATTTCCTTCACCAACTGTCTAACTTGTAGTTACTTGCTGATTGCCTAGAGGACAGCAGCTTTCACTTGGTTAGTCAAGTTAAGTCATTTAGTCCAGTTAGATTTGACTAAGACTGGAAGACTTGACTGGATTATTGTTAATAAAGTATTTAACGCCCAGACTCATATTGATGCATAGAAATAAGCATTCTTGAGTCCAGGCTGTACCCTATGCATCTCACGTCGTTCTATGTTTTACAAGCACAAGCAAGGTGTACCTAGGTGTTTGTGAGATGCTCTGGCTTAAGTCTAGGGGAACATGATATCTAGGGGGAAAGCCTAGGCTAAGTCTAACTTTTGAAAAATCTAATAAATTGGGATTTTGAAATAAATATTTTCCTAGAATTTTTAAAATGATAACAGTTTTGAAATAGGACAATGAGTTTGAAAAGCAATTTTTATTCTACCCAACACATTCCTATTTGTCTTCTAAGTGAGCTGAACTCAAGTTCAGGTAAGGGCTTTGTAAAGATGTCAGCTAGGTTTGATTTTAACTCAACATAGTTGAGTGCAATATCACCCTTAGCTACATGATCCCTTACAAAATGGTGCTTCACTTCTATATGTTTAGTTTTTGAGTGATGAATTGGGTTTTTCGTTAGATTTATTGAACTTATATTATCAATTGAGATTTTTGTTTTATGATATTCCAGTTGATAGTCTTTAAGAGTATGCATCATCCATAGCAATTGAGATGTGCATTCACCTAAGGCTATATATTCAGCTTCAGTGGTAGATAAAGCAACACAGTGTTGCTTTCTACTTGACCAACTTACTAGGCATTGTCCTAGAAATTGACAACTACCGCTTGTACTTTTTCTATCTAGCTTACATCCGGCATAGTCTGAGTCAGAATAGCCGATTAGGTCAAGAGTGCCAAATCTAGGGTACCATAGTCCTACATTTAGAGTTCCTTTAACGTACCTAAGGATTCTTTTGACAAGGGTTAAGTGAGACTTTTTTGCACAAGATTGATATCGTGCACACATACCTACTGCGAAAATTATGTCTGGTCGAATCGCAGTAAGGTACAGTAGACTTCCTATCGCACTTCGATAGTATTTCAAATCTACTGGTTTACCTTCTAAGTCTGAGTCAATTTTAGCATTAGTAGCCATTGGTGTATTAATTATCTTTGAATTCTCCATGCCAAATTTTTTAATTAATTCTTTAGCATATTTAGTTTGATAAATATAAATACCATCTTTAGTTTGCTTAATTTGTAAACCCAAGAAAAAATTTAGTTCTCCAACCATACTCATTTCAAATTCATTTTCCATTAATTTAACGAATTCTTTTAGAAATTTAGAGTTAGTTGAGCCAAAGATTATATCATCAACATAGATTTGGGCTATGAAGATGTCTTTTTCTATGATTTTTACAAATAGGGTCGGATCGATGTTACCTTGTTTAAAGCCTTTGAATATTAAATAATTGGATAACCGTTCATACCATGTTCTAGGGGCTTGTTTAAGTCCATATAAAACCTTTTTCAATTTAAATACATGACTAGGATAGTCTAAGTCCTCAAATCCTGGGAATCCTGGGGGTTGACTTACATAGACCTCTTCTTTAATAAACCCATTTAAAAAGGCTGACTTGACATCCATTTTGTATAGTCTAAATCCTTTATGTGCTGCATAAGCCAGTAGCATCCTAATGGATTCAAGTCTAACTACTGGTGCATATGTTTCATCATAGTCCAAACCTTCAACCTGACTGAACCCTTTGGCTACTAGTCTTGCCTTATTTCGTACTATATCACCCTGATCATCCAATTTGTTCCTAAATACCCATTTGGTGTCAATTATGGACTTATCTACTGGTTTAGGTACAAGTTCCCAGACTTGGTTTCTATCAAATTGGGCTAATTCTTCTTGCATAGCAATAACCCAGTCTGGGTCAGGTAGGGCTTCTTCTATAGTCTTAGGTTCAATTTTAGAAATAAGGGCAATCTGACTCAGGTTTCTATAGGAGGATCTAGTTCTGACTCCTAGGTTTGGGTCACCCAAAATTTGGTCAGGTGGGTGAGTGGTACTTACTCTAGTTGGTCTTATGTGTGGGTCAGAAACTGGTTCTTCTGGTTTATTAAGGTTAGGTTGGATTTCATCATCTTCTATAGTTCTTAGATTGATGTCAATATTTTCATTTATATTAGGTAGGTTGTTTTCTTCATCAAAGATTACATTAGTTGTTTCTTCAACTTTTAAGGTATTTTGATTATATACTCTAAAGGCCCTACTGGTTGAGGAGTATCCTAAAAATATTCCTTGGTTAGATTTGGGTGTAAATTTTCCTAAGTAATCTTTAGTATTTAAAATGTGAACTTTACAACCAAATACTTTTAAATAGTTTAGGTTGGGAATTTTATGGTAATATAGTTCATAAGGTGTTTTATTGTGAGGTTTGTTAATTAGAATTCTGTTTTGAATATAATTTACTGTATTTATGGCTTCGACCCAAAATTGATGATTTAAGTTATACTCATTTAGCATGGTTCTAGCTGCTTCTTGTAGGGTTCTATTTTTACGTTCCACTAGACCATTTTGTTGGGGGGTTCTAGAACATGAAAATTCATGTTGGTATCCATTTATTTTACAAAATTGGATAAACCTATGATTTTCAAATCCCCCCCCCCCCCCCCGCGTGATCACTTCTGATACGTTTAATTTTAGTATCTTTTTCATTTTATGTTAATTTGCAGAAATTATTAAATATTTCAAAGGTTTCATCTTTTATTTTTAGAAATTTTACCCATGTGAATCTAGAGTAGTCATCAATTATAACAAAGCAATACTGGTTCTTGCTTAGTGACTTGGCTCCATGTGAATCAAATAGGTCAAGGTGAAGGAGCTCAAGCACAGAGTTAGTTCTTTCTAGATTCGTTGACTTGTGTGTTGATTTGGTTTATTTTCCTTGCTGACAAGCATTACAGATTGAGTTTTCAATGAATTTTAATTTTGGCAAATCTCTAACTAGACCATTTTGACTCATTTTAGAAATGAGTCTAGTGTGAGTGTGACCCAGTCTTCTGTGCCACAGTTGGGTTTCCTCTTGTTGTGTCATGAGACACTTTATTGAGGATATTGATAGGTCAATTGTGTAGATGTTATTTTTTCCAAGTCCTTTAAGTCTGATTTCAGGGTTTTCGATGTTTTTAACTTAACACCCAGATTTGTCAAAATTGACTAAGTATTCACTATCACACAATTGACTTATACTTAGTAAATTAAAGTTAAAATTTTCAACCAATAAAACATTTCAAATAATGAAGTCAGAACTAAGTTCAATATTACCTTTTCCGATTACTTTCAGTTTACCGTCGTTACCGAATGCAACCGATCCTAAATTCTTGTATTTGAGTTTAGTAAACTTCAACTTATCTCTAGTCATGTGTCTGGAGCATCCACTATCCAACATCCATTGATCCAATTCCTACACATGAAGTAGTTGAATTGGTTTCCTTTTAATGAATTCAAAGATAGCTTAATTGAAGTAGACTCCTTAGTTTTTCTATCTCACCCAATCTAAGTTAACAATCAATTAATCCTATGGGTGTTTGTGAGATGTTTGATTAAATTAACGTTTTGAAAAGTTTTGGAAAGGTTTTAAGTTAATTAATTTTGAAAATGATTTTAAGTTTAAATTCGAAAATAATTTTAAGTTTATTAAATTTGAAAATAATTTTAAGTTAATTAATTTTGAAAATGATTTAAGTTAATTAATTTTTAAAATGATTTAAGTTAATTAATTTTGAAAATGATTTAAGTTAATTAAGTTTTGAAAATAATTTTAAGTTAATTAATTTTGAAAATAATTTTAAGTTAATTAATTTTGAAAATAATTTTAAGTTAATTAATTTCGAAAATGATTTAAGTTAATTAATTTTGAAAATAATTTAAAGTTAATTAATTTTGAAAATGATTTAAGTTAATTAATTTTGAAAATAATTTAAGTTAATTAAGTTTTTAAAATAATTTTAAGTTTATTAAATTTGAAAATAATTTTAAGTTAATTAATTTTGAAAATAATTTTAAGTTAATTAATTTTGAAAATAATTTTAAGTTAATTAATTTTGAAAATAATTTTAAGTTAATTAATTTTGAAAATGATTTAAGTTAATTAATTTTGAAAATAATTTAAGTTAATTAAGTTTTGAAAATAATTTTAAGTTAATTAATTTTGAAAATAATTTTAAGTTAATTAATTTTGAAAATAATTTTAAGTTTATTAATTTTGAAAATAATTTTAAGTTAATTAATTTTGAAAATAATTTTAAGTTAATTAATTTTGAAAATGATTTAAGTTAATTAATTTTGAAAATAATTTTAAGTTAATTAAATTTGAAAATAATTTTAAGTTAATTAATTTTTAAATTAATTTTTAGTTTATTAATTTTGAAAATAATTTAAAGTTAATTAATTTTGAAAATAATTTAAAGTTAATTAATTTTGAAAATGATTTAAGTTAATTAATTTTGAAAATAATTTTAAGTTTATTAATTTCGAAAATAATTTTAAGTTTATTAATTTTTAAAATAATTTTAAGTTAATTAATTTTGAAAATGATTTAAGTTAATTAATTTTGAAAATAATTTTAAGTTTAATAATTTCGAAAATAATTTTAAGTTTATTAAATTTGAAAATAATTTTAAGTTAATTAAATTTGAAAATATTTTAAGTTAATTAATTTTGAAAATAATTTTAAGTTAATTAATTTTGAAAATAATTTTAAGTTTATTAATTTTGAAAATAATTTTAAGTTAATTAATTTTGAAAATGATTTAAGTTAATTAATTTTGAAAATAATTTTAAGTTTATTAATTTTGAAAATAATTTTAAGTTTATTAAATTTGAAAATAATTTTAAGTTAATTAAATTTGAAAATAATTTTAAGTTAATTAAATTTGAGAATATTTTTAAGTTAATTAAATTTGAAAATAATTTTAAGTTAATTAATTTTGAAAATAATTTTAAGTTAATTAATTTTGAACATAATTTTAAGTTTATTAAATTTGAAAATAATTTTAAGTTTATTAATTTTGAAAATAATTTTAAGTTTATTAATTTTGAAAATAAAATCTGTATTCCCAATTTAATTTGACTTTATGTTTATTCCAAATTTAATTTAAATTAATTTTTTATTCCTTAGTCATCTCACCTTATCTAAATTTTTAATCAGGGTATCCTATAATTGTTGTGAGATGAATTATGGTTGAATTTTAGGGTCTGGTTTAACTTTGTGTTAGATTCAGGTTTAGCTTTGGGTTTAACAAGTATGCATTCTTTGGATAAACTTCTGGGCTATGGTGAGTCGCAAGGACATCATTAAAGTAACCATGCCTTCGAAGTTTTCCAAATAGTCCTACCCATTGAACTTAGTACTAAACCTTGGTCTAACTAGTTAGGATCCATTTGAGGGTAGCTTCGGTCAGTTCCACTTGGCCAAATACACCAGGTCGAAGTCATATCTTCCTAGACATGCGATGCCCAAGCTTCCCCAACGTACTATCATCCAAAAACTTCACCAGTACTGTGTTTCAAGTTAAACCTATCCCTTTTTATTCTAACCTTAATTACCCTGCCGGGTAGTCTACTCTTGTTTTACCCATTTCGGGTAGATTAAGTTCGGTTACCCAATCGGGTAGTTTAGTTAGGGGTGCCAGCTATTCTGGATCCTCCTTCTAAATTTTTATTTGATTGAGTTTTTGAATTTTGGTTTAATTTTGAATTTTTAATTTAATTTTGAATTTTAAATTTTAATTTAATTTAATTTTAAATTTTGAATTTTGAATTTAATTTAATTTCAAAATTTTAATTTAATTAATTTTGAATTTTAAGTTTGTTTAATTAATATCATTTTTCTTTTTACTCCCCCTGGATCATAGCCTCGATATAGCCTATCGAGGTAGTGTATTTGATCCTTCGGGACCCAGTATTGACCAAGTCCAACTTGATTGATCAATTTGGACTTGGGGACCCATGCTTGGATTACCTTACTATTTGGTTTGTTTATTAAGGATAAATAAGATTTATATTTCTTTTTGGTTTTGTATCCTAGCCCAGTTCTATTATAAACGACTCTTTGTGTCCCAAGAATTAAGTCAAGATTCTTGGAATCTAAAGAAAACTGTTTTAAAGTATTTTTTAAATTCTTGACCTGATTTTTCAGACCAGAGTTTTCTTCCTCAAGTTTTTGAACTTGAGTTGAATTTCCAGTCTGAACTTGGTCAGGTAATGATTTAGAGTTAGTCACTTCTTTAAGGACTACTATTTCCTTTAGAAGTGACTTGACCTTAAGGTTCGACTTAGCTAGTTTGTGCAACAAATAATTGACTAGATTATTTAGATAAGTGATACTTACAGCGTGATTTGGCCCTTCGGAATCGGATACAGATCCGTGGCTTCGCTCGGATTTGGCCTCCGACTCACTCTCACTCTCGGATCCGTCAATCTGGTCCCTGGCCATCAGAGCAAGTAGGCTTGTCTGATCAAGTTCGTCGTCGTCATCTTCCGAAGAAGATTCGTCCCACGTCGCCTTCAGGGCCTTCTTCCTTCTCTGCTTCTTAGCTTCCTTTTGATTTGGGTAGTTGGCCTTGATGTGCCCCTTCTGGTTGCACCCGTAGCAGATAACTTCGAACTTACCTTTCGAACTTAGTTGAACCTCCTTGGTTTGTACCACCTTCTTTAGATCTTTCTTGTTGAAGCCCTTCTTCTTCTTGTAGAGCTTCTTTACGAGGTTCACGAGCTTGGTTGTTAGTTCGTCGTCTTCCTCATCTGAGTCGGGATCTTCTTCCGATTCAGGTTCAGTTCTTCGTCGTGCTCTCGGTTCGCGTGTTCGACTAGCACCTGCAATCAAAGCAACCCCTTTCTCGGTCGGATGTGCATTAGTCTGCTCATGTAATTCAAACTCACAGAATAATTCATCTAACTTTATTGAAGATAAATCCTTGGAGACTTTGTAAGCATCTACCATTGATGCCCACAATGTGCTCCTCGGAAACGAGTTTAGTGTGTACCTTATGACGTCCCGATTCTCTATCTTTTGCCCGATTCCGTGGAGAGAGTTGAGGATGTCTTGAATTCTTGCGTGTAGTGAACTCGCCGTCTCACCTTCCTGCATTTTCAGATTATATAATTTATTAAGTAGTAAATCACGTTTACTCACCTTTGTGTCGGAGGTTCCCTCGTGAAGTTCAATCAGCTTTTCCCAAAGCTCCTTTGCTGATGAGAATGGACCAACTCTGTTGAGCTCCTCTTTGGTCAGTCCACACTGGAGGGTGCAGGTAGCTCTGGCGTTGGCTTCCACTTTCTTGATGAGGGAGGGTTCCCAGTCTTCGCAGGGAGTAGGTTTGCCATCAGTGTCAGTCGGTAGTTGAAATCCAGTTCGGATGATCATCCACATCTCAAACTGGATCTTTAGAAACGTCTCCATCCGTCCCTTCCAGTACCCGAAATCTTCTCCGGAGAAGAGCGGGGGACGGACGTTGCTGAAACCCTCTTGTTGGGCCATTGAGAGAATATGCAAAAAGGAATAGAAAAAAAAAATGTCCCAAGACTATGTCTTGGATTAGCAGTGCGGGAGTAAAGACTTGAAAAGAGAACTAACTCGAGTGGTGTTGCACCAACCTCGAGCGAAATTGATGCGAACGAATGAAAAAAACTGGAATATAGTAATAGTACTAATTTCAGTTGACTCCGAAAAATTTAAAACACCGCGAAAAAAATTACGTGATTTGTGGTTGCACCAGATCAACGCTACCCCGCTCTGATACCAATTGTTGGATCGAGAAGCGCTAGAGGGGGGGGGTGAATAGCGCTCGCGACTTTCACACTTTTCGAATTTGTACGAGTAAAAACAAACGCAGCGGAATTAAAGAACAAGCAGATGAACACAGTGGATTTACTTCGTTCGGAGCCTGTGACGACTCCTACTCGAAAGCCCGCGATCCTTGATCGCTTTCCGTGGCCAACAACTATAAGCACGAGAATTATTACAATGTACGTACAAATTAAAACAGTAATTAAAAATACCGACAACACTCAGAGAATATGAATTCTGGAGCTCAGGGTCGTCGGAAAGTAGTCGCAGCACTTCGGGAACCTTTCGTTAGCAGCTAGTCGCGTATAGGGATCGCTTGGAATTCGTTGAATGAGCTGCTGGTCGAGATCCCTTATAAAGGGTGTTCAAGGCGCCTTCTACTGTTCACCAAGGCGCCTTGAATGAGCCGAGTCAGCCGCGGAGATAAGGGCTGAACTGGTCGAACCTTATCAGGTTCAAGGCGCCTTCAGCCTCTCCAAGGCACCTTCATCAAGCTGTCCAAGGCGCCTTGGCTTCCTTCAAGGCGCCTCCAAGCTTGCTTCGCAGCCAGCTCAGGTTTTGCACCGGAGGCGCCTCCAAACTCCATGGAGGCACCTCGGTACTGTTCATCCGAGGCCAATTTTGCACTTTGGTCCCTGCAAGATATGTTAAACACAAAAATACCCTGCAGCACAAAGTTAGCTCATAACACATAAGTGATAGTATAAAAGTGAAAGTTTGACAGTCTCCGGACTATCCGAGTCTGACTTCGGATTTCCTACCGGAAACCCTAGGTCGACCCGACGCCTACTGTTCCCTCTGCGGGGAACGCGTCCTCACCTACTCCACTCAGGAGATTTACTTGCTGCTGGTGCAATCCTCCAGATCGACTGGACTTTTGCTGAGCACTCGAAGCTTCCGGACTTTCTACTGGACATCCGCTTCCCGGCTAGTCCAGTCTTTCACCTGGTTCGCGACACCAGGACTTTCCACCTAGGGTTACCACCCCCTAGGACTTTTGCCTTAAGCCTTCGACCTGCCAAGACTTTCCGCATAGGGTTACCACCCCCTATGACCTAGGATTACCACCCCCTAGGGTTTTTACCTTGCCTAACCAAAGTTAGGTCTTTTCCTGAAACGCTTAACATGTTTGTTAGATCACTAAACATCTTAACTTTGAATCCTTTGCCATTATCAAAATACGAGTTCGATCGTCGGATGCTTCCCGCACCAACAGTTTAGGTAGGCTAATGGGGATGTGATTAGGGTTTTATCCTAATTTAGTCTTAAGGATTTTATTTAGCTATTCATTTGAGTTTTAGCTAAATAAAAGCATATATATATTATTTAACGCAGGACTCTAATTTGAGACGAGTGTCTCGACGTCGAATTTGGCTTAATACTACCTTTTATTTGAGGTGGGTACCCTTTGACTTATCTCTTGATAGTGTCTTATGATATGTGTAGTATATATATATATATATATATATATATATATATATAACTAGTGGTAATTGGTAGATTTATCATTTTTCTGGTTTTAGCTTACTTGATACCTGTTACATATTTCTACTGTTAGCTGCTATACATTAGACTTGTATGCTCTTATTTCTTGACATGCGTATCTATGTTCATAGAGATAGATGATATATATATAGTGCTCCTGTATACTGAATTAGTTGCTACACCTACTTGATATGTGTTCTTGGATTCATGTAGCTTATACCATTGTTATATATGCTTTTACCTTTTTGGCACATATATTATGGATGAGGATATGGTTGGATTTTTCATGCTGTAGCATCATGCACCATACTGCATGATTGCATGCTGGGTGATTGTCGACTCTATTATTGTTGAGCACGTCGCCGGTTACATGGGCCTGCACACAACGTGACCACTCCATTGGTAGTGGCACAACACTCAAGGTGTGTATGGCAGGTTGCTCTGTTAGGCTCCGTTGGTCCGCTCATGGGTAGTGTGACATAGCGTGGTAGTGGGCAGAGATCCCTCCCCGTTATCGCATACCGGGAGATGAGAGCATTGCGCTCCCTCACTATGTTTGAGGTAGGAGGATAGATGCACTCCGACAGCATCCCGTCCACTCGGTCACTCAAGAGTAGTGATGGCAGAGTACACGGTTGTCATAGCCCTACCCACTCGGTCTCACTATCGCGTGTGAGATGACTGACTGACGTCAGGGTTGACCATGCCATATTGCATCATATGCGCAGATTGCATTTTTGTGATTGTTGCATATTGGATGTTGCATTTTGATGACTGCATATAATTGGCATGCATACAGGATACATTCTTATTTGGTCTGACTAACTTTACCTGTTGTATGTTCATAGTTATATGCTCAGATAGAACTTACTGGCGAGTACAGTTTATTCAGTTATGCATTTCTTATTATTGTTGCAGTGGACTGTATTACATTGTTTATTACTGGTTATTACAGTTTATTCAGTTATGCATTACTCTATATTGTTTAGGAGACTGTACTCTAGGTTATTGCTGGTAGTTATATGTTACTGTACATATCTATTGGTTACCTGCTGAGTTCATTGAATTCACCCCGTTGATATTACCATTTCAGGTTGAGGCCATCAGGAGATTCCGGTCGCTAGCCCCTTGTCGTGATGGATTTTAGATTTTCGACTTTATAGTTCCTTGTTGAGATTTGTTATACGATAGACTGTGTGGGTGTATTTGTAGACTTTATGTCGAGCATTTGAGTTCGCTACTCTTGTTTTCCGCTGCGGTATTTTCATTACTTCGTGGATTTCATCTTTCTTCGTTATAGTGGAGTAGGTTTACATATATCTGTGATGTTTTTCTATATCGTTGTGTTCTTTTAGTAATATCTGTTGTCAGCCAGAGGCTGCATTATAAACTGCGTGGTTTGTTTTCTTATTTATGTATTGTATTGTTCCAGCCTTGTGAGCCGAGTATATGGATATATGTATATTGGGTTTCATATTATCATCGGTACAGGTGAGATGCTGCTGGATTTTCGTCTAGCAGGGACTTCTCGGGGCGTGACAATAATTTCCGAATTGAGCGAGCTTAGCAATTTCGCTTCATGGGACGAGACTGATCAATTAATTTAGTCAATTTGAACAATTGAATACCTAATATATGTCATACTATGAGTCTCCGTGGGGCCTAGCATGGACGATTGACTACATTCGGGGTGTCCGAAACACATTGGGCGTCGCTCGAACATCCGAGCGACGCCCAACATATCAAGTTATATATTTATCTATCTACCTATCTAGATATATATATTTCCGAATTGAGCAAGCTTCATCGATTCTATATAAAATAGAAT
Source organism: Zingiber officinale (assembly GCF_018446385.1). Lineage (NCBI taxonomy): Eukaryota > Viridiplantae > Streptophyta > Magnoliopsida > Zingiberales > Zingiberaceae > Zingiber > Zingiber officinale. The sequence goes on from NC_055989.1 coordinate 153,755,453, forward strand.
AATTTAATTGATCGAGCTTCATTGATTCTATATGAAATATTGACAATAATTGGCTTGATTCGCCATTAAAAAAATAATTATTAATTTTCTGAATTTAAAGTTTAATTATAATGATCCTGGTGGATCAGATTGAGTTTTTCAGTATCTATTTATCCAGACAATCCAATTGATCTATCTCTTCTTTTAATTAATATCAAATTTTCGGCATGTCATTTAATGATATCGACTATCATTTCCTTATAGTATTTATTTTATCATTTCCTAAAAACTCATCCGATCTGATTCAAAAAATTTAAGCTCAAGAAATTTAATTTTAATAAATTCTCTGAAATAATAATTTTACTCATGGGGATGAAATCGAATCGGATAAATTCGAACAAATTCATGTCAATTGTCAACGTAACCCCTAGCATAAACGGGACATTTTTGAAATTCAACAAATATGTAAGCTTATTCACTCTCGTCTTTTACCTACTTCTATACGATTAATTAATTAATTGATTATCTAACTAGGTGACGTCGTAGGAATAGATGACGTCATGAAATTAGTTACGTTGTCATATTTAAAACGAACAGGCCAGAAAATAATTGTGATGTCCTTCCGCTAGCTGTAAACTGATGTGATCATGTGGTGGCAAAACATGAATATTAAAAGATGAATATATTTATCTCATTATTTTTGTCAATTCATTTTAGATCAATACGGAGGAGGTAAATCATGGACGACTATTAAACTTTGGAATAATAACTAGCATATGGAAGTATTTACCTCGACTTTATCGAGATTCGAATTTCAGACCTCATAATCATAACACCTTATGTGCTAATCATTAGATCCATCCGAGAGGATAAATTAGTACGATCACATGACATGATGGTACGAGTGTAGTGGATGCAATAGTCATACATTTATGGGCTTAATGTTCATAAAATCAAATTAAAATGACTGTATATTAACTCAATTAATAATTCCGATTTTTAAGTTAATTTTACCTATGTATCTTTAAAAGTTTGTTTGTTTGTTTGTTTGTTTGTTTGTTTTTGTTTTGTTTTATTTTTATTTTTTATTTTTTTGATAAACACGAACCAACCTCTTAAAGCTTTGTCTCTTCATCATGTCATGTGAAGAGGAACAAGAAGAATAAAAGATGACGTTATGAAAGTACTCGAATCATTATGAGAAATTTGACTTGCACATTACAATAATTAATTCAGTTGATCCATCTGGACTGCTTGTAGCTAGTTTCATGTACGTGGTAGATCATCTCATTTGCTTGCTCTCAGTTCAACTCATTGGTGATGCACATGCATTAGAAAAATAACTATTTTCATAATTATATTGGAAGAGTTTTTAAAGATATATCTTTTTTATATATATAAAAGGTAAATTATATATATGGAGTGAAAGGAATGTATAACAACCTATGGCGCATACGTCATCGTCTGTCATATCCAGACTAAAAATATATCTTTGATCCTGTCCGAAATAATATGAGTCAATCGAAGGTCGGATGAGTTATTGCTGGTATTGACGGAGAGGTGACTGGGATATCTTTCTCGTATGCGGCCACAAGAATGGCTCCTCACGTGGTGATGACGGACGATGATGACTGAGTCGACGGTACTTGAGCTCTGGGCACACTCAGACAAGCACACAGAACGTTAGAAGCCAGAAGCCAGAAGCCAGGGAAAAAGTCCCCGGAGCAGACCCTCCGATGCTCAAGTCAGGTACTTTTTCCCCAGAAGAACAGTGTACGAAGGAGAAAGAAAAGTAGAAGACAAGTGTGGATGTGCGAGAGAGCGTACCCACGCAAGAGAGAGGACCTCACTTTTTATATGACAATGCGTACCTCTAGAATCTGACGGATGTCAGGGAATGTCGGGTGTTAGGACCTGTCGGGTGATGGAGGACGCGTGACGCCCTTTTGTGGATTGGAAGAATGTTCTATTCGCAGATGACCACAGACCCTTGAAATATTTCCTGATATACAGCAGTTATTCTCTGACAGGTGGTTACGATTCCCTGACCTTGTTGTCGTGTAACACCTTCTATCCTGCCCGAGTATAAATAGGGCAGCTCGGGATGATCTGTTGAAGTCTTATATGAAGGCTTGATGAAAGGACGAGATATGACGAGAGCCTTATCTTTCTCGTTGGATTTGATCCAGACCCGACCGGGAGTACCAGGTCTGTATATGTAGTCTGGGCTGAGGAAACCCGACCGGTAAGAGATGTTGGAACCCCAAGGTTATTTTGGTGTGATCAACAAGTTAAGTTAGGTCCTGTGTGTTTTTAACCTTGTGTCTAAGTGTTAGTTTAAGAAGTCGAGAAGGGTTGTGGTTTTATTTTGCAGGCTATTCAACCCCCCTTCTAGCCGGCCCAGCGGTTCAACAAGTGGTATCAGAGCCGAGGCGCTTCAGGAGGACTAATCGCCAATCGAAGTAAAGATAATGGCCAGAGCAAACATCTATCCACCGACGTTCGAAGGAGAGCTCACTTTTTGGAAGCGACGTATGCAGGTATTTTTTAAAACAGATTTTGATTTAATGTTAATAATGAAATATGGTTATGAACCATCGAAGAATGCGAACGGAGAAGAAATCGAAAAATACCTCTGGACCAAAAAGCAGCGTGATGATTTTACATCAAATGGTAAGACTGGATTTCACCTTTTAAGTGTACTATCGGTTGGAGTTCTCGACAAAATTGGCGACTATCAAAGTGCAAAGGAATTTTGGGAAAAGTTCTTGAAGCTCCATGAAGACCCAAAAGAAGCCGAATCCAACTCCTCGATGGACACTAAGTCATCATCAGAAGAATCTGAAACCGAGGAAATCGCCGGAACAGCTTTAATAGCCGAGTACCTACCAGAAGACGAAGTAAGCTCATCCTTAATGAACATCGAGAGCAACGATGAAGGGGGAGAGTCTTTGGAAGAAAGCAGCTCAACAGGGGGAGCATCAGCAGGCGACAAGGTAAGTCAAGTACGTTTCCTACCACCTGACCAAATGTTTAAATTTGTAAGGTTATTAAATAAAGACTATTACATGCTAGAAAAAGAAAATAAAGAATTGAAATTAATTCTAGATAAATCTTGTCTGGTAAAAGATTTTAAAAAATTAGAATTAGAAATTGAAAAACTGAAATTAGAAAATGACAGTTTGAAAGTACAAGTAAATATCTTGAAAAATCGTGCATGCTCATCTAATACTAATGTTAGAAAATTTAATAATTTAAATTGATATTTTAGATATCATAAGGGACAAATTAGGAATATTTCAAAAAAGTATGTCCCTAAGAAATTTTTAATTAATCCAGTTGGCTGGAACTTATATTGGGTTCCTAAGTCTTGCTTAAATCAAAATTTTAATCAAATTTAACGCTTTCAGTTAGAAAATTAAATACTAAGTTTCTTTATGAGACTTTGTTTAAGGAAGTAGTTGTTGCTCCAATAACCAAGAAGGTCTAGTGCCTCGCCATGACCTGGAAGCCAAAATATTGAAAAATATTTAATTACCTTTCTGATAAAGCATTAAGGTTGAAATTAATAATGCTTTGAAAAAGATTTTTAAACATGTTTTGGTATTTTTTTAAAAAAATAATTTTTATACTTAGAAAAATTATTCTTGCCTGAAATTTTTACTTAGAAAATTTTCAAAATTTTTTTTTATAAAAAGGGTCTAAGAATTTTCAAAAGTTTTTTTTTATAAAAAGGGACTAAGAAATTTGTTTAACTTAGAAATTTTTTTACTTAAGAAATTCTCAAAATTAATTTTTGCAAAAGCTTAAGTTTTATTGATTGCACAAACTTAAAAAAAATTTAACTTAGAAATATTTTCTAGAAAATCATTTTCAAAATTTTTTAAGTTTTAACCCTTAGATTTTTTCTTGGAACCCCATTTTTTATGTGATCAAAGGGGAGAAGGAAAAGTATAAGTCTAGGAGAGGTAGACCAAATTTTTTTCTATCTTTTTGTACTTAATTGTAAATTTAGTTAGTTTTATTTTATGTCTATTTTGACCCTAGCTTAACTTGGGTTGCTCACATCAAAAAGGGGGAGATTGTTGGAACCCCAAGGTTGTTTTGGTGTGATCAACAAGTTAAGTTAGGTACTGTATGTTTTTAACCTTGTGTCTAAGTGTGCAGGAGCTTAGAAGCACAGATACTCGAGCGGAAGACGCAACTAGCGAGAAGGACGGCACGCGGTGCGTCCAAGGGACAAGGCGCTGCGGAAGAGTACACAGGCGGATGAGAAGGAAGCATGTGGTGGTTTCGAGGGACGAAAGTCGGAGCGGAAGACTGCTCAAGGAGTAAGAGACGCAGCTAGCGAGAAGGTCGGCACGGGGTGCAACCGAGGGACGAAGACTGCGGATGAGTGCGCTGGCGGATGAGAAGGAAGCACGCAGCGATTTCGAGGGACGAGAAGCCGGAGTGGAAGCCTACTCGAGAAGACCGGAACTTGGGTTCGGGTGAGCCCTTTTTCGGATGACCGAGATCACCCAAGCAAGCGGAGCTGGAGTTGAAGACCCTGACCAAGGAGAACTGAACCGGAGCAGAGGGCACGGACCAAAAGTCAACTAGAGTTGACTTAGAGGTTCGAGCGCCCGGATCCATTCCGGTTCAGTTCTCTCGGTCCGGGTCTTCAACTCCAGCTCCGCTAGCTTGGGTGATCTAGGCCATCCGGAAAAGGGCTCACCCAAAACCAAGTTTCGGTTTTCTCGAGCAGGCTTCCACTCTGGCTTCTCGTCCATCGGAATCGTCGCGTGCTTCCTTCTCGTCCGCTAGCATACTCATCTGCAGTCTTGTCCCTCGGTCGCACCCCGTGCCGACCTTCTCGCTAGCTACATCTCTTGCTCCCCGAGCAATCTTCCACTCCAACTTTCATCCCTCGGAACTGTTGGTTGCTACATCTAGATACCGTTATGTTCCCTCGTATAAAAATTTTATACAAGCACAGAACTTTCCTAGCTACCATTGTGCTCTACTGAAGTTAAACTTGAATCACAAACGGAACTTAACATTATTGATTCAAGCTCAATCTTCAGGAGTTAAACTTGGATCACAAACGGAACTTAACATTATTGATCCAAATCCAACCGATGTGTTCTTCTTAAGTTAAACCTTTATTATAGAAGTTATTAAATTTCTATTTCAAGGATTGACTTCCAGGACTACATGGCGAGACACTAGGCCTTCTTGGGTATGGGATCATCCACCACCGCCTTTACAAAGCCTTTCAAAGAAATTAGAAATTTAACTTCTCACAATAAACTAGATTTAACTATAGAGACCTCAATAGAAGCACAATATCGAACACGAAATCGAAAAACAAAATCGATAACATAACGATAAATAAAAATCGATAGCCTCTTGTGTTTGGTATTTCAAGATCTAAATAAAAAGATAAACTAGTTATGATGCAGAAACTAATAACTAGTTATACCTTTTGTAGTTTATAGACCTCTTGATCTTCTGTCGTATTCCTCTTCTTATCTCGGACGCCGTGTGGGTGATGATCTATCAAGCTAGATGAGAACCACCAAGCCTCCTTCTTCTCCTTGCAAGTTTCGGCTACCACCACCAAGCTCCAAGGGATGCTAGAAACAAAACCTCCTTTCTCTCCTTCTTCCTCAAGCAAAATCCGGCCACCTACCAAGCTCCAAGAGAAGATGAGGTTCGGCCACAAGAAAAAGAAAGAAGAAGGAAGAGGGCCGGCCACACCAAGGAAAAGAGGAGAGGAATAATAGATGTATCTTAACATGGGGCAACCCCTCCCTCTCTTTTATAATCCTTGGTCATGGCAAATAAGGAAATTTAAATATAATTAAAACTTCCTTATTTTCCTTGCCAATGAATAAAAAGGAAATTTTAATTAAAATTTCCTTAATCCATCTTATGGCCGACCACCTCATAGAGCTCCAAATAAGGAAAGTTTTAAACACAAAATTAAAACTTCCTTATTTGTTTCCAGAAATTTTTAAAATAAAAATTTCTCTTTTAAATTCCCTTCATGGTTGGTTATAAAAGGAAACTTTTATAAATTAAAATCTCTCTTTTAAAACATGTGGATAGTTACAAAAAAGGAAAGTTTTCTCCAAAATTAAAATATTCCTTTTAACTACAAATAAGGAAAGATATCTAATCTTCCTCTTAATCTTTTGTAGAAAACTATCAAAGGAAAGATTTAAATTTTAAACACTCTTTTAAAACCATGGCTTCCACATTAGGAAAGATTTTTAAAAATAAAATCCTTTTATTTTAATGTGGTCGACCACCCTACTTGGGCTCCAAGCTAGGGTCGGCCACAAACTTGAACCCATCTAATTTGGTTTGGCCGACCCTAGCTTGGGCTCTAAGCTAGCTTGGCCGGCCACCTTAAGGTGGGTAAGAAGTTGGGTATTTGGTGGATATAAGACTTTATAAATAAGATGTTACGACAGGGACCTAGAGGAGGAATTGGTTTTGGTCTCCCGATGAACTTAAGCTTCCCGTGTTCGCTCCGAACACCCAACTTAAGTTCATCAATAATAATTCATACCACTAAAGAATTATTATTGAACTACCGCACCAATCTCATATTACTATATGGGCTCCTTCTTATCATAAGTGTGTTAATCTCCCTGTGTTTAAGATATCGAATGTCCATTAATTAAATGAGTTACTGACAACTCACTTAATTAATATCTAGCTCCAAGAGTAGTACCACTCAACCTTATTGTCATGTCGGACTAAGTCCACCTGCAGGGTTTACATGACAATCCTTATGAGCTCCTCTTGGGGACATTATCAACCTAGATCACTAGGACACAGTTCCCTTCTATAATCAACAACACACACTATAAATAATATTATTTCTCAACTTATCAGGCCTATTGATTTATCGAACTAAATCTCACCTATTGATAAATTAAAGAAATAAATACTAAATATATGTGCTTGTTATTATATTAGGATTAAGAGCACACATTTCCATAATAACAGAGGTCTTGTTCTTTTATGCAGTCAGTATAAAAAGAAACTGCCTCAAATGGTCCTGCTCAATATACTCAGAGTGTACTAGTATATTTTTATAGCTAAGATAAACTAATACCAAATTACACTACGACCATTCCAATGGTTTATCCCTTTCCATCTTAGTCGTGAGCTACTATTTATAATTTACAAGGAACTGATAACATGATCTTCTGTGTGTGACACCACACACCATGTTATCTACAATATAAATTAAATGAACAACTACATTTAGCATATAAATGTAGATATTTGACCAATGTGATTCTTATTTACAATAAATGTTTATAAAAAGCTAGGCTTTTAGTATATATTCTAACAATCTCCCACTTATACTAAAAGACTATGCTGCCGTACATACTGCCATACATCTGATTTCCATCCTCTCAACATTCCCATCATTAGCTTTCGCCAGAAAGGCCTTAGTGAAAGGATCTACCCGGTAATCATCTGATGCAATCTTGGCGACAACAATGTCTCGTATCATGTGGTACTTGTGCTTAATGTGTTTACTTGCCTTATGGGCTTGTGGTTCCTTCGAGTTTGCTACTGCACCACTATTATCACAGTAAATTGTTATAATTTTGGACAAACCAGGAATCACATCTAAGTCCATCATGAAGCTTCTGAGTCATACAACTTCTATGGCTGCCACAGAGGCTGCCACATACTCAGCTTCCATGGTGAAGTCCTAAAACCATCTATGCTTATCACTCCTCCATTGTTATGACTCTTACCTCCTAAAGTAAACACAAAATCCTGAGATCGACTTACTACTGTCCCTATTAGTCCGAATCCATATAACCCACAGGGAGCAAATTATCTGTCTTGTATACTAGCATATAATCTTTAGTCTTTATAAACGTTACGACAGTCCAATGTCCTGGTCCTGAGTTACTTTGATATCTGCTTACCATACCCACGGTAAAATAGATATCCGGTCTCGTGCATAGCAATGCATACATTAGGCTTCCTACAGCCGAAGCATAAGGAACTACCTTCATTTCCTTTATCTCCTTTGATGTCTTCGGAGACATCTCTTTAGATAAAGGTACTCCATGCCGAAAAGGTAGAAAACCTTTCTTGGAGTTTTGCAAGCTAAAACGAGCAAGGATAGTATTGATGTATGAAGCTTGGGATAAGGACAATATCTTTTTCTTGTGATCCCTTATAACTTTGATCCCAAGAATATGTCCACATTCTCCCAAGTCCTTCATATCAAATTGCTTGGACAACCATACCTTTACGTCTGATAACACTTTGATATTGTTGCCAACTAACAAAATGTTATCTACGTATAGTACAAGAAATATCACCACATTTCCGTCACACTTCTTGTATGCAAAAGACTCATTCGGACATTGAATAAATCCATAAAATTGGATTACTTCACTAAACCGGATGTTCCAAGATCTCAAGATGCTGCATCTTTATCTTGGAGTGCTTCATCATATGTCCAGGGATCAGGTTCATGTTTGCCAGGGATCAAGTCCAAAGACTCTCTCAAAAACATGAATCTATTAGTTTGCCAAACAACCCTCCCACTATGACAAGGTACTGTCTGTAACTGTACATCATTTGTGACATGTGTTGCAGTTGCTTGTGGTATTTCATCTTGTATTGTTGGTACTAAAGTAGACGTGCCCTCTTTTATTTCTTCTAGAACAATTCTACTCATGGGCATAGTCCTCTTCTAAAATCGGGCATTGGTGCTAACAATGACCTTCTGATTTTTAAGACTATTGACCTCCTTTCGTTTCTTTAGGATACCCACAAACAGACAAACTTCTGTACGTGATTCCAACTTGTCAGTGTCTCCTTTTAGGACATGTGCTGGACTACCCCAAATCCGAATATGTTTCAGACTAGGCTTACACCCATTTCGCAATTCTTATGGGAGTAGAGGGTACTGACTTAGAAGGTACCATGTTCAGAATGTACATTGTCGTTTCCAGAGCATATCCCTAAAACGAATTTGGTAATTCTGAATAACTCATCATCAATCTAACTATTTCCATAAGAGTCATATTCCTTCATTCTACCACACCATTCTATTGGGGTGTACCAGGTGCAGACAGTTGGGATTGAATCCCAAATTCTGATAAGTAATTCCTAAACTCTCCTGAGAGATACTCGCCACCACGATCAGACCGTAGTGTCTTGATACTTTTATCATGACGTTTCTCCACATCAGCCTAGTACTCTTTGAACTCATCAAAGCACTCAGACTTGTGACGCATCAAGTAAATGTACCCTTATCTCGAATAGTCGTCTATAAAAGAGACAAAATATTCGAAACCACCACTCGCCTGGATAGTCATAGGACCACACAAATCAGAATGAACCAATTCTAACACATCTTTAGCTCTATACCCCTTGGTCTTAAAAGGTCTCTTGGTCATTTTACCTTCTAAGCAAGATTCGCAGGTTGGAAAGTTTTCCACCACTAATGAACCCAAGAGTCCATCAGCTATAAGCCTTTGAATTCTACTTAAGTTAATATGACCAAGCCTTAGATGCCAAAGATATGTTTGATTCATTTTCGAAGGCTCCTTTCTCTTATTAGATTTGGAAAATGAGTTACCATTTGATGCATCGTGGGAGTTATTTGATTTACAAATTGTCAATCAATGTACCTGAATAGATAACGACCCTATTTTCCTTATCAAAAGAAACAGAGTATCCATTCATAATTTTATAAACTGAAATCAAATTCTTTCTAAAACTTGGTACATAAAGATAATTTCTCAAAATCAATATTTTATTCCTATTTAAAGATAGATAAACATCTCCCACTGCAATAGTCGCCACTTTTGTAGCGTTGCCCATGTAGACGGTAATCTTCCCTTTATGTAGTTGTCGAGTTTCCTGGAACCCTTGCAATGAATTGCAGACATGATCAGTGGCTCCCGTATCTACACACCAGGTACCGGTAGATAACACCACTTAACATGTTTTTAACTACTAGAGAATAAGATATACTTATATTGTTCTCCTTTCTAAGAGGACAGTCCACCTTCCAATGTCCTAACTGTTTGCATGTGAAGCACTTGCCCTTCGGCTTCTTCACATCTGCTTCCGGTCCAGTCCCTAGAGATCGATTCACTTTCTTTGCTTGTTTCTTCTTTTTCTTGCCTTTCGGTTTAGAAGGAGAAACGTTCTCAGCAATGTGAATTTGAGAACTTTGATGAAATAGCCCTTCTGTTGCCTGGAGTTCTGTGAGAAGTTCCGCCAACGAATATGTCCTATTGTTCATATTATAGTTCAGGCGAAACTGCTCAAAAACTTTTAGGCAGCGTTTGGAGAATGATATCGACTTGGGTTTCCTCATTGATTTCTGCTCTAAGGATTTCTATCTCATTTAAATGAGCCATCATCTTGAGGATATGATCCCTCACGGGTGTCCCCTCAGTCATGATGATTGTTATCAAGTTTCTCATCACCTCCTACCTAGTAGCCTGATTCTGGTGTCCGAAGAGTTTCTTAAGATTGCGCATCATGTCATAAGCAGTAGGCATGACCAGATGCTGATGTTGCAGCACACTTGACATAGAAGCCAAAATGTAACACCGCATCATCTCATCTGCCCTGACTCATTTCTTATGAGACTCAATCTCCTCTTCACTAGAATCACTATTAGGCAAGCTTGGACAGATCTCAAAAGGTACAGACTTATAGCCTTCAGCAGTTAAGACAATGTCCAGGTTTCGTTTCCTATCATTGTAATTGGGACTAGTAAGTTTGTTCTATAATAGTAAGGGGATTGAAGGCTATCCTAAGAATCACAAAATATTTGGTCAAGACTTTAGAATTTAAAATAATATTGATTCCTCAAACAATATTATTTAAATTCACCAACACCTCAAACACCGTGAATTTTGTATGCCACGTTAGTGTAGACGTATACAAATTCAAACATTTGTAAGAGGAGGATTTTATCCATTAATTATCTTGTCATCCTAACTTTATGACAAATAAAAGTATCTCAAATACCGTGAATTTTGTATGCCACGTTAGTGTGGACGTATACAAATTCAAACATTTGTAAGAGGGGCTTTACCCATTAATTTTATTATCTTGTCAACCTAGCTTTATGACAAATTAATAGTTGGTTTTTCTTCGATCACACTGTTAACTCTCCGCAAGTGTACATAAATGTCGTAAGTAATAATAAAAGATATCGTATCCACAGGGACTGGAATAAGCACTAAAGATGTCTCAATGCGAATTAGCTAAATAACTAATCAATTGGTTTTCAAAAGCTAAGTATGACTAAGAAATGTAAACAAAGAAATGAAAGAATAAAAAACAAGAATAAGGGCAATGACAAAGGTATGTTCTAGGAGTTTTGGTTTCTTTGTAAGGTTCTTCAATGTAAACGATCTACCGAATCCTATTCCTCAATTGACCATCATTTGTAAAAGGTTGCCCCTCTTGTAATAGGCAACCGGCCTAGGACTGAAATCTATACCTAAACGTGATCAATTAGAAATGAATCTCTGTTGTCCTTACACGTGCTTGCCTGTCACGTGCGTCCCTCGGATAATCAACATAGAATTCATCATTCCTCGACCGCATCAAGATATAATATATAAACACATACAATCTATCCTACCCTCTTGAAATACCTAATATCCCCTTCGAGATTACCCCTCAAACTTCCTTACACGGGCATGTTCCTGTCACTAACGTCCCTCGGAAAATCGAATGGGAAGCAGTCCATACAAGATCCACAAGATATTCAAACATTCAATCAAGCATGGTAATTAAGCCCTAATCACAACGATCCACACAAGAAAGAATAGATACAAACAGGGCAAAATCATAGAAATAGGAAATTGGCAAATCCACAAGATTTTTACATCAAATCTCCATTGCAAATACTCCCTCCATCCGAGGACCAGGTGGGGGAAGTCCAAGGAGACCAGCTAGCAGCTCGGCGCTGTTATGTGGAAATGGTCCGCTTTGAAGCCCGAGCCGCACGGAAGACACCCCGGATCGAGGTAAACGCTATTACCGAGAAACCTCCTACTTTAGTTTATGAGGAGAAAGAGGAAGTACAGATTCATCCCTGCCGACCGGAGGCTACCACCTTTATAGCACCTGGATGGGGAACGAAGGAAGGAGCTCATCCAGTGCCTTCAACAAAACCATGATGTCTTCGCATGGTCTACACACGAACTGCCTGGTATTTCCCCAAGCATAGCTCAGCATGAGCTCTACGTTCGACCGGACGCCCGACCAATAAAGCAACGGAAAAGAGACTTCAGTGTTGAGCAGAATCAAATAATTCGAGCGGAGGTTGAGAAGCTCCTGGAGGCCGGCCACATACGCGAGTGCAATTCCCGAGCTGGCTCGCAAACGTAGTGCTTGTCTCCAAGCCAAACAACAAATGGAGAGTCTGCATCGACTTTCGGGACATGAACAAAGCATGCCCAAAAGACTTTTATCCCCTACCCAGAATCGATCAGATGATAGATTCAACCGCTGGGTGTGAGCTAATATGTATGATGGATGCGTACCAAGGATACCACCAGGCGCCGCTCGCCCGCGAGGACCAGGAAAAAGTTAGCTTCATCACGGCGGACGACACCTACTGCTACAACGTGATGTCGTTCGGCTTGAAGAATGCTGGGGCCACTTACCAACGCCTTATGAACAAAGTATTCAGGCGGCAGATCGGGCGCAACATGGAGGTATATATAGACGATATATTGATTAAATCGCTCCAGGTTGTTGATCTCTGTGCAGACATAAAGGATACTTGCCATACGCTGTGAATGTACGGAATCAAGCTCAACCCCCAGAAATGTTTGTTCGGCGCCAAGAGCGGGCATTTCTTGGGATACATTATGATCGAGCAGGGCATTGAGGCTAATCCAAGCAAGGTTAAAGAACTACAAGATATGATACCACCGAGAAACCTAAGGGAGGCGCAACGTCTTACCGGTCGGATAACAGCTTTATCAAGGTTCATTTCGAAGTCTACTAACCGGAGCCTACCGTTTTTCAAGATCCTGCGTCGAGCCACGAAGTTCCAGTGGGACGAAGAGTGCGATCGGGCATTCGAGGAGCTCAAAGCTTATCTCAACTCCTTACCAGTGCTAGCCAAGCCGATAGCCGGTGAAGCCCTTAAGATTTACCTATCCTCAACCGACCACGCGGTCGGCTCGGCCCTTGTAAGGCCGGACGACGAGGAACAACCTGTATACTTCTTGAGCCATATATTAAAAGACGTTGAATCCCGCTACTCCAGTCTCGAGAAACTCGCCTTTGCACTAATCCTTGTCGCTCGGAGGCTCCGCTCGTATTTTCTCGTGCACACCATCATAGTAATGACCAATAGCCCATTGAGCAGGGTCCTCCTCAATCCAGAAGCATCAGGGCGGCTGATCAAGTGGACCACGGAGCTCAGTGAGTTTGATATTCAGTATCAGCCTCGGACAGCCATAAAGGCACAATCTCTAGCTGACTTCATCACCGAGGTGCAATACCCCGAGCCCGAAGTCACTTGGAAGGTGTCCGTGGATGGGTCTTCCGCCCGGCAAGGGAGTGGGGTGGGAATACTACTGATCTCCCCCAAAGAAGAACGGATGCAGTTATCTGTTCGGCTGGACTACCGAGCAACCAACAATGAGGCCGAGTACGAGGCTCTCATAGCCGGGCTGCAAGCCGCTCGGCACATGGGTGCCATCAGAGTTTTGATTCATTCAGACTCACAGTCAGCCGCCCAGCAGCTCTCCGGAACGTTCGAGATCAACAACGCTCGGCTCAGGCTCTACGCTGAGGCCTTCGAAAAGTTGAAAGCCAATTTCAAGGAAGTAGTTATAAGGAAGGTACCCCGAGCGGAGAATCAAGTGGCAGACGAGCTGGCGAAACTGGCCAGCTCCATATCGCCGATCGTCATTCAGCGGCCGATTGAGCAGGCTACCCTCGTGGCCCATATCGATCGGATGGAGGGACTCACCTTTCCCAACGATTGGAGAACGATGCTAATAGAGTTTCTGCGAGCAGGAGCTACGCCTTCTGACCAGGAGGAGGCTCACCCGCTAAGAAGGCGAGCGGGCAGATTCACATTAATTGGAGATCAGTTATACAAGAAGGCTTTCTCTCGACCGCTTCTCAAGTGCGTCGGACCAGAAGACATCAACTACATACTGCAGGAGGTACACCAAGGCTCTTGCGATGAACATCCAGGTGGTCGTTCGCTGGCAAGGAAGATCTTGCTGGCTGGATACTTTTGGCCAACCCTTCAAGAGGACGCTGCTCGGACCGTGTCCACTTGCCTATCCTGCCAAAAATACCACAGTCTCTCACACCGTCCGACGGGGGAAATGAAGACATCCTCGGTATCCTGCCCGTTCGACCAGTAGGGCCTGGACATAGTGGGGCCCTTCCCCATGGTGACCAGTCAACAGAAGTTTTTACTCGTCGCCGTTGATTACTTCTCCAAGTGGGTAGAAGCCGAGCCGCTGGTCAAGATCACCGAATAGATGGTCAAGAAGTTCATCTGGCAGCACCTTATTTGTCAATTCGGCATCCCGCGTTGGCTCATCTCAGACAACGAGAGACAGTTCGTCGGCCGGCAACTCAGAGAGTGGTGCGAAGGGTACGACATCCAGCAGGCCTTCACCTCAGTGGCTTACCCCTAGAGCAATGGGCAAGCCGAAGTAGCCAATCGGGAGATCCTGTGGATCCTCCGAGTTTGACTCGACCACGTCGGGGGCAGCTGGGTGGACGCACTTCCAGGCGTATTGTGGGCAATCCGAACGATGCCGAAGGAGGGGACAGGTGTCACGCCTTTCCACTTGGTGTATGGGGGTGAGACAGTCTTTCTAGTGAAGTCGGAATAGAATCTGACCGGGTGCAGCAGTACGACGTGGACAACGTCGAGCGGAGACAACTGGAGCTTGATTTGGTGGATGAGACGCGCGCCAAGGCGGCCGCTCAGATGGCGGCCTACCAGCAAAGAATAAGGCAGAGCTACAATCGGCGGCTGATCCCTCGATCCTTTCAGGTCAGCGACCTAGTATGGAAAAAGGTCAAGCTAGTCGGCGATGTCAGCAAGATGGAGGCTCCATGGGTCGGGCCATTCAAGATCGTGGAGAAACTCTGCTCGGGAGCTTACTATTTAGAAGATGAGAATGGACGACGACTGGAACGTCCGTGGAGTGCGATCCATCTCCAGCTCTACCGAGCTGGGTGAAAGGTGCGCCGATGTATTTAGTGTCATGTATCTTTTCTTTGCCCTGTGCCTTTTGATTACAGGGATAGAATCGAAAAGCAAAGGATTGCAATATCATTGATAAACGGTCGGGCAACCTTGAAGACCGTCGAGCGGCGACGTTAAACGCCAGAGCCGAACCGGCGGCTATAAATACCCACCTTGAAGATCGTCGAGCGGCGACGTTAAACGCCAGAGCCGAACCGACAGCTATAAATACCCGGCTTGAAGACCATCGAGCGGCGACATTAAACGTCAGAGCCGAACCGGCGGCTATAAATACCCGGCTTGAATACCGTCGAGCGGCGACGTTAAAC
Source organism: Zingiber officinale (assembly GCF_018446385.1). Classification (NCBI taxonomy): domain Eukaryota; kingdom Viridiplantae; phylum Streptophyta; class Magnoliopsida; order Zingiberales; family Zingiberaceae; genus Zingiber; species Zingiber officinale. The sequence goes on from NC_055989.1 coordinate 153,771,005, forward strand.
GCCAGAGGCGAGCGGTGACTATAAAGCTCTGCCTTTGCATCATTTCAATTTAATATGGGTCCTCTGGAAAAGAGGGAGGCGATCCTGAACTTGATTGTTGAGCAGCAGCTCAAAGATCAAAAGACGTGAGGATCTCACAAATTAAGTAGCAATCGAGGGAACAGGTAACTCACTCGGATATACACAACGATAGAACAAGCAAAAAAAGTGTTCATCAATCAAAATAGGCCGAACGACGAGTACATGCATTAAAATAAGCCGAGCGGCTAGTACATATTAACGACTACTCTAGATAATCAAAGATATCATCGGGGATCTTGGTAAGGAGCCCGGTATGGTCACGGACGGGAATGGTGAAATCTTCAGGAAGATGACCCTTGGTCTTCAGATAATCAACGGTGGCAGTGATGGCCGACTTGAACGCTCGGACAAGATGATCGCAAGCTTTCTCTACGAATTTCTCCGAACGGATGTAGTTCTGCTGCATGACAGCGAACCGGCCAGGCTCGGCCTCCTGATATTCTTTGAGGGCGGCTCGGGAGGCCTCAAGAGTGCCTTGAAAGGTCTTCAGGTCATCCTGGAGAGCGATCACCTCAGCCGAGCGGCCAGGCTTCTCGGCGATAAGTAGGTCAGTCAACTCTTTGACCTTCAGCTCGAGCGCTCGGGCCTCGACATTCTTTGCCTCCAGGTCGGTTACGGCCCGATTGTAATACCAAAAATTCTCAAATCAATTTTATAAATATTCTATGATTTTTTTTGAAATTTTAGAATATTTTAATGAAATTTTAGGAGTAGCAGAAGTAGTAAAAATAAATAAAAACGTAAAATAGCCTAAGCGGGAATCGAACCCGAGACCTAGCGAACCCTATGCCTTATAGGGTGACTTAGTAACCAGGAGGCCCCAGCAGGGGTGTGCTGAAAGGAAAGGAGAGCAATTATATTTAAAGTCTAGTTGGGTGGTATTATCACTTAATATAAATAGGGAAATTAAGTGGAGAGTTATTATTTTTAACGACAATTCTCCTCTCCCTCAAACCCTCACCCGCCGACCCCTCTTCCTTCCTCACCTCTCGGCGCCCAAGTCCAAAACACCTAGGGTTCCATCCCTAGGGTCGTAGGAGTACCTTGCGGTGACAACTCCGGCACGAGGACGCTCCTCTCCGCGAGAAGAACGCATAGACGTGAGAAGATCATCGAAGAGATCTCTTCTCCGGAAAACCTAGCGATTGGATTGTAAGAAAAACTAGCACAGGAAGTGAGTAACCCCTCACCTGCAGTATAAGTAGCTATTTGTATGTTTCTATGCTTTAGTTTTGTCATATGCAAATCCATCGGTACGTAGGGTGTGAATTAGTGCACACCAAGTGCTTGATGAAATGGTTAGCACAGCTAAATGCCACAGTAGGCATTTTAATAGTTTAGTTAAATGTGGTAGATGCATTTAAATAGTATACTTAGCCTTGCTTCAGCTTATATGGGACTACGGTCCAATGGGTGGGCTCCCACAGTCGCCTCTAGGTTCAGATAACCTAATTCTAAGTTCAGATAACATAGTGAAAGCAAGATAAGATAAACCAGTTTATAAACAGTATTTTACTTTATCAGAGGCACTGTACTGGACTCTCAGATGTCCTTGGGTTGGGCTCCCACAGTCGTCCCTAGGTTTAGATAACCTAGTAAACCCTACTAAATTCGGGTCTTGCAACCTCGGGTCTAGTTAGGGTTGCGCGCATAGCAAGTACAGTTGCCGGGCCCAACAGCAGCATGATTAGTATTTTTATCTACTTATGAAACTAGTTTTCAAACTTCACAACTAGATATGTGAATACAACTTAGCTTCAGTTTAGTTTTCTCATTTGTTATAACAATTAGCTTAGCTTGTGTATCGATTTAGTTAGCTTGTTGATACAATGGATAGCTTTTTATTCAGTATTTGTTAGCATGACTTACATGTTCATATGCCATGTTTTAGTGTTTTCAGCATGATTATTAGCATATTTATCAGCATAGCATCTTTTAAAAAGAAGCATGATTTCTTCGAATGCATGTTTTTGTGAGGTAGATGGTTTCTTACTAAGCTCCCAAGCATATAGTTTCATTTTCCTTATACTGCAGATAAAGGCAAGGGAAAGATGGATTAGCGGAGGCTGGAGGTCATTGCAATCAGACGTGTGTGGAAGAGGAACCTGGAATAAAGATCTTTGGAGAAACTAGCAAATTTAAGAACTTAGCATTTCCTTTATGTTATTCCTTTATGCACTTTAGTTATTTAAGTGTCTTGGATCATAAAAGTTATGCATAGATTGTTAGTTGTCATGATATTAGATAGCTAATCATGAGTAATAACATGTCTAATAGTAGTGTGGTGGTTGGAGTTGAGTCACTGAAGATTCTGTACGAAGTCGGGACTAATTTATGCAGAAATCATAAACCCAATCGATCAGCCGATCGATTGAGTAGTCCTCAATCGATCAGCCGATCGATTGGAAGAAGTCCCCGCGAACAGAGAGCTTCTGAATCGATCAGCCGATCGATTGAGCAGCCCTCAATCGATCAGCGGATCGATCGAGGAGGAACTGTTCGCATACAGAAAGCTGATGAATCGATCAGCTGATCGATCGACCATGGATCGATCAACCGATCGATCGGGGAATTTGCTCCCGCGAAGATTGACCAGGCTGGATCGATCAACCGATCGATCCAGAAATTCTTCCGTGCACAGTAGCATGCTGAATTGATCAGTGGATCGATCAGACAACTCTAATCGATCAGCTGATCGATTGGAGTGTCTGATTTCAGCTGGAAGGGTTTCATTTCAATTATTAAATAGAAAGTTTAGATTCCCTTCCTTAGTATATGTGCAACTTTAGAAGTGTACAGTCATTAGCAAAAAGTTTTAATCAGTTCAGTTTTCCGCAACTTATAGTTAGCACAGCATAATGTGACGGTCCGGCCTCGCAGCCTAGTTCAGTAGGAGGCGGGTCGTTACAGAGTGGTATCAGAGAAAAGTTCCATACTTCCTTCACACACACATCAGCATTAAACCTGCATCTTCCAAGTAAGAATACCTCTCACTTTATTATATTCTTGCTTTCATGTTTATAGATAACTGTAGTATGTTCATGTATGATAGTATCTAACATGATAGTAGTAATTATATAAACATGATTGTATTAGTTATGTATGTCTATCTCTCTAGAAATGGTACGAGGACGCCCAGCTAGAAAGACACCAGTTACTGATCCCTAGCATGAGGCAGGCAGCTCAGTGCCTCCTCCAGACCTTACAGCAGTAGTGGCTCAGTTACAGAAACAGCTAGCTGAACAGCAACAGGAGATAGCCACCCTAAGGGCTAGTCAGCAGAACACTCCCACTGTCACTCCCGAACCTAACTTAGCAACCCCAGCAGTTGTAGAGGTTGCACCAGTCCAACCTACAGCACCAGTAGCCCCAACAGCAGGGGCAAGAAGAGAAGCCTATATGATCCAGTGGTAGAAAATTAAGCCAGAGAATTTCTCAGGCACTAGTGAACCATGGGATGCTCAAGCCTGGTTCAAAACACTGGAGAGTACGATGGAGCTTCTGGACTGGCCAGAGTTTGAAAAGGTGAAATGCGCCTCATTCTGTCTGACAGGAGACACATGTATGTGGTGGGAGAGAATTAAAGCGAAGCGCCCAGTGAACCAGATGACATGGGCTGACTTCGAGAGAGAATTCTTTGAAGAGTTCTTTCACATGCGGGTCACAAACCGCCACTACGACGAGTTCACGGAATTTCGCCAGGGCAACCTTTCAGTTGAGGAAGCCATGAAGAAATTCAACAGATTGGCTCGTCTATGCCCTGAACTAGTCAGCACTGAAAGAGAACGAGTCCGGTTGATGCTCAAGATGCTAAGGCTGGAAATAGCAATGAACGTGGCCAGCGGCGTACATAGGCCGAAAACCACTGAAGAACTGGTAAGTAGTGCTCTAACCACCGAGCATTACCAGAATAGCATCAAGCAGCAAAAGCAAGTCCTCTCAGAGTCCAAAGGTCAAGGAGAGTCAGGTACTCAGAAGCACCAGGGCCACAGCTCTACTGGAAAGGGAACTCCAGTAACAAACGCAAACCAGGGAGTTACCCAAAAGGAGGACCAACTAGTAAACAACCTAGTTATCCCAAGTGTTCTACTTGTAGGAAATTCCATCCAGGAGTTTGTCGCAAGGGCACACGAGGATGCTTTAAATGTTGCCAAGAAGGGCATATGGCTAAGCAATGTCCGAACAAGACCAGTTTTCCTCCACCGCAGCCGATTCAGTACGGAGGTAACCCAGCACAATTACATCAGATGCAGGCTGCTATACATGGTCCACATATCAGTCAGGGTAGACTAGAAGCCCCCTCAGCTACGACGAACGCGAGGATCTACTCACTCACCAGAGAGGACGTAGCGAATGTCTCGACAGTTGTTACAGGTTAGATCAGTATTTTACAGCAAAGTGCAACTGTCTTATTCGATACTGGGGCAACCGATTCTTATATATCCAGGGCATTCGCCGAAAAGTTAGCAATAACTCCAGATACACTTAGTGGTCAGTTTTTGATAACATTGCCTTCAGGAGAGATCATGGCATCCACGCACTGGCTTCGAGCATTGCAGTCATTATAGCAGACAGAGAAAGTGATCCTATAGTGCTAGATATGACTGACTACGATGTCATTTTGGGAATGAACTTTCTGATCAAATACGGTGCCTCCATAGAGTGTCGTAAACAGAAAGTTGTATTCCAACCTGAAGCAGGAGTGCAGTGTGGTTACATCGAAGAACTAAAGAGAAAAGCCAAGAAGTTTCTCTCAGCTCTGAAAGCACAAAAACTACTAGATACAGGATGTACGGGATTCTTAGCACATGTAGTCAATACCAGGCAGAACAAGGACCAAGAACTAGAAGAGGTCCGAGTTGTATGTGACTACCCAGCAGTCTTCCCTGAGGAGTTACCAGGTCTAGCACCAGACAGGGAGATTGAATTTGAGATAGAGCTCATCCTCGGTACGAATCCCATCTCCAAATCACCCTATCGCATGGCTCCAGCCGAACTGAAGGAACTTCAGGAGCAACTACAGGAGCTACTCGACAAGGGCTTCATACGCTCTAGTCACTCACCATGGGGAGCACCTGTATTGTTCGTGAAGAAGAAGGACGGGAGCATGCGCTTGTGTATAGACTACCGAGCACTAAACCAGGTCACGATTAAGAATAGGTATCCTCTTCCCAGGATAGATGACCTGTTTGATCAGCTAAAGGGAGCAGCAGTGTTCTCTAAAATAGACCTCAGATCGGAATATCACCAGGTTAGAGTTAAAGAAGGTGACATACCCAAGACAGCGTTCAGGACCAGATACGGACATTATGAGTTCGTAGTCATGCCCTTTGGCGTGACAAATGCTCCAGCTACTTTCATGGACCTCATGAACAAAGTATTCAGGGAATACTTAGATAAGTTTGTTATCGTATTCATCGACGACATTCTTATCTATTCCAGAACTCAGGAAGAACACGCAGAACACCTGAAGATAGTACTGTAGACTCTCCAACAGAACCAGTTGTACGCCAAGTTCATGAAATATGAATTCTAGCTCGATCAGGTATCCTTTCTGGGTCACATCATCTCCAAGGATGGTGTCATGGTAGACCCCAGAAAAATAGAGGCTGTGAGTAACTGGAAAAGACCTAAGAACGCCCATGAAATCAGAAGCTTTCTGGGACTAGCAGGCTATTATAGAAAGTTTGTAGAGGATTTCTCCAGGATAGCCTCCCCACTGACCGCTCTCACCAGGAAGAATAGAAAATTTCAGTGGACAGCGGACTGTGAGAACAGCTTCATAGAGCTGAAAAGAAGATTGACCAGTGCTCCCATTCTGACTCTACCAGAAAACACCGATAGCTTTGATATTTACAGTGATGCCTCTAAATTGGGACTAGGAGCTGTACTGATGTAAAATGGCAAGGTGGTCGCCTATGCCTCCAGACAACTCAAGGACTATGAGAGGAATTACCCTACTCATGACCTCGAGCTTGTAGCAGTTGTGTTCGCCCTCAAAATTTAGAGACATTACTTGTATGAAGCTCAGTGTAGAGTGTATACAGATCATCAGAGTCTGAAGTACTTCTTCACTCAGAAGGATCTGAATATGCGACAGCGAAGATGGCTCGAGCTGGTCAAAGATTATGATATAGACATCCTCTACCACCCAGGAAAAGCCAATAAGGTGGCAGACGCACTTAGCAGGAAGTCTAGTGCCACCTTACTATCCCTAGCAGCCATGTCACCGCCCCTACAAAAGGAGATCACAGATTTCGGTCTCGAACTTATAGTGGGACAGCTCCCTACTATGACATTAGCGTCTACCCTGCTTGGTGATATACAGACAACCCAGGATCAGGACACTGAAATTCAGAAAATCAAGTAAGGGTTAGCAGAATCAAAAAGTGAAGAGTTCAGAGTATCAGATAGTGGGGTACTGTATTTTGGTGATAGACTATGCGTTTCGGATCAGGAGGAACTATGGAGGAAGATTCTAGATGAGGCTCACAGGACTCCTTATGCGATGCATCCTGGTTCCATCAAAATGTACCAAGACCTAAAGGGACGTTTTTGGTGGCCTGAGATGAAAAGAGACGTCGCTAGGTATGCCAGCACCTGTCTGACCTGTCAGAGGGTCAAGGCCGAACACCAGGGACCAGGAGGAGTTTTGCAGCCTATTCAGATCCCAGAATGGAAGTGGGAAGATATTTCCATGGATTTCATAGTGGGATTACCCAGAACCACGAGTGGTTTTGATGCCATCTGGGTAATAGTCGACAGATTGACTAAATCAGCTCACTTCTTAACTATCAGGATATCTTACTCCATGGAGCAGCTAGCTCAGTTGTATCTCAAGGAGATTGTCAGACTACATGGAGTCCCACGGACCATCATTTCGGACAGAGACAGTAGATTCACATCACACTTCTGGGAGTGTGTACAGTTAGCATTGGGCACTAAGTTAAAATTTAGCACAGCTTTCCATCCACAGACAGATGATCAAACAGAGCGAGTAAATCAGGTACTCGAAGATATGCTCCGAGCATGTGCCCTAGACTTCAAGGGAAGTTGGTGCAAATATCTGAGTTTAGCAAAATTTGCATACAACAATAGCTATCAGGCCACTATCGATATGACACCTTACGAGGCTCTCTATGGGCGGAGGTGTAGATCTCCAATCTGCTGGTATGAAAGTGGTGAACAGAAAGAACTAGAACTTCAGACAGATCTAGTAGTAGATACCACAGCAGCTATACAGCAGATCCGCCAGAGGATGGAGACAACTCAGAGCCGCCAGAAAAGCTATGCTGATACACAGCGTCGACCCTTAGAGTTTTCAGTTGGGGATATAGTATTCCTCCGAGTAGCTCCCATGAAGGGAGTGGTGCATTTTGGGAAGAAGGGCAAACTAAGTCCCAGATATGTGGGACCATACCTTATTACCAGAAGAGTTGGCAAGGTAGCATATGAGTTAGAGCTACCCCAGGAGATGTCAGCTATCCATAACGTATTTCATGTCTCTATGCTGAAGAAGCATATCCCAGATGCCACCCAGGTGATTGAGCCCCAGTCGGTACAAGTCCGCGAAGACCTCAGCTATGACAGTCGGCCTATTCAGATAATAGACCGAGCAGTTAAGAAATTGTGGAACAAGGAAGTACCATTAGTAAAAGTAATTTGGCAAAATCACACAACAGAAGAGGCAACTTGGGAGACAGAAGCTAGTATAAGGCAGAAGTACCCAGAGTTATTCTAAGTTCGAGGACGAACTTTTTATAAGGTATGAGGGATTGTAACGTCCGAAAATTCTCAAATCAATTTTAGAAATATTCTATGATTTTTCTGGAATTTTAGAATATATTTACGGAATTTTAGGAGCAGCAGAAGTAGCAAAAATAAATAAAAACGTAAAACAACCTAAGCGGGAATCGAACCCGAGACCTAGTGAACCCTATGACTTATAGGGTGACTTAGTAACCAGGAGGCCCCAGCAAGGGTGTGCTGAAAGTAAAGGAGAGCAATTATATTTAAAGTCTAGTTGGGTGGTATTATCACTTAATATAAATAGGGAAATTAAGTGGAGAGTTATTATTTTTAACTACAATTCTCCTCTCCCTCAAACCCTCACCCGCCGACCTCTCTTCCTTCCTCACCTCTCGGCGCCCAAGTCCAAAACACCTAGGGTTCCATCCCTAGTGTCGTAGGAGTACCTTCTGGCTACAACTCCAGCACGAGGACGCTCCTCTCCGCGAGAAAAACACATAGACGCGAGAAGATCGTCGAAGAGATCTCTTCTCCAAAAAACATAGCGATTGGATTGTAAGAAAAACTAGCACAGGAGGTGAGTAACCCCTCAACTACAGTATAAGTAGTTATTTGTATGTTTCTATGCTTTAGTTTTGTCATATGCAAATCCATCGGTACGTAGGGTGTGAATTAGTGCACACCAAGTGCTTGATGAAATGGTTAGCACAGCTAAATGCCACAGTAGGCATTTTAATAGTTTAGTTAAATGCGGTAGATGCATTTAAATAGTATACTTAGTCTTGCTTCAGCTTATATGGGACTACGGTCCAATGGGTGGGCTCCCACAGTCGCCTCTAGGTTAAGATAACCTAGTTCTAGGTTCAGATAACCTAGTGAAAGCAAGATAAGATAAACCAGTTTATAAACAGTATTTTACTTTATCAGAGGCACTGTACTGGACTCTCAGATGTCCTTGGGTTGGGCTCCCACAGTCATCCCTAGGTTTAGATAACCTAGTAAACCCTACTAAATTCGAGTCTTGCAACCCCGGGTCTAGTTAGGGTTGCACGCATAGCAAGTACAGTTGCCGGGCCCAACAGCAGCATGATTAGTATTTTTATCTACTTATGAAACTAGTTTTCAAACTTCACAACTAGATATGTGAATACAGCTTAGCTTCAGTTTAGTTTTCTCATTTGTTATAACAATTAGCTTAGCTTGTGTATCGATTTAGTTAGCTTGTTGATACAATGGATAGCTTTTTATTCAGTATTTGTTAGCATGACCTACATGTTCATATGCCATGTTTTAGTGTTTTTAGCATGATTATTAGCATATTTATCAGCATAGCATCTTTTAAAAAGAAGCATGATTTCTTCGAATGCATGTTTTTGTGAGGTAGATGGTTTCTTACTAAGCTCCCAAGCTTATAGTTTCATTTTCCTTATACTGCAGATAAAGGCAAGGGAAAGATGGATTAGCGGAGGCTGGAGGTCATTGCAATCAGACGTGTGTGGAAGAGGAACCTGGAATAAAAATCTTTGGAGAAACTAGCAAATTTAAGAACTTAGCATTTCCTTTATGTTATTCCTTTCTGCACTTTAGTTAGTTAAGTGTCTTGGATCATAAAAGTTATGCATAGATTGTTAGTTGTCATGATATTAGATAGCTAATCATGAGTAATAACATGTCTAATAGTAGTGTGGTGGTTGGAGTTGAGTCACTGAAGGTTCTGTACGAAGTCGGGACTGATTTATGCAGAAATCAGAAACCAAATCGATCAGCCGATCGATTGAGCAGTCCTCAATCGATCAGCCGATCGATTAGAAGAAGTCCCCGCGAACAGAGAGCTTCTGAATCGATCAGCCGATCGATTGAGCAGCCCTCAATCGATCAGCCGATCGATCGAGGAGGAATTGTCCGCGTACAGAAAGCTGATGAATCGATCAGCTGATCGATCGACCATGGATCGATCAGCCGATCGATCGGGGAATTTGCTCCCGCAAAGATTGACCAGGCTGGATCGATCAGCCGATCGATCCAGAAATTCTTCCGTGCACAGTTGCACGCTGAATCGATCAGTGGATTGATCAGACAACTCCAATCGATCAGCTGATCGATTGGAGTGTCTGATTTCAACTAGAAGGGTTTCATTTCAGTTTTGATTAAATAGAAAGTTTAGATTCCCTTCCTTAGTATATGTGCAACTTTAGAAGTGTACAGTCATTATCAGAAAGTTTTAATCAGTACAATTTTCCGCAACTTATAGTTAGCACAGCATAATGTGACGGTCCGGCCTCGCAGCCTAGTTCAGTAGGAGTCGGGTCGTTACACCTATTCTTCTAGGTGGTGGCCAAGTTGATCTTTTTGTCATATGTTTTAACCTGGGCCTCGAGCTGGTCCACTATAGTCCGCAGGCCAGAAGATTTGTTCTGCTCGGCCTCCAACAGTATCTTGGTCCTGACGAGGTCCGCCTTCAACTCGGCATAGGAGGGGCCTTGAGGGGGAGCCCCTCCAGAAACCTTGAGCTTCTTAAACTCCTCCTCTAAAATGCCACGCGGTTGCTTACCATAATACTTTCCACCCAATACTGCGACCAGACCACAAGGGAAAAGGTCAGGGCCGAATGGAAATGAAAAAGTAAAAGTTACGATAAGAGTTACCCCGGTGGCCTGTTGTAGGTGGCTGTTGCCGAGCAGCCCCGGGGGCATCAAAGCAATACGCGCCCGAGCATCCTCCCAGACCTTCGCCAGGGATCCCCGGATGGTTATTTGATGCTCAGGGCTCACCGGCCGTTCGACCGCCTGCAGATATTCCTCCGTCGGTAGGTGGATTATGGCCTTGATAGTCCTGCGCCCGCCCGGTGCAGACTGAGCAGACGCTGAAGAGGCAGAGGACTGGCCGACTGGACCAGAACGGATGAGAGATCGTCTGATTTTCCGTTGAGCAGGGGGAAGTGAGCTGAGGGGTTGGACAACGATGGGGTCAGAAGGCTAGCCGCCTTGAGATGGTGTCCGGTCGAAAGATAACGCTTCCATCGTCGCAGGAGCCAACGGCGGGGGAGCATCCGTCTACTCGGATACACGCATAGCTGAGGTGGTCGAGCGGGTTGGTGTGCCCGTTCGGCGGCGTTTGAATCTGGACAGCGGAAGTTCGTCGCCAGAAGACCCGGCTTCCTCGGTCGAAATGGCCGGTTGGGTACCTGACGGAGCGGTCTCTCCTGCGGCCTCGGTAGTGGCAGTCCGAGCGACAGACGCATCGCCCGTCGTTTGCGCCTCTTCACTCCCGCCCTCATGAGAGCCGACCGAAGCGAGGCCTAGTTTCTCCGCTTCCTTCGCTGCAGCTGCTTCTATCTCGGCAGCCTTGAGTTTTAGCTTGTCGAGCGTCACCGACTTCATAATAATGGCAGCTGTGAGAAAGAAAGAAGAAATCAGTTAGACACAAAGAAAGAATAGGAGAAAGTTATTTCTTACCAGGGCCGCTCAGAAGCCTCGTTCGGAGCGGACTTAAGCCAAACAGATACATCATCCCTTTAGGCAGCAGCTTATGGATATCCAGCTTCAGCCCGGCCAACAAGTTAGCTGCGTGGAGATAGGCCGGCTCGGTCCTATATTTCTTCAGGTCAGGCGCAGGTGGCAGGGCGGTCTGCTACTTAGTCCGAAAAGGAGGCCGTTCGGGGAGGCGCAGAAAGAAGAAGTAATCTTTCCAATGCTTATTGGAAGATGACATTTTATCAAAGAAGATGAGGCCGATCTGAGACTGAAACAAAAAGGTGTCTAGCTCAGACTGTTTCGGATAATAAAAATAATTGAAAACTTGAGGCCTTAGGGGAATGTTATGCACTCAGAAAAGCACAACTACGCCGCATAGCAGCCGAAGGGAGTTTGGAGCGAGTTGGGTGAGCGGAATGCAGAAGCAGTTGCAGACTTCTATTATGAATGGGTGAATGGGGAATCTAAGGCCAGCTACAAATTGATCTCGAAAAAAGGTGACAGTGCCGACCGGCGGGTCGTGGGGTCGATCGGACGACTCGGCTAAAATTAGCTCATGGTCAGGGGGTAGATCGTAAGCACCTATCAGGGTGCCAGCGTTGCTCGAGTCAAATTGATTCTCCATGTTATGATATCAAAGGCCGGGAGAAGGGTCAGAGGGACTGACCATGGCCGGAAAATGAAAAGCTGGGTGTTTTCACCGACGGATCAACAGAAAAAGGTCGCCAGGAATAGGAACGGAGCGCAAGAAGGAAAACCAAAATGAGGGAATACTACGACAGGGTAGAGCAGCAAAGAAGCTTACGAGAAAGCGAACTGCGAGGGAGGGGTGCGCCGATAGTTTGCTGGAACGCCAAAGAAGAGGGTCGCTGGAGCACTGGACACGAAAGAAGTCGCCAAAGCACGAAAGCATCAATAATGGAACAGAAGTCAGCCTCGAGGTTTTATAAAGACTGAGCTCGGCTGGCCAGAGCCATCCGATCTAGGTCACAGGGATCGAGGCTTGCATCCGGCCGCGAGATTCAAACCGCCGCATGTCCCATCGGAGCTGACGCCCCCGCCGTACGATGACGGCGACAACGCCACGTGGCGCCGGGTTATAGGGCGGCATTTAAGGGAGGCCATTACTCGGCGTGGCCGCGTGCTCGGTGTTAATGACGGGGATTTACACGAATTCCAAGGGGATTTCGATAACGACAGCCTTGACCACAAGTAAACTCGGACAAGCGTACTCCCTGCCGAGTGGCTAATGAAGTGTCGGCAGAGCGGATCGCCCACGCCCGTCTGAATCACTTCATCATCACTGGTACTACTCTTGGACTAAGATATTAATTAAAATGAGTTGTGAGTAACTCAATTAATTAGTGGGCATCCGACATCTTAAACACAGGGATATTAACACACTCATAATAAGAAGGAGCCCAAAATGTAATTTGGGATTGGTGCGGTAGTTCAATAATAATTCTTTAGTGGTATGAATTATTATTGATGAAATTAAGTTGGGTGTTCGGGGCGAACACGGGAAGCTTAATTTCATTGGGAGACCAAAACCAATTCCTCCTCTCGGTCCCTATCGTAACCTCTTATTTATAAAGTATTATACCCACCTATACCCACCTTCTTACCCAACCTTAGGTGGCCAGCCAAGCCAAGCTTGGAGTCCAAGCTTGGGCCGGCCAAAGCCAAAGGGTTGAGCCATTGTAGTGGCCGGCCAATGCTTAGAGCTCAAGCTAGGTGGGCCGACCACAAGAAAATAAAAGGATTTTATTTTTTTAAAAAAATTCTTATGTGGATACCATGGTTTTAAAAGAGAGTTTAAAATTTAAATCTTTCCTTTTATAGCTTTCTACAAAAGATTAAGTGAAAGGTTTGATATCTTTCCCTATTTGTAGTTAAAAGGAAGATTTTAATTTTTGATAAAACTTTTCTTTTTTTAACCATCTTGATGATATAAAAGAGAGTTTTAAAATTAAATCTTTCCTATTATAATTTCTACAAAAGATTAAGAAAAAATTTGATATCTTTCCTTATTTGTAAATTGAGAGGAAGATTTTAATTTTAAAGATAACTTTCCTTTTTGGAAATCATCCACATGTTTTAATAGAGAGATTTTAATTTATAAAATTTCCTTTTATAACCAACCATGAAGGAAAAAATTATTAGAGAAATTTTTATTTTAAAATTTCCGGAAACAAATAAGGAATTTTAAATTTGTGTTTAAAACTTGCCTTATTTGGAGCATGATGGTGTGGTCGGCCATAGCATGGGTTAAAAGGAATTCTTAATTAAATTTTCCTTATTAACCAATGGCAAGGAAAATAAGGGAATTTTAATTATAATTAAATTTCCTTATATGGCAAGACCAAGGAATATAAAAGAGGGGGTAGAGGTGCCTTCACCTTACAACATATCTTCTATAGTTTCTCCTCTCTTCCTCGGTGTGTGGCCGGCCCTATTCTCTTCACTTTCTCTTCTTCTTTAGTGGTCGGTGCATCCCCTTCTTGGAGTTCTTGTGGTGGCCGGTTCTTACTAGGAAAAGAAGGAGAGAACGGAGGCTTTGCTCTTGCATCCCTTGGAGCTTGGTTGGTGGCCGAGACTTGCTATCTCTCGGAGAAAGGTGCTTGGCCGAAACTTGGAAGAAAGAAGAAGGAGGCTTGGTGGATTCTCATCTCGGTAGATCGTTGCCCACACAACGTCCGAGATTAGAAGAGGAATACGATAGAAGATTAAGAGGTTGTTGCTTACAAAGAAAGGTATAATTAGTAATTGTCTTCCGCATCATATTAGTTTTTCTTTGTATGAATTCTAAACACAAGAGACATATAATTCTAGGTTTCGAATTTGTGATTCGAGTTTGTATTTTTTTTTTTTTCGAATTTGTGATTCGATTATTCCTTTTGGTTAAACCTAGGGTTATATAAGGAAATTAAATATTAGATTTCATTGAAAGGCTTTGTCTAGGAAGTGGTGGTTGCTCCCATATCCAAGAAGGCCTAGTGCCTCGCCATGTTTAACCTGGAAGCTGATCTCTGAAATTAATATTTAATTGAATTTGTAACATGGGTGGATTTGAATCAATAATGTTAAGTTCCGTTTGTGATTCCGAATTTAATTTCTAAAGAACACAATAGGTTGTTAGGAAAGGTTCGACACTTGTACAAAATTTTTGTACAGTGAAACCGGTACGATCTTCCGAGTAGCAACCAACAATCTTAACATAGCATGCAAATTCATAACATAAGCTTAAACATAGACTTGTGAATTAACATAGCATGAGCATACATAGCAACTTAGACATGGCATAATAGTAATCCTAAACATAAGCATGCAAATTCATATTATACATATAACCTACTAAACTATCATGATATGAAGCAAGGGTAAGCACAAGCACACTAAGCAAATTCTGAAGCTTACAAGTTCTAGGAGCTAACATGGAATTATCCACTAAATGAGCACAAGAGCATAAAATTTATGAAATCCGAACCTTGCAAATGGTGGGAACTAACATGGTATCATCTACTAAAACTAAGGGCTTAAGGACCTATAAAATCCGAAACCTACAAATTTATAGGAGCTAACATGGTATCACCTTAAAACATAAAAGAGCATAAGGATCTATAAAATATGAAACCTACAAATCTGAAACAATGAAATATAATAAAGTAAATAATCTTATGTGTATGACCTTTGATTTAGGATCGACAAATGTGTCATCTTTCTTCTTATGGGTCTTAAGAAAGACCTCGATGCAAGTAGGTTGGCGGGCTAGTTCACATTCCTGTATACACAAATAATTTGGGATAAAATTATACATATTTAATAATAAATACAAAATTTACTTATTTAACTTTAAATTAAACTCACTAGATTCATGACATACTCAACAATAGATTTGTATCCTGGCGTATGTCGAGCAGTTCCGGTGTTCAGACTATCTGGCTTTGTATTTCTATTTGCTTGAGCCTTTTCAACATTTTCTTGTCATCTTTTTGCAACCCAAGTGGTCGTCCATGCACTTAATATCTCAGTTGACATATACGCCAGCCTTATGCCCTTCTTTCTGATATAGTAAAGATGGTCTATGTAAAGTTTGGCACAATAAATATTCTATGTATTTTTAAATAGTTCCTCGTGTCCTTCCTCCCATGTATACCTTTTCTGCAATTATAAATTAAAAATTTAGTATATTAAAGGATAGATATATTAACTATATATTAAATATACTTACAACAAATTCATTATAATAAAACAACTTCGTCTCCTGGTTTACATGCCTCCATAATCTATGTTTATTGCGTCATATTTCATTATAATGTCATATTTTCACTCATTTTATTCGGAGATCTAACTTTTACCTGTTTTCATTGATAGGACATATTTTAGACTGAAAATGGTGTGAAATGCGCTTCGGAGAGACAAAAGAACAAGAGCAGAGCCCGACCGTGTGGAATTCACACGGCCGTGTCACATTCTAGAGGAAGAAAAGGCACCGGCCATGTGAGCCCACACGGTCGTGCCACATTCTAGAGGAAGAAAAGACACTGATCGTGTGAGCCCACACGATCGTGCCACAAAGCAAAGATGAAGCAAGCCCTGACCGTATGGAATCCACACAACCGTGTCAATGAAACAGAAAGGAGTAGCACTCGACCGTGTGGATCTATATGATTGTGTGAATTTTCATAGAGGATCGAGGCAGACCTTGGCCGTGTGGATTCCACACGGCCGTGTGAGATCTCCAGAAACTAAGCAAACCTTGGCTGTGTGGATGCCACATGACCATGACATGGGTCGTGTCGTGCCAAAAACAAGGTTGTGCTGAATCCTTGGCAAACTGCAGACTTATTTTAAAATGATCATGATTTTGCACTCGGTTGGAGTTACGGGCGAATCACAATTCGGTCAAAAAAATCCCTAATAGGTATTACTGACGGAATTACGATTCCGTCGGTAATACATTGAGTTTACCGACAAAATTGCGATTCTATTAGTAACATTAGGGTTTTTATGTTATAATCGTGATTTTCCAACTGAATAATATTTTTCTCATGGATTACCGATGGAAAAAAATTTCTGTTGTTAATTCTGTCGTAATCTTAATTTTTTTTAATTGTTTGAGTGTGTACTCGTGTGATCTTAATGTAAATTTTATTTAAATATTAAAATCCATGATCAACCTCAATTTTCTCAATCACTATAGACATAACTGTTAGACCCCGTGGTAGTTTTGATGTGATCAACCAAGTTGGTTAGGTCCTGCTTTGTGTTTAATCCATGTATTTGAGTGTGCAGGAGCTTAGGAGCACAGGAAGTCGAGCGGAAGACGCAGCTAGCGAGAAGGACGGCACGGGAAGGGAGCCGACGGGCTCGGTGCGTCTGAAAGACGAGAAAGCTGCGGAAGAGTACTCCGGTGGGCGTGAAGAGCGTGCGCGGCGTTCGAGGGGCGTTAAGCCGGGACAGAAGGCTGCTCGAGGAGAAGGTCGGGAATTGGATTCGGGTGAGCCCTATTCCGGTTGGCCGCAATCACCCAAAAGATCGGAGCGTTGGAAGTCAAAGCAAGCTGGAAATGAAGCCAAGAAGCTGAGCTGCCAGCTTGAAAGCGCCTTCAACCAGGTTGAAGGCGCCTTCAGCCAGGTTGAAGGCGCCTTCAACTCGGTCAATCCGACCGTTTGCCTTCGGATAGAGTTTTATCCGATCACTTGCTTGGAGGCGCCTTGGACCCTCGTTGGAGGCGCCTTGGAGCTTCGAGATCAGATTTCCAGGACCTATATAAAGGCCCTTGGAGCTAGGAAAGAAATAATAACTCAAGCAATCAACGTGTAGCCATTCCTAGCAATAGTTCTAAGCTTCCAAAGTGTAAAAGGCTTCTCCGCCTTCAGTAAAGGAGATTCTTTTTAGTGCGCTTCTCATTGCCCTGGATTAACAACCTCCTTGGTTGTAACCAGGTTAAATTCCTGTCTTCTGTTTAATTTCTATTTCTTTATTGTTATTATTTTACTATTGCTTTTCTGAGTTGAAATCCAAGGAGGGTATAGTTTAATTTTTGTTTTCAGCAATTCACCCCCCTCTTGCTGGCCTCCGCTGCACCTACAATTGGTATCAGAGCCTGATCACCTCAGAAGGACTAACCACCAACTGAAGCACTACGATCAAGACGATGGCCGGAGAGAACATCCATCCCCCGAAGTTCGACGGAGACTTCGCCACATGGAAGCGCAAAATGGAGGTATTTTTTAAAACGGATTTTGATATTCTTATTACAATGAAATATGGTTTTGCAGCGCCGAAAGACAAAGAAGAAATCACATGGAGCAAGAAGGAGCAAGCCGATTTCGTCACCAACGGAAAGGCAGAGTTCCACCTGCTCAGTGTGCTGCCACCACAAGAGGTAAGTCGAATCGGAAGCTACGACTCCGCGAAAGATCTCTGGGAGAAATTCCTGGAGCTTCACGAAGGTACCTCCGAAGCAAAGCTGGCGCGACGCGACATCCTCCGGACCCAGTTGACGAACCTCTGGATGAACCAAGGCGAGAAGGTAGCGCAACTCCAAGCGAGAATCAAGGAGCTGATAACGCAACTAACCAATCTTGGAGAAGAAGTCACGAACCGGGACTCAATCCGATACGCGCTCAACGCCTTCCCGAGAACTCCCGATTGGGATTCCTTAGTAGATGCGTACTACATCTCTAAGGATTTCGAGGTAAGTACCTTAGAACAATTATTTTCGACTTTTGAACTTCACGAATCTCGAGTTGCAGAGCCCACTGGAGTAGAGAAAATCAGTCAGAACATTGCCCTAAAGGCAAAAGTAAACGGTTCTGACTCCGAAGCTTCAGTCGACGAATCCGAAGCGGCACTACTGGTAAGACGCTTCAATAAGTTTTTCAGTACTAACAAATTTAAATCGCAGAGGCATCATCGAAAGAAGAGGACGGTTCGTTGCTACAACTGCAACGAAGAGGGGCACATCAAAGATGACTTCCCAAAGCTAAAGAGAAAGGAGAAAGAAAAGGAAAAGTCAAAATACAAGAAACCAGAACCCTCCAAGCACAAGAACCTGAAGGCTTCTTGGTCAGATTCGTCATCCTCTGAGTCAGACATCGAAGAATTCTCAGGGTTATCGCTAATGGCGAACCATCAACCAGAAGAAGACTCAAGCTCAGAGATGAGCATGGATGAAGGGGGAGGTTCATCAGAAGAGGAAAGCTGCAGTGAAGGGGGAGCGTCACCGAGTCAGGTAAGTAAGGTACACAATCTAACTCCAACTCAGTTTTTTCGCTTTATTAAAGCACTTTCTAAAGAGTTCGATCAATTAGAAAAAGAAAATGAGCATTTAAAATTAGAAAATGCAAAGTTGAAAAATGAAATTGAAAGTTTGAAACATGATGCATGCTTAAATAAATTTCCAAACTCAAAATTAAGAATTTATGAAAAATTGAACTGGTACATTAGAAACCATCAGGGTCAACTTAGAAAAGTGCCCAAAAATTATGTATCCCCTAAATATCTGATTAATCCAGTAGGAAGGAACCTCTATTGGGTTCCAAAATCTGTGTTAAATTAATTTCTTTTAAGTTAAAAGCTTTAAAGTGAGAAAATTAAACATTGAAATTCTTTATGGAAGCTTTGTCTAAGGAAGTGGTTGTTGCTCCAATAACCAAGAAGGCCTAGTACCTCGCCACGACCTGGAAGCTGAAATATTGAAATAAAATATTTAATTAACTTTCTGAAAAAGTATTAAAATCAAGAATTAAATAATGCTTTGAAAGTTTATTAAACATTTTTTTAAAAAATAAACAAAAATTTCTTTTACTTAGAAATTCTTCTTGAAAATTCTAACTTAAAAATTTCTTTTTCATTTTAGTTAGAAATTTTTTTTCCTAGAAGAATTCTAAATAACTCCTTTTGACTTAGAAATTTTTTTTGGGAACATTCAAAAATTTAGTTTACTTAGAATTTTTTTTTTAATTAATTGACTTAGATATTTTTTTAAAATTAAGTTTAACTTAGAAATTTTTTTGTAAAATTCTAAATATTCATTTTTTTTTACTTAGAAAATTTTTCTGAAAATTCAATTTCACTTAGAAATTTTTTCTAAAAATTTATTTTTGCTCATAATTTTTTCTACCTTTGCTTAATATACTTTTATTGGTACCCCATTTTTGCTGTGATCAAAGGGGGAGAGAAATGTACAAGTTTGGGGGAGTTAGGAAAATAAAAATAAAAATATTTTTTTAACATTTTTTACTAAAGGTTGTTGCAATTTCATTTATTACAAATTTATGCTTAAATATGTTAGTTTAGTAATTTCCTTTAAAATTACTATTTATGTCTATTTTAACCCTAACTTGAACTTGGGTTGATGCACATCAAAAAGAGGGAGATTGTTAGACCTCGTGGTAGTTTTGATGTGATCAACCAAGTTGGTTAGGTCCTGCTTTGTGTTTGATCCCCGTGTCTGAGTGTGCAGGAGCTTAGGAGCACAGGAAGTCGAGCGGAAGACGCAGCTAGCGAGAAGGACGGCACGGGAAGGGAGCCGACGGGCTTGGTGCTTCCGAAGGACGAGAGAGCTGCGGAAGAGTACTCCGGTGGGCGTGAAGAGCGTGCGTGGCGTTTGAGGGATGTTAAGCCGGGACGGAATGCTGCTCGAGGAGAAGGCCGGGAATTGGGTTCGGGTGAGCCCTATTCCGGTTGGCCGCAATCACCCAAAAGATTGGAGCGTTGGAAGTCAAAGCAAGCTGGAAATGAAGCCAAGAAGCTGAGCTGCCAGCTTGAAGGCGCCTTCAACCAGGTTGAAGGCGCCTCCAGCTTGAAGGCGCCTTCAGCCAGGTTGAAGGCGCCTTCAACCTGGTCAATCCGACCGTTTACCTTCGGATAGAGTTTTATCTGATCACTTGCTTGGAGGCACCTTGGACCCTCGTTGGAGGCGCCTTGGAGCTTCGAGATCAGATTTTCAGGACCTATATAAAGGCTCCTGGAGCTAGGAAAGAAATAACAACTAAAGCAATCAACGTATAGTCATTCCTAGCAATAGTTCTAAGTTTCCAAAGTGTAAAAGACTTCTCCGCCTTCAGTAAAGGAAATTCTTTTTAGTGCGCTTCTCATTGCCCTGGATTAACAACATCCTTAGTTGTAACCAGATTAAATTCCTGTCTTCTGTTTAATTTCTATTTCTTTATTGTTATTATTTTACTATTACTTTTCTGAGTTGAAATCCGAGGAGGGTATAGTTTAATTTTTATTTTCAGTAATTCACCCCCTTTTGCTGGCTTCAGCTGCACCTACAATAACGACATTTGGTAAGTATTTTAAACAATTGTGTTTCTACTTTAATGGCGCGATTTCAAAGGAAACGAAGAAACGTTGAGCCAAAGCGGCTCCAGGTTGAAGTCGATATTTTTTAAAAAAATTAGACATAAATTTTATTTATTTTTTCAATTAAATTTCAAAAAAAAATGAAATTCAACTGGAAGGTCAAGCGGTGTTTTTCTTTTGATCGGATGAAATTATTGATCGGCTCCCATTAGTAAGCAATTTTTTTTTTTAAACGGAGACAATAAGTTAACGGAGAGAACATCCAATTAAACTTATCCAGACCATATAATAAAGTTTATAAACATTAATGTTAAAGTAATAAATCAAACCATGTCATTTACGTGTCATCTTGCATCGTAGTAATTGTAATTAATATGATCAAATGATGATATCAAACAAAATTAAAACTATAACATTATATGAAATGAAAATCCTTCATGATGAAGTAAAGTTAAGAAGACAATATCAATGATCAAATTGTAAAACATTAAAGAGATAGTCCAATTAACTAGCTAGCTAGGAATCATCAATCAAATTTAGATACATATGCAACCAACCAACCAAAGAATCCAACAATTTGACCATCCACGACGATCAAAACATTGAACGCCCTATAGCTTCCTTGGCCAAAAGGCCTATGCTTCATATCCAAATTGGTGGCCTATAAAGATCACAATTTTGTTAAAAGTAATAGATATTGGAACAAATTTAAAATAGTTAAGAATAAGATATAATTTTGCAAAGTCTTACTACTCATAATAATTGATCCCGTCTGGAAGCTGAGTCGGATGAAGGCGGGTCTTGTTGTGCAGAAAGTTGACGGAGAGTCGTTGAAGCAATGAATCTACCCGGTACCCCCACGCTGACGCTGTAGCTCTGCGCACACTCAGACGATCCCCCGAGTCGTTAGAGACCAGAAACCAGGGGAAAAGTCCCCGGGTCAGGCCCTCCGACGCTCAAGTCAGGTTCTTTTTCCCTAGAAAGCACAGAAAAAAGGACAAAAAGTAAAGACTAGTGAGAAATGACGAGTGAGCGTACCTGCATAAGGGACAAGACATCCCTTTTTATACTGCAACGGAAGTTTCTGCGTCTGACGGGTGTCAGGGAATGTCGGCTGTCAGGCTTTGTCGGGTGGTGATTGACACGTGGCTCCTCTTAATAGGCTGACGGCAAAACTGAAGGTGTATTGAGCCCTGACTGACACCTTGATTATTCGCTGACGTTCTCTGAAAAGTGGTTACGATTCCTTATCTTGTTTGTCTTGTAGTGTCTGGACGATGAGTCTGTATTCCGAGCTTTGTACCCCGACCTGCTTCTATATACTTGTTATCCTCGGCTGGTGTGTCCTGACCCGCCTGTTAGGTCTGTATCCAGACCTGCCGACCCGTAAGCCGGGTCTGTATACCGACCTGCTCGTATCTACTGCTATCTTTAGCTTGTACATTCCGACCTGCACGTTAAATCCTTGTCCAAACCTGTTTACTATTTACTGTTATCCATGGCTTGTATGTTCCGACCTGCACGTTAAGTCCGTGTCCTGACCTGCCAACTTGTACGCCAGGTCTGTACCCTAACCTGCATCTGATCTCCATGGCTTGAGCGTTCCGACTTGTACGCCAATCTGCTTCCCAACCTACTGACCTGTTCGCTAGGTCTGTGTCCCGACCTGCTTAAGTCCACCGTCATCCAGGGCTGGAATGTCACGACCTGCACGTCAGGTCTACGTCCAGACCTGCCTTTGCATACTTGTTATCCTTGGCTTGTATGTCCCGACCTGCATGCCAGGTCTATGTCGAGACCTGCTTCGATCCGCTGTTATCCATGGCTGACCCTTCTCGACCTGCAAGCCAGGTCTACGTCCAGACCTGCCTTTGCATACTTGTTATCCTTGGCTTGTATGTCCCGACCTGCACGCCAGGTCTATGTCCATACCTGCTTCGATCCGCTGTTATCCTTGGCTGACCCTTCCCGACCTGCAGGCTAGGTCTGCTTCCAGACCTGCCTTTGCATACTTGTTATCCTTGGCTTGTATGTCCCGACCTGCACACCAATCTGCTTCCCAACCTGCCGACCTGTTCGCCAGGTCTATGTCCCGACCTGCCTACGTCCACCGTCATCCAGGGCTGGAATATCACGACCTGCACGCTAGGTCTATGTCCAGACCTGCCTCAATCCGCTGTTATCCATGGCTGACGCTTTCCGACCTGGCCCGTGGGCTCGATCCTTGACCGCTATCAGGCTTGGTCCTTGTCCGGCTTATAATCCCATCTTTTGATAGCCCCGTCAGCTGAAACTTTGACTCTGGCCACGTAAGCTAAACTTCTGACCCTTCTGACCTCCAGGTCAACTTGACTCTTGACTAGCCACGGAGGCTTGACTTCTAACCTTCCTGACCTCCAGGTCAGCTTGACTCTTGACCAGCCACGGAGGCTTGACTTCTGACCTTCTTGTGACTTTGACTCGTAACCACATCATCCTACCGATCCCACAAAACATGCACCGTATTACAAGCCTCCCCCTCAAGTCTAGTCGAAGGAGGCTCTAGTCCGACTGACTAGACCCCCACTCTTTGTGTTAACTGACCTGGTTCCCGCCTCCTTTGCCGACCTGTCTTTTATCTCTATGCTGTAATGTTTCCTTGCATTTCGAGAGAAGAACAATCTCCTTTTGAACTCATAAGGACTCCTCAACTTCTGGGCGCACTTTCTTCTCATAAATGTGATGCTGTTTTCCGAGCACCGCCTCAAGTTCCGAGGGAATTCCTTCACCTTCTCCTTCTTTATAAAGAGTTTGCCTCTCTGCACCAACACCCATATCTCTATCTTTTCTATTTCCCTGCGATCCCAGTATAACCTATGGAGCCAACTGAGCTATCTTCTTTGCGCCATCAGCTAGCTCTCAAGGAAAAAGCCCTGCATGACATGACCTTGAGTAGGGATCTACAGACTTCCCTTCACCGCAAAATGGAGGAGCTCTGGCAAGCAGCCAAATATAGGACCAGGGCTGAAATAGCCCTCAAGATGAAAGCTTAAGCGGATTTTCAGAGTTAAATTCATCATATCATGTATTTGAAGATAAAACATGAGCAGGAACCGGCCTTGCTGAAGGAGGAGAGCCGGCTAAAGGACGAGACCATCTGCCAATTGAGGTACGCTCTTGAAAGTGTCCGGGAAGAACTGACTCAAGCACAGGCCTTTTTGAGAGAAAAGGGGCCAGCTTCTGTATCTGACAGTAATTGAGATCTTTGCTGAATGTACCTTTGATGTTACCGAAATAAAAACCTGTCTTCTGCTTTCCACTTTGATTATCGTCCCCCTTACATTGTTCATGTGTGCTTGTATTTTTATAGAACTCCTACATTTCTATAACATTTCTAAATAATCAACACCATAAAAACATTGGGCTTACCCCTTTTTATGTCATCTCATAACCTATGAATATTTAGACGCGGCGAGTGAAACGCTTTAGGTGTGTCTATGGTTTGCGACTGTGCTTACACCTCGCTTTTATCAAGCTTTTATCAAAACCCTTCAAAAGATGAGCTCGGCCCATCATGAACTCGGCCTGTTGCCTTTTGCGTTGAAGGATATAAAGAGTGACGATCAAGAAGATTATCACACCGACCCAGAAGGTCGTTGGGCGTGAGAGTTAAGCTCACTTATAACTCGCCCTGAGGTGAGAGTCTGGGATAGCCGACTGGGAAGGTCGTTGGGCGTGAGAGCCATGCTCACTTATAACTCGCACTGGGTGAGATTCTGGGACAGCCGACCTGGAAGGTCGTTGGGCGTGAGAGTCATGTGTTGGTTGCTACTCGGAAAGCCTAGAGGTTCCACTGTACAAAAATTTTGTACAAAGATCTGAACCTTTTCCTAGCTACCATGTGTTCTTTTAAATTAAATTTTGGATCGCCTGCGGAACTTAACACGTTTGATCCAAAACTTAATCTATTTGTTCTTTTAGGTTTTGACTTGGATCTCCTGCGGAACTTAACACGTTCGACCCAAATCACATTAAGTTATTAATTCCATTAAATATTAATTTCCATAATTGGTTCCCAGTACTGACGTGGCGAGGCACACGGCCTTCTTGGATATGGGAGCAACCACCACCGACTAGACAAAACCTTTTATAGAAATCTAATATTTAATTTCCTAAAATAACTTTAGGTTAACCGAAAAGAACAATCAAATCACAAGTAAAAGAAAAACAAAAGAACACAACATCGAAAAACATATTCGAAATTCTAGAACGTAAGCCTCTTGTATTTGGTATTATTTTCATAAATAACTAGTATGATGCGGAAAGAAAAATTACTAGTTATACCTTGTAGAAAAACCTCTTGATCTTCTACCGTATTCCTCTTCTAACCTCGGACGTTGTGTGGGCAACGATCTTCCAAGATGAGAAACCACCAACCACCTTCTTCTCCTCCGAGCTAGGTTCGGCCACAAAAAGCTTAACCAAGGATGAAGAACAAAACACCAACCAAGCTCCAAGAGATGCTAGCTTTCTCTCCTTCTTCTTCTCCAAGTAGTATCCGGCCGCCACAAGAGCTCCAAGCCTTTGAAAGATTCGGCCACCACAAAGAGGGAGAGAGGAAGAGGATGGCCGGCCACTCCAAGGAATAAAAGAGGGAGAGAAATAACAGAGGTTGTGTCTCATGAAGGCACCCTCACCCCTTCTTTTATATTCCTTGGCCTAGGCAAATTAGGAAATTTAATTACAATAAAATTTCCTTAATTCCCTTGACATGATTTAATTGAGAAAAATAAAATAAAATTTCCCCAATTAATCTCTAATGGTCGGCCACATCAAAAGAGGTAAATTAGACAAGTTTTAATCAACAATTAAAACTTCCTAATTTGTTTCCGGAAATTTTAAAATTAAAATTTCTCTTTAAAAATCTATTCATGGTTGATAAAAGGAAATTTCTATAATTTTAATTTTATCAACATGTGGATAATTTTAAAGATAAAATAAAATATCTCACCAATCTACAAATAAGGAAAGAGATCTAATCTCTTTCTTTAATCTTTTGTAGATCTTTTACAAGAGAGATATTTTAATTTTAATTCTCTTTAATAAATTATTTCTTCCACATAATAAAAATTAAAATTAAAATTCCTTTTTAATTTAATTTGGCCGGCCCCCACTAGCTTGGGTTCAAGCTAGGGCCAGCCACCCCAATTTATACCTAGGGCGGCCCTAGCTTGGTTCCCAAGCTAGCTTGGCCGGCCCCCTATTGGTAGGTATAGAAGGTGGGTATAGGTGGGTATAGTACTCTATAAATAAGAGGCTACGATAGGGACCGAGAGGAGGAATTGGTTTTGGTCTCCCGATAAAATTAAGCATCCCGTGTTCGCCCCGAACACACAACTTAATTTTATCAATAATAATTCATTTCACTAGAGAACTATTATTGAACTACCGCACCAATCCCAAATTACATTTTTGGGCTCCTTCTTATTATGAGTGTGTTAGTCTCCCTGTGTTTAAGATATCGAATGCCCACTAATTAAGTGAGTTACTGATAACTCATTTAATTAATATCTAAGTCCAAGAGTAGTACCACTCAACCTTATCGTCATGTCGAACTAAGTCCACCTGCAGGGTTTAACATGACAATCCTTATGAGCTCCTCTTGGGGACATTATCAACCTAGTATCTCTAGGACACATTTTCCTTCTATAATCAACAATACACACTATAATTGATATCATTTCCCAACTTATCGGGCTTATTGATTCATCGAACTAAATCTCACCCATTGATAAATTAAAGAAATAAATATCAAATATATGTGCTTGTTATTATATTAGGATTAAGAGCACACACTTCCATAATAACCGAGGTCTTTGTTCCTTTATAAAGTCAGTATAAAAGAAACGACCTTAAATGGTCCTACTCAATACACTCTGAGTGTACTAGTGTAATTATATAGTCAAGATAAACTAATACCTAATTACACTACGACCTTCTAATGGTTTGTTCCTTTCCATTTTGGTCGTGAGCTACTATTTATAATTTATAAGGTACTGATAACATCATCTTCTGCATGTGACACTGCATACTATGTTATCTACAATATAAATTAAATGGACAACTATAAAAAAATGTAGACAATTTGACCAAATGTGATTCTTTATTCAAAATGAATATTTACAAAGCTTAGGCTTTCAGTATATACTCCAACAATCTCCCACTTATACTAATGACTAAGCTGCCATATCTTCTACCATACATCTGATTCCCATTCCCCCCACATGCCGATCGAAAGCTTTCGCCGGAAGGGCCTTAGTGAAAGGATCTGCCAGGTTATCTGCTGATGCAATCTTGGCGATGACAACTTCTCCTCGCTTCACGATATCTCGTATCAGGTGGTACTTGCGCTCTATATGTTTACTTGCCTTATGAGCTCGTGGTTCCTTCGAGTTTGCAACTGCACCGCTATTATCACAATAAATTGTGATGATTTTGGGCAAACCAGGAATCACATCTAAGTCCATTAGAAAGTTCCTGAGTCATACTGCTTCTTTAGCTGCCTCAGAGGCTGCTACATACTCAGCTTCCATGGTTGAGTCCGAAACGCATTTCTGCTTAACACTCCTCCATGAAATGGCTCCACCTCCTAAAGTAAACACATAGCCTGATGTAGACTTACTGTTGTCCCTATCTGATTGGAAATCTGAATCCGTGTAACCCACAGGGAGCAGATCGTCTGCTTGGTAAACTAGCATATAATCTCTAGTCCTTCTCAGGTACTTTAATATATGTTTTACCGCAGTCCAATGTCCTTGTCCAGGGTTACTCTGATATCTGCTGACCATGCCCACGGCAAAACAGATATCAGGTCTCGTACATAGCATTGAATACATTACGCTTCCTACAGCCGAAGCATAAGGAACTGCTTTCATGTCCTCTATCTCTTTCGACGTCTTCCGAGACATCTCTTTAGATAGAGCTACTCCATGTCTAAAAGGTAAGAAACCTTTCTTGGAATCCTGCATGCTAAAATGAGCAAGGATTGTATCTATATATGAAGCTTGGGACAGACACAACATTCTTTTCTTACGATCTCTTATAACTTTGATCCCAAGAATGTGTGCACAATCTCCTAAGTCCTTCATATCAAATTGTTTGGACAACCATACCCTTACGTCTGATAATACCTTGACATTGTTGCCAATTAACAAAATATCATCTACGTATAGTACAAGAAATACCACCACATTTCTGTTACACTTCTTATATACACAAGACTCATCCGGACTTTGAATAAATCCATATGACTGGATTACTTCATTAAACTGGATGTTCCAAGATCTTGAAGCTTGCTTTAGTCCATAAATGGACCGATTGAGCTTGCACACTAGATGCTCTTTGCCTTTTTCAATGAACCCTTCTGGTTGCTTCATATGGATGTTCTCTTCAAGACTTCCATTAAGGAAAGCTGTCTTGACATCCATTTGCCAAATCTCATAATCCATATGAGCAGCAATGGATAAGAGTATCCTGATAGACTTAAGCATGGCCACCGGTGAAAAGGTCTCCTCAAAATTGATTCCCTCTTTCTGAGTGTACCCTTTCGCAACAAGCCTAGATTTGAAGGTTTCTACCTTCCCGTCTGTCCCTCTTTTCCTTTTGTAGATCCACTTGCATCCAACGGCTTTTACACCATCAGGTGGTTCTACAAGCTCCCAGACCTTATTAGAGTACATAGACTCTATTTCAGAATTCATTGCCTTTTGCCAAGATGCTGCATCTATATCTTGGAGTGCTTCGTCATATATTCGTGGATCAGGTTCATGTTTACCCGGGATCAAGTCCGAAGACTCTCCCAAAAACATGAATCTTTCAGGCTGCCTTACAACCCTCCCACTACGACGAGGCACTGTCTGTGGTTGTGTATCATGTGTGACACGTGTTGCAGTCTCTTGTGGTACTTCATCTTGTACTATTGGTACTGAAGTAGACATGTCCTCTCTAAGTTCTTCTAAAACAACTTTACTACTGGGCTTGTGATCCATTATATAGTCTTCTCCTAAAAATTGGGCATTGGTGCTAACAATGACCTTCTGGTCTTTAGGACTATAAAATAAACCTCCTTTCGTTCCTTTGGGATATCCCACAAACACGCGACTTCTATACGAGATTCTAACTTATCAGCATCTGGTTTTAGCACATGTGCTGGACTACTCCAAATCCGAATATGTCTTAGACTAGGTTTTCACCCATTCCACAATTCTATGGGAGTAGAAGAAACTGATTTAGAAGGTACTAAGTTCAGAACGTATACTGCTGTTTCCAAAGCATATCCCCAAAATGAATTTGGTAATTTTGGATAACTCATCATTGATCTAACCATCTCCATAAGAGTCCTATTCCTTCGTTCCGCTACACCATTCTGTTGGGGTGTTCCAGGTGCAGACAATTGGGATTGAATCCCGGCCTCTGATAAGTAATTCCTAAACTCTCCTAAGAGGTATTCGCCACCATGATCAGATCGTAGTGTCTTGATACTTTTACCTAATCATTTTTCTACATCAGCCTTGTATTCTTTGAACTTATCAAAGCACTCGGACTTGCAGCACATTAGGTAAATATATCCGTATCTTGAATAATCATCTATGAAAGAGACAAAATATTCAAAACCTCCTCTTGCCTGGACAGACATAGGACCACACAAATCAGAGTGAACCAATTCTAACACTTCTTTGGCTCTATACCCCTTGGCCTTGAACGGTCTCTTGGTCATTTTACCTTCTAAGCAAGATTCACAAGTTGGAAAAATTTTCAACTCTAATGAACTCAAAAGTCCATCGGCTATAAGCCTCTGAATCCTACTTAAGTTAATATGACCAAGCCTTAGATGCCAAAGATATGCTTGGTTCATTTCCGAAGGTTCTTTTCTCTTATTAGAATTAGAAGATGAGTTATAAATTTTCATGTTTTGCTTTGTGGAAGAAATTGGATTTAAAGTATACAAATTGCCAACTAATGCACCAGAACAGATAATCACTTTATTTATTTTAATAACTACATCGTTACCAAAGGAAACTGAATATCCATCTAAAAACAGTTTAGAAACTGAAATTAAATTCTTTCTAAAACTGGGTACATAAAGACAATTTCTTAAAATCAAATTTCTATTTCTACTAAAAGATAAGTAGACGTCTCCCACTGCAACAGCTGCCACCTTAGTAGCATTGCCCATGTAGACGGTAATCTCTCCTTCAGATAGTCGCGGTTTCTGGAACCCCGCAGAATTGCGTACATGATCAGGTGACTCAGATCCACACACCAGGTAGATAACACCGCTAAACATGTTTCAACAACTAGAGCATGAGATATACCTTTGTTTTGGTTCCTACGAGGACAGCACCTTCATGTCCTGCTTGCAGATGAAGCATTGCCCTTCGACTTCTTCACTCCAGACTTTAAATCCGTACTCTGAGATTTATTTACTTTCTTTGCTCAGCTTGTTTCTTCTTCTTCCTCTCGGTTTAGAAGTAGAACCATTTTCGACATAGTGAATTTGAGCATTGTGACGAAATAATCCTTCACTGCTTGAAGTCCAACAAGTAGTTCCGCTAATGAATAAATCCTCTTATTCATATTATAGTTCAAGCGGAACCGCTCAAAACTTCTAGGTAGCGCTTGGAGGATCATATCGATCTGAGTTTCCCCATCAATTTCTCCTCCAAGGATCTGTATCTCGTTCAGATAAGCCATCATCTTTAGGATATGATCCCTTACAGGAGTACCCTCTTGCATGGTGGCTGTCATTATCTTTCTCATGGCTTCTTGCCTAGAAGCTCTATCCTGATGATCAAAGAGTTCCTTGAGATTGTTCATAATATCATAGGCTGTCGGTAAATCTTGATGCTGATGTTGCAATACATTTGACATTGAAGCCAAAATGTAACACCGCGCCATCTCATCTGCTTTTACCCATTTCCTATGATATTCAATCTCCTCTTGGGTAGATTCACCAGTAGGTGCTTCAGGGCACTGCTCAGTCAGTACAAATTTATAGCTTTCAGCAGTAAGTACAATGTCTAGGTTTCTTTTCCAATCTATGTAATTAGGTCCAGTAAGTCTATTCTGTTGAAGTATGATGGACAGTGGGTTGAAAGTCATCCTAAGAATCACAAATAACTTTTGATCAGAACTCTAAATTTAGAATAATATTGATTCCTCGAACAATACTATTTTAAATTAACCAACACCTCATAACACCGTGAATTTTGTATGCCACGTTAGTGTGGACGTATACAAATTCAACATTTGTAAAAGGAGGGTTTTAACCCATTAATTTTATTATCTTGTCAACCTAACTTTTGACAAATAAAATTAATAGTTGGTATCATTTGGTCACACAAATAATAGCAGTGACTCTGATGGGGAGGATACTATTAGATGTGTCTAAGTGTATACCATGACTTGACACTAAGTCCATTAATAAGATTATGCCCCTTCCGTTGGGGAAGATCACACGCTCTTAATTAACTTCCTATAGTCATCCAAAAATGGAAGTCTGTTCTAGTGATCCGCAAACAAGCTCATCCGTTATGGAGAAAGGCACTCAGAGCCAACGCGCAAGCTTGTTTGCATCACTTACAAACCAGTAATGGAGACCATGGGATTTACTTAAAAATCTCTCTCCCACTCAGTTATTTATAAATGAGGAATTTTAACTATGCTAGCCTACTAAACTTGTAAACTAACATGCACACACAGCACAATATAAAAGCAATAAACAGAAAATCTAATTTTCAACTATTATGGCTTTTATCTCTAGTTGTCCTCCGTGTGTTGTCATCCTAAGCTGCTGCCATATTTGGCCACCGCCACCGGGTCTAGCTGTCGCCTCCATCTTGCTCCTAGTTCCGCTGCGCCTCTGGTCCTTAGAAGGTTCCACGCTTTGCAAGATTCGATCCGCGACATAAATAGAATTTTACATTTTTGATCCTATATTCCATAAAAGGAATGTACATGTATCTAGATCAAAAATAAAATCCTAATAAAACTAAATACTGCGCTGTATTTTAATACAATCATGCACACACATATAAATGCCCTTGACATGTCCAAGGGTCCAATCACACACATAATAATTAAAAGCCATAATAGTTGGATCCTGCATCCACAAAGTTAGCACATCCTACTATTAACCTGCCTAAATTATGTATGACATGTGCATAATTAACCAAATACCAAATACACAGAGGCAAAACCCTAGCTCTGATACCAATTGTTGGTTGCTACTCGGAAAGCCTAGAGGTTCCACTGTACAAAAATTTTGTACAAATATCTGAACCTTTTCCTAGCTACCATGTGTTCTTTTAAATTAAATTTTGGATCGCCTGCGGAACTTAACACGTTTGATCCAAAACTTAATCTATTTGTTCTTTTAGGTTTTGACTTGGATCTCCTGCGGAACTTAACACGTTCGACCCAAATCACCTTAAGTTATTAATTCCATTAAATATTAATTTCCATAATTGGTTCCCAGTACTGACGTGGCGAGGCACACGGCCTTCTTGGATATGTGAGCAACCACCACCGACTAGACAAAACCTTTTATAGAAATCTAATATTTAATTTCCTAAAATAACTTTAGGTTAACCAAAAAGAACAATCAAATCACAAGGAAAAGAAAAACAAAAGAACACAACATCGAAAAACATATTCGAAATTCTAGAACGTAAGCCTCTTGTATTTGGTATTATTTCCATAAATAACTAGTATGATGCGGAAAGAAAAATTACTAGTTATACCTTGTAGAAAAACCTCTTGATCTTCTACCGTATACATCTTCTAACCTCGGACGTTGTGTGGGCAACTATCTTCCAAGATGAGAAACCACCAACCACCTTCTTCTCCTCCTAGCTAGGTTCGGCCACAAAAAGCTTAACCAAGGATGAAGAACAAAACACCAACCAAGCTCCAAGAGATGCTAGCTTTCTCTCCTTCTTCTTCTTCTTCTTCTCCAAGTAGTATCCGGCCGCCACAAGAGCTCTAAGCCTTTGAAAGATTCGGCCACCACAAAGAGGGAGAGAGGAAGAGGATGGCCGGCCACTCCAAGGAATAAAAGAGGGAGAGAAATAATAGAGGTTGTGTCTCATGAAGGCACCCTCACCCCTTCTTTTATATTCCTTGGCCTAGGCAAATTAGGAAATTTAATTACAATAAAATTTCCTTAATTCCCTTGACATGATTTAATTGAGAAAAATAAAATAAAATTTCCCCAATTAATCTCTAATGGCCGGCCACATCAAAAGAGGTAAATTAGACAAGTTTTAATCAACAATTAAAACTTCCTAATTTGTTTCCGGAAATTTTAAAATTAAAATTTCTCTTTAAAAATCTCTTCATGGTTGAAAAAAAGAAATTTCTATAATTTTAATTTTATCAACATGTGGATAATTTTAAAGAGAAAATAAAATATCTCACCAATCTACAAATAAGGAAAGAGATCTAATCTCTTTCTTTAATCTTTTGTAGATCTTTTACAAGAGAGATATTTTAATTTTAATTCTCTTTAATAAATTATTTCTTCCACATAATAAAAATTAAAATTAAAATTCCTTTTTAATTTAATTTGGCCGGCCCCCACTAGCTTGGGTTCAAGCTAGGGCCGGCCACCCCAATTTATACCTAGGCCGACCCTAGCTTGGTTCCCAAGCTAGCTTGGCCGGCCCCCTATTGGTGGGTATAGAAGGTGGGTATAGGTGGGTATAGTACTCTATAAATAAGAGGCTACGATAGGGACCGAGAGGAGGAATTGGTTTTGGTCTCCCGATAAAATTAAGCATCCCGTGTTCGCCCCGAACACACAACTTAATTTTATCAATAATAATTCATTCCACTAGAGAACTATTATTGAACTACCGCACCAATCCCAAATTACATTTTTGGGCTCCTTCTTATTATGAGTGTGTTAGTCTCCCTGTGTTTAAGATATCGAATGTCCACTAATTAAGTGAGTTACTGATAACTCATTTAATTAATATCTAAGTCCAAGAGTAGTATCACTCAACCTTATCGTCATGTCGGACTAAGTCCACCTGCAAGGTTTAACATGACAATCCTTATGAGCTCCTCTTGGGGACATTATCAACCTAGTATCTCTAGGACACAGTTTCCTTCTATAATCAACAACACACACTATAAGTGATATCATTTCCCAACTTATCGGGCTTATTGATTCATCGAACTAAATCTCACCCATTGATAAATTAAAGAAATAAATATCAAATATATGTGCTTGTTATTATATTAGGATTAAGAGCACACACTTCCATAATAACCGAGGTCTTTGTTCCTTTATAAAGTCAGTATAAAAGAAACGACCTTAAATGGTCCTACTCAATACACTCTGAGTGTACTAGTGTAATTATATAGTCAAGATAAACTAATATCTAATTACACTACAACCTTCTAATGGTTTGTTCCTTTCCATTTTGGTCGTGAGCTACTATTTATAATTTATAAGGTACTGATAACATCATCTTCTGCATGTGACACCACATACTATGTTATCTACAATATAAATTAAATGAACAACTACAAACAAATGTAGACAATTTGACCAAATGTGATTCTTTATTCATAATGAATATTTACAAAGCTTAGGCTTTTAGTATATACTCCAACAATCTCCCACTTATACTAATGACTAAGC
Source organism: Zingiber officinale (assembly GCF_018446385.1). Taxonomy (NCBI): domain Eukaryota; kingdom Viridiplantae; phylum Streptophyta; class Magnoliopsida; order Zingiberales; family Zingiberaceae; genus Zingiber; species Zingiber officinale. The sequence goes on from NC_055989.1 coordinate 153,805,313, forward strand.
TGCCATATCTTCTACCATACATCTGATTCACATTCCCCCCCACATGCCGATCGAAAGCTTTCGCCGGAAGGGCCTTAGTGAAAGATCTGCCAGGTTATCTGCTGATGCAATCTTGGCGATGACAACTTCTCCTCGCTTCACGATATCTCGTATCAGGTGGTACTTGCGCTCTATATGTTTACTTGCTTTATGAGCTCGTGGTTCCTTCGAGTTTGCAACTGCACCGCTATTATCACAATAAATTGTGATGATTTTGGGCAAACCAGGAATCACATCTAAGTCCATTAGAAAGTTCCTGAGCCATACTGCTTCTTTAGCTGCCTCAGAGGCTGCTACATACTCAGCTTCCATGGTTGAGTCCGAAACGCATTTCTGCTTAACACTCCTCCATGAAATGGCTCCACCTCCTAAAGTAAACACATAGCCTGATGTAGACTTACTGTTGTCCCTATCTGATTGGAAATCAAAATGGGAGCAGATCGTCTGCTTGGTAAACTAGCATATAATCTCTAGTCCTTCTCAGGTACTTTAATATATGCTTTACCGCAGTCCAATGTCCTTGTCCATGGTTACTCTGATATCTGCTGACCATGCCCACGGTAAAACAGATATCAGGTCTCGTGCATAGCATTGCATACATTAGGCTTCCTACAGCCGAAGCATAAGGAACTGCTTTCATGTCCTCTATCTCTTTCGACGTCTTTGGAGACATCTCTTTAGATAGAGCTACTCCATGTCTAAAAGGTAAGAAACCTTTCTTGGAATCCTGCATGCTAAAACGAGCAAGGATTGTATCTATATATGAAGCTTGGGACAGACACAACATTCTTTTCTTACGATCCCTTATAACTTTGATCCCAAGAATGTGTGCACAATCTCCTAAGTCCTTCATATCAAATTGTTTGGACAACCATACCCTTACGTCTGATAATACCTTGACATTGTTGCCAATTAACAAAATATCATCTACGTATAGTACAAGAAATACCACCACATTTCCGTTACACTTCTTATATACACAAGACTCATCCGGACTTTGAATAAATCCATATGACTGGATTACTTCATTAAACCGGATGTTCCAAGATCTTGAAGCTTGCTTTAGTCCATAAATGGACCGATTGAGCTTGCACACTAGATGCTATTTGCCTTTTTCAATGAACCCTTCTGGTTGCTTCATATGGATGTTCTCTTCAAGACTTCCATTAAGGAAAGCTGTCTTGACATCCATTTGCCAAATCTCATAATCCATATGAGCAGCAATGGATAAGAGTATCCTGATAGACTTAAGCATGGTCACCGGTGAAAAGGTCTCCTCAAAATTGATTCCCTCTTTCTAAGTGTACCCTTTCGCAACAAGCCTAGCTTTGAAGGTTTCTACCTTCCCGTCTGTCCCTCTTTTCCTGAGGCGAGAGTCTGAGACAGCCGACCCGTAAGGTCGTTGGGCGTGAGAGTCATGCTCACTTATAACTCGCACTGGGGCGAGAGTCTGGGACAGCCGACCGGGAAGGTCGTTGGGCGTGAGAGCCATGCTCACTTATAACTCACACTGGGGTGAGGGTCTGGGACAGCCGACCTGGAAGGTCGTTGGGCGTGAGAGCCATGCTCACTTATAACTCGAACTGGGGCGAGAGTCTGGGACAGCCGACCCGTAAGGTCGTTGGGCGTGAGAGCCATACTCACTTATAACTCACACTGAGGCGAGAGTCTGAGACAGCCGACCGGGAAGGTCGTTGGGCGTGAGAGTCATGCTCACTTATAACTCGCACTGGGGTGAGAGTCTGGGACAGCCGACGTGGAAGGTCATTGGGCGTGAGAGTCATGCTCACTTATAACTCGCACTCGGGCGAGAGTCTGGGATAGCCGACCGGGAAGGTCGTTGGGCATGAGAGTCATGCTCACTTATAACTCGCACTGGGGCGAGAGTCTTGGACAGCTGACCCGTAAGGTCGTTGGGCGTGAGAGCCATGCTCACTTATAACTCGCACTGGGGTGAGAGTCTGGGACAGCCGACCTGGAAGGTCGTTCGGCGTGAGAGCCATGCTCACTTATAACTCGCACTGGGGCGAGAGTCTGGGACAGCCGACCGGGAAGGTCGTTGGGCGTGAGAGTCATGCTCACTTATAACTCGCACTGGGACGAGAGTCTGGGACAGTCGACCTGGAAGGTCGTTGGGCGTGAGAGTCATGCTCACTTATAACTCGCACTGGGACGAGAGTCTGGGACAGTCGACCTGGAAGGTCGTTGGGCGTGAGAGTCATGTTCACTTATACCTCATACTGTGGTGAGAGTTTGGGACAGTCGACCCGTAAGGTCGTTGGGCGTGAGAGTCATGCTCACTTATAACTCGCACTGAGGCGAGAGTCTGGGATAGCCGACCAGGAAGGTCGTTGGGCGTGAGAACCATGCTCACTTATAACTCACACTAGGGCGAGAGTCTGGGATAGCCGACCTGGAAGGTCATTGGGCGTGAGAGCCATGCTCACTTATAACTCGTACTGGGACGAGAGTCTGAGACAGCCAACCCATAAGGTCATTGGGCGTGAGAGCCATGCTCACTTATAACTCGCACTGGGACGAGAGTCTGGGACAGCCAACCCGTAAGGTCGTTGGGCGTGAGAGTCATGCTCACTTATAACCCGCACTAGGACGAGAGTCTGGGACAGCCGACCTGGAAGGTCGTTGGGCGTGAGAGCCATGCTCACTTATAACTCGCACAGGGGCGAGAGTCTGGGACAGCCGACCTTGAAGGTCGTTGGGTGTGATAGCCATGCTCACTTATAACTCGCACAGGGGCGAGAGTCTGGGACAGCCAACCCGTAAGGTCGTTGGGCGTAAGAGTCATGCTCACTTATAACTCGCACTGAGGCGAGAGTCTGGGATAGCCGACCGGGAAGGTCGTTGGCCGTGAGAGCCATGCTCACTTATAACTCGCACTGGGACGAGAGTCTGGGACAGCCGACCTGGAAGGTCGTTGGGCGTGAGAGTCATGCTCACTTATAACTCGCACTGGGGTGAGAGTCTGAGACAACCGACCCATAAGGTCGTTGGGCGTGAGAGTCGTGCTCACTTATAACTCGCATTGGGGCGAGAGTCTGGGACAGCCGACCTGGAAGGTCGTTGGCCGTGAGAGTCATGCTCACTTATAACTCGCACTGGGGCGAGAGTCTGGGACAGCCGACCTGGGGCTCGATCTCTCGATCAGGCTATATGCTGCCGACATGGGGGTCAATCTCCCTACCAGGATATATGCTGCCGACCTGGGGATTGATCTCCCGACCAGGATATATGCTGCCGACCCGGGGGTTGATCTCCCGACTAGGATATATGCTGCCCACCTGGGGGTTGATCTCCCGACCAGGATATATGCTGCCGACCTGGAGGGTTGATCTCCCGACCAGGTTATATGCTGCCGACCTGGGGGTCAATCTCCCGACCAGGATATAGGCTGCCGCCCTGGGGGTCGATCTCCCCACCAGTAATTGCTTGAAGATCTTCGACTTCGTCTGTCATCAAGAAATATATCATTAGTGATGCTGTGAGGATAACCATATTAAAATCTTACTCATCCTTGGCCTAGCTGCATTTGAATTCTTTTCCCGCTACTTTTCTTTGACGATTCCCGAGAAAATCGCTAGGTAAGTGTTTTCGTACTCCCGCTTTATCTAATGATTTTCTTATCACGTCCATCATTAATACGACTCCTAGGGGATCGACACCTGTCCCATGTCTTTATTGCTTATGCAGGATGATGCCGCCCACGCCACTCCTTTTTATACACGCTTCCCCACAAGAACATGTCCCTCGACGATCGAACGGCTTCAGGCGCTTCACCTAAAAGGATACTCACCATCTCTTTTTGATATTCCCTAGGAGAACTCCCTTTATAAACCCTAAAGGCAGTCCGCAGTCATTACCTTGCGCCTTTGACTGCCTTCCTCTTTCTGTTGCTTCGACTACTCCAGCTTCTCCACCCTTCCCCTTCTAGGCTCTTCCCGTCTGGTGTTCTTCCCCCCCCCCACTGATCTCTTCTGCAACCTTCTTTATTCTGATAATGGTTGACGGTAAGGCTACCTTTTGGTATTCGTGTTTCCTTTCCGACATAGACCAACACGACCAATCCATGATTCGGTCTGACTTAGAGCTTGGCAAAGAATACATACTTCGCATCCCTACACCCACTGAGCATCCTTCATCCCCTCCGGAAGGCTTTATGACCGTTTTCAGGGATCAACTGATGGGGGGCCTCCGTTTTCCTATCCATCCTTTTATTTCTGCCCTGAGCGAATATTTTTGGCATCTGCATATCTCAATTTGCTCCCAACTTCTTCAGAGCAGTTTGTGGCACAGTCATTTTATGTCGCGTGTACCGACTTTCGCTGATAGTCCAACTGTTTCACCATTTTTACTCCTTTAAACGCTCGGAACCGGGAGTGTTCCTGGTACAGGCGAGGCCGGGTTATAAATTTTTTTCGGACATGCCTTCTTCCAATAAGGGGTGGAAATCTCATTTCTTTTTTGTTAGGTCCCCTGAACCCCTGGTTGGGCCCGCCCAGTGGTGCTCTGATATCCCCTCTAACCTCCCTGTACATCAGCATCAACCTTCTTGTAACGCCGCCTCAGAAGCGCTGCGGGGCGTGAGCGTTAGCCTTTGTATATTACTGTTGGAAGCTTTCTGTATTTGTTTGGACTCTGCCCCGTTCGGGCAGACATTGGGGCTCCGTTTGGTAAGACCCCATTTTCCTCTCCACTACTCTTCGCTAACTGATGTATCTTTTCTTTTTTATCGCAGAGGCCGCCATGTTCCGAGCATACTCCTCCGATGTTAAACGCAGCTCTACCTCCTATTTGAAAACTTTAAGTGTGGAACTTACGCAAGGTTTAGCAGCTTCTTCCCGACCTGGCCCTTCTGCTTCACAGTCCGCTCCTTCCGCACCACCACCTATCCCCTCGGTGACGGCCCAGGAGGAAACTTCTTTGGCCATTCCCATGGATGTGGCTCCAGCGGAAGACCCGGCAGCTATAGGACAGGTAGATCTGCCCATTGCAGAGCAGATCGAGGAGGCCACTTACGAACAGGTCGGGGAAGTCGCTGAAGAGCAGGTCGAGGAAAGGCAATCTGTATCACCCCGGCCATCTAAACGCCTGAAACTTCAACGCAAGAGGAAGAAAGTGACTCCAGCTATTCAAGCGTCATCTCCACCTCTTCCTTCAAGCCGTCGCTCGTCCGCTGCCCTACGTTCTTTAGAAACCCATACTGCTACTCCCGCTCGGGAGATTAACATTGGGCCTGAGGTTCCCGTCGCGTCGCCCCACCTATCAGTCCTGGCTCCCAGTCGAGTTACAACTCCCGAGCAGGCTTCTTTTCCCGCTCAAGCTTCTTCTCCCGGTCAGCTACCCTTACCTTTAGTGGATCAGCCCGGGAGCTCTGCGACTCAATCTGCCTCCTTTCCTTTAGCTGTTCCCGCGTCTACTCCTAGATCCTGGAGGAAAAGTCACAAGAAGTATTCCTTTACTAACTATTGGCGCCTACCTTCCTCCACAGGATCAGATGCCGCCGCCGCCGCCGCAGAAACTGCTGAGGGGGCTCCTCCCCTTGTTGCCCGGGTTGAATTAGAGGGAGACTTAGCGGCCTCCTGGCGCTCAAGCCATCGAAATTTTTGGAAGAACCCCCTGGTGGAAGGGCTAGATCAAGCGGATTGCCAAATTATTTCTGTAAGTCTTCTTGTCTCTATGTTCCTCTGCTGAAATCTTTCTTACTTTTTCTTCCCATATCTAACGCAGGCCTGCTCCGCCAGCCTCAGTGCTATTCAGTACACCTGCAGCTTACAGAGGGAAAATGAAGTGCTGAAGGCTCGTCTTGAGGAAATAGAGCTGCCCTTAACCCCCCGCGATCCTCTCAACCCGACTCCTGGAGACTTAGCGCATTATCTTCGCTTGATTGGGGAGTCTGTAGAATCTGCCCGCAATATTTCTCATGCAGCTTTTGACAAGATAAGGGCTTTGGAAGCAGCTCTTCAGACAAGCGAGTCGAAATTTGCTTCTGAGGTGGAGAAACGTCAGCCGCTAGCAGCTAAGCTAGATAAAAAAGGATGCCCAATTGGCTAGCCTGCAAGAAACCTAGGAGAATCTTCAGAAGACTATAACAGAAGTCCAGGGTCAATTGGCTTTCAGTGCCGACCGGGAAAAAACCCTTCAAAGCCAGTGGGAGGCTGGCCAAGCGTCTCTCAAATCTATGCAGGCCGACCTTTTGAAAGCTCAGGAGGACGTTTCCCAAAGTCAACAAGCCTTGACTCTGGCCCACGCTGACAAGGAGAAGGACGAGATTGATAAGGAGAAGGTCGAGACTAAGCTGACAGACTATCAGGAAGGTGAAGTAGGTCGTCTGAGAGCCTACAGGCGAGCCTATGTTACCTCCCCTTTCTTTATGAGGAAAATGGGAGATCTGATGAATTTTCTGGTCTGCTGCGGCGCCGGTGGAGGAGCTCACCAAATGTTTGAACAGAATTTGCTTCGAGCTGCCCCTTCGGAAGATTTCCTAGATATAGGTCGCATCATGAACGAGATTCCTGATGGGTCATTCCCTTCCTTTAAAGATGATGACGACTTCTTCCTTCTCCTGAGCCTCTGGCTGACTCTACTTCCAGCCTCCCTAAGCCTCCTGCTGGCCCTGCTAATGATGATCCTGCCCCTGCGGGTGATAATCCCTAAAATGGAAACATGTATTGCACTTTTGATGTTAAATTGTAACTAACCAACTTTCTTTCACTCATTTGCTGACTTATGTTCATTCTAGCGTGTTTATCCTTCTCATGATATCCCTTGACCGCGGGCTCTCAATTTTTTTCTCGTAGCACAATAATCATCTGACAGTGTGTTGCTCTATTGTTGGTAGTCTTATATATTTCCCTTCAGAAAATCAGAAAAGCTCAAGGCTTCAGGAATGTGTAATTTGGCCACCTGTTTTGGGTCTCATTTACCCCCGGTCGGGGATCCTTCAATTGCCCTGACCTGCTTTCCTTGACTTTCTCTGCTGCTCCCCAACTCGGTATTGCTCCTCGATCTGTACTTTACCTCGTATTCCAGGTCTGGATAACTGAAGACCGGGGAACTAACAATTAAGTACAGACCAGGTTCCCTCGTGATTCAGGTCTGGATAGACGAAGACCGGGGAATTAAGAATTAAGCGCAGACCAGGTTCCCTCGTGATCCAGGCCTGGATAACCAAAGACCGAGGTAAGCCCAGACTGGGAAAGCGAGGGTACTTTTATCTTTTCCCGAGATCCGCCTCCTCGTACTTCATGCCGGTACTTTTCCAAATATGCCCTTGGGCGCTATCTCCGAGGAAGATCCTTCGGCTCTCTTTGTTCCCGCCCATTATTTTGCTCCGATGGATGATAATCTGACGAAATTGCCCCATTGCCTGGCGGCTATAAATATTCTCCTCGCTTTTAACCTCAAGCGTTTCATGTCCCTGTCTTCTTCCTTCTGCTTGAATCCCTCCTTACTTCCGATCCTCCTACTTCTGTGTCGATAGCTTTCCGCTTGATCTTTCTTCCTTTCGCTCCCTTTTCTCATGGCCTCCCCCTCTTTTCTTCCTTCTTTGGCGGCGGCGTACTATCCTGGCTCGTCTATTTTCGATGAATTGGATCGGGATGACCTTCGCTATACTTACGGAGTTGAAGATAATGCGCATGTAGTCATTCCCACCGGGATACATCGATTTTCTGATCCTCCTCATGGATATTGCACTTTCTTTAAAGAGCACTTTGTGGCTGGCCTTCGTCTTCCTCTCCACCCTTTCTTTTCCGACATATGTCGCTACTTCTGAATTCCCCTGGGACAACTGACACCCAACTCGATCAAGATCCTCTGTGGCTTTGTGGTGCTATGTGATGTGTGCGAACTATCCTGGTCCACCCACTTATTCCATTGCTTCTTCACCCTCCGGCGCCAAGAAGAGGGCACATTCCGTTTTTAGCCCCGTCTCCGAACTACTTTTTTCTCATCCCTACCGCCTTCTGACCCGAGCTGGAGGAACAAATTTTTCTTCATTAGCTTTCCTCATGAGGTGGAGTGGCCCTTGCGATGGCAACAATCACTTCCTCCATCTCCTGAACTAGGAGAATTTCATCTTGATTCTTCTTACATAGAAGCCTCATCTCGCTTGACCGGCTGGCATTTGAACTTAACGCGTCTACTATTTGAGGAGGAATTGTTGTCCTATTTTCGCCTGAGTTATCTGACTCTCGAGACTCCTCGTTCCCTGGGTGAGCCTTTCTTTCCGTTCTGTTATCCCTTCACAGGTATTTTATTTTCTTTGCAGCAACTAATGGTTCACTTTATCTTGTGCAGCTGAAGTTTTAACCCACGCTTGGGAGGTTCAGCCTCTTCCTCTGAGCGATATGGAAATAATGAGGCGTGGCCGAGTTATCTTGCAGAGAAGAGCACTCCCCCCCTCATCTTCGACTTCCATTGGTGGGGCTTCTCCAGCTAATCCTTCACCCCGACCTGCTCGACGAGGATCTGCTGGTATCCGACCTGCTCCCTTGGCTCACCCTACTCGCCCCCGGACTGCTCGTCTCCCCCGATCGGCTATTCCTGCTCGCCCCCTGGCTGCACGTCCACCTCGGCCGGCTACCCCTGCTCGCCCCCGGGCCCCACGTACAGCCCAGCCTACTACCTCAATGCCCCTCCAATCGGTTAGTCCTCCCCGAGCCGCTTATATCCCTGGTCTAGGCTTTGGTGAAAGGCGTATGAGCCTTGGTGGAAGATCAGGCAACGTTTCCTTCGCCAGCCCTGCTTTCAGAGAAGCTTCTCAAGCAGCTCGCCGGGCCCGCTCCACAAATGACCGCCTGAGACAGGATGCCCCTTCTTCCTCTAGGCGAAGGGCTCGATCGCCTTCTGATGATTCTGATTCGGATGGGCAGCCGCTGACTCAGAGACGTCGGCGCCGAGCTTCTCCCCCGGTGTCCGACCCAGGCCCTTCTTATGTCCCTTTTCCTCCTCCAGCCGCATCTGCCTCTCCTCCACCTCCCATTGTGACTCCACCTCCAATCCCAAGCCAGGTAAATGATCCCCCTACTCCGTCTGATATCCAGGTCGAGCCTCCATTGGCTCAACCTTCCACATCGTAGCAACCTCAGGGCGGAGCAGCTGGCCCCTCAGAACACCCCGAGCCTCCGTTAGCTCAACCTTCCTTGTCTCAGCAATCTCAGGGAGGCGCAGCTGGCCCCTCAAAACGTCCTTCAGTTATCCCACCACCAGTACCCGCTCAGGAGCCTTCTTCAGCTCCTTCTGGCTCTACTGCCGGGCCCTCAGTTCCTCTTGGCTCAGCCGCGGGGCCCTCAGAACCACCCCCGCTTATTCATCACTGTTACTGTACTACTGTCCCTTCTGAGGAAAGGTTGCGGTCACAAGCAGATGTTCCCACCAGCTCCCTCAAGATAAAAGGTCGTCTAGCTACTCTATGGGATGAAAGCATACAGCACATGGACTTCTTGCCTCCCCCGGCCCAGATGGACAGATTCGCCGAGTTGTATATCAAGGTAAACTTTGAAGATTTCCCAACTGTTGTTTCTTCCGCTCTTATTAGATATTTCCTGTATGTTTCAGGCTTGTGCAAATTCTCTTGCAGTGAACTATTCCTTCCATGCTATTCATTATCAGAATAAGGCGCTGCGGGACCAGGTTGCTGAACTGGACTGCAATTGAATGACCCTGCTCAGGCCAGCTATGCCCTGAGGGCCGAAATAAAAGCTATGACCAAAAACAAGAACAGCCTGGAAGTATCCCTAGCACAGGCCAACTGTGCGCTTAAAGTTCTCCAAGAAGAACAAAGCCGAGTCAATATTGAGCACCAGCATAGTGTAGATCAACAAGCTTTAGAGCATCAACGAGCTATGGACCAATTGGCTCAGAAGCTGCGTGCTGCCGAGACTCTGGCGCAAGACCAAGACCAGAAGTTAAAATCTCAGGAGGTCCATTTAAAATCTCAAGAGGCCCAGTTGATCTCCCAAGCAACAGAACTGGCCACTGCCCGCAATGAACTGGCTCAGGCTCGGGCCACCACAGAGGGCGTATCAACAACTCTGGCTATTTACAAAGATGGAGAGAATGATCGTTGTCTACAGAACCGTGCTATGTATCTGCGTTCTCCAGAATTCTGTGCACAGGTTGGACAGCGTTTCTCTACGTCCGTTATCTATGGGGCGGGCGGGGCTCTGCGACAACTTTATGAACAAGACTACTTAAAGTCACTTCCGCCCCCTGAATTTTTAGATCATGACCGGATCCTTAAAGAGATCCCGGATGAAATTTTTGCTCCTTTCGAGTGATATTTCTTGGCTACTTGTATATTCTTGGCTACTTGTATATAATGACTTGGGAATTTCTTGTAAAGTACTTCGCTATTTCTTCGTTTGCTTTCTAAGGCTCGCTTTTACTAAAATTGCTAAGCTTTGTCATAAAAAGTATTAGGACATACAATTTCTTCTTTCACATCTTCTTCTTTCTCCGATCTACTTTTCCCGGTCTGCTAACCTGGTCTGTTAGATAAATGACAGCCCGGTTTACCACTCGGCTTACACTTCTCGGCCTGTTTCTTCAAACTCGGTAAGGTCGCAGGTAATTAGCGCTCCAGGGTTGATCTAGCCTCTTGCCCCGTTCATCTTGTAAATAATAAGCTCCGGATGCTAATTTTTTAATGACTTTGTAAGGCCCGTCCCATTGAGGTGCTAGCTTAGTCACGTCCCCCACTGACTTGATTTGCTTCCAGACCAGATCTCCTTCTCCAAAGAACCGAGGGATCACTCTTCTGTTATAGTTTTGTCTCATTCTTTGTCGATAGGCCTCCAGCCGAGCCACTGTCCTATCCCGGGTTTCGCTAATAAGATCTAGCTCAGCCAACTTTCGTTCTGTATTTTCTTCATCATATAATGTCCTTCTGACTGATGGCACTCCAATTTCTATGGGTACAACTGCTTCATTGCCATAAACCAGGTGGAATGGTGTCAGCCCTGTGCTTTCCTGAGGTGTCGTACGATAGGCCCACAAAATGCTTGGCAGCTCTTCCACCCAATTTCCTCCGACATGATCCAACTTCACCTTCAAACCTCGTACTATTTCTCTGTTGATTACTTCGGTCTGACCATTGCTTTGAGGATATGATACTGAAGTGAAGGCTTGCGTTATACCAAATCCCTTGCACTAGGCCTGAATTCTTTGTCCCTGAAATTGCCTTCCATTGTCAGACACCAACTTGTGCGGAATACCAAATCTGCAAAGAAGGTTCTTCCATAGGAATTGGATAACGGCATCTTCTGTGATCCGAGCTAAGGCTTCTGCTTCTACCCACTTAGAAAAATAGTCCACTGCCACCAATAAGAAACGCCTCTGACCGGGCGCCATTGGTAATGGTCCCACGATATCCATGCCCCATTGATCAAAAGGGCATGAAACTATAGAAGTTCTCAACAAGGCCGTAAGTCGATGTGTCAAATTTTGATGTTTCTGGCAGGATAAGCATGTGTTCACTAACTTGTGAGCATCCCTCTGCAAGGTAGGCCAGAAATACCCGGCCAGGAGTGCCTTGCGAGATAATGTCCGACCGCCAACATGATTGCCACAACATCCCAGATGTATTCCTCGCAAGGTCTGGTCGGCCTCCTCCATACTCAAGCATTTAAGTAAGGGTCGAGAGAAGGACCTTTTGTAAAGCTGATCCCCAATCATGACATAAGCATGGGCCTGCTTCCTGATCAGTCGTGACTCTTCTGGATCGGTTGGTAAGATACTCTGCTTGAGATAGTTGATCATAGGCGCCCTCCAATCAATAGTCGCTTCTCTATTATTTTGCAGATCTATCTGAGCTATCAGAAAGGTTTGTGTCGTTGACCGATCCAACACCCAAGTAGTTAAGGAACTGGCCATCTTTGCTAACTCATATGCCCTTTCATTTTCCGACCTAGGTATCTTGGTTACAGTGACCTCTGTAAATTCTGCCTTTATCTTCTCATAAGCTTCCCAATACATTTGCAACTTATCACAATTTATCACAAAGTTACCAGTTACTTGCTGAGTCACCAACTGGGAATCTATGTAAATGATTACCCGGGCTGCCCCTACATGCCAAGCTGCTTGCAGTCCTGCCAATAAAGCCTCGTATTCTGCTTTATTATTTGTAGCTCAGAAATTCAATCGTACTGCCAATTGGAGTATATCCCCTTGAGGAGATATTACCAAAACCCCAACTCCGCTTCCCTGATGATTAGCATACCCATCCACGTAGATCTTCCAAGTTTCTTCGGAGTTGGTCTGATGAACTTTTGTTAAGAAATCTGCTAAGGCTTGCGCCTTAATGGCAGTGCGCAGTTGATACTGTATGTCATATTCTCCCAACTCTGTGGCCCATTTGATAAGCCTACCCGCAACTTCTACATTAGTTAGCGCTCTTCCCATGGTGCTATTGGTTAATACTGTGATAGGATGCGATAAGAAATACGGTCTCAGCCGTCGAGCCATAAGGACCAATCCGTAGACCAACTTTTCGAGGGTCGTGTATCTAGACTCGACTCCTTTCAATAAATGGCTGAAGAAATACACTGACCGTTGTACATTATCATGTTCTTTAACGAGCACGGCCCCTACAGCCTCAGGGGTTGCCGACAAGTAGACCCATAAGGGTTCTCCTACAACTGGCTTAAAGAGAGAGGGGAGAGTCTCCAGATACTTCTTCAGTTCTTCGAAAGATTTGGTGCATTCTTCATCCCATTGGAATTTAGAGACCTTCCTGAGCACCTTGAAGAAAGGAGCAGCTCGGTCTGTAGACCTGGAAATGAATCTTGACAGGGTTGTTATCCTGCCAACCAGCTTCTGAGTTTCCTTCAGATTCTGAGGAGGCTGCATATCCTTTAACGCTTGAACTTTTTCAGGATTGGCTTCTATTCCTACCTCAGACACCAGGTAACCCAAGAATTTTCCTCCTTTAGCTCCAAATAAGCATTTCAAGGGATTCAGCTTCAGCCCATATTGCTGGAGAGTCCTGCAGGTTTCTTCCACATCTTTGATCAAGTTCGCGGCCAGCGGGGATTTGATGAGTATATCATCCACATAGACCTCCACATTTCGCCCGATCTGCTCCCGGAAGATTTTATCCATCATTCGTTGGTATGTGGCTCCGGCGTTCCTGAGACCAAAGGGCATGACAGTATAACAGAAAGTACCGTCAGCCGTAATAAAGCTAACCTTTTCTTGATCCTCCCTTGCTAAAGGTATCTGATGATACCCCTGATAGGCGTCCAGCATACATATCCTCTCACAGCCAGCCGTGGAGTCCACCATTTGATCAATCCGAGGTAGAGGATAGCAATCTTTAGGACTGGCCCGGTTGAGGTCTCGGAAATCTATGCATACTCTCCACTTATTATTGGGCTTCTTTACCAAGACTACATTGGAGAGTCATGATGGGAACTGCACCTCCCGAACATGTCCTGCCTTCCTGAGCTGATCCACCTCGGCTCTTATTATTTTATTCTGATCGGCTGAGAAATTCATTTTCTTTTGCTTTACAAGTCGGGAATCAGGTAATAAATGCAACTTGTGTTCAGCTACTTCCGGCTTGACCCCGGGCAGCTCCTCAGTAGACCAGGCAAAGACATCCCGATTGTGGATCAAGCATTGAATTAACTCTTCTTTGAGGGGAGAGGGAAGGTCGCTTGCCACCCGGGTCAAATTTTCAAGTCGCTCGGCGTGTAATTGTACTTCTTCCCAAGGGATGGGTTCTTCGGCTACAGACAGAGGCTCCTCTTGAACAGCATGCACGCCTCCGTCCTGCATCCTTTGATTTTTCCGAGCCTCCACCCGGACCATATCAATATAGCACCGGTGAGAAACCCTCTGTTCTCCTTTAACCTCGCCGACCTGCTCGCCCACAGGAAATTTGATTTTTTGATGGAAGGTCGAAACAACAGCCCTAAATTCATGCAGGGCGGCCCTTCCCAGAATGACATTATAAGAGGAAGGGGAGTCCACTACTATAAAAGTGCTCCTCCTTGTGCGCACCAACGGCTCGGTGCCCAAAGATATGGCCAGCTTAATCTGACCCATAGGCTTCACTTCATTGCCTGTAAATCCGTATAGAGATGTGGCCATCGGCTGGAGTTTAGCAGCATCAATTTGCATTTCTTCGAATGCGGTCCGGAATAAAATGTTGACCGAGCTCCCGGTGTCGACGAAAACCCGAGCCACTCGGCTATTGGCAATGATGACCTTGATGATGAGTGCATCGTCATGAGGCAACTCCAGGCCTTCCAGGTCTGATGGCCCGAAGCTAATAACAGGGCCAACAGCTTGCTCCTGACTGCACCCAACGGCATGAACCTCCAAGCGACGGGCATGAGACTTGCGTGCTCTCCCTGAATCTCCGTCGGTTGGCCCTCCAGAGATCATGTCGATCTCTCTGACAACAACATTACCTCTATTCTCAGCCTCCCGTGATCCTTCGGGCTCTTTTCCCCGACCAGTTTGATGAGTACTCGGTCCTGCGAGGTCGGGGCGAGATTGCCCGGCCTGTCCAGTCGCCCCCCTTTGTTCCTCCATCATCTTGATTAATTGAGGGGCTAGTTCGGGCGGAGGTAAACCCATCTCGGCAGCCCGCTTGGAGTCTCGAGTGAACTGAAAACAATGGTTAGTATCATGCGTACGTGACCGATGATAAGTGCAGTACCGATTATTCTATGGCCCTGGTCGGGGAACATGCACAGCAGCAACTCGAGGGGCAGGTCGGATTTCCGGCCCGGGGTGAAATGCAGGTCTGGCCTCCCGGGCTCGCGGCAAAGGTTGAGGAGGTGGTTGAGGTACCCTTCTTTCTTGCTTGTTGGCAGAGGGAGGTGGCCTTTCAGCTTTCCTCCGAGCTGCTTGCGCTTCTTCCACTTTGATGTAGGAAGCAGCCTTTTCCACCATCTCATCAAAATTCCGAGCGGGATTTTTGATGAGATCTCTGAAGAATTCTCCCTCTCCCAATCCATGAGAGAAGGCGCTCATCAGAATCTCTGAAGTGGCAGTGGGGGCGTCCTGAGCCACTTGATTAAAGCGGTTAATATAACTTCTTAAGGGCTCGGTCGGCCCTTGCTTCAGAGCGAAGAGACAATGATCTGTCTTCTGATACTTCTTGCTGCTAGCCAATCGGCGCAGAAAAGTCGTTTTGAAGTCCAAAAAATAGGTAATGGATCCTTGAGGTAGCCCATCGAACCACTTTAAGGCTGAGCCAGTTAAAGTGTTTAAGAAAACTCTGCATTTAACAACATCGCTGTATTGGTGCAGCAGGGCTGCATTTTTAAATTTCCGCAAGTGCTCTTCCGGGTCCTTGCTCCCGTCATATTCTCCGATCGATGGGGCTCGGTAACCCTTAGGCAGTCTCTCATTTAAAATTCTGGCCGAGAAAGGTACTTTCTCGTCCGGATCTTCCGGGAATACCTCAGGTGCGATAAGGGCTTTCCCCTTCTTCGAATCTCGTGGTAAGGAACTCTCGGCCATGGAGGCTTGTGGTTGTTCTTTCTTGAGGCTATGGCGCCGTGGCTCTGAATGATAATACCCCACACCGGGCTCATGATAGGGGACCTACGGAAATACCTCTGGCTGATTTCTCTTAGAGTCCCGATCTGAAATAGGAAGAGGCTCCTTGGAAGCTTCAGCAGGAGCTTGTCGTGGTCGTGAAACAGTCGCTTGCTTCTCGGAGGCTGCTCGCCTCTTAGCCTCCTTGAAGAGCTCATACTCTCCATCAGTCATAGTGACATGAATACGGCCAGACTCCTCCATCGTCACGTTCCGGAACAGGTGATTGTGTTCCCGCAGACGGCAACAAATTTGATCCCGTCTGAAAGCTGAGTCGGATGAAGGCGGGCCTTGTTGTGCAGAAAGTTGACGGAGAGCCATTGAAGCAATGAATCTACCCGGTACCCCCACGTTGACGCTGTAGCTCTGCGCACACTCAGACGATCCCCCGAGTCATTAGAGACCAGAAACCAGGGGAAAAGTCCCCGGGTCAGGCCCTCCGACGCTCAAGTCAGGTCCTTTTTCCCCAGAAAGCACAGAAAAAGGACGAAAAGTAAAAACTAGTGAGAAATGACGAGTGAGCGTACCTGTATAAGGGACAAGGCATCCCTTTTTATACTGCAACGGAAGTTTCTAGGTCTGACGGGTGTCAGGGAATGTCGGCTGTCAGGCTTTGTCGGGTGGTTATTGACACGTGGCTCCTCTTAATAGGCTGACGGCAAAACCGAAGGTGTATTGAGCCCTGACTGTTAGCATATTCCCTGACACCTTGATTATTCGCTGATGTTCTCTGACAAGTGGTTATGATTCCTTATCTTGTTTATCTTGTAGTGTTTGGACGACGAGTCTGTATTCCGAGTTTTGTACCCCGACCTGCTTCTATATACTTGTTATCCTCGGCTGGTGTGTCCTGACCCGCCTGTTAGGTTTGTATCCAGACCTGCCGACCCGTAAGCCGGGTCTGTATACCGACCTGCTCGTATCTACTGCTATCCTTGGCTTGTACATTTCGATCTGCACGTTAAATCCTTGTCCAGACCTGTTTACTATTTACTGCTATCCATGGCTTGTATGTTGCGACCTGCACGTTAAGTCCGTGTCCTGACCTGCCGACCTGTACGCCAGGTCTGTACCCTAACCTGCATCTGATCTCCATGGCTTGAGCGTTCCGACCTGTACGCCAATCTGCTTCCCGACCTGCCGACCTGTTCGCCAGGTCTGTGTCCCGACCTGCTTACGTCCACCATCATCCAGGGCTGGAATGTCACGACCTGCACGCCAGGTCTACGTCCAGACATGCCTTTGCATACTTGTTATCCTTGGCTTGTATGTCCCGACATGCACGCCAGGTCTATGTCCAGACCTGCTTCGATCCGCTGTTATCCATGGATGACCCTTCCCGACCTACAGGCCAGGTCTGGATCCAGACCTACCTTTGCATACTTGTTATCCCTGGCTTGTATGTCCCGACCTGCACGCCAGGTCTATGTCCAGACCTGCTTCGATCCGCTGTTATCCATGGCTGACCCTTCCCGACCTGCAGGCCAGGTCTGCTTCCAGACCTGCCTTTGCATACTTGTTATCCTTGGCTTGTATGTCCCGACCTGCACGCTAATCTGCTTCCCGACCTGCCGACTTGTTCTCCAGGTCTGTGTCCCGACCTGCCTACGTCCACCGTCATCCAGGGCTGGAATGTCACGACCTGCACGCCAGGTCTATGTCCAGACCTGCCTCGATCCACTGTTATCCATGGCTGACGCTTTCCGACCTGGCCCGTGGGCCCGATCCTTGACCGCTATCGGGGTTGGTCCTTGTCTGGCTTATAATCCCATCTTTTGATCGCCCCGTCAGCTGAAACTTTGACTCTGGCCACGTAAGCTTGACTTCTGACCAGCCACGGAGGCTTGACTTCTGACCTTCCTAACCTCCAGGTCAGCTTGACTCTTGACCGGCCACGGAGGCTTGACTTCTGACCTTCTTGTGACTTTGACTCATAACCACATCATCCTACCGATCTCACAAAATATGCATCGTATCAATAATATTTATCTAAATAGGATAATAGTGACAATGAGACATTTTTCATTTGTTGTTATGTCAAGATATTTAACTTATAGGAAAAGCATTAACTAATGAAGTAGTCCATTATTTTTTATATTACAAATCAAGATCATGTTTATTTGAAAAATATGATGAAATTGAATTAATTGCTTGTCCAGAATAAAAACCTGAGTGGTAGTTTCAACTGCAATTTATCAAAATACCATGACAGCACTTAGTTTTCATAGTTATAAAAAGACATTTATTTTCTAAAACAGAATCCCTAAATTGCCCTTAAAAGAATATCAAACGAAGGCATGCATCTTAAACTATTTAATTTTGCCTACTTCATAAAATACTAAATAATTTTTAATTATTCATTCATTTTATACAGATAAAATAAATAATAACTTATTTGATATGAAAAATATATCCGTGTTACCTAAAATAAGGAGTCAAGGAATCCTTCATGCTCTCGTCATCCCAATCCAAGTTGTTCCACCAATGGTGTTCACCGTGAATCCCTTTTAATCTGTTCTTTAACATTTCAGCCCTAAATGATAATTTTTTGAGCTCTGGGCAATCTTTCACATCTATATATTCCAAGTAGGGAAAATGGAGTTGTCGGTTTGCAATGCTATTGAGGTTTGGCATTTTGTCCAAAACCAAGGTCTGGATGCTAGAGATAGTGATGGAGTTGGAGTTCCCTACCTCACTTATTAGTTCCTTCATTTTTCGACAAGATTCTATCGGTAGAAAATTAAGGCATGGTAGTTGGAGAACCCAAGAAACATCCTTCAACATGGGGTAATTAGAAATATATATTTCACGAAGGTTATAGAGTCGAACTCTCTTCAATGAAATCTCTACCAATAGTTCTAGGAATTGAAAATGGAGACGCTTTAAACATCCAAAACTTGATTCCCGACCCATGCCTACAGCCAACACTAATCTGCATAATCCGAGACACAATGTTCAGAATTTCAAGCTTGTCACTTACCCTGCAACCCCATTGTGGAGTGCTCAGATCCATTACTTGCTCATGTTTTGAAATATTCTTTCCATCCAAAGTGAGTCCCCATATGGAGACATTTGGTAACATGTTGAGTTGCTGAATGTTATCTGTTGTAGCATTAATGTTAATTCTCACACTTAATTGGTGACCTCCTTTGAAAGATTTCAGCTCATCCCACCACCACTTGGGTACAAGAGGATTGTTACTTATATCCAGCCACTTGAGCATTAATAAATTGGATATCGTCCCATTGGGTACAATCTTAAGACAGGTAGAACTTAGAAACAAGTACTCTAATTTGCACAAGCAACCCAACTCGGCCGGCAGTTTTGCAACAGGATTGAAGGAGAAGTCTAAATATTGAAGCTCAGTCAAGCTACCGATCTCCATCGAAAGCTCTGATATACCACAAAAACCAAGATCCAAGTATGTCAAATGAGGTATGCTTGTGAACAAACTTGAAGGAATTGCTTTGAGGCCTATGTTGTTACGGAGAATCAACATGGAAAGTTTTGAAAAAGTGGAAGCTCCATACTCTTGTAAAGAAGTAATATTATTCATATGAATGATACTCTCTCCGCTTGTTGTCATTCTTCTTGTCTAGGCAAATCACTCAATCCGACTCCTGCTTTTACAATCCATTTTCTTTTGTTGCTCTCCAAACCAAAGACCATCAACAATGCCATGTCTCGGATGACATCGTGCATCTTTACAAGCGTATCCCCATAAGAAGAGTCCATGTCACTACATTTCTCTAGCAAGGATGTAGCCATGAGAGCTTCTAAGTACGAGCATCCTTTGGCTAAAGCTTCATTGATCACATTAAATTCAGAGATTATACCGCAACCTATCCAACACGGTATCAACTCAAACTTATTGATCTTATGATCTTCAGGCCACAAAGCGCAGCACAAGAGGCATTCTCTTATGGAGTCATTCTCTAAACTGTCGTAGCTCAGCTTGAAGGCTTTATACATGACAAACGAATCTTCTGGAAGACATACGGTCGTCCATTCATGTTTATCCCTTATTTGATTGAGAGCGTCATTCCAAACTTCCCAAGACTTTTTCCCTGACAGGGCTCGGGCGATGGTGACAAGAGCTAGCGGAAGACCAGCACATTCTTTAGCAAGTTTTTCAGCAACGAACTTAATTCCAGCATCTGAGCTGAGAACATCCCCATCGCTGTTCTGCTCAAAGAGTTTCCATGCTTGATCTGAATCCAGACATTTGACTTTGGTTTTCTTTTCTGCTTTCATTTGTGCACACACTATCTCACTGCGGGTCGTGAACACCACAACTTTACGCGGCTGCTGCTGCTGGCCTCGCTCAGTAGCTGAGTGTGCCATCCCCAATAGTTGAACATCCACATGTTCCCAAATGTCATCGAGAAGCAACAAGCAGTTCCTGCTCTTCAAGAAACTAAACAGCTTATCGCCACAGGTTTGCTCATCGTCATTCTCCTCCAGTGTATGCAGTTTTAGGCTCTTAGCAATATCAATCTGGAGCCTTTTCAATTGGCAGCCTTTGGAGGCCACAACCCAAATGACGCGATCAAATATGGTATGCTTAAGAAGATAGTGTTGTTGGATCCTCTTCAACATGGTGGTCTTACCGATACCGCCCATTCCTTAGATGCCTATGATGTTGCCTTCTCCACCATCGACGTAGCCCACAATGTCCTCCACATCCGACTCGATCCCAACAGGCGATCGGTGTGAGATGGGAAGCATCAGGGTGGGTTCCGGAGGCCCGACTGTGGCAATCGGATCCAGGGCACCAGCTCGGCTCATCAATTCATTAGCCTCGTCGAGTTTCTTCGCCGCTCTCCGGATGATGGAGCAGCAGTTTGATGACTCTATGATGGGAACATCATCTCCTGCTTGCTGTGTTGGGTTACTCAACGTGCCGCCAGTTCGATTGAAACAATTGCAACTGAAGCAACCTAACGAAACACAGCAGTGGACTGATGCTTATATACAAAAGCAGTAGCAGCTTGTATAAATTAAAACACAAAGAGTGGCAATTTGAATTGGCATGAAAAGGAAAGAGGTACGGGAGAATACTCACGCATGCTTTGGAAATCCTGGTCGATGTCAGCCACTTTGCCTTCCAATATCTCCACCTCTCGTAGCCACTGGCTCACTTCGTTGGTCGGAATTTTCCCTTGACGCTCCGCCTCATTGATCTGGTTTTTGATGTCGTCTCTTTTGCTTCTCAATCTTGTCTACGTTGAGATTTAATTTGATGCACGCCATGGACGATCGAGGAGAAGCTCTACTTTGTTGACTAGCAATATGGTTAAGAGTTAATCTGGGGGGAGATGGCAGAGTTGGGCATTGGCAATTGCAAGATTACAAGTCGGAGGAGACAAGAATAAATTAAGTCTATTATGTTTATGAAAGAGGCCTCTCAACTGCTAATAATTAAGATATCTGTTAGCGTAAAAAAAATTATTGTTCATCTTAAACAATTTAGGATTATCAATGCCACAATGTAATATAGATTGATAAATGATTAGAATATTTTATTCTAATGCAACCAACTGCCCTTTATGTAGAGAGGTAATAATAAAATATTTGTGAGAATAAATTAAGTCTATTATGTTTATGAAAGAGGCCTCCCAACTACTAATTTGACAATGTTTCGTGGACAATAGTTGATTGACTGAAATAATAATAATAATAATAATAATAATAATAATAATAATAATAATAATCAAAGTATCTATTAGCGTGAAAAAAAATATTACTCATCTCAAACTATTTAGTATTTTTGGTCCCTGTTAAAATATAGATAGATAAATGATCAAGATAGTTTATTCCAACACAACAACCCTTTATATGGAGAGGTAATTTGCTAGAACAAAAGGTCATAATGCTCATCCTAAGATGTCCAGTATCATTGGCTCCTGGTTATATACAGGTAGATAAATAACAGAGATAGTTTGTCATAACACAACAGCCCTAATACAAGCTCAACCGATGTTGAAGCCCAATATAAGCCTTCAAACTTCAAACGGTTATAACTTTTGACTTGAGATTCGGAATTAGGTTCTGTCTATCGTCACGCGTGTAGAATTCGAAAATCTACATTTGTTATTGTTAAAACTATAACCTCCAAAATTCAACCCCAAATTCCACCGTTTAAACCTTTTCAGAGTCTTTTTCCTATTTTTGGTTATTTTCATGTTTTGTGTATTTAGGGTAATATTTATATTCTTGGTATTTATTAGAAAGGATTTGTCTTGATCCGCGTCTTGATTTAAGTTAAGATAATTTCTTTCCTTTTCGATAAAAATCTATTTTCTTTTTTTACCATATTAGAATTAAAATATTTTAATTATAATTTCTTTTCTTTTCGGATAAAAGATCTATTTCCTTTTTATAAAAGATTAGAATTAAGAACTATTAATTGTAATTTCTTTTCTTATTTAAGTGTTGTGGTATATATAAAGTCATAATTAGATATTAAGGGATTAACTCTCTAATTTTAATAAAATGTTAACTAAAAATTTATTGGAGTAACTAATTATATAGTTACCAACTATCCCAATCCCTAGGATATATGAGATGTTTGTGGAAAATAATAAGATGGTTACATTTGTATATTATCCAAGGGTTTGTTTGTTTGTAAAAAAATTAAAAATTAAAAATAATTCTAAGAATTGTTTTGCAAAGAAAAGTAGTTTCTATATTTGCTTCACAAAGAAGGAAAATTCTCCTCTAGGCAAAGAGGGGTTTGTGGATTATGAGAGAATACGATTCATTTTATTCTCAATCAATCACCAACAACTTACGTGGGTTCATCTGGTCTAGTTTGATGGATGAAATAAGTTGCTATTAGATCTCAATCTACTATTCTTGCCTAATTGAAATGTGCTAGTTCAACCAATGGACGGGTTTAATTATATCGCTACAATGTCATTAACATCATACCACCCTATTTACACTACCAAATCTAGTTGGTCATCTAATTAATTTGTTTAACTTCAGGATAACTAAGGGAGAAATGGGATCTCAAATTAAATTAGAATTTAGTTTAAAGAGTTAAGTAAATATTGAATTTGATTGCCGTGTCAACATGGTCATATATATTAAAATAAAACTCTATTTATTGATGAAATAGGTAGACACTATCAAATATTTAAATCTCAAGTCGCTCCAAAGATCTCAATCATGAAACAGCATCATTAACTTTTCCTCTAATTAATTTTAAAGTTCACACATTCTCCGCAAGTTGCAATGATGCGTGTTCCATGCCTCAGGATTAGGTGTGATGAAAAAAAGTGGGACGAACTTCTTATAAAATAAGTGCTCAAATTTCATCAAAGTTACATTATACTTAGAGGAGTTTGAAAAACTTATAAAATTGGACCGTCCATTAAAATCTATCTGTGCTTCAACTGTTAACCAGACATTTAAGATTCGATTCCCAGCTACAACAAATTACAAGAGTGATTTTCCTCCGGTGGAATAACAAACCTAAGAATATTGGTCGTTGGATGTCGGACCGCCAGTGCTTCCCAATTTAGCCTTTTGACCTGTGGAAAAATTTCATGGGACTCGATCAGTCACTTCCAGGATTAGTCAATTCGAAGAGCTGGATACCTAGATTAAAAAAATGATGCTTGTTTCATGCCCCAAGGCTATGGTGTGATGGTAAGAAGTGAGATATGTTGGTGCAATCGACCTCAGATCAAGATTAACCGAATTAACCAAACATGGAATAACTCGAGTTTGGGTTTCAATGTTTGATCAATATTTAGTAAGAAGTCAAGTAGATCAAGGTTGATCGGATACTTGGCTAGAAGAGAAAAGTCCAAGTGGGTCAAAGTTGACTGGATACTTGGTGATCGAAAGTTCAACAAGGAAGTTAACAAAAGAAAAGTCAAAGTGAGTCCAAGTTGATTAGACATTTGGTGATTGGAAGTTCAACAGGAGTTGGTAAGAGAAAAATGTAAGTGGATCACTAAGAATCGGACACTTGGCACGAGTGAGGAAATCCTAGTAGATCAAAGTTGACAGGATACTTGACAATAACAAATTAAATCCGGGTAGGCTGAGGTCAATCGGATACTAAGTAACAATAACGGAAATCCAATAGATCAAGGTTGATTGGATATTGGATAACAGAAAGTCTCAGTAAGTCACGGATGATTGGATGTTGGGTAAAGGAAGTTTTGGTAGGTTGAAGTTAACTGGATGCTAGGCAAGATGCAAATTCAACATTGAAAAGATTGAAATTAGGGTTAGCAATCGATTGGTAAGAGGTAACAATCGATTGATAAACATTAAACCCAAAATTTTGGGTTTGTTGCATCAACAATCAATTGGTGAGATTCACCAATCGATTGGTAAACCCTAAATCAAATTCAAGATCTAGGATTTAGAAATTGCAATTGATTGGCAAAGGTGTCTAGCGAATAGAAAGCTTAGAAATCAATTAGTGTAATTGATTAGACTAAAGCAATTGATTGGAAGAATTAATTAGAAAAAGGTGACCAACGAATAGAAAGCTTGGGAATCGATGGGTGCAATCAATTGATCAAACAAAATATCCATTTTATAGATTTAAACGGTCGAATCTGGCATAACAATCGATTGATGTAAAGTCAATCAATTGGTAGGCAGACTTCATCCTGATTGCAACCCTAGAAAAGGGAGTTTCTTGGAAATTGAACAAGCAATTTCTTGAGGGTTTAAAGATGAAGTGTTGCTGCATGTTTTCACCACCAAGAGACAATCCAAAGTAAATAAAGAGCAAGTAAAGTAT
The DNA here is from genome assembly GCF_018446385.1 of Zingiber officinale. Classification (NCBI taxonomy): domain Eukaryota; kingdom Viridiplantae; phylum Streptophyta; class Magnoliopsida; order Zingiberales; family Zingiberaceae; genus Zingiber; species Zingiber officinale. The sequence goes on from NC_055989.1 coordinate 153,829,695, forward strand.
GGTTTCCATTGTAAAGTCATTTCACTTTCATTTGTATTTGTATTCTTGTGTCTTATTATATTGTTGTGTTCTTGTAAGAACAAGATTGTAAGAAGTTTCTCTGCCTTCGGAAGTGTTCAGGAAGTAGATTGTTATAGTAGAGGGAGATCACTAGGAGTTGGCCGTGGATTAATCGCCTTACGAAAACGGATACCAATTAGTAAAACCTCGTAGTTGTGCATGTGGAGTCAAGTTTGAATCAAGATTTTCTATTACGCATTCAAACGACGAGCACAAGTTCAAGACGAGAAGCGATCGAAACTATTCACCCCATTCTAGCTTACACGAGTCATAACAGGACAACCTTCCTTGACAACAAATCTCACCAAGAATATATTATACCTGAGGAGTTTGAAAAACTTATGAAGATGGACTATCTATCAAAATATATTTGTGCTTCTTGATTAAACCTAGTGGTTGGTAAGAAGTTTTTATAGAGCCCAATTAAAGTAAGAGTTAAATACCTTAATTACTAAAAAAACCGAAAAAAAAAAAAATGATGCGTGTTCTAGTGGTTGACCTTGCTGTCTTCCCGAAAGGCAAGATGCAGTATTGAACCAGCTAGTCAAATACAAATAATTTAATTAATTTCTTTAAATTAATAAATTATCTTTTAGAGTTTAATTGAGTATAAAAATTTGATTGATTGATTACTTGTCCTCTAATTTCCACCCGATATGATATTTCATATAAAAATAGAATGATCCTCATCTCAATTAAGAAAGTAAACTCACTACTGCTTTGGAAATCCTAATTGATGGCCTTCCAATTCCTCCACCTCACGTATCAAATCAGATTCTTTATCCCAAGATTTCTATATCTCTGTATTTTCTTATCGATCGGACGGGCATGATATCCTCGTGATGTACATTGTATCTTTAAGATGTGATCTAACCCGTCCGATTGATGAGGAGATACAAGGACACAATAATCTTAAGACAAAGGATCTAATCTACTAGCAAACTTCGTTGGTCATAATTCTCCCCTCATGCTCCCCGCTCCACCTTGATTCTTAATATCGTCTCTTTTGCCTCTCAATCTTGCCATTTCTTTTTCGAACTTCTCAATACTAGATTTTGGCCTGCCCAATCTCATTGATGTCCATAGTCCACTTGGGCATGCAATTGTTGACATCTTTGTTGAGATTTATTATGGTAAACGCCATGGACGGACGAGGAGAAGCAAAATAAAGATAAGTAAAAGTCAAGAGATTGGTTTGTCTATAGCCCTAACTAAACCATCCCTAATGAGAAGTAATATTGCATGTCATCATCAACAAGAATAAATAAAAATAAAAAAATCATTAGTGGTTGTTGTTTCATGCTTCAAATCACTATTTAAAATTAGATATAAGAACAATTGCCTTTGCTGTGTATTATCGCTTTACATAAGGCAACCACTTCCTTAATGTGTCCTAATTTAATTAATTAATTAGTTAATTAATAAAAAGCATAAAAGCTATGAGAGTGAACAACATGGGTGGACTACGCACTCAATGAGGCTCATGATCAAAAACACAATTAAAAAAAATTAACTCGATGTGATTCTTGTAATCCCTCCACTAACTGAGGCTAAGGGATAATATAAATTAATTCTTTAAAAAATAATAATTCATTCATCCATGCACATCCATACAAAGAATAAAAAGATGCTGTTGAAATCTTATTTGTTGTATTTCAAAATTCTCCCCGAAGATATCAAAATCATGTTCATTATTCATAATAAGGCTTGACATGGATTTTGTGAAAATTATACTATTCCATTTCATAGTCAGAATCTACATGGATATTTACTTTAAATTGCAGAGTAAAAATATCTTCTGAATAGAGCCCTGGATTAAAAACCCTTTCTTTTAATTTAAAAATTCAAGATGAATGTTATGAACCAATAAATTAACTTAACCATCAGTTGGGCTCCCGTACTATAGCCTCGGTAAGCTAATACCGGGCCCCACTCATGTTTGCTCTAATAAATTTTACAGTTAATTTCCAGCGATCTAAAATATTTTGTTAGAAGTTTGACTTCTCTCAATGCAAAAGACTGTTATTTTAGGATAAAATATCCTCATAATTTATCTATATGTATATTATTGTGGGAGTGATGATATTAAATTGGGATGAATGACATGATCTTTTGCTCCAATAGTAAAATGAATTTTTAAAAAATTCCTGAGCCTAAAACTTTTGAGCTGGATTGGTATTTATAATTTCATTATAGCTTAATTTACGATTTCCTTATTTGTTTTGGCGCTTAAAATCTAATTTATCGGTTTGATTTAACATTTCTTGTATAAATTTTTTTAAAAACTTAATTAATTTATCACATAAAAAATCAAATATGATAAAATAATTAGATATATATATCTATACGGCAATTTACCAAAGGACACACCTAAAGATTTAAATTTACCAAAAGACGTACGCTACTTTGACATTTACCAAATTAAACACTTGTTTAATTGCATTTCCTATTTTACTCTCCTGACATTTAACTTTTTCTACCATTTTCTTTTCTTCACTATATTTCTCTCTCTTTTTTTTTTTTTTTTTAATAAGGAGAACATATAAATAACATTAATCAATTTTTAATAACATTTTAATACATTTGAAGAAGCAAAAATAAACAATGGACACCATATTTGAACTCCCTACAATTTCAGAAATCCACTGAAACTAAAATGAGTGTAATCGGAGCTCTCTAGGTCGATCATATCAGGTCCACGTTGGGCTTGATATGAGACCATATCAGGCCCAACGTGGGACTTTTTACCGATTCTTTGATTTTACATGTTAACATCAATGAAAAACCAAAATAAATAATAGACATCATATTTGAACTCCTTGCAACATCAGAAATCCATAGGAATTGAAATGAGCTCAATCGGAGCTCTCTAGGTCCATCAGTGGGTTTTGACCCACTGATGGACCTAGAGAGCTCCGATTGAACCCATTTCAGTTCCTATGAATTTCTGATGTTGCAAGGAGTTAAAATATGGTGTCCATTATTTATTTCGATTTTTCATTGATGTTAACATGTAAAATTAAAGAATCGGCAAAAAAACCCCACGTTGGGCCTGATATGATTCCATATCAGGCCCAACGTGGGCGTTTTTGCCGATTCTTTGATTTTACATGTTAACATCTATTAAAAGCCGAAATAAATAATGGACATCATATTTGAACTCCTTGCAATTTTAGAAATCCATAGAAACTGAAATGGGTGCAATCGGAGGTCTCTAGGTCCATCAGTGGGTTTTGGCCGAAACCCACTGATCGACCTAGAGAGCTCTGATTACACTCATTTTAGTTCCAGTGGATTTCTGAAATTACAGGGAGTTCAAATATGGTGTCCATTGTTTATTTTTGCTTCTTCAAATGTATTAAAATGTTATTAAAAATTGATTAATGTTATTTATACTTATTAAAAAAAAGATAAGAGAGAGAAGAGAGAGAAATATAGTGAAGAAAAGAAAACGGTAGAAAAAATCAAATGTCAGGAGGGTAAAATAGGAAATGCACTTAAACAAATGCGTTATTTGGTAAATATTAAAGTAGCGTACGCCTTTTGGTAAATTTAAATCTTTAGGTACGCCCTTTGGTAAATTACAGATATATCTAACATCTTTGACAAAATATATTCATCGATCCATCACCTTCCGCATTTGTATTTTGATGTTAGCAAAATATATTGGAAAAAAGATGTTTAATTGTGTTAGATCAAATGAAAACTGACAATTATCTCTTGTCTCGTCCAAAAATAGAATTAAAACTCATGAAAGAAACACAATTTATTAGAGCAAATGAAACTAGCTAGCTAACTTGAAAACACCAAACTTGAAAGTTGGCTGATCATCCATTACTGAAAACTAGCTATCAAATTTCTTTAACACTCTCCCACCATGAAGCAAGGCGTAGAAGTGATCAGATTTTGAAAAGGCGGTCATGGCCATACTATGATAATTTGTCTCAGCCGCAACCCAATTGTTGTACTTTAAGATCATCCATCGCTCATAAAATTTAATACTTATATAGGTTTGAGAAGCTAAGGCGGTCATGGCCTCCACATATTGGCGCAATTAGTATATGTGTGAGTATTTATTCTAATAGGTTTGAAAACAATTTCTAACTTAGTACAAAATGTTTTATAGATGCTTGACCTCCCCTATAAAACAAACCACTTGGAATTGATCCCTTCGCATCTGTCTACCTTTTTTAGTTGTTTCAGAGCAAATGATATACTAATTCATAATGAAGTAAAGTGTAAAGGACAGAATTGACGATAAGATTTCAAAAATAATAGTTTTTTTATCAAACTCAGTAGATAAATTTTTAAAATACTCTAATCATATATCACAGTTTTAAAATTATTAAGTACCATACCCACTTTTCATTTTACCCTCATCCTTAAATCAATTGGACTGGAAAAATTTTTCAGTTGAATTGATTTTTTTCTATGTGTTTGAAAAAATTCATCAGTCAGTTTCGACTAAAATCGACTAATGGAGCTAAAGACCTCGAAATGATATGAAATCAATTTCTATATATTCGTCTAATTCTTCTGATTGTAAAAATACTATCAAATATCAATTTGATCTAATATATTGAGAGCAGTGATTTTTTTTTAAATACGAGTATATTCAAAAAATTAATTCATTTTTAAAAAATTGTTGCTATCAATATATTCCGTCAAATTGATGTTTGATAGTATTTTTATAATCTAGAGAACTAGATGAACACATACGAACTAGTTTCATGTCATTTCGATGTCTCTATGTCCATCAGTCGGTTTTGGCCGAAATCAGCTGTGGATTTAAAGACCTCAAAATGATATGAAACTAGTTCCTATGTGTTCGTTTAGTTCTCCTGATTGTAAAAATACTATCAAATATCAATTTGACTCAATATATTAAGAGCGGTGATTTTTTTTAAATATGAATATATTAAAAAAAATTAATTTGTGTTCAAAAATCACTATTCTCAATATATTACGTTAAATTGATGTTTGAGAGAATTGATATAATCATAAGAATAAGAAAACCTCATAGAATCTAGTTTCACTTCATTTCGAACTCTCTAGGTCAACCGATTTTGGCCGAATGAACCTACATTTATTTTATTTAAGTTCATTCGGCCATAGTTTAGAAAAAAACCACTGCTCTCAATATATTACGGCAAATTGATATTTGATAGTATTTTTACAATCAGGAGAACTAGACGAACACATAGAAACTGCTTTCATGTCATTTTAAGGTCTTTAGGTCCATTAGCCAATTTCGGCCAAAATCGGTTGATGGACCTAAAAATCTTGAAATGACATAAAATTAGTTTTTATGTATTTGTCTAGTTTTCCTGATTGTAAAAATATTATCAAATATCAATTTAACGTAATATATCGAGAGTAGTAATTTTTTTAACACGAATGTATCCGAAAAATTAATTTATGTTCAAAAAATCATTGCTCTCAATATATTTGGTCAAATTTATATTTGATAGAATTTTTACAATCAAGAGAACCAGACGAATATATAAGAATTGATTTCATATCATTTCGAGATCTCTAGATCCATCAACCGATTTTTGTCGAAACCGGCTGATGGATTTTTCAACAGAATGAAATCGATTCAATTGATTTATTTTTCCAATTGAATTGATTTGAGAATGAGGGTAAAAAGGGAAGTGAGTATGTAATTTGGTAATTTTTGAAACTATAATACGTTAGTTTCAAAATAAAGAGGTGGAGACGAAGAGACTCTATTGTGTATGGATTGTTTGTCCCACGTTAGAAATCTCTTGACTTTATTGTTGGTTTAAATTATGACACATGCATTGATATTGTAAACATATGCATGGGGAGAAATTCTCCACTACAAGAAATTTTGGATTTAACCACACCTAATAGACAACAGTTTTTCAAGAAATAGTTGTCTTTTGTCCATTTAACAACAGTTTTATTGAAAACTGTTGTTGTTCACCATAATGTTTTTTAAATAACAATAGTTTTTCCTAAAACTGTTGTCTAATGTGTGTCAAAGACAACGGTTTTAAAAAACTATTGTCTTTTAGTGTTGCTTATGTGATAATATACAACAGTTTTATTAAACTGTTGTCTATTGAATGTTGTTGAATCCTAAAAGTGGGAGTTTATTTATTTAATAACCTACCCATATAAATCTAAACAATCTCATGTTTTTTCCCCATTCCTTCTCTTCTCCTGCCGATCTCACCGTCACCGCGATCTCCTCTTCATTGCTGACCTCCGACGCAGCCGCTGCTGCCCTCACATTCCTGAAGCCACAGCCATCGCCAGCTGTCGAGGGTGTTGTCGGTTACTCCCAGTCACCGCCGCCCTTTCCCCTCTCCCGTGCCCTAGTTTACTATTACAGTCGCACCGCCGCCATCGCAGATCACGCTGGCACCACTCGACTACCGCTGCCTCCTCGCGCTAGGGCATCGCCATCTATTCACGGTGTCGAGCCCAGCCTGGCAATGTCGCCGCATTCCTCTCCACGCGCTGCTCACCCTGGAAAGACGCCGCTTCGTCTCGCCGTCTCCGCCAGCGTGACCAAGCCGCGATCCGCAAGTGCTTGACGCTCCGACTAGGCAAAGCAAGGTGCATATCAGTTCCGACAGAGACATTGAAGGAGAAAAGGCAAGTACATTCTGCTTATATGGGTATGGGATTTGGCTGGACTGGATAGATAATAGGGAAGATTGGTTCTAGGGTTTATTGGTAGGATGTTCGGTTTTATTGAGCTGCGATTTGGGATGTTTGAGGTGTTCTTGTTCAATCTGTTGTTCTTGTGCTTTACTTCTTTTCTCTCGGATTTCTGCAGTAGATTTCGAAGTTTACTTTGCAGGAGTGAATGCTCATTGGGGATCTTTGGGTTGTTTTGAATTCTTATAACAGTTATTCAATTTTGTTGTGAAGAGTTTGTGTGATTTACGGCAAGGGTTCTTTGTACCTGTGTGTGTTTGTGGATTGCAGAGTTCTGGTATGAAAATCGGTACACCAATGGATTTGGTTTTGGATAACTGAAGGTGGTATGCAAGATAACTCGACTATGTTTTGATGGATCGGCTTCCTGATTTTGAGATCTATTTTTCTTTTCCATTTATGGAACTCTTTATTGATCAGATTCTTTGAACGAATTTTGTTAGGTGGCTTACTTGATGCTCCTGCTGTATTGGGCTTCCTTTCTTACCAAAGTATTGGTTCTGCTGGAAGGTTGTTTGGAATTGGTGATGGGGTTGTGGCCGAATTTGGGAAGGGTTGTTGATAATGTTCTGGGCTTTAGTGGTTAACTATGAATGGGTGGTATTGTTTGTTAGCTAGGTGTATTATGCAACTACGGATATGGTTAATGGATTAATTCTTTTCTTTATTGATGGAATTGTTTTTTTCTCCGATTTCTAAAGTATATGGCAAACGGTACCTTTATGAATGAAGTAACAAGTGCAAAGAAAGAGTTGCTTTGATGCTATAACATAATGCTGTCATTGTGTTCTAATTGAATGCTAGGATAGGTTCAGTAAAGGATGTTTTTGGTATTTACACCTATAGAAGAGTTTTTACCAACTTCTGATAAGTGTGAAAGTATGCTTTTGGAAGAAGAATGTTTGTTCTTTCTACTATTGAGAGTTAATTGTTAGTTGTTTTACTTATCTTTCCTTTGCACCAATTAGAATGTTAGTACTGATAGAATCATCAACCTCACTTTTAGCTCTTTTAGTAGCAGATATAAAGTTATGTGGTTCTTCCTTCTAAAGTTAATTCTGATCCAATAGAAAACTGCCTTTAGTATTTAATGCAACATGCTGGAGATTTAGTTTTTCTATAATTCTTTCTATACCAATTGTCATGTATGCTAGTTTTATTGTTGGAGTTTAGCTCTTTTATAGAAGAAATTCTTTCAGTACCAATTACCATGTTAAGTTAGCTTTATTATTGAAGTTTAGTTCTTTTTACAGATAAACTATCTGTAAAAAGTGATTGTTTGAACAATTTTATAGCATGCATCTTGACAATTAATATAATTTTGAAGATCACTATCAAGGAAGAATGTTCAAACGAAAGTAAAGGCTAAGGAGAAGAAACCATATACTCCATTCCCTCCTCAGCCACCAAGCAAGGTGAAGTTATTGTTGCAATCTGTGAACATTAAATCTCATATTAGACCTTCACACTTATAGATCATTAGTCCTTTTATTTTCCTTGACTAGTTTGAGAAAAAAGAATTTACTTTTTGTTGTATTGCAATATCTGCAGTGCCGTCTCTTGGATTTGCAGTGCTGCCTCTTCATCGACATATAAGTAGAAAATCTCATTCATTTCCTCCATTCATTTCCTTCCTCATTTTCTTAATTAAAAATGTCAATAATCTACCTTTGATGTAATCACCCAAGCATATTCTATGCTTGCAGTTAATGTATTTGTTCTTTGGTCTTATTTCTAAAGTCCATTTCTTCCTCTTAGGAACATCATGTGTTGACAAGTAATGGCCCTATTAATATTTCAGTTTCTATACATGGTGATCTAGAAAAGCTTACACTTCTTACTTCTCCAAATCTAGAATTAAATCATAAGTTAGATTAAATTACAGTTACTTTATCATTTCTTAGTTTTTTTTCTAACTTACATTTGCAATATTTGCATCTCGATTCATTCGATTATGTTCACTTTGTATTCAACATGAAGTTAAAAGGTGTTTTGTACATATTAAAGACTCTTTGGTGGTTTTTTTAGTTTCAATCTACTGCTCTTTTTGGCATCTTTATCCTGCTATAATGTTATTCTTTAAGATTATGTTGCATTGATTTCTAAAAGTTGCATGACGTCTCTCTACTCTGCCTTCAAAACTAACGATTTATGTTGTTTCAGGTAATTACTGCAGCCATTCCTACTATAGTTGGTGAAAACCTTAACGTGTTCATGACTTTAAGAGCCACCATATTGTTTCAAGAGGTTACCATTTATGTTACATAGATAACGCTTTTTGCACTTCTGTTAGATGACTAGATCAAATGGTTTTTATGGCTATGTGACATTTATGCAGTGCAATTAGAATCATGCGTACAGTTTAGTTTCTAATTTGTAATATATATCTTTATTCGAATAGGTGTCCTCAAGAGTACTGGGAAGAATGCTGACAAGCCAAAAAAATGGAGAGACTTTAACAAATTAAGGAGCACTAGGAGCTGTAGTCCCTCCTCTTCATCAACATCTAAGTAGAAAATCTCGTGTTATATTGTTTTAATAGTGTTATCATTTTATTGGTTGCTTATGAAATTTCTTCAGGATGTTATAGATATTATTTTTGAATGTTAGAAAATTGTATATTAAATTTTATTTTGAAATTTAGTATTTTGAATGATTTATAATATTGGAAAATTGTGTATTAATTTTTTTTTATTTTTTATCTAAAAAATACAACAGTTTTTCACCGTTGTCATAGATAGTTTAAAACTGTTGTTGAAGACTCTGCTATTAAAGGTAGACACTCAAAGACAACGGTGAAAAATTGTTGTCTTTTAAGGAAAAGACAACAGTTTTTCACCGTTGTAAAAATATTGTCTTTGCCTTCAAAGACAACGGTTAAAAATTGTTGTCTTTGGGCACCCCTTTTAACAACACGACATTTAACAACAGTTATAAAGGGGTTACGACAACGGTGAAAAACTGTTGTTGTTAGGCTTTTTTCTTGTAGTGCTCTCACGCATGGGTGCGCAGGGATGGGTGCAAATCCAGGGCTCTGATTGTACTGAACCAAGATTGACTCGTGTATGAGCATGACCTGTGCACGTTGAATGTCAGACTGGTCGAGACAAGATTTGCCTAAGTGAATAAACCAATATTTTGCTATCTTGTGTAACAGAAATATTAATATGAAATTAATGGTGATTCCGTAACGTCTCGACATTAATGGTGACTTCGTTTCAGCATTAATGACATTATTAAACCCATTAATAATGATTCCGTAATATCTCAACATTAATGAAGACATTAAACTTAGCATTAAATGATCATAATTTGGTCATTTATTATAGGCAAGGTGAGAGCTCCTATATAAGGAGGCTACATCTTGAGCAAAGAGAAGAGCGGAAGATAAGAGAAAGAGAAAACGAGAGGAAGAGCAGGAAGTGAACATCTGTCCACCCGTGTTGTCTCACAAAACTCTCTCAGCCATGTATCCGTTCATTGATTTATCAGAAAATTCAATAGAGGTACCGTTCATTGATTTCATTAGATGTGATTCATTGCTTGATAAATTTTCTACTCACACTAATATTCTCCTATTTTCTTTTTATCCCACATGTGTATGGGAGTTCTTGTCTTTTAATGATGTTGTAGGAGAATACAAGCTTCAGGAGTGGATGCTTGAATTGAACCGCCTCCGACCTCTAGAAAAAGCTTTGAAAGGAAAAAATGAAGAATAAAAAGAATTTTAGTGGAACCACAATTACACCTCTACCGGTGTGGATTTTGTTGCTAAATCTTCTTCGACCACCGGAATTAAAGGGGAGTTGGTTCTAATTTAGCTTTCTTTTGCATTTTAATTCATGCTTTGTTAATAAATTCTTTTTATGCATTTCTTTAGTTTCATACTTTGCATTTTGCATTTTGTTTCCACACTTTGCTTTCATATTTTGCATTTTGTTTAGTACATAGCATTTCAATTTTGAATAAAAGTCTCCATGGGAATTTTCTAAGTAATATTTTTAAGATGGTAAAAGTCTCTTAAATTTGATCATCAATTTTAGGTCATTGGACATGATTGGATATTCTACTTACATGATATTGGTTAAAATGGTGGTGGATTTCAATTTTGATCAATTGAGCTTGTTTGCATGAATATTACCTAGAGAGGACCACTTTAAGCCTACATTCTATTATATTCTCTTGTGTGACATGCACTCATAGTAATTGAAACTCTAGAACTTGCTTTGCTTCTTTTCAAAGTCATAATAGCATTTGTATGCGTGGTAATGAAGGATTTTGTCATTCTTGTGCCATCCTAATTTCTAATTTCTTTCCCACAATTTTCTTAAAATATTTTCATCAAGTATTCTAATTTTCTTGAAACATTCTCATCTAACATTCTAATCCTTGATCATTTCTTGTCACTCTTTTATTAAGAGTTTTGGTTGAATACATGATGAGTTAGATTAACTTGGATGGATGCGAAGTTCTAAGTGTGGGGGAGGGGTTGCAATGTTGGAGTTGAAGGATGTTGGAATTTCTTCCGAAAATAGTGTTTGAGGTAGATGTTGGCATTTGGTATGCTAATTAACAGTTCCAAAGGAAGAAACAAGGAAGCTGGAATAGTGAAAGGATGAAATGTGAATTTGTATCAGACAGATTTCTCAAAATCTGTTGCTGAAAAGTATAAACAGTGAGTAGTAGAATGATGAAATGGAATCTGGAAAATTGAGTTGCAGAGGCTGTTGTTGGAGTTCACTGGTGCGTCAAACTTTGAAATGTAAGAAATCGAAGTGCTGATACATTAACCTGGGAAACATCCTGCTGAATTATGTTTCTGAAGTCTGTATGGAAATTTTATCTGATATCATTTTGTTCAGTTTTCTGTTAATATCAGTGTTGCAGCATATCTTCAGCTTATTTCCGTTTTTGGCCTGCTGTGATTGAGCTTTGGTTTGAGAAGTTGAATTTCTGGAATAGTGTACAATCAGCAGAACCAGAATATGGAAAGAAGAATTGTAGAAATCAAAAGTTGCTGTTGGTGTTATTCAATTCAAAGTTCTGAACTGAAGTTATAGTAGCAGTAGCATACATTCTGAAGTTAAACCAATCTGAGAAGCTGCAGAGTTGTGAATTTTAGAATTAAAGATACAAAGTGCTATGGTTGTTGTGCTGATTTTAATGAGTTCATTAACCAGCAACAAAGTATCAAATTAATACTGCTTTGTGCCAAGGTTAATTGCAGATTCTAATCCTAAGCATATTCAAGAAAAGTTGAATACAGGAGCTGCTGATTTCTGAAATTGGCAGCTGCATTTCAATGCTGAAATCAGTGAGTTTGGTTGAGTTACAAAGCTGGAAGCTAACCAGGAACTAGTCCAAAATTCAGACAATTCTTTGGACCTGTTCTTTATCAGTAAATCTGCAACAACATTTATTTGATTTATTGAGTGCCAAACTGATCTGCATTTCCGAAAAACCAACCTTTCAAACTAAGTGCTAATTGGAAACAAGTTCTTAATCTATTCGCAGTTGATGAAATTCTCAAGAGGTTTAGGAAATAATGGCATTTGAAGGAGATTTACATAGAGACAGATAAAAAGAAAGGAAACTGTGGAAGCTGTAAATACAGAAATTTGATACTGAATTGTCACTGTTGGTTATATAAATTCGATTTGGCTACATATTGGTGCATTACGAGTGTGATTTAGAATGAATTTGCCATTTGGTTTTCTCACCTTTTCAAACTTTCTGTGAATTTAAGCATGTAGCTGCAAAGAATGTGAATTCTGATACAAAGGAGAAAATGCAGAATTCTGCAAAATGATGAATATGGCATTTTTGTGCCAATTTGGGAATTGAATTTTAATGAGCTAAAACTACTGAAATCTAGAAAGCTTTTGGAGTATGCATTGATAGGGGTCTTAAGAAACAAGACGAAGAAGTATTGAGATTTTTGTTGGCTAAACAATGCATAGTTGATACAAATTATGTGAAAAAGGCTGAAATCTGCACTTTGCTGTGTGGAAAGGAGTTTAAAGCTACTTATTCATGGAAAAATTGAAACTCAACTGTTGTTTTGAAGTTGCAGAATGCTTGAAAGATTTAGTGTGGAAACCTGTCTAATGTGGAATTGTCTCATGATTAAGAACATGCAACTTCACTGAATTTGATTTCTGTAAGAGCCAACTTAACTGTCCTTTCCAACTTAACAGCCTCTTATGATTCAAGAACATGCAAAGGTTCGGACAATGACAATGGAAGCTTCAAATATCAGATTTAGTCCTGTCAAGAAGATTTTGGAACTCTATTGAACTTGCATCCAAATTTTGATTTCTTGAATGGTATTACTGATAAAACTAAACTGTATCTGACGAAGTGGCTGGGAGTTACAGATTAAGATGGAATTCAGAATCTAATTATTCTGTTGTGTGCAATTACAATCTGTGGATTGCTTGTTCCTCCAATTGATCTGACGGCAGCTTGGATTCTTTTAGATTTTGTTGCTGAAACATGAGTTGCAGAACAGATCCCTAAGTTTAAATCTGAAGTTCAAACTATTGGGAAGGAGAAATTCAAGAGAGAGAGTTGCTGAAAGAGTCTAGCTGTTGAATGGACAGATTTATCAAAATCTGTTGCTAGAATTTTGGAGCAAGAGCAAGAGCAATAGAATAGGAGCTGCAACTTTCTGATTTTTGTGTGCCAGTTTTGTATCAATCTCCATGTCATTGGTCCCTTTTGTTTTCAGACCTGTTGCCTTTACTTTACCTTTAACTTTTGTATTGTTTTCATTGCTTATATAGAGTTTGAGGTCGTTCATAAGGAGGGACAGTGACAACAGCATAGACTACCCTGGTTTCTGGAATTGCTATTGCTGTGACACCAAGTTTAGTAAGTGTTTAGAAATTCAAAGATTCTGAAGTTTCTGATATTATAAAAGCTGAATTGAGGAGTTCACTAATTTTGACATTAATCCAACTGTGGAAAAATTTTGATTAACTTCAATACTGTCTATGGCAAATCTCTTGTTGTCTCTAACCAGAAATAACTTAAGCTAGATGCAGAAATGCAGAAATACCATCTAATTTAAAAGTGCAGCTAGAAGTTCTAAATGTTGTTGCTTAACCTGGAAATAGTTGCTGGTGAGGAAACCTTTCTAATGCTAGGAAACTGAAGCTCAGAAATTGAAGCTTGCATTGAATTCTGTATCTAGAAAGGAGTAACCAAGATAGCATTATGTGGCAATGAATCAATTTCAAGTTATATGTCTAAATTGCAATGTTATTCGATGTTATATATTCAGAATGTTTGGAAGAATACAGTTGCTGTTTTTACTCAGGATTTAGAAATTGCAACGTGTGTTTTGTGGTACTTGAATCCTTAGAGTCATGCTATAACCACTCCATCAAATGGCCTCTGTTTATAATGAATTCGAATCTGTAAAATCAGATACATAGAAAGAAAAAAAAAATTCTGCAGAAAGAGGGACAGTAGCTTCTAGTGTGTTAATCCATTGGATACATGGTGTGTGCTATTGTCCGAGACGGCCAAAGTTTAAGTGTGGGGGAGGTAGTTCTTATTCACAAGTTGATGTGAGATTGTTTTAGCTTCAAGAAAGCTGAAATTGAAGTGGAAATAAAGTGAAAACAGAGAAAAACAGTGAGAGAAAAAAATTGAAAAAATGGCACATCAAAAGAGTATCAAATATGGAAGATAGAGTATCAAGATTCTATGTTTGCCATCAAATTGAAGGGGAGTTTAGCTTGATCTTTTGTATTGATAATGACAAATGGTATTCATCTTTTACATATCAAATTGGTCAACTCATCAAGTATATTCCTCCAATACTCTAATTCTCTCATTTTCTTCATTGATACTTTTTCTTTTGTCATTTCATTCACTTTCATTGTTCTTCTTGATTCCATTTCAATTCTTGTTGATAAAATCCTTTTGATTCATGTATGCTATGTTTATAGTGGTGGAGAATTAGAAAATAAGCAAGCTTATGGTAGTGAAATGTTGTGAGTTGCATTGAGTGAGCTCCACATATATGTAATTTTGAGTGTGAGGGCTAGAATAGGTAAATGTTTTGTGAGATTGCAACGTAACTTGCTTAATTTTTCAATTGGATTGAAACTACCATACCTACTGATTATTGTTTGGATTGTATTCATGATTGTTTGTGATCTTTAAGATGACCTTAGTTAAATTCTTTTCACTATCTTCTAGGTATTGCTAGGGGATTATTGTGGAGATGATTTTATGTTTTCTTGATTTGAACGGGACGTCCAAGATTAAGTGTGGGGGATTTGATAACTATGATTTCGTTATATTGTTTTAATTCATAATGCATATTTTTCATGATCTTTTCATAGCTTAATTTTACATTTTACATCATATTTCAATATTATATTTGATTTTGGACCTAATTGCAAATTAGCTAATTTTCATGGTATTTGGTTCTAATATTTGATTCTTATTTTGTAGGCATCAAAAGGGTCATGGACTCGATCAGATCAAGCCACATTTGGGCTCAAATCAAGGGCTAATCAAGTTGATCAAGCCTTGGAGTGTTTTGGACCGTCCATTGAAGATTAAGCAAATCTAGGCCATCCATTGAAGATCTGGCCCATCCAACCTAATGAGGAGCACATCTCAGTCGTTGATGAAGATCTAGAGCTTTCTATTCCGATCTGAGACATCTCCACCGTTGATCAAGCCCTAATTAATCTGGACCGTCCGATCAGATTTGAAAAGGGTATAAAGGCTTTGAGAAGCTACAGTGCAAGCTGGAGCTCGGCGATTTCCGCGACACCGCCACTGTTCACCCTTCGTCTTCGTCCCCGTCGCAGCTTCCCATTCCACTTCCAGATCTGAACTTCATCCTTACTCATCTCCGGCGAAACCCTAGTGATCCGGCGTCCAGCAAACGAAGCGCAGAGCAGCGATTTAGGGGCGTTCTCCGATTGTGATCTTGTTGTCCGCAAGCTTCATCCAAGCCAGATTTAGGGGCGTTCTCCGATCTGAGCTTCGGCCATTCTCTCTGGGGGATTTAGGGTCGTTCTCCGGTTCTCCAGAGAACAATCCATCTTCACTTCCACCTCGCGTTCCGGTTTCAGGAAGAGTGCTATGTTTTCTTTGTCGACTGGAGAATTCAGATGATTCCGAGCTCAAGAGGCGTTCCCAGTAGCTCTGGACTTCACCTGGATGAGCTATGGATTCATTGGGTTGCTGTGTTTGCCATAAGGGTGTTCTCTGAGGCAGATCTGTGTTTCGGCAGAGAGGAGAGGTTTAGTTTCGGGTTTGTGAGTGGAATGCCATTTAGGTTTTAGATTTTCTTGTTTTTGTCTTTGAATTATGCTTGAACTTGCTCAGATCTGATGATCTGATTACCTAGTTTTGCAATTCATATTTTGTTTCAGTTTTGATACTTGTTTTCTTTGATTGTTTGCAATTTAAACTATGTTTAACTACTAACCTAGTTTACAATTACAGTCATGTTTTCTGCAATTCCTTTAGCTTTTAGTCTTCAATTCAGAAAATCCTTGTTCTATGCTTGAATTTGTTGTGATAGTGAATGAGTTAAAATGTTGGATGAATCACTTAGTTTTTACATTGTATACCTCTATTAAACATTGTTGAATGAGGTTGAGATTAAAGATTTGTTGGTTTAGATTGATTGTTCAAGTTGATTACAATTATGAATTGGATGCTTCATCTGTTCAATATTATAGTGTTTGAGCTTTTGAGATTGATTGTTGATTGTAATTGAGAATAGAAGATGTGGCGATTGAGTTTAGGTTGGAACTTGATTGAGATGGAGAATGATTGTTATTTTCGGTTCTTACAATTGTGATGAGATTTTGAATGTAATTGTTACTGTGGTTGCGAATGGTGGAGATAGAAATTGATTCATGTAAAAATGATGCATTAGATCTTGAATTTAATTGAGGTTCATTTGGTTAGAAGGAAGTGAATCATGTTTAGATGAGAGATTCTTTCTTTAATGCTATTCTTGACCTAGTTGAAATTAGATTTTGATTGGAACCAATTCTAGAATTCACACAACTTACTAGTTATTCTTGGAAAAATATGACTTGGGACTCCTTACTACGACATGTGTTTTCTTTAGTTAATTGAGTTCCAATCTTTATCAATTTGGGGTGCCTTGTGAAATGCGAAAAGGTCGTTACCAACCCTCCTTATATAGGAGGCTTGGGGTGCCTCGACCATGACGTAGTCGACCCAACCAGGAGGCTCCACGTGTCGACGTCGCGTCAGGGGATAAAATTTACCTCTGGACGCTCGGATCCCTTCCGGGCGCCCGGACCATCTTTCTCCAGAAAAGTCCTTCTCCTGCAAGACAAGATTAGTCCGAGGCAAATATAATGAATTTCCTGCAAAACAACGTATTAGCACAGTTTATAAATTCAACATAAAGAGTATGACTTAGATTCCGTCTCTCCGAGACCGAAATCTAGTCAAGATCTCGACTTAGAGTTCCGAAATGGTTCTAAGTCGGATCGGCGCCTAAGTTCCCTTCCCGGGAATGCGTCCTCACAGTCACTCCCTTCCAGTGACTTACCTTTACTCGCCTGCCAGACGTCCGGTAAGCCATTCGACCCGTCTGGATTTCTCGCCAGCTATCCGGTCGGCCCGTTGACCTAGCTGGGCTTCGTGCCAAGAGTCCGGTCAGCCCGTCGACCCGCTTGGACTTCTCGCTAGCTATCCGGTCGGCCCGTTGACCTAGCTGGGCTTCGTGCCAGACATCCGGTCAGCCCGTCGACCTGTCTGGACTTCGCCTGTACACTCGATCAGAGTGTTAGACAACAACAAACCTAACTTAACATAATTTGTCATTCATCAAAAACTGAGTTAGACCGTTAGTGCTAACCGCACCAACAGGAAGTGCTTCAACTGTGACCGAGTGGGTCACAAATCTTTGGAGTGCAGAAAGCCAAAGAGGAAGCAGGAGGCCAACCTAAATGAGGGACCAGAAATAGATGAACTCTTTGTTGTGGTCTCTGAGTTGAACCTGGTGGGTTCAAACCTGCGGCAATGGTGGATTAATACTGGAACCACCAGACATGTCTGCTGCAATAAAGAACTACTCTATAACTTTGAAGAAGTCAGTGGAGACAAGCTGTTCATGAGGAACTCAGCAACCTCGGACATCATGAGCCAAGGAAAAGTGGTGCTGAAGATGACCTCGGGCAATAACCTTACACTGAACAATGTGTTGTATGTTCCAGAGATTCGTAAGAATCTAGTGTTCGGATCACTATTAAGTAAGCATGGCTTTCACATTACTTTTGAGTCAGACAGAGTTGTACTATCTAAGAATGAAATATTTGTAGGAAGAGACTGTGTATCTGATGGGTTGTTCAAGCTCAATGTAATGGTCATTAGGCTTAAGATAAATAAGAATGAAAGCTCTTCCACTTATATGCTTGAGTCTTCATGTTTGTGGCATGGTAGAATATGACATGTTAACTACGATGTGTTACATATATTAATGAACATGCAAAGCATACCTACATTCCACCTTAACCCGAAACACAAGTGTGAGATTTGTGTTAAAGCAAAAATGACAAGGTCATCCTTTCAACATGCTGAGAGAGCTCAATAGAAGAACATTCATCATCTCCTTCAGAGTTCGATTTTTTCGCTCAACAACTCCATTTTGCCGAGAAGTATAAGGAACTATTGTTTCGTGTCTGATCCCGTGTTCAGCACATAACTCAGTGAACGGTGATACATATTCACCGCCACGGTCACTTAGAACCACCTTAATCTTTCTATTAAGCTGGTTTTCAATCTTATTCTTATAGAGAGCAAATTTCTTTATAGCTTCATCCTTACTTTTGAGAAGATACACATAACAATATTTTGTGTTATACAAAAGTGATGAAATATTTATTCCCACCACATGTTGGTGTACCTTTAAGGTCACTCACGTTGGTGTAGATTAGCTTGAGTGGTTCATTGCTTCTCTCAACATGTTGAAAAGATGACCTAATGTCCAAGGTTGCTGAGTTTCTCATGAACAGTTTGTCTCCAGTGACTTCTTCAAAGTTGTGGAGCAGCTCCTTGTTGCAGCACACATGTCTGGTGGCTCTAGTATCGATCCACCATTGCCACGGGTTTGAACCAACCAGGTTTAGTTTTAAGACCACTGAGTAGAGGTCGTCCATTTCTGGTCCCTCAATTAGGTTGGTCTCCTGCTTCTTCTTCGGCTTTCTGCACTCCGAAGATTTGTGTCCTACTTTATCACAGTTAAAGCACTTCCCAGAGAACTTCTTCTTGCTGATGCCTCCTCTGGGTCCCATCTTGGAAGACTTGGGGTTCTTCCGTTTCGAGCTTTGAATGTATTCAACCACATTGGCTTTCACAGTAGCCTGAGAGAACAGTTTCCTCTCTAAACTCTTGTTGTCTTCTTCAATGTGAAGTCTAACAATGAGTTCCTCCACATTCATCTCATTCCGCTTGTGCTTCAGGTAGTTCTTGAAGTCCTTCCAACCGGGAGGCAGCTTCTCAATGATAGCAGCCACCTGGAAGGTTTCACTCAGAACCATCCTTTCTGAGTGGATCTCGTGCAAGATCACCTGAAGCTCCTGGACTTAGCTTATCACCATCTTGGAGGCAATCATCTTGTAATCCAGGAATCGGCCCATGATGAACTTCTTGGCCCCTGCATCCTCCATTTTGTACTTCTTGTCCAGGGACTCCCACAGCTCTTTAGTCGTTCTCTTCATGCTACACACAACATACAACGAGTCGGCAAGGTAGTTGAGAATGTAGTTTCAGCAAAGGAACTCAAAATGAGTTCATGCCTCGACTGGACTAATGGTTTACGCATTAACATCCTCAGTACGCTTGGGAGGGTCTTCAGTCAAGAACCGAGCCAGATTGAGCGTGGTAAGGTAGAAGAGCATCTTCTGCTGCCACCTCTTGAAGTTCAATCCACTGAACTTCTCTAGTTTTTCCCCATGACTGATTGACACATTTCCAATCGGGGCGGAAGGGGCCTGCACGTGTTGAGTCTGTTGCACCTCAACATTCTGTTTTGTGGCCATCTCAACATAATTGAATTTGTTTCAAAATTGTTGGACGAAACAATCTGTTGTCAGAGATTTTTGAGGGTTTAGCTTAATTTAAATATACAAACTTAAATTCAACTTATTTGTTGAAATGACATGAGCTGATAATCTCATACTGTCAGCAGGGGCTGATGTCTGTCGAGTGCCGATCGCCGAGTGCTGACCACTGGGTGCCGACTACCGAGTGCCGAACGTCGAGTGCCGAACACCGAGTGTCGACCGCCGAGTGTCGACCGCCGATTAGCGAGTGCCGACTGCTGAAGCTTAAGGCCGACCGAGTGAAGAGGTCGACCGAGTGAAGGTTGAGGTCGACCGAGTGAAGAGTAAGGCCGACTGAGTGAGGAGGCCGACCAAGTGAAGAGTAAGGCCGACCGAATGAAGAGGCCGACCGAGTTGCACGAACCGAGTTGTTGTCGACCGAGTTGCACGAACCGAGTTGCTGCCGACCGAGTTGCACGAACCAAGACCTGCGTTGAATGTAGTTTCTTTGAAACAGATTCATCTCACCTCCGGCTGTGCTTTGAGCCTTTCTTGGGTCGTCTGTTTTCCATGATACAACGACTAACCGTGATTCCCATCAAGCACTGGTGGTCACGGCGAACTGAGAGGTACCCGACTGCTATCACGGGCACTCCGCCGAGCAGGAATTGCACGACAGAGTCGAAGGGGGAACGTAGGTGGAGAGCTTCAGCTTTTCGCGTGTATAACCCTTTTTCCTATAGTTGCAGCCTCCTTTTATTGGAGCTCAAATGAACGGCAAAATTAATGATCAATTAATGATCATTACGCACCAAGCTACAAAACGCCAGCGTTTCTCTCAACCGTTTTGATTATGCATTAATCTTCCTTTAATGCATCCGTTACACAAGCAGCAAAAAAGTTTACGTGGCAAAATGTTAGTTGTTTCACTTGGCCAAATTTTGCCTCGACCAGTCTGACATTTAGCGTGCGCAGGGTCGCGTTCGCACATGAGTCAACTTGGTTCAGCGCAAGCCAGGTCCTAGATTTGCACCCCCTGCGTACTCACGCGTGAGAGAGAGTATCTCCCCATGCATTTGTTTACATCATCAAAACATGTGAATCAATATAAATCAACTAATATACCAAAAACCTCTCAATGTGAAATTAAAATTCTATTCACAATGAAACTCCTATTTTCTTTCACCTTTTTTCCATTCACTCGTATTCAAGAGCACCGCCCTACATTATTCTGGTGTACATTATTCTGGTCGTCAATGTAGGAGACCTCCAAAACTATCGACGACGTCTCCAAAGCGGAGCCTAACCTTTGTGATTCATGAATTGCAGGTCGGCCAATGTCAAAGTTGGCTCCGCAGCCTCTCCATGCCTTATGCAAAGCTAAACTTCAAAATTTAATAATTTGTCATTAGAAACAAGAGGCATATACTTGTATTCTATAAATTCAAGTTTGATTATGAAAGTTAAGTAGATTTAATTAAAGATTGCCTGTGTCAAAATGATGTTTGCTGATAAAAAAGATAGTCGCTACAAAATATTTAAATC
Organism: Zingiber officinale; assembly: GCF_018446385.1. Classification (NCBI taxonomy): domain Eukaryota; kingdom Viridiplantae; phylum Streptophyta; class Magnoliopsida; order Zingiberales; family Zingiberaceae; genus Zingiber; species Zingiber officinale. The sequence goes on from NC_055989.1 coordinate 153,851,054, forward strand.
TCAGGTTGCTCCTCTAGATATATCTCATCCTTGTGATTAAGCAATTAATAAAGTTACACGAAATGCCAAGGAAGACAATGGGCTTGACGACTCTACATGCGTCCCCTCGGATGAATCTAGTGGCTAGCACATGAGGTATTACCATAATGAAATCTGGGGTTCAAATATCGGCAAAAGTCGAGGTAAATATCTCCCTTATGTGTTAGTCATTATTTCAAAGACTAGTAATCGTCCGTGATTTACCTCCTCCGTGTTGACCTTGGGACGAATTGACGGGGACGCTAGGAACGAGCGTATTTATCTTATTACCACAATTGCCACAATTGACGACTCTACATGCACTAAATCAATGTCACTTTCTTGACTGTTAGATCTTGTTATCCCTAATAATTTCTTTTGAAGTAATGCAATCTTTTCTTTAAACACGTATAGTGAACTGGCCTTGAATCATCTAATTAAACACAAGCAATTTAATTAAAATTTTAAAATTGAATAATAATTTTGTTAAGGGTCTAATTGAGTTTGAAATCTTGATTGATTGATCACTTGTCCGTTGCAATTAAACGACAAGTAGCGAGTCTCCCTACAGTAGAAATAATAATAAAAAAATTAGCAAAATATGGAAGAGGATTATATTAATTATGATAAAGTGGTAGAAAATTAAGGTAAGATCATTTATAGTATAATTTTTAGAATTTTACAATATATTGGTGAATAACTATTATCGTAAACTAAGAGATTATCCCTCATACAGGGATGAGGCTCTTTGAGTTGTGACACCATAAACATATCGTATAGTCATGTGATCCTAATGTAAACATAGACAATAAGTTAAACATCCAATTAAGCTTATCCAAACCATATAATAAAGTTTATAAACATTAATATTAAATAATAAATCAATCCATGTCATTTACGCATGTCATCTTGCATCGTAGTAATTAATATGATCAAAAGATGATATCAAATAAAATTAAAACTGTAACATTATATATATGAAATGCAAAAACTTGGTGATGAAATAAAGTCAAGAAGACAAATGTCGATGATCAAATTTTAAAATACTAAAGATAGAGATGTCCAATTAACTAGCTAGCTAGGAATCATCAATCAAATTTAGATGCATACATGTCGGACCAACCAAAGAATAATCCAACAATATAATTTGACCATCCACGACGATCAAAACAGTGAACGCCCTATATATATATTAGTCTCCTTGACCAGAAGCATGGCCGATGTTTCATTTCGAATTGGCCATAATTAACCATGATCAATATGGCCGAGACCTACAAAGATTAAATTTTTTGTTAAAAGTAATAGTTAAGAGTACGTAAGATATAATATATATTGTCAAGTCCTAACCAAAACTCATAATAATTTTCATCTATATCAGAATATTTAATTTAATTTGAAATGAAAAACATTGACTCAATGAAGTAGCCTATTATTTTTTATTGCAGATAACATCATAGTTATTTAGGAAATATGACGAAATTGAAACTACTTGCTTCTAGAGAACAAGAACGTGCACTGGGATTATTTATTTAACTGTAATTTACCAAAATATCTAGCTAAGACAACACTTAGTTTTCATATTATAAAAAAGACATTTATTTTCGAAAATGGATTCCCTAAATTGCCCTTAAAAGAATATCAAAGGAAGACATGCATCTTAAACTATTTAATTTTGCCTACTTCATAAAATTCTAACTAAATGTTCATTCATTGCATATAAGACAAAATAGATGGTATGAAGATAGATGTGTTACCTAAAATAAGGGGTGAGGGAATCCTTGATGCTCTCGTCATCCCAATCCAGGTTGTTCCACCAATACTCTTCACCTTTAATCACTTTTAATCTGTTCTTCAATATTTCAACCCCAAATGGTAATTTTTTTAGCTTTGGACAACCATACACTTGTACATATTCCAAGTAGGGAAAATGGAACGGACGGTTTGCAAAGAGATTGAGGTCCGACATGTGCCACAATTTCAAGTGTTGGATGCTAGAGCTAGAGATGGAGTTGGAGTTTCCTACCTCACTTATTACTTGCTTCATTGTCCTACACAACCTTATATCTAGAGATTTAAGACATGGCAGTTGGAGAACCCAGGAAACATCCTTCAACATGGGGCAATCAAAAATTAATACTTCACGAAGGTTGTAGAGCCGAACTCTATTCAATGAAATCTCTTCCAATAATTTTAGGTTAATAAAACGGAGAATGTTTAAACATCCGAAGCTTGATTCGCGACCCACGCCTATAGCCAACTCTAATCGGTCTAATCTGAGGTCCTGAATGTACAAAATCTCAAGGTTGTCACTTACCCTGCAGCCCCATTGTGGAGTGCCCAGATCATAGTTTGGAAGTTTTGAAATATTCTCTCCATCCAAAGTGAGTTTCCATATGGAGACATTTGGTGATAACATGTTGAGTCGCTCAATATCATCTGTTGTAGCATTAATGCCAATTTCCACACTTAATTGGTGGTGTCCTTTGAAACATTTCAACTCATCCCACCACCACTCAGTTGCAGGATAAATGTGAGATATATTCAGCCATTTGAGCATTGATAAATTGGATATCATTCCATTGGGTACAATCTCAAGACCAGTATTCACTAGAAGCAAATACTCTAATTTGACCAGGCAACCAAACTCAATTGGCAGTCTTGTAATATAACAATTTGTCAAGTTTAAATATCGAAGCTCCGTTAAACTACACATCTCCCTAGGAAGCTCTGTTATATGACAATAACTGAGATCCAAGTATGTTAAATTAGGCATGCTTGCGAACAAACTCGGAGGAATTGTTTCCAAGCCTCTGTTTCGTCGGAGAATCAACATAGAAAGTTTTGAAAAAGTGGAAGCTCCATACTCTTGTAAAGAAGTAATATTATTCACCATGAATGATGCTCGCTCTGCTTCTTGCCATTCTTCTTGTCTAGGCAAATCACTCAACCCGATTCCTGCTTTTACAATCCATTTTCTTTTGTTCCCCTTCAACCCAGAAACCATCAACAGTGTCATGTCTCGGATGACATCGTGCATCTTTACGACATAGTCCGAATCACATTTCTCTAGCAAGGATGCAGCCCCGAGAGCTTCCAGATGGGAGTAGCCTTTGGCGAAAGCTTCATTGATCACATTAAATTCATCGAATATGCCGCAACCTATCCAACACGGTATCAACTCTTCGAATTTGTTGATCTCATAATCTTCGGGCCACAAAGCGCAGCACAAGAGGCATTCTCTTATGGAGTCATTCTCTAAACTGTCGTAGCTCAGCTTGAAGGCTTTATACATGACTAGTGAATCTTCTGAAAGACTGATGGCTGTCCACTCATGTTTGTCCCTTATTTGATGGAGAGCTTCCTTCCAAGCTTCCCAAGACCTTTTCCCAGACATAGCCCGGGCGACGGTGACAAGAGCGAGCGGAAGGCCTGCACATTCTTTAGCAAGTTCTTCAGCGATGAACTTAATTCCAGCATCTGAGCTGAGAACATCCCCATCGCTGTTCTGCTCAAAGAGTTGCCATGCTTGTTCTGAATCCAGACATCTAACTTTGATCTTCTTTTCTGCCTTCATTTGTGCACACACTGTCTCGCTGCGGGTCGTGAACACCATGACTTTGCGCGGCTGCTGATGCTGCTGCTGGCCTTGCTCAGTAGCCGAGTGTGCCATCCCCAACAGTTGAAGATTCAGATGTTCCCAAATGTCATCAAGAAACATCAAGCAGTTCTTGTTCTTCAAGTAGCTAAATAACTTATCACCACAAGTTTGTTCGCTCTCACTCTCCTGCAGTGTCTCTAGTCCTAGACTCTTAGCCATATCCATCTGGAGCCTTTTCAATTGGCAGTCTTTGGAGGCCACAACCCAAATCACACGATCAAATATGGCATGGTTAAGATGATAGTGTTGCTGGATCCTCTTTAACATGGTGGTCTTACCGACACCGCCCATTCCGTAGATGCCTATGATGTTGCCTTCTCCACCATCGATGTAGCTCACAATGTCCTCCACATACGACTCGATCCCAACAGGCGGTCGGTGCGAGATGGGAAGCATCATGGTGGGTTCCGGAGGCCCAACTGTGGCAATCGGATCCAGTGCACCAGCTCTGCTCGTCAATTCAGTAGCCTCGCCGAGCTTCTTCGCCACTCTTCGAATGATGGAGCAGTAGTTCGATGACTCTCTGATAAGAACCTGATCTCCTACTTCCTGTGTTTGACTCGACGTGCCGCTAGTTTGATTGAAGCAATTGCAACTGAAGCAACCTAACGAAACAAAGCAGTAGAAGACTGATACAAATTCCTTTTCTATTTTTTTTTTACCCTCTTACTCTCTTCTAGATAAAAGCAGTACGTAGTAGCTTGTATGGATTAAAACACAAAGCGTGACAATTGAATTGGCATGAAAAGGAAGAAGTTAAAAAAAAGTAAATACTGACTCATGCTTTGGAAATCCTGGTTGATAGCAGCCAGTTGGCCTTCCAGTTCCTCCACCTCCCGTAGCCACTGGCTCACTTCGTTGGTCGGATTTTTTCCTTGGCGATCCGCCTGGTCGATCTGGTTCTTGATGTCGTCCCTTTTGACTCTCAATCTTGCCATTTCCTTCTCCAATTTCTGGATGCCAGATTTCGGCCTGCCCAGTACTGGCAGCGATGCCCACAGCCCGCTCAGGCAACTGTTGACGTCTACGTCGAGATTTAGATTGATGCACGCCATGGACGAGGAGAAAGTAGCTTGCAACAAGAGATTTACTTCTTTTGCAGAGCAAGGGAAGGGAAGCAAAACACAAATGAAAGAAACTAGTCAAGATCTAGATTGATTCGTTTATCAAAAATAAATAAATAAATAGCGGTCAAAACTTTTTAAACATAGGTAAAATTGACTCAAAACAGAATTATCGAATAATATAAGCTAATACAAATTTAAAAATAATATTCTTGATCAGAGATGTCCGTCATCCACGCTCATTCTACTGTGCCAAACCATGCCATATGATTTGTACAGAGCAAAAGGAAAGGATAATCATAACGTATTAAAAAACAGCAGATACTACCAATTAAATTAATTAATTACATGAATTATAGAATTAATTAAAGCCACTACGCATTTAAAAACAATATTCTTGGTCAAAGATGTCAGTCATCCCACGCACGTACAACTATGCCATGTGATTTTTAAAGCTAGCAAAAGGAAAGGCCATCAATTAAATTAATTAATTAATTACAAGAAAATAAAAAAATGTATTTCAAAAATGTCCCTCGAAATATCAAACCACTTTCGTTATATTTTTTGATAGGGGCAAAAGATATGAATTTGCTTCAATTTCATCCCCATGCGTGTAAAAATCTTGGAGAGAATTTATTAAAATTTCTCGAGGTTAAAAATTTTGAGTTGGATTGGACGACTTTTTAGTTTTTATAATTGTTTAGGAGTTTCTCAAATTTTAAATTTCTATTGAATTTTATGTTTCTAAATTTATTGAAATGAAATTTCGTTAAACGATGAAAAAAATTGGAACTTAGAGAAATTCTTATTTGCCCTGAAGCTTTATATTATTTTTAAAATTATCTTTTAGAATTTATTTTAAAAATAAATACTTCCAAATATTTTTAAATTTTCTGGAATAGCGCTATCAATAAGGAAAATAAAATAAAAAAGATTGGCCCGTTTACCAAATAAGAAAAATATCAAACTTTTCAGATATAAATAGATATAATTAACTTTAAAAATGAGGGGAAAAAATTAGTAAATACTTTTAAAAATTGGAACTTAGAGAAATTCTTATTTGCCCTGAAGCTTTATATTATTTTTAAAAATATCTTTTAGAATTTATTTTAAAAATAAATACTTTTAAATATTTTTAAATTTTCTTTCGGAGATCATTAGCACTATCAATAATGTGGCACAAGACGATTTGTTCGGTCCCATCTTTCCTATCAATTTATTTCTAGACCAACACGAAAGAGTTAAATTATAGATGACTATTAGCCATTAGTGTAAATGATAATATATGAAACAAATCGTTAGTGTTAGAGTCGAAATGTGCTAGAAGGGACAGTGACGGATCTAGGGGGAGCGGGAGTGTGCTTGAGGCAGAGCATTCAAAATTATAACCATATTTTTATAATTGTTGTATGTGTTTACATTTTTGATTTGATTGATCAATTGCTTGATGCTTACATTTCTTTGACTTAATTGATTGAATTATTCTAAGTGAATTTTATTTCTGCCATGCCAATATGATTCAATTGCATTTTTAAGTTATTATCTGCTGATAAAATTTATACGTTATTTACCTCCCTCTAATGTCGAGTTCATTCCAATAGTTTCATCCTCTCTCTTAGATAGTTTTCATTCTGTAGAGTATTTGTGGATAATGTCTAAGGATTCTTGAAAATTAACAAGAGAAAGGCCGAATCTTTCCTTGACCTAAAAATTTTATTAAACTTCCTTGAAAATTATACAAAAACCGAAATTACAAGAATTGAAAAGACTTACCACCTGCTTGGATAGAGGGAGTTGACCAAAGGAAAGGGTGTGGGAATTAATTGATATGTTTGGTGAGTGAGATTGCTTACTGAACAGTAAATTCCATATACTAGTATATGGGTTTCCTCAAATCCATAGTAAATTAGGGGGAATGAAAAAAAAAATACTATTCATTCCCCCATTTAGCGCGCCTTCTTCATGCTTTCCCACCATTTCTTTTTTCTTCCCTATTTCTTTTCTTCTCCCATCCAACGACACGTTCTCACCGTAGCTCTTCCCTCTCCTCGACGTTGTCCTCGCCGCAACTCTACCCTCTCTGCGACGCATTGGCGAACATTGTCCCTCACCATGAAGTTCGATGTTTTCCTTGACATTGTCTTCACCGTGACTCTACAAAGTTTGGTTTTCCCTCAATGTCATCCTTGTCGCGAGACTCTTCCCTCTCCACAACGTGTTCTCACCGCGACTCTTCCCTCTCCTCAACACAATTCCTCGCCCGGTGATCTATCTCCTGAATGTTCATTTGATTTTGTTCTGCAATCTTGATTTGATTCCCCCCCCCCCCTCCCCAACAAAACTAAGCACAAGTTCTTCTTCGAAGTCATCTGTTAAGTATTTTTATCTTTGTCTTAATCTTTCTAGTTGCCTTGCCATTTATTTTCTTTGTAGTCTTCTGTGAGTAAGCTGCTAACCAGGTACTGATATAAGCAATCATAATGCATTATTTTTCTTTATAGTCTTCTACAAGTATGCTACTCATCAAAATGCATTTTTTCCACTTAGTTACTGAGATGAGAAATTATAATTCGTATTTAGAATTGCTAACTAGGTAGAGGTAGGAATGGTTCTTCATAAAACTACAATAGATGCCCAAATTATTCCAGCAAGAAATGTTTTTCCAAGTCATCTTTTAGGTATGTGCAACTTTGTCAATTTGCACTATCTTAGCCTTTCCCATTGCCTTGAATTTTTTTTTTTGCGATTTTGATCTTTATCTGATATGAAGAAAAATATTTTTAGTAGCTCTTCATATGAAGAAGAATATGGGAAACAGAACTCGAAACACGTGGTTATTACTTATTTGATTTATATGGAAAATGTACCTTAAGGGATTTACTTGCAATATATGATGCCCATGATTTATTTCTTGTTTTAAAAATGGTAACGCTGGGCCTGATGTGAGAAAATATCAGGTCCATGCTGGGTCTAATATGGTCCAATATCAGACCCAGTGTGGGCCTGATATTTTCCCATATCAGGCCTACTCTGGGCCTGATATGGTCCAATATCATGCCCAATGGTGAGCTTAATTTGGGTAAATATCAGACCCTTTTTAATCCTGGAGAGAGGGGATGCATTGAAAAACGACAAGAGAGAGAGGGGATTTAGGAGGTTGGTGGGAGGGGTAGAAAGGAAATAACACTACTTTTAGTGTTCTTTTTGATAGTTTTGAAACTAGAGTGCTCCTTTTGGTAAATAAGAAAATGTGGTCGCTCCTTTCGATAAAAAGTCGAAATAGTAACCAATTTGCTTGTTACTAGTGATACTTGCACTACCTTCAAATCCTGAAGTTACAATTACTTGCTGGATTTTTTTATGTAGATCAAATGGCTTGCCTTCCTATTATGGAACAACGATGAAAACTAAAGAAACTATTATTGCTTCAACAAACTATTGAAAATGAGTGAATGGAGAAGAGAGGGAAGAAGAAAGAAGCGCCATTGTGAAGAAGATTTTAGTCCCACATTGAAAGTTTCAAGGCTTGATGGTTGGTTTATATTGTTTCACAAGAATGTGTGTTTTGAACAAATAAATGAGTAAAAGCTTGCTCTTGTGTGTGGCTGTGTAGGGAGGGTGCAAATCCAGAGCCCGGATTGCACTGAATCAAGTTTGCTAGTGTGTGAGCACAACCTATGCACGCCCAAATAAATTAACCAACATTTTGCCACTTGGATTATTCTTTTTCATTAACACTTAAATAAGAAACGCATATTAATATAATGCATATGACGTTTCTTTAGCATATGGAAAAGTAACCTCACGCAAGGCATCCTATAAAAGGCCTTGAGCATGAGAGGAAAAGACATAAGGAAAAGAAAGATTAAATAATCTTTCCATCCATCTTCTTTTCCCTCTTCTTCTTCTCTGTCGTTTCTTTCTTCCACTTGACAGAACCCTAGTGATAGCATTCGGGTATTTCTCAGTTCGCCGCAACCACCAGTGCTAGGTGGAGATTGCGGTTTCGCCGTTGTATCCTGGGAAACAAACGACCCGAGTAAGCCTCGAAGCACAGCCGGAGGTGGGCAAATCTGTTTCAAGGAAACTGCGTCATTCGCAGGCCTCGGTCAGCCTCTTCGCCCGTTCGGCCTGTCTCGTTGTTCGCTCGACTGGCCATTCTGCCTACCTGACCTCGCTGCTCGGTCGGCCCCTTCGTTCGCCCAGTCAACATCTTCGCTCGCTCGGTCGTCCTCCCTCTGTACGCCCGGTCGGTCTCACTACTCGCCTGATCGGCCTGTCTTGTTGCCCGGTCCGGTCGACCTTCAGTCCGCTCGGACTTTGTTGCTTTGACACTCTGCTCACTCAGCCACTCCGTGGTCAGAAAACCAGCCCCTGCTGGCAGCCTGAGATTATCAGCTCAGGTCATTTTAACAGATAAGTGAATTTAAATTCGGTATATTTAAATTCAGCTAATACCCTGTAAAATCTCCGGCTACAGATTGTTTGTGTCTAACACAAACAACCCACAATATGTTGGTCTTGTTATTTGCTCTATATTATGTACTCATTTGTTCATACATTCGAGATAATGTTCGTCATATCAAAATAAAAGAAGAAAAAAGAGTCAATTCAATGAGATGGATGTGTAGATTGACAATGGATTGTGATTTTGCTTGCATTAGTCAACTTCGCATGGATAAAGCAACCTTTAGGATATTGTGTGATATGCTAGTAGACATTGGAGGACTAAAACCCACTAAGAACCCATCCATGGAGGAGGTTGTAGCAATGTTCATATATACCTTGGCTCATCACAAAAAATGTAGAACAATTAGCCTACTTTTTTATCGTAGTACAGAAATAGTGAGTCAACAATTTCATCAAGTTCTTAATACAATTTTAAAATTATATCATATTTTGCTCAAGAAGCCAGAACCTATAACTCAGGATTGTCAAGATGAGAAGTGAAAATATTTTCAGGTACTTTTTACATCTAACATCAACTTCAATACATATATTTTTTTTATAATAAGTGCTAATTGTATAATTGTTAACTTTGTAGGGATGCTTAGGAGCCTTAGATGGAACATTAATTAAAGTTACACCTTCTACTAAAGATAAACCTCGTTATCACACTAGAAAGGGGTGTATTTCAACAAATGTATTAGGTGTTTGTTGCTCAAACATGCAATTCATATATGTATTGCTTGGTTAGGAGGCCTCAGCACATGATGGTCATGTGCTTCGAGATGTGATCTCAAGACCGCATGGTCTAAGGGTCCCTCGAGGCACATTTGCATTGCAATGTATAGCTTACTATGAATTTTATTTTTATTTTTTTAATGTTATTAAACAATTTCATTTATTATTCAACAATGAAGATTGTTATTACTTGGTTGACTCTGGATATTACAATGCAAATGGATTTCTTGTCCCATACCGAGGACAATGATATCACCTAAAAGAATTTCATGGTCATCAACTAGAGACACCAGAGGAATACTTCAACATAAAGCATTCTAAAGCTAGGAATGTTATAGAAAGATGTTTTGGGTTGTTAAAGGGAAGATGGAAGATTCTTGCATCACCATCATTTTTCTCCATTCAAACCCAAGTTCGCATTATCATGGCATGTTGTCTTATGCACAATTTGATTCACAAGTTTATGAGCTTTGATCCACAAGAGTCACTTATAGCAGATGAGGAAGAGGAATCTGATGGGGGAAGAGACGATGAAGAAGTAGAGTATATTGTGCAAATTAATCCAAGCAATGATTGGTTATTATTTAGAAATAATATGACAACAAATATATATAACACATGGTCCACTAGAAATAGTGGCAATGTTAGTGATTGAGTTCTGTTTTGAAAGCATGTTATAACAATTGCGTGTTCTGATTTTATATATGTATTTGAATGCTACCAGTTGTACTCGACATTATAAGATTCATATATTGGTATATTTATGTGATGTTCTGTTTTATATATGTACTCGACATTATAAGATTCATACATCAATCATTACTAATGATTAAAAAGGTTCCTTTATGCCACTGTCATCTTTTTTGTCAGGATGACTACAATTACTCTATCAATTGCACGTGGAAGAGGGAAAAACAAATAATATTGGACGAATGAGGAGGTGGAAGTGTTGGTTGATGCTCTTATAGAACTGGCTTCTGATCCTTTATGAAAGCTAGATACTGGTTTTAAAAATGGTTATATGGTTCAAATACACAAAATGGTATTGGGTAAGATTATAAGTTTCAATAAAGAAGTTATTCCTCATATTGAATCCAAGATCAAATATTTAAAACCAAGTACAATCTCCTCTTTGAGATGTGTCTGCAAAGTGGGATGACGTGGAGCATAAGATTAACTGTGAAAAGCAATGGTTTGATGAATGGTGTCTGATAAGAGCTTTGTATGCATCGATCATTTTTTAAGATAGTACTGTACTGATTATTTCTCTTAATAGTAGTACATTTTCTAAAACATTATTTTTTTTTATTTTGTACCTCTATTTGTATCCTTTTGTGTAGACTCACCCCAATGCTATTGGGTTGCGGGATTTTAAATTTCAATATTTGCGCAAACTGATTATTGTGTGGGGAAAGGATAGAGTCATGGGACTTGGTGCTGAAGATGTGGTTGACGCAAGCATGGATGCTAATTGGCAAAAGAATTTGAGTGTGAGTTCTTCCTCGGACAATGAAGATGAACCTGCTTTGGAAATCCTATCACAAGGCTCACCGTTGAGTTCATTATGTAACAATGGATCGAAAAAGAGAAACCAACTTTCACCAAGAAGGGAAAGTTTTTACAAGAAAAAGAAAGCAGCAGCACCCCAACAAACCATTGACTCGAGATTGGACAACTTTACTAATAAGTTTGAGTCCATTTGCAATCAAATGGAAACACAATATACTACTGTTACAAATGCTTTGATTGCGGAGTCCAAGCCAGAATCTCTAGGTGGTGAAAAAATGCAGAAGGTTATTGCTGAACTACTTAATATTGGCATATCTCCAATGGATGTTGGTAGGGCTATTGAAATTTGTTACAATGACCCTGCCAAAGTTTATGTTATGTTTCCATTGCCAAGTCATTTGCGTTGATCCGTTGTGCTTGGATTTATCTACCCATCTTCTATTCCATGAAACATCTTTGGATTCATGGTTTTTTGTTGATGTTAAATAACTAGGTTATTTTGAATCGCATTCAGTATTTTTGAAGTTGTAATATTGTAGTTAGGCGCATGCAATATTATGTTAACCTAGTTATGTTGTATATCAGTAAAACTATTTTGTAATATTGAGGCATCAGCTAGACAAAAGCTATACATTGTAATATTGTGTTAACCTAGTATTTTAAATTGTACCTTTCTAATGTGTATTCACCTTTGCATGTTTAACCTGCCCATTATTTCCAATGTTTCATGATACTTTAGGAAATCAATCAGCTTGTATCAATGTTGCAACTTTAGCACTTGCTGATTCTATTTTATTTTGATGAAGTTATTGTTGGTGTTTGTTGTGTGTGGAATTTGTTGTTTGTTGGCTTTCGAATGGTGCAGGAAAGAGAATGAGGGAGCTGTGCTGAGCTGGTAATGAAATTCATTGATTGGTGTGGCTTTGTTTAAGTTTGTTTTGCAGTGCTTGATTTTTATCTGGTGTCGGTGAATATGGGCTTTGGTGTATGGATTTCTTGTGTATGAGATGTGGTATGCTGTGTTTTGTGTGCAAGTGTTGGCGTTTTTTGCGTTTACAAGTTGATGTTTGGAGATTTCTTTAGGGAAGTGGCTGTGATGATGTAGGTTTTTGGGTTCTCAAAAGATCTCTATTGTCATTGGATTTGTTAATATTTGGATATTTTTGTATGTGGAATTTGGTGCTGTTGGCTTTTGGATGGTGCATCTCATTTATTTTTCTTATACTGCAACAATGAAGAAATGGAGCTATTATTTGGTGGTTTGCTGTGTTAGTTTCTTTATTAATGTTGTGAGCTATTTGGTTTGAAGCTGTGTGTGAATGCAGGTGGTGACGCTGATGCTCTTATTTTGCGATTATGGGATGAAATTATGAGAAATCTTTGTATGCTCTGGGATTTATTGCTGGGTTTTGAGGCAGGTGTCATTTTTGTGGAATTTCTAGAAGTTGTGGATGTGTAAGCTCTGGATATTGATTCCTTCGTTAACAAACTAAACACCATCTATGGCAATGGTAATGATTCTTCAACACTAACCAAACATCATACTTCTATCAATCATATCCATTCCTATTTCCCACTTCAATCAATCCCAATGTCATTCTCATTCCATAGTTCTAACCAAACAGACCCTTAAAGAACTGCCTTACAAATTGCATCTAGAGTTGCTAGTACTCCCGCACACTTATCATCACACCTTGTCTATCTTCTTCCACACTCTCTTAGTATTCTTATTAGGTCCTTATATAGAAGCATGCAAGATTCGAACTGTTGAGAAGTTTAAATATAGTAGATCAAAAGATAAGAGTTACTATAATAAATTTGACTTTTCGCAGCGTACAATTATTATATCCATAACGTGCATCACACGCTGCATAACAGAAGCTGTTAAAAGTCATAAGACATCGATAGCGCGCATTGCGAACTGCAGTTAAGAGTATTTGTAGCATGCATTGCGCGCTGCAGTTAAGAGCATTCACAGCGCGCACCAAACACTGCAGTTAAGGGCATTTGCATCTCACGGCGTGTGCTGCAGTTAACCGAATTCTCAATGCGCATCGTGCACTATAGTTAAAATACCATACAATTATGATTAATATTTATTTAAAATATATAATCCAAATTTAAAATTTAGATATTATCATAATTCATCTCGTCACTAAATTAGACAACTTCGATCTGAACTTTGATATGAAATAATAAAAATACAAACTTAAACTTAGAATTACTCATGAAAAGGCAATAAGAATACAACCTCTCAATATGCAACAATAATGAAGAGAACAAGGTATTACTCATTAATTGATAGTGATTGTATAGATCATATTACAAATATTTCATTACACTAACCCATATATGTAATTTAAAAACCTATTGAATATGTTGGGCTAGCCACAATAGGAAGTGCATATTGATGTTGTTAGGACACTTCGGAGCTAGAGGAGGGGGGAGGGTGAATAGTTTCTCGCGCTCGTCGATGATGATGTTGCAATGGATAAACTCGACGCAAAGCTCCCCAATGCTAATAATATGGATTTACTTGGTATCCACCTCAAGAATAAGTGACTAATCTAAGGATCCAACCCTCACTCACACATCTACTATAAAACACTCCTTTTCGGAAACAATCCGGAGATGGAGAAGTCTCGTACAAGCTCACACACAAGAAATACAAGAAGAACGAAATGAGAAGCTAATACAAATGGAATCTTACAAGATTACACAATGAAACCCTAGCTTGCTCTTCTTCTTGCTTGAATACACCTCTTGACTTGCTTGGAAGTGCAACAACACTCCTTTCTAAACCTCCAAAATCTTGTGTGTATTGGTGAGCTTGGTGGAGAAGAAACCTATGAGCGATGTAAGAAGAACTATTGAAACAGTGCACGCCGAAGCCTTTTATCGGGCACACAATGGCTAGTTTTCCAACTTAAGTGACTAATCTAATCGCTTAAGTGTTCTTAATCGATCAGTCAAGTCGATTAAGAAACTTTCTATTTGCTCAAGAATCAGCTTTAGGCGATTAAGCTTCCCTGCTTAATCGATGACCGTAGCTACTGTTTACTCACATAAAACCTTAATCGCTTACCCTAAACAATTAAGCCACGCTGAATCACTTAGGCTAAGCGATTCAGTTTGCTTCTGTTTCCTCGTGTCAAACTCCTTAATTAATCACCTTAATCGATTAAGGTCTTAGTAATCGATTATCCTAATCAATTACCAACCTTAACTTCTTCGATCCAAGTTGAGGGTTCACGTCCAACATCCGGTCAAACGTGACATGTTGAACCTCCTCAATACCTAGCATCTGGTCAACTTTGACTTGCTAGGACTTTTACATCAAGTGTCAGATCAATCTTTTGATTCACTTGGATTTTTCTCCTTACACCAAGTGTCCGGTCAATCTTGACCCACTTGGACTTCCAAACACCGGGTGTTCGGTCAATCTTGACCCACTTGGATCTCCACATGCTTGGCTTCACTCACCAGGACTTTCGTATGCCTGACTTCACTTACCGGGACTTTCCTTCTACCTAGCTTCACTCACTAGGACTTTCACTTGGTTTCACTAACTAGGATTTTCATCTGCCTAGCTTCACTCACTAGGGCTCTCACCTGGCTTCACTCACCAGGATTTTCATCTGCCTAGCTTCACTCACTAGGGCTTTCACTTGGCTTCACTTACCATGACTTTCATCTTCTACCAACCTTCCAGTTGAACTTACCAATCAAGTATTCGGTCAACCTTGACCTACTTGACTCTTCTTCACATCGAACTAGTCAACCCTTGACCAAAGGGGAGTTACACCAACAATCTCCCCAGATGGACAATTGCTCCTACAATCTCCATGCATTGTCAAACATCGAAACCCAAATATCAAAACTCAAGCTTAGTCAACCTTGACTCAAGGGATATTGCACAAACAGATGTCATTTCACTGACTTCTAATTCTTGTAAGTCCAGCACTCCAGTTTAGTCTATAAGTGATTCATGGTTGATGTATTTGTCAAAATCATTAACCTTGCCTGCAATGAAGACTAAATTTCAGATCAACAGATTGAACAGCGTTAGGACACTTGGAGAGCTAGAGGGGGTGAATAACTTATTTTGCTTCGTCTTGTTGATTTATTGCAACGAAAAACTTGAAGCAATGCTAACACCTTCATTTGCTTGGTGTCCACCTCCTGGAGGTGACTAATCCAAGGATTCACACCGTGCACACAACTCCACTATGAACACACTCCTTCTCATTATAATCCGAAGGCGGAGAAACATCGTATAAGCTCACAACAAGAATACAATGAAAACAAGAAAGTAAATGCACAATACATTGGCTTGGATGATTAACAGAGTCTTAATTGATTTCTCAATCACTGTGCTTCGGAAACTTCTCCCAATTGATTGTGTCAATCGATTGGCTTGGGCTGAATCGATTCCCCAACTCACTGTGCTTCTCGCAACAAACAACCCTTAATCGATTAGAAAATTGCCTAATCGATTAAGATCTTGTTAATCGATCAAACCAATTGATTAACATGGATGAAATCGATTGCCCCAACCAATTCCAGCGCCTTTGCGAGAAATGCCACTCTAATTGACTACCCAATCGATTAGCCATGTCCTAATCAATTCCCTAATCATTTGACTAACTCTAACTCACTTGATCCAAGTCTAGTGTTCTCCTTATGCAACATCCGGTCAACCATGACCTATTGGGTCTTCCCTACCAAGTGTTCGATCAACCTTTTGACCCACTTAGATTTTCTCTTATGCCAAGTGCCCAATCAACCTTTGACTCATTTGGACTTTCTTTTTGTCAACTTCTCGTTGGACTTCCGATCACGAAGTGCGATCCTCCTTGACCCACTTAGATTTTTTACTTGTCTAACCTCCAGTTAGGACTAGTCACTCGGTATACTTCCACCATGCCTAACCTCAGTTAAAACTTTCCCCTTGCCTAACCGTAGTTAGGATTTTCCTCTTGCCAACGTGTGATCCTCCTTGGTCCACTTAGACTTTTCTTTATCTAACCGCAGTTAGGTATTTGCCTTGCCTAACCTCTAGTTAAGACTTTACCCTTACCTAACACTCGAGTTTAGGTTTTACCTTGCCTAACATCTAATTAGAACTTTCTCTGTTAAGTATCCGGTCCTCCATAACTTACTTGACTTTTCTCACATATTATCAAGTATCTAATTAATCTTGACCTATTTGACCTCTTCTCACATGTTGTTCAAACATCGAAACTCAAAGTCGAATCCACTCGAAATTACTTAAAATGGTTAACCTTAATCCGAGGATAATTACACCAATACTCTCCTAATAAAAGTTCAAGCATAGTTACAATAGATTAAAATTTTCATTAAATTTGTATTTTCAACTGTAGGAATATACATAAAGGAGAAATTATTTTCTCTCTAGCATTAATTTTGTGGAAAAATGAATATCATTTCAATATTTAATTGCTAGAATAGAAGGGAAATTACTTGAACCAAAAAATATTCCACCTTTTTTTCAACCACCCATATGTTCCTTGGGTTACTTAGCATCAATCTCTACACAATGTTAGCTGTTTCTTAAAAGAATCAAATATATCTTAAAAAATTGAGATCTATCGTGAGAAATTATACCTCTTATCATTAAAGTCTGTACTACCTGATCTATATAATTTACCCCTATTTATAGATATACATGGTGGGGAGGCTTTTGGCCTTCCCCTTCTAACAAAAAAGAAATTGTTGCTGTCATTCATAAGGATCTAGAGCTACCTGAATTCAAATGAGATATATCATGAGATATTGTAACTTTTCTCCCTGATGTATGTTCTAGCTGATCTCTGTAACTTATCCGACTTATTAGCATATGCAGAGGGATGGCTTTTAGTCTTCCTTTTCCAACAAAAACAAATAATGTAGCTCTTGATTCTGTCGTTCATAAAGACTTAGAGCTGCCCTAATTACATAACTAGAAATCATTTATATTGTAATTGGATGATATATCAAAACATAAATACCTTCCTGTCGATCCATATGCAAATACAATGGCATTAAGACCTTGAATGACACTAGCAATAATTGATGATATGTTTCTGTAAACATCTTGTTCATGCCAAAAATAATTCCAATGAACAAATGCTAGAAAAATATCTATCAAAGAACTTTGATGCGCATGAGAATAATGTTAAGATGAAAAGGTTATGATACATTGAACATATATATACACATTAAATTTTATAAAAAATTGGAAATTGGCATAATAATGTGCATTAAGAAAATTGATTATGTAATCATCACTCAAATATAAATACTGACTTTCACAAGCAATATTCATGCATGCTTCCTCAGTACAAAAGTAATAACCTTTTTCTGGTGAAGAGATTAAAAGAAAATTAATAATGTAAGAAACTTTGAGATGCTCAACTTAATGTAGCAATTCACTTGAGGCATATATGCTAGTAATTAGATCCACAACTTAAAAACAAAAGTACCAATCGATTTGTAGCATCATCTAGCTAAGCACTGTCACATTTGCACACACGCTCAGATGCTCTCGATGCATGATTAAATACTGCTATAAACTCTAGAAGAAAGTTTTAGCTCTGAAATAACATGTGGAAAAATGGGGGAAAAATACATAAACCAGAAACACAAACAAAATAAATAAATAGCACATACAACATTGGAACAACCAGGCCCAAATACATGATCAAAGTTATATCTTTTATCTTTAGTCCGATTTTGTATGAGGTCAAGATAGTCCTTTGATAGGTCAGGATCTAAGACAATTAAGCTTTGTGAAGTAAGAAACAATCATCATCGCGGCTGGAATCTAGAGAGAGAAAATTTTCCTTTTGATAAAGAATAGGGAAAACATGAATAATCTGTAGCTAACACCTTATCATCCATAACTTGAATAATATGCCTGCATTGCTTTTGTTCTATTTCAATCAGTTGTGGCCTACATTTTACTGCCACCTACACAAAGAAACCAGAATATGGGATTATAGTAACTCTACTGAAAAATTATCAAACTTTTACTAATTGAAAGGCATACCAATAGACTTGAAATCCTTTTTTATGATGGAGATCCAATGCTTGGCATTGCTGATCAAGTTTCATTAGGAGTAACTTCTCCTAAAATAATTATGATACACATCTTAAATCTCAAATATTTATTTTTTAGACAATTAACAAAGTTATGTTGTTCACCTTCTCCGGTACTGTCTGCTAGTGTTGTCTTTAAACAGAGCTATGATACTTGTCCAACTGGACAAAGCCAAACAATGATTGTCTTAGATTAGTATTGAAATTGTTCTATCAAACTCGAACAAGATCTAAAAGAGAAAACGAGTATTTCAGACTAATTGTTGACGATAGAATTCACATACTTTATTAATGATAGCATGTAGTATATAAATATAATTATAAGTGAAAAATAGAAAAATACATAAAATAGGAAAACATATAAAATATTAGAAAATAAATAAGTATTTTCTAATAATAATTATTCTCTAATAATTAGGAAATAAATAAGTATTTCCTAATAATAATTATTCTCTAATAACTAGGAAATAAATAAGTATTTTCTAATAATAATTATTTCCTAATAACTAAGAAATAAATAAGTATTACTAATAATAATTTTTCCCTAATTAATACGCCCCCTCAAGATGGTGTCCCAGAAATGACACCAATCTTGTTGCAAATAACAAACAACCGAGGTCGAGAAAGCGACTTGGTAAGTGCATCAGCCAACTAATTATCAGCAGGAATATGAGTAACTCACAGTTCGGAGGCCTACACCAGATCACGAACAAAGTGATAGTCAATAGACAGATGCTTCATCCGAGAGTGAAAAACAAGATTAGCTGAAAGATAGGTGACACCCAAATTATCAATAAAAAGCACAGCAGGTGTGGTAACTGGAAGAAGCAAATCTGTCAAAAGTGACTTAATCCATTGGATCTCAGATGCCACAGAGGCAATGGCATGATATTTGGCCTCAATCGAAGAGCGCGAAACCATATGTTGTTTGGTAGATTTCCAGAAAACTGGATTAGCACCCAGAAAAATAACAAATGCACCCATAGAACACAGATCATCTGGATCACCTACCTAGTCTGTATCGGAGAAACCATGAAGAGTAAGAGGTGTGTCCGTAAGAAGACGAATGCCAAGATCCCTAGTACCATTGAGATACCGAAGTAGACGCTTCACAGTGCCCCAATGCGTCTCTGAAGGAGCATGTATAAATTGTGAGAGCTTGTTGATCGCAAAGGAAATATCAGGACGAGTCATACGGAGATGTTGTAAGCCCCCAATCACTTGTCGAAACTTAGTCGTATCAAAAAACGAAGACCCATCATGAAAAGTAAGACGAGAGCTAGGAGCAATAGGAGTGAAGACCGGCTTGGAGTCAAGCATGTTGTGTTTGGAAAGAAGATCAGTGACATACTTTTGCTGAGACAAGAGAAGACTATTTGAGGTTGGATGAACCTCAACACCAAAGAAGAGGGAAATAGTCCCAAGATCCTTAATCACAAATTTTGCATGAAGTTTATATAATATGACGTCAACAGAAGAAGTATTACTCCCTGTAATGATTAGATCATTAACATATACAAGGAAATAGATAACAGTATCATCTCGAAAATAAACAAATAAATAAGGAGGTGTCAGCCCGAGATACGACAAAGCCAAGAGAGACCAAGAAAGCGCGAAGCTCTAAATACCAAGCGTGCGGAGCCTATTTTAGGCCATAAAGCGCCTTATGCAAACAACACACATGATCCGAAAACTCAGCATTGCGCATATCCAAAGGTTGCACCATATAAACCTCCTCTGCAAGACGACCATTAAGAAACACATTGTTGACATCAAGTTAGCGAAGACACCACCCCCGATTCACTGTCAGACTAAGAACAATGCACATTGTTACTGGATTAATAGCAGAGCTGAATGTATCATGAAAGTTAACACTAAGACACTGATGAAAACCCTTGGCAACAAGACGAATCTTATACCGATCGATTGAGCCATCAGAATTACGTTAAATGCAAAACACTCACCTGTTACCCATAAGATTTTGGTCTGGTGAAGGCGGGACAAGAGTCCAAGTCTGATTACGGAGAAGAGCATCATACTCTTCATGCATGACCTGTACCCAATTCGAATCTTTGAGTGCCTGCGTGACAGAGGAGGGTTCACAGGGTTGTGGAAGACTAGTATGAAGAAGATACTTTGGATTGAGTTTGTAGATGACATTTTTGGAGCGAGTTTGCATGGGATGTTAATTTAGAGAAGTGAGAGGGGGACAGAGAGGCGGGGGGCTAGAGGGTTAGTCGCCACTAAGCAGCTTGGACGACCTGACAACAAGAGGCGGTGATGGTGGCATTGATGACAACTATGAAGAAGTCAGTTGCGGGCGGCTACAGCTAGTGGCAGGTTGCAGCATCGGTGCCGGAGTGGAATCCAAGGAGGAGGTGTGGCAAATGGTTAAACATACTCCACAAACTTAACATGACTTAAGATACAAAGACTCTTTTGAGAGTGACATCATAACACAAGAAGGCACTCTGGGTGAGAGAATAGCCGAGGAAGACACAAGAGGTTGACTTGGGATCAAGCTTGTGGTGAGAGTAGGGGCGCAGCCACGGAACGTATAGACACCCAAAAACTCGAAGCTTAGAAAGATCAGGAATGGTGGTGAACAATTTTTCAAAAGAGGGCATGTGGGATAGACCAACCTTAGGCATGTGATAAATCAAATAGATTGTCGCCGCAAAGGCATATTGTCATAAAGTGAGTGGAATAAATGCTTTGTGCAACAAAGTGAGACCAGTTTCGACTATATGACGATGACGACGTTCAGAGTATCCATTGTGTTCAGGAGTGTATGGAGCAGTGGTAAGATGATTGATACCATTAGTAGTAAGAAAGGAGCGAAGGGCTAAGAATTCACCTCCATTGTCAGTGAAGAGTGTTTTGATAGTCATCGAGAATCGATTTTCAATAAGTGTTTGAATGCAATAAAGTTAGAGTATACATCCTATTTTTTGTGTAAGGGATAAAGTCATATATACTTTGTAAAATGATTAACAAAGATAACATAATACTTGAGTCCATCAAATGATGATATAGGAGATGTCCAAACATCAGAAAAGATAATATCCAAAGGAGCACAAGATGAAATACTAGATTTATGAAAGGACAATTTATGATTCTTATTAATATTGCACGAAGTACATGACAAATTAGGCAAAGTATCCACAGGAAATGAAAGACCCAAAGATAACAAAAAATGTTGCAAAATATCTAATGACGGATGACCTAAACGACTGTCATAAGGAAATAGATGACGAGAAAGACACAGAAAAGGAAGAAGGGGATGATAGTGTAGACATAAATTTTAGTAGTAATAGACACCATCTCTATCGACCCCGCCGACCAGTGTCGCTCTCGTACGACGATCCAACACCTGAAAATAGGAATCAAAGAAAAGAAATATAATAGGATTAGTAGCACAACGTGCAGCAATAGAAATCAAATTTTTTGACATACATGGCAGAACTAAAACATTGGAGAAAACTAAAAGGAAAGATGGAGTGGAGAAAGAGAAAGAACTAGTGCGTGCAATGGGTAGTCCAGAACCATCACCAATGACGACACTATCATTCCCAGAGTAAGGCTCATGTAATGAGAGAGTAGTGAGATTAGTAATGACATGATGAGAGGCGCCAGAGTCAACCACCCATTCTCGAGAATTAGACGGAGGTTTAAAATGAATGGCAGTGTGCACAAACGGTGCACTATACGTGGGACGCGGAGCACGCAGAGGAGCCGGCGGAAGCAGAGCAAGCATCGAGGCAGTCATATGACCACACTGATAGCCATTGTAGAATGTGGCCGGTGGGTATTGTAGAGAAAAGAAAAAAAAATTGCTGTTAAGTTTAGCGCTCTGATACCATGTTGACGATAGAATTCACATACTTTATTAATGATAGCATGTGGTATATAAATACCATTACAAGTGAAAAATAGGAAAACACATAAAATAGAAAAATATATAAAATACTAGAAAATAAATAAATATTTCTAATAATAATTATTCTCTAATAACTAGAAAATAAATAAGTATTTCCTAATAATAATTATTCTCTAATAACTAGGAAACAAATAAGTATTTCTTAATAATAATTATTTCCTAATAACTAGGAAATAAGACAAGACTTAGAGTGGGGAGAGAGCTAACACAATTAAGGTTTTGATTAATTTTGGATCTTAATTTATAATTTAGATTCTATTAGTTATGTACTGCTCTAACTTTATATTATATCTAATTAACATTATATGTGTTTCTAAAATATTATTATTATAAATTTATTTTATTATTTTCATTACAATATGAGAGAAATATGATGAGTTAGAGCTAGCACAAAGAAGTTCTGGTGCTAATGATGATAATGAGGGATTTGAGCCGTCTATTAGTAATAATTTGGAGTTATTGCTGGAGGTGAGTGGGGGACTAAAAGGGGAGGAAGGATATTGGGAATGAATTCTTTGAGTAGAACTTATAGTGTTGCTCGTACATGCATCTTCTTCCACCCCACCAACAATAACAGTTCAGATACATAACTTGACTAAAGAGGTTGCCTATTTGAAGGGCGTAATATTGGAAACGGATCAAGAAATGAGAGAAATGCACCGACAATAGGGCTTTATTATACAACATCTTCAGTTAAGCTCCACTCTAAGTCACATTCCTTTCGGTTCCGATGATAATGGTGACGACGACGACGACGACGATGATGATAGTGGTGATGGTTCTTCTTGAATTTGTTTTGCATGAATGTTATTTGTCACATAATTAGTGTTGTTTGATTTTTTTTTGTATTTTTGATTAGTACTGTTAATTTATTTTGTATGGCCAAGGAAGGTGGTGGCAATTAAAAATTCATGTAAGAGGAAGTAAGTTTATATATTAAGTATCGTGTTAGGATTTGTTTACATGCCATTCCATGTTATGTCATGTTATAGTTGCTTCTATATTTTGATTTTACCTTGATACTTTGTATGTCATACCATGTTTTGCATGTTTGTGACTTGCCTACTACTAACCCACGCAATGTTAGCTATATGTTTCGATTCTTTTATTATATGTTATGAGGCATTTGATACATGTATTTCTTATTACATGACCGGTACATTTTTTGTTTGTTGTTATGTTTAGTTACAAGTTTCATGTATGTATATGTTTCATGCAATTAAGGATGAATGACATTTTTTAGCATTGAAAGTAAGAACCTTGATTACATTTTACAAGAACCATAAGATTAATTTGTTTGTGTATCAAAACACATAGATACAAGTGATATGTTATTATAATGAATTAAATTTTGTTTGTTATAAAGGTTATAAATATTATAAATATTAGACACATAGATACAATTGATATGTTATGATGATGAATTAAGTTTTGTTTATTGATATATAGATGCAATTGATAAGTTAGACATAAATGTTACTTTTAATTTGTTTGTTTTTTTACTCAAGAAAAGAAGAAGGCTGGAAGGAGAAGGAAGTATCTGCCGAGGCAGAAGAAGACGATAATTTCTGTTTATATCTTTCCGTCCTTTTGATATTGTTTGGTATGAGACTTGTTGAACTATGATATCGGTATATTTATGGATATGATGGGATGTTGTATGCATGACTTGTATAAATATGTTTGTTTTGATTTGTTTTTGTATGATTTCATTTTGGATTTTTGAACTTGTATAAATATGACTTGTTTGGATGAATTGTGTATAGGATGTGTTAGATTATATAATTATTGTGTAGGATGTGTTGGAATGTTTATTGTTGTGTTTATATAAAAACATGTTTGAATATGATTTCTATATACAATAAAATGTAAAATTGGGTAGGTTTTGTGGAAAAAATTTATGTTTTTTGATGAAAATTTATGTCGCAAACTTATTGTAATGTTACACTCTGTATCGCAAATCTGTGACGAAATAATTTTTTCATCATAGATTTGCGATGAAAATAGGTTTTTGTCATAGATTTGCAACCAAAGGTTATTTATTGCCAATCTAGGATGAATTTTGATTCGTCATGAGTTTGCCACGAATAACCCTTTTCGTCACACATTTGATACTTTTTTCCTAGTAAATTTGCAACGACTATGATGATTAAAAAAAATTCTCGTCACAGATTCGAAAAATCTGTGACGAACCCTAGATGATTTCAGATTTACGACAAATCTTTATTCGTCGTAAATCTGTGATGAACTTTTTTTTCATCATAGATTTGCAATGAATATCCCTTTTCGTCGCATATTTGAGAGATGAATTCTTTTTCGTCGAAAATTTGCAACGATTTTTGCAATGAAAAATTATTTGCAACAAAAAGTTTTTGTCTCAGATTTCATCACAAAATGAATTTACTACGATTTTTTTAATTCTTCTCAAAATTAATTCATCGTAAAACGCCCATTTTTTTTAAAATAATGCTCGTCTTCGGTAGGATTCTTCTTCTGTCTCATATTTCTTCTTCGATTTGTTAATGGAAGGCCAAATTAGATGAAATTCTTGATTGACTCAAATTATTATTTTTAAACATAGACAATAAGTTAAGAAAAAACATCTAATTAAACTGGTCTAAACCATATAATAAGGTATATAAACATTAATGTTAAATAATAAATTAAACCACCTCATTTACATGCCATCATGCATATTAGTAGTCTCCCGGGCTATGATGTCGCGGTAGAATATTCAGATTGTCATCCAAGTACTCACGGTTTGATCCCTAGTTATGGTGTATTTATAAGAATTTTTTCCTCCAAATAAGGAATGCAACCAACGGATGCTGAGATTCTAGGCTACTCGCTGTTCGCGTTTCCCGATTTACTCTAATGACTGGTGGAAAAATTTCGTAGGATTAAACCGGTCACTTTAAAATTAATCAATAAGGCTAATTGAGTTTATCATTTTATTTTATGATATAAAACAAAATTTAAAGTATAACATTATATGAAATGTAACTTCTTAAGTGAAGAAGAGAATTTATCAAAGCAAATGATACTAGTTAATTCATGATGAAGTAAAGTGATGAAGAAGACACTATTAATGATCAAATTTTAAAACACTGACGATGTGCCAAATTAACTAGCTAGGAATCATCAATCAAATTTAGATACATATGGAATCAGCCAGAGAATACAACAATTTGACCGTCCATGACGATCGAAACAATGAACGTCCTGCAGCCTCCTTGCCCAAAAGGCCTATGCTTCTTTTTGAAATTGGTAAACCGGGATCCTAAAACCCACAAAGATCACAAAATTTGTGTTAAAAGCAATAAATATGGGAGCAAATTTAAAATAGTTAAGAGTAAAATATAATGTAGTCAAAGTCCTAAAGGCTAAAACTCATAATAATATTTATTTATATAGAATAATATTGATAATGAGACATTTTCCTTTACTGCTATCTCGGGAATAAATAAAGCATGCAGTGGGAGTTTCCAAGAAGAGAAAAACAAAATCTATTGATGTGGATCATGAAACCGACCCAAAAAAAAAACAAAAAAATGCTGCCGCCACTAATTAATCGGAAGATATGCAAAGCATTGACTCAATGGAGTATCCCATTAGCAAGATCATGATTATTTGGCAAATATGGCGAAATTCGAAATAGTTTCTTCTCAAGAACTTGCAGTGGTAGTTTTAATTGCAATTTACCAAAATATTCAAGACACACACTTAGTTTTCATGTTTATCCAAAGACATTTATTTTCTAAAATATATTTCCTAAATTTCCCTTAAAAGAACATTAAAGGATGTCTAAGTGTTTGCATAGGCATGCATATTTACCAAAGGACGTTAATTTATTTCATATGTACAGATTAGGTAATAAATGATTTAATATGAAAATACATAGCACAAATGAGTATTACCTAAAATAAGGGGCAAGGGAATTCTTGTTGCTCTCGTCATCCCAATCCAAGTTGTTCCACCAATCTTTTTCACCTACAATCTCTTTTAATTTGTTCTCCAATATTTCAACCCCAAATGGTAATTTTTTGAGTCCTGGGCAAGAAGTCACTAATATATAATCCAAAAAATGGAGCGGTCATTTTTGGACAAATTTCTATCTCTAGGATCCTAAGGCATGACAGTTGTAGAACCCAAGAAACATCCTTCAACATGGGACAATTAGAAATGTGTAGGTCACGTAGATTGTAAAGCCGAACTCTATTCAATGAAATCTCTCAATAGTCTTAGACCTTGAAAATGGAGACTCTTTAAACATCCGAAACTTGATTCGCGACCCATGTCTGCAGCCAACACTAATCTGTCTAATCTGAGACGTCTGATCCATAAAAACTCGAGCTTGTCACTTACCCTGCAGCCCCATTGGGGAGTGCTCAGATCATAGTTTGGAAGTTTTGAAATATTATGTTCATCCAAAACGAGGTGCCATATGGAGACATTTGGAGGTAACATGTTGAGTCGCTCAATGTTATATGTTGTAGCATTAATGTTAATTCCCACACTTAATTGGCGTCCTTTGAAACATTTCAGCTCATCCCACCACCACTCGGGTATAAGAGGAATTTGACTTATATCCAGCCACTTGAGCATTGATAAATTGGATATCGACCCATTGGGTACAATCTTAAGACCAGTATAGCATAGAAGCAAGTACTCTAATTTGCCTAAACAACCAAACTTAACCGGTAGTGTTGTAATAGGATTGAAGGACAAGTCTAAATATTGAAGCTCAGTTAAGCTACCAATATCTTCGGGAAGTTCTGTTATACGACACTTACAGAGATCCAAGTATGTCAAACGAGGCATGCTTGTGAACAAACTTGGAGGAATTGTTTTCAGGCCTCTGTTGTGACAGAGAATCAACATAGAAAGTTTTGGAAAAATGGAAGTTCCATATTCTTGTAAAGAAGTAATCTCATTCATCATGAATGATGCTCGCTCTGCTTCTTGCCATTCTTCTTGTCTAAGCAAATCACTCAACCCGATTCTTGCTTTTACAATCCATTTTCTTTTGTTCCCTTCCAATCCAGAGACCATCAACAGTGCCATGTCTCGGATGACATCGTGCATTTTTACAACTGTGCTCCTATCAGGAAAGTCCAGGTCACTACATTGCTCTAGCAAGGATGCATCCACGAGAGCTTCCAAATGGGAGCATCCTTTGGTGAAAGCTTCATTGATCACATTAAATTCATGGATTATGCCACAACCTATCCAACATGGTATCAACTCAGAGAATTTGTTGATCTTATGATCTTCAGGCCACAAAGCACAGCACAAAAGACATTCTCTTATGGAGTCATTTTCTAAACTGTCGTAGCTTAGCTTGAAGGCTTTATACATGACTGAATCTTCTGGAAGGCATACTGTCGTCCACTCATGTTTATCCCTTATTTGATTGAGAGCGTCATTCCAAACTTCCCAAGACTTTTTCCCTGACATGACCCGGGCAACGGTGATAAGAGCGAGCGGAAGGCCTGCACATTCTTTAGCAAGTTCTTCAGCAACGAACTTAATTCCAGCATCTGAGCTGAAAACATCCCCATCACTGTTCTGCTCAAAGAGTTGCCATGCTTGATCTGAATCCAGACATTTGACTTTGACCTTCTTTTCTGCCTTCATTTGTGCACACACGGTCTCGCTGCGGGTTGTGAACACCACGACTTTGCGCGGCTGCTGCTGGCCTCGCTTAGTAGCCGAGTGTGCCATCCCCAACAGTTGAAGATCCACATGCCCCCAAATGTCATCGAGAAGCAGCAGACAGTTCCTGTTCTTCAAGAAGCTAAACAGCTTATCACCACAGGTTTGTTCATCGTCACTCTCCTTCAGTGTCTTCAGTTCTAGACTCTTAGCAATATCCATTTGGAGCCTTTTCAATTGGCAGTCATTGGAGGCCACAACCCAAATGACACTGTCAAATATTCTATGATTATAATAGTGTCGCTGGATCCTCTTCAACATGGTAGTCTTACCAACACCGCCCATTCCGTAGATGCCTATGATGTTGTCTTTTCCACCATCGACATAGCCCACAATGTCCTCCACATACGACTCGATCCCAACAGGTGGTCGGTGTGAGATGGAAAGCATTACGTTGGATTCCGGAGGACAAACTGTGGCAATCAGATCCAGTGCACCAGCTCGGCTCATCAATTCATCAGTCTCGCGGAGCTTCTCGGCCATTCTTAGGATGATGGAGCAGCAGTTTGATGACTCTCTGATGGGAACATCATCTCTTGCTTGCTGTGTTTGAGTGGCAGCGTTTTCTTCGTCCTCTGGATTTGCAGCAAAAGCTTCTGTTGGGTTACTCGATGTGCCGCGATTGAAACAATTGCAACTGAAGCAACCTGATGAAACAAAGAGAAGACGGAAACAACTTCTCCTTTTTTTTTTCTCTCTATCTTATATACAAAAGCAGTAGCTTGTATGAATTAAAATACAAAGAGTGGCAATTTGAATTGGCGTAAAAAGGAAAAAAAAAGGAAAAAAAAGGCAGGGGAGAATACTCACTGATGCTTTGGAAATCCTGCTTGATAGCAGCCAGTTGTCCTTCCAATTCCTCCACCTCCCGTAGCCACTGGCTCACTTCGTTGGTCGGAATTTTTCCTTCACGCTCTGCCTCAGTGATCTGGTTCTTGATGTCGTCTCTTTTGCTTCTCAATCTTGCCATTTGCTTTTCCAATTTCTTGATGCCAGATTTTGGCCTGCCCAGTACCGGCAGCGATGCCCACAGCCCGCTCAGGCATCTGTTGACGTCAACATCGAGATTTAGGTTGATGCACGCCATGGACGAGGAGAAGCTCTACTTGGTTGACTAGCAAAATGGAAAAGAGTTAATTAAGCAGGGAGGGAGATGTATATAACATAACAGCAACAAGAGATTTGTTTCTTTTAATGAGCAAGGGAATTGCAAGACAAATGTCGCGGAGAGAAGTCAGAATAAATTATATTTGCGCAAAGATGAAAGAGACCTCTCAACTGCTACTTTGTCAATGCTACGTTGGTTGACTGAAATAATAATAAGATGTTTGTGGAAAATAATAAGATGGTTACATTTGTATATTTATCCAATGGTTTGTTTGTTTGTTTGTTTGTTTGTTTATAAAACAGAAATTTTAAAATAATTTATAGGCAAAGAAAAGTAGCTTCTATGTTTTGATTCATGAAGAAAAAAATGCAGCCTCATCTCCTCACAAAGAGGAGCTTGTGGGTTGCGATAGTAGATGATTCATTTTATTCTCACTCAATCATCAATCAGCTTAGTTGGCTCCATGTCGTCTAGTTTGATGGATGAAGCAAGTTGTCATCGGACCTCAATCGACTATTAATTCTTGCCTGATCGAATTGTGCTAGTTCAACCAATGGACAAGTTTAGCCATATCCCTACAAAATCATCAACATCGTCACTACAACCAAGGCTAGCTAATTACTTCATCTAACTAATTTGTTTAATTTTATGACAACTAGGGGAGCAATGGGATAAAATTAAATTATAATTTAATTTAAAGGGTGGTTAAGTAGATAAATAACTTAACTGTCTGCGTCAGAATGTTCATATTAAATCTCAAGTTGATCCTCCAAATATCTCAATCATGCATTAGGGTCACTAACTCTTCGTGATAATTAATTTCTCAGTCCACAAATTCTCCGCAAGTTGTAGAGATGCCAAGGAAGATGCTGGTAAGGAAGACTAACATACTAAACGACTCTAAATCCATCGAATCTATCTCTTTCGCTGGCCATTTTGTGGTCCATAGATTTATTGAGCTTGAATAATGATGTTCGCCGTGCTTGACTTACATGGGTGTAACATGATTGAGCATGAATGATGTTCGTTGTGTTTCCTGCCATTTCTATTGTCTAGGCAAATAATACTTGAAACCAATTCCATCTTTACCCAACGACCATCGATAGTGCCGTGTCTCGGATGACATCATGCATCGTTACATATTTGCCCACAAAAGATGTAATAATTGATACAAGTGTTCAAGATTTCCACAAAGAAAAGTAGCCCCATCCGCGTAAACTATGACAGAAGATGACTCATTCTATTCTCCCTCAGTCACCAATCAATTTACTTGGCTCCTGGTGGGCAAGTTGGATCTATCAAGGCAAGGCAAGGCAAGGCAAGTTGGTATGTTAATTTAATTATCCCAATAAAATGATTCATGAAGTCAAGTTTGATCTACGAATTAAGGTAAAGCAGATATTTAATTTGATTATCTGGGTGGAAATGATGATTACTGATGAAAAAGATGACGCTATAAATCGTTTCCGTATTGACGAGAACACTAAGCTTAAGGATCGGAAGATTAGGCTTTGTGAGATATTGTGGAAGACCAATAATAATGCATACAAGTTGTGTCTTCCTAGTAACTTGAAGACTTCTGATGTCTTCAATATAAATCACTTGACTCCTTATTCTGTGAATGCTACAGATATTACTATGAACTTGAGGGCAAGTTCTTTTCAACCAGGGATGACTGATGTAAGACTGATGCAAGAGGACCTGAGCTTCAACGAATCATAACTTTTAACTCGGATATCAGAACGAGTTACTCTTAGATTTGAATCGAAGTTCATTCAAAGACTTAGATTTGTTGCTGGGTGGAACTCATAACTAGCCAAGATCCGAAAAACATTGTTTAGGGCTTTTTCGAGGACTCCGAACATTTTTTATATATTATTTTTTAGTATTTTTTTTTTATATTTAGGATATTTTTGGTATTGTCATCTTGTAATTAAGATTTTAGATCTATATAAGCGTCATAGTTAATTGTTTGAAGATAATCTTTTGTTATCGAATAAAACTTCTATTTTCAATAAAAACTTGAGAAATAGTTTGCCTTTATTTTTCGATTTATTTTCTTATTTTTCCCACAAGTATTTTTTTTTCAACATGTAGGATAATGACTATTATGTCCTATATCAATTAAGAAAAATTATATGTAAAAGAAAATAATCTCCGGAACTCAGGGTAAACACATAAAGTGATGCACACATAAAAAGTGAAAATGATAAACCATAAATTTATGTATCTATTCCTAAGATTTTTTTCTCAAATTTTTTCTTATGTATATCATTACTCATCAATTAAATAAGAACGTATCACAGTAAAAGAAAAATAATAGCAATTGGATCTAAACTAAATGAGAATTTCAACGAAAAACAAGTTATTAGACTTTTTTTTTTTTTGTTAAGGGATGTTTGGCATTTATTAAAAAAAAAAAAATTCCAAAGACTTTCTCTATTTCGACTTCGGATCATTTTCTTAATACTCGGCTTGGTATCCTTTAAGTTTCATTTTAATATTTAGTTTTTTATTTTGAAATATTATATAGAGAGAGTTGTCGAGAAAAATTAAAAGATAATGTTATGATAGTATTAAATAGGATCACAGCAAGAACAAGAAAAATAATAGCAATTGGACTAAACTAAATGAGAATTTAAATGAAGAACAAGTTATTAGACTTTCGTTTTTTTGTTTTTTTTGCTAATGGATGTTTCACTCGGCCATTTATTAGAAAACAACTTTTCTGAGAACATTTTCTCTTCTCTCGACATCGAATCTTCAGCTATCATTTTCTTATATACTTGACTTGGTATCTTTTAATTTCTTCTTATTAGTATTTAGTTGCTTATTTTGAAAATATTACATAAAGAGAGAGTTGATGAGAAAAACAAAAAGATAATGTTAAGACCGTCTTAAATCCGAATATATCAGAAAAAGAAAAATAATAGCAATTGGATCTAAACTAAATTAGTTGTTTATTTTTAAAAATATTATTTATATATATATAGTTGACGAGAAAAATAAAAAGATAATGTTAAGACAGTATTAAATAGGAATATATTATAAAAAGAAAAATAATAGCAATTGGATCCAAACTAAATTAGTTGTTTATTTTTAAAAATATTATATATATAAAGTGTTGACGAGAAAAATAAAAAGATAATGTTTAGACAGTATTAAAGAATAGATATGAAAAAAGAAAAATAATAGCAATTGGATCTAAACTATATTAGTTGATTATTTTTGAAAATATTATATAGAGAGAGTTGAAGAGAAAAATAAAAAAAAATAATGTTAAGACAGTATTAAATAGGCATATATTAGAAAAAGAAAAATAAGAGTAATTGGATCTAAACTAAATAGTTGTTTATTTTTAAAAATATTATATGTAGAAATTTGATACAGTATGCTACGTGTGGACCTAGAGATAATATGAGATCGATGACCAAAAAAATATGGCAGTCAAGTTAAGGTGAAGTGGTGATTAAAATCGGAGTATATGTAGTTGAATTATTCACTCTCACCTAGGTTCAACTACTCATCCTCAGCGCCAAGGCATTCAGTGTGTGTGTTGTGTGTGTGTGTGTATATATATATATATATATATATATATATATATATAGTTAGTCGGCCTAAGAGTCGGTCGGGTTTAAGGGGCTTAACTCCCCACTCTTCATATATAAGGTTCTCAATCTACATCCCGTCAGCCAAAGTGCTAATCGGACTTACGGGGTGTAGATCCTCATTCTTCAAATACAAGTCTCTCAACATATGGTCGGTCGACACTAGAGCCGGCCGGACTTAAGGAACTTAGCGCTCCACTCCCTAGTACCAAGATACACAGAATAAACCTGGTCGGCTCTAATACCAATCAGACATATGGAGCCCAGCCCCCCCTCGCTTTTACAATACAACTCTCAGTATATAGCCAATTGACCCAATAGCCAATCGGACTTTCGGGACATGGTTCCCCTATTTCTCATTGCCAGGACACTCTACATACAGACGGTCAGCATAAAGAGCCGAGCGGACCTATGGGGCTAAGCCCTCCGCTTCTCATATGTCAGTCTCCCATCATACAGTCGGTCGGCTATTAGTCCGGTCAGACTGCCTCCAGGAGATAACATTGTCAGAGAATCACAACAATTTGTCAGATAATAACAGCTAATCGTAAGGGGATATTCTACCACCAAGGCATATATATGAGATAGAACGTTCCTCCAAGGATAGTCGTACAACTTCCATTGTATGGCGTTACTTGGCACATTTTGACATCAAATATTCTCAATCGCCTAATTAATATGGGTGTTATAAGAGAGTTCATATGCATGAAACGGAACCTTCCTCGAAGGATGGTCGTACATATTTTGTTACTCGACATATTCTGACACCAAATATTTTTTGACACCTCATGATTACGAAGGTTTTGAGACTTAGTATAAAAAGAGGGTCCTCTCCGATGGCCAGGTACGCTCTCATGCGCAGCATACGCTCATCTATTGTTCATCTTTTTCTCCACTTTTCGCTCAGCTACTGTACTGACTTGAGCGTCGGAGTGCCTGCGTTATGGACCCCTCCCTGGTTCTTGCTCTAACGTTACCCATTTGCTCTCTTTCTGGTATGCATAGGAAGAAGTGCCAACTGTTATCTCTTCCCCATCTTAGAGTCTTCTCTCAGTCAACACAGAGTCATCTGTTTAGCGTGTCATTTCCACTGCTTTCAGACATGATCAAAAAGTATTGATGAGAAAAATGAAAAGATAATGTTGAGATAGTATTAAATAGGAATAAGTAAGAAAAAGAAAAATAATACTTGATCCCATCCGGAAGTTGGGAAGACTGAATGATCATAATGATGTTGTTGGAATGTTAACCAAGTTTCATTGTTGGTGTGGTTAACACTAACGGTCTAACTCAGATTTTGATGAATGACAAATTAGGTTAAGTTAGCTTTGTTGTTATCTAACACTCTGATCGAGTGTGCAGATGAAGTCCAAACGGGTCGACGGGCTAACCGGATAGCTGGCACGAAGTCCAAATGGGTCGACGGGCTGACCGGACATTTGGCACGAAGTCCAGCTAGGTCGACAGGCTGATGGGATAGCTGGCGCGAAGTCCAGACGGGTCGAAGGCTGACCGGACGTCTGACAGGTAAGTAAAGGTAAGTCACTAGAGGGGAGTGACTGTGAGGACGCATTCCCGGGAAGGGAACTTAGGCGCCGATCCGACTTAGAACCATTTCAGAATTCTAAGTCGAGATCTTGACTAGATTCCGGTCTCGAAAGAGATGAAATCTAATTAATACTCTACTTGTTGATTATAACTATGCTAACACTTTATTTTGCAGGATAATATAAATTGCACTTTGTCTCAGACTAATCATTTCTTGTAGGAGAAGGACTTCTTGGAGAAAGAGTGGTCTGGGCGCTCGGAGGGGATCCGGGCGCTCGGAGGTTCCGGCGCTCGGAGGTTCCGGCGCCCGGAAGGGATCCGGGTGCCCAGAGTGCAAAAAGTATCCTATCGCGGTGTCGACACGTGGAGCTCACTGGTTGGGCCTGCTACGTCACACCAAGGTGCCCGGAAGGGATCCGGACGCCCCGAACCTCCTATATAAGGAGGGTTAGGGGTGGAGCTTCAAAATCAACTCAGAACAAACGATCTGTTCACTTGTGCTCCTGCAACGCTGTGAAGCTCCGACAACGCGCCCTTCTTTAGTTTCTTTCCTTGTCGGTATTGTTTTATTTTATTTTACTAATTAATTCCTGTACTTCAATTTTGTAAACATTCTTCCGAATTATTAGTAATTACCCATCGAAAGCATCCTTGTGTGCGGGCCTTGGAGTAAGAGTCACCTAAGGCTCTGAACCAAGTAAATACTTGTGTCATCTTTAGCTTGGTTTTTTTTTCCGCTGTGCTTACTCTTTCTCAAAATTTTAAATCATATCAATTTAAAAGGCAAAGAAAATATAAGGATAAAATCAAAATGAAATTTAACAAACTTAAAATTAAATGTTAAAGATAACATATTAAACAAAAATAATCTAGAAAATTCAAAATTAACAATTAATAAAAGGCTAAAAGATAAACCTTTAAAGAAATATAATTCAAATAATTTAATTAATTCAAATTTAAAAATAAATAAAACTTAAACTTTAAAAATAAGCTATTAAAGAAAGATAATTCAATTAACCCAATAAAATTAAAATTGAAAGAAAATTTAAATATTAAATATACTCTTTTAAAGAAAGATAATTTGACCAATTTAATTAATTCAAAATTAAAAACTTAAATTTAAATTACAAATTAAACATTAAAACTTAACTAAAACCAACTCTAATTATACAAAAATCTTAAAATAAAGGCCAATAATTCAGGGGAGGCTCTAAAATAGCTAACACCTCCAAAACTATCCTATCCGACAGGGTAACCCAAACAAACCTACCCGGCAGGGTAATTAGGATTAGAATAAAAAGGGACAAAAGTTTAACTTGACCTACGGTACTGGTAAAGTTTTGAATGATAGTACGTTAGGGAAGCTTAGTCTATGCATGTCTAGGAAGATATGGCTTCGACCTGATGCATTTGCCTAAGTGGAACTAGCCGAAACTACCCCTTACGGATCCTAACTAGTTAAACTAATATTTTGTATTAAGTTTAATGGATAGGACTATTTGAAAAACCTCGAAGGCATGGTTACTCTAATGATGTCTAGGTGACTCATCATAGGCCAGAAGTTTATCCAAAGAACGTTTATTTGTTGAGCTCAAAGCTAAACCTAAATCAAACACAAAGTTAAACTAAACCCTAAAATTGCACCTAATTCATCTAACAAAATTATAGGATTCCCTGATTGAAAATTTAAATCGGATGAGATAGCTAAGGATTAAAATTAAAATTAAAATAAAATTAAATTTTGAATTAAAATTAAATTTAAATTTAAATTAAATATAAAATTAAAATTAATTTTTGAATTAAAATAAAAAATAAATTAAAGTAAATAAAATTTCCAAATTTAAACATTTATTAACTTTAAAAATTTATTTTAAAATTAACTTTAAAATTTATTTAAAATTAAAAATTTATTTAAAAATAATCTTAAAATTTATTTTAACTTAAAACTTATCTTAAAAATTATTTTAACCTAAACAATTATCTTAAAAATTATTTTAGTTTAAAAAATTATCTAAAAAATTATTTTAAAAATTCTATTAAAAACTTTTAAAAATTCTTTTAAAAATCATTTTAAAAATCATTTTAAAAATTATATTAAAAACTTTAAAAAACACTTTAAAAATTATTTTAAAAACTTTCAAAACTCATTTAAAAATCATTTTAAAAAAATTATTTTAAAAACTCTTTTTAAAATCATTTTAAAAATTCTTTTAAAAATCATTTTACAAATTATTTTAAAAATTCTTTTAAAAACTTTTTAAAAAACTCTTTTAAAAATTATTTTAAAAAATTTAAAAACAATTTAAAAAATCTTATTAAAAATTATTTTTAAAAACTAAAAAAAAAATCTTTTAAAATTTTTTTTAAAAACTTTAAAAACTCTTTTAAAATTATTTTAAAACTTTAAAAAAACTCTTTTAAAAATCATTTCAAAAACATTAAAAACTCTTTTAAAAATTACTTTAAAAATTATTTTTAAAAACTTTTTTAAAAATTATTTTTAAAAACTTTTTTAAAAATAATTTTAAAAATAATTTTAGAAACTTTAAAAATTCTTTTAAAAAATTATTTTAAAAGCTTTAAAAATTCTTTTAAAAAATTATTTTCAATATTTAAAAATCCTTAAAAAAATTCTTCTAAAAAATTCTTTTAAAAATCATTTTTAAAATTCTTTTAAAAATTATTTTTAAAATCTTTAAAAAAATTATTTTAAAAAACTTTTTAAAAATTCTTTAAAAATATATTTAAATATTCTTTTAAAACATATTTTTAAAATCATTTAAAAATTATTTTAAAAATAAATTTAAAAATCCTTTTAAAAATTTATTTTCCATATTTAAAAATCCTTTTAAAAATTCTTTTAGAAAATTATTTTAAAATCATTTTAAAAATTCTTTTAAAATATATTTTTAAAATCTTTTAAAAATTATTTTAAAATATATTTTTAAAATCTTTTAAAAATTATTTTAAAATATATTTTTAAAATATTTTAAAAATTATTTTAAAAATCGTTTTAAAAATTTATTTTAAAAATTCTTTTAAAAAATATTTTAAAAATCAATTCAAAATTATTTTAAAAATAATTTTAAAAATTCTTTTAAAAAAATTATTTTATAAATTCTTTTAAAAAAATTATTTTATAAATCATTTTAAAAAGTCTTTTAAAAAATATTTTAAAAATTATTTTACAAAATTATTTTAAAAATCTTTTAAAAATTATTTAAAAATTATTTTCAAAATCCTTTTAAAAATTATTTTAAAAATCCTTTTAAAAATTATTTTAAAAATTATATTAAAAATTATTTTTAAAATCCTTTTAGAAATTATTTTAAAATCCTTTTAAAAAATTATATTAAAAATCATTTTTAAAATCCTTTTAAAAAATTATTTAAAATAATTTTAAAAATTCTTTTAAAAAATCCTTTCAAAAATTCTTTTAAAAAATTATTTTAAAAATCATTTTAAAAATTCTTTGAAAAAATTATTTAAAAATCATTTTAAAAATTCTTAAAAAAATATATTTTAAAAATCATTTAAAAAATCTTTTAAAAATTATTTAAAAATTATTTTAAACATCATTTTAAAAATCCTTTTAAGAATTCTTTTAAAAAAATTATTTAAAAGTCATTTAATTTTTTTTTTTAAAAAAATTTATTTTTAAAAATTATTTAAAAAATTATTTTTACAAATTCTTTTAAAAAAATGTTTTTTTTAAAATTCTTTAAAAATCATTTTAATTTTTTTTTTAAAATTCCTTGAAATATTATTTTAAAAATTATTTTAAAAATCTTTTTAAATCATTCTAAAAATTATTTTAAAAACTTTTTTAAAAAATCATTTTAAAAATTCTTTTAAAAATTATTTTAATGACTTTAAAAGCCATTTTAAAACTATGACACTTAAGTTAATTAAAACCTTAAACTTAAATTTAACACTTAAATTATAACTTAAAATTTTAAACTTAAGATACAACTTAAAACTCAAATTTAAACTTTAAACTTAATGAAGCAATTAATAAGGAAATATCTAACTTTTCAAGTCAAACCTTAGTTGAGAACTAAGGTTGACTTGATTAGGACTAGATTTAACCTAATGAAAAACATTAAATTTACACTAAAATCATTTTTTAATCAACCTTGACTTTACTTTAAAATATTAATTAAAACATAATTAAAGATTGACTTAAATTGAACCTTACTTAACGTTATTTAATAACGTTAATAAATTTGACTTCAAACTAAGTTAATTCTACTTAAAAGGAAGCAAATGAAAAATTAAGTTATAACTAACCCTTTAAAATAATTAATACAAAATTTAAATTATCTTAATAATTATTGAATCAAGTAAAAGTTAACCAATTATCGATAATGATTAACTGTCATTGAATTAATAATAACCTATCTCATTTAACCTCTACACTTGAATCTAAAATTAATTATTTTTTGAATAATTGACTAATCAAATTAAACAAGGATATCAAGGATATAGAGATAATAATATAAATGTTACTAAAGCACTTAGGTACAAAAACATGTTGAGGCTGGAAAAGTTAATATAGTATTAACTTAAGGGGGAGTAACAAATTCAAGCGGAGGTTCAATTTTTTTCTTTTTATCAAATTTCTATCTCTTTAGAAAATCCTACCTCAATTTTAAAAAAAAATTACTTTAAAAATCTTACTTTAAATACTTTTCTGTGAATATTTTTAATATTTTATTTTAAAATTATGTCAAGTTCAGGGGGAAGATTAATTCAACTTATTTTCATACTTAATACCAAAATTATTTCTCCAATTTGAAAATATTTTCTTAAAAATATTTTAAACCATTAAAAATCTGACTTATTTTTGTAAATCCTATTTAATAAACTTATTTTTGAAAATTAGCTTTATAAAACAAAAAAAAAGGGATTTTACAACTTAGCTTTGAAAATTGAACGTTACAAATTTAGGTTTGAAAAATAGATTTCACTCGTTTTAAATTTTTTTTTTTTTAAAACTTAACTTTGAAAATTGGATTTTACTTAATTTTGAACATTGAATTTTACTTGATTTTTTGAAAACTTTACTTGTATAAAATTATCTTTATAGAACTTATGTTCGAAAGTTTCAAGTTCAAGTTTATTTTAAAAAATTAAATTTTGGAACATATAAACTTATGTTTTGAAAGTTTGAAATTTTAAAACTTGATTAACTTTAAACTTATACTTGAAAAATTAGCTTTTATATTTCAAAAATTATTTTTTGAAAATTAATCTGCAAACTTAATACTAAGTTATGTTGCTAAATTAGCTATCTTTCAAAACTTAGTTATTTTACAAAGGTTAAGAAATAAAAGCTAAATTGACTATGTTTTAAAATTAAACTCCCCCAAGTCAACTTGACATTATTTCTTGCAGTTTTTTGTCTGTATCCTGTCTTGTTTTTTTTTTACCTATGTTCATGTTTGATGAATGCCAAAGGGGGAGGGATAGGTGGTTAAGTTATAGCAACAAAATATCAAATATATCAAATTTAAAAACTAACTTAAAAACCTTGCTTGTTTTACTTGCATTTATTTTACACTAACTTAACTAGGTTGTCATTCCATAAAAAAGGAGGAGATTGTTGGTGTGGTTAGCACTAACGGTCTAACTCCGGTTTTGATGAATGATAAATTAGGTTAAGTTAGGTTTGTTGTTATCTAACACTCTGATCGAGTGTGCAGATAAAGTCCAAATGGGTCGACGGGCTGACCGGACGTTTGGCACGAAGTCCAGCTAGGTCGACGGGCTAACCGGATAGCTGGCATGAAGTCCAAATGGGTCTACGGGCTGACCGGACATTTGGCACGAAGTCCAGCTAGGTCGACGGGCTGATTGGATAGCTGGCGCGAAGTCCAGACGGGTCGAAGGGCTGACCGGACGTCTGGCAAGTAAGTAAAGGTAAGTCATTGGAGGGGAGTGACTGTGAGGACGCATTCCCAAGAAGGGAACTTAGGCGTCGATCCGACTTAGAACCATTTCGAAACTCTAAGTCGAGATCTTGACTAGATTCTGGTCTCGGAAGAGACGAAATCTAATTAATACTCTACTTGTTGATTATAACTATACTAACACTTCGTTTTGCAGGGTAATATAAATTGCACTTTGTCTCAGACTAATCTTTTCTTGCAGGAGAAGGACTTCTTGGAGAAAGAGTGGTCCGAGCGCCCGGAGGTTCGGTCGCCCGGAAGGGATCCGGGCGCCCGGAAGGGATCCGGGCGCTCGGAGTGCAAAAAGTATCCTATCACGGCGTTGACACATGGAGCTCGCTGGTTGGGTCTGCTACGTCACACCAGGGCGCCCGGAAGGGATCCGGGCGCCCCGAACCTCCTATATAAGGAGGGTTAGGGGTGGAGCTTCAGAATCAACTTAGAACGAACGATCTGCTCACTTGTGCTCCTGTGACGCTGCGAAGCTTCGACAACGCACCTTTCTTTAGTTTCTTTCCTTGTCGGTATTGTTTTGTTTTATTTTACTAATTATTTCCTGTACTTCAAATTTATAAACATTTTTCTGAATTATTAGTAATTACCCATCGAAAGCACCCTTGTGTGCGGGCCTTGGAGTAGGAGTCGCCAAAGGCTCTGAACCAAGTAAATACTTGTGTCATCTTTGGCTTGGTTTTCTTTTCCGCTGTGCTTACTCTTTCTCGAAATTTTAAATTGATATTCACCCCCCCTCTATCGACTTTCACGATCCAACAGCCATGACCAGGAGGGGGGAGGGTGTGATGAGTTGTCTTCTATGTTGACCATACCGTCAGAAGGTCTCTGGTCAACACTACTTGTAGACAGCGAATGGGTTGTCCCGGTCCCTGGTACCCCGATCCTCGAGGCATGTCTTAAAAATATATAAGGAGACAAATAAATAGTAGAATAATAAAATGGGTGAAGCATAAAGAGTGACCATGGTAACATACCCTGACCCAGGGACACCCTCTGGTAGATCGGTGAGCTGGTCGTGACGCTGATCGAGTTGTCGTGACATGAAAAAGTAGATGAATGTAAGTTGGCTGAGGAGCGTGCTCTAATGGCATAGAATTGGAGGTGATGACACAGAGCCGGAGATGACAGCACAGAACCAGATGCAGCATGAATTCGGAGGCGATGGCACAGAGCTAGATGTGACATCGACATGCAAACTAGGATATGACAATGGCACGTAGGCTGAGATATAGCAACAGCACGCAGGCCAGAGCACAGTAAACTGCAGGGAGCAAGATCGGCGGTTGAATATCATAGGATGACAACAACCAGTTGTGGCACAAAGGCGGCGCCCTTGGTGCTGGAAAGAGTCAAGAGTGACCGGCGACAACCGCTGGAGGAGGCGGCTGCTGGAGGACGACGTCAGCAGTCAAGGGCACCAACAACGATGGTGAGGAAAACAAATAGCAAATAACAATGTTAATAACAAATGGACTTACGTTGCCAAGGTTACACACTTGGACTTACACCACCGAATGGATTTATGTTGTCAAGGCTACACACTTGGACTTACACTGCCGAATGGACTTACGTTGCCAAGGCTGCACACTTGGACTTACACCACCGAATATACTTACGTTGCCAATGCTACACACTTGGAATTACACTACCGAATGGACTTACGTTTCCAATGCTACACACTTGGATTTACACTACCGAATGGACTTACTTTGCCAAGGCTACACACTTGAACTTACACTGCAGAATGAACTTACGTTGCCAAGGCTACACACTTGAACTTACACCGCCGAATGAAAACTGCAAACATGCATTGGAATCTATCACAAGGCTCCCCTTACACCTATGCTCTCCATTGATCTAGGAATTTTACCACAGGGTTATTTAAAAACCTATCACAAGGCTCCCCCTACACCTATCCTCCCCATTGAGCTAGGAATTTCATGCAAAGACATTTAAGGTTTTCCCAACTAAAACCTTACTTCTCCCCCTTTGCCTAATATCAAAAAGCTCCAACAATATCCCAATTGTTGAAACTTGACATCCAAACTAACCCTAAGCTCGTGTATTTATCCCTCTAAGGATCTCATACACCCATGCGAGTTGACCCAATCACAAACCAATACTGAAAATAGTTTCAAACTTGTATCAGTCGACTACCCTTATCGAAACAAATCCACAGAACCATTTTGTGTTCGATAAACACTATTACTAGTCGACTGGTAACTGCATCAGTCGACTGACACACTGTTTTCATCCCAAACAACATTTTGAACCCAACTTCAAAAATGCGCCAAAAATTCCATAGACATCCAAAAATCCTTAAATTTTGTGGAGAGGTATGTTTTACCCATGTCTACTTGGAAAAAATACATTCAAAAATATATCTATCACCAATCCCAAGACTGACACAAAATCCAAAACTAGCTAAATGGTTCAATTGAACCTTGATATAAAGTCCTAGTTTTGACTTCCTCTTAATGTATTTGCTCATACTAAACCACAAGACATCCCTAGCATTGGTTTATATGTCATTTATACATCCAAAACTAATTATTAGACAATATGACCCCAATGTCATATTTCCTTGCCTGAAACATAATCCAATTGTGTCAATTCCCTAAGTTTGAGACTCAAGTCCGTCTCCAAACATTTTGGCACACTCCATGACCCAATCTGGACTCCCAAGTAAAATCCACTTGAGATTCATTGGCGATGAGTCCTAAATTGACTCTTAGAGTTCCCCTTAGATCTCTTAACCTTAGTCACCACCTTAGGCGACTCATCCACAATTGCTAAGCCACATCGGTGCACCTTCGGTGACACTTGGCCTACAAACCTAACCTTCTTAACCTTGGACACCTTGTCCTTGGTTAACTTCTTCATACCATTAAATGACTTTCTCTTGCCATTTATTGGATTCTCCTTTCTATAGTCATACGTAACCCTTGCATAAGACTTTCTCTTAGTATTGGAGACATTAGATCGGTATCCCAAACCCGATCTATCATTGTTGGATCTTTGGTTGCCCAACACCATATCTAACCCTCTAGATCCAACCGTGAATCTAGCTAGGGTTTTCTCCAAACTATCAAGCTTTGCCTTCAAAGCTTGATTTTCCCTTTCTAGGTTCCTAACCCTAGAATTGACTTGTCCATATTGGACATTCCTAGACCTACCCTTCCTAGGCATGTGTCTCCCCTTCTTGGGATTAATGTCTTGGTTCTCCTTAGATATACCTGTTCAAATGTATACTAAAAGCCTAGTTTTTTGTATAAATATTCATTTAGAAATAAGAATCACATTGGTCATATATTTGCATTTATGATAAATGTAATTAGCCCATTTAATTTGTATGCTATTTTGTCTAACTCTATTTTGTAGGAAACTAACAATTTTACAGGGTCGGACTTAGCCTTGATCGGTTGACTGAACCGGGGATCGGTCGACCGAACCTCTAAAGTAAATAGATAGATTTCCAGTCAGATGAATAAATTTGACCAAAGGATCGATCGACCGAACCTAGTGCCAATCTCAATCTTGACAAATTAAATCTAACTCCGCGTTGCCCTAGGTGGAAGGAAAGGAAGGAGATGGGAGAACATCAACATCAATGAGGCAGGTCGATGTACAGAGTCTAATTTAATTTATGATATCTCATAGTGAAGGAAGAAGATCTATCTTTTGAATTAAATTAGATTTTTTTGCTTAATATAATCTATTAGTCTACTACTTCCGATCGTAAGAGGACAAGTAATTGTAACCCACCAAATGTTCTCTGCAATTTTCAGTCTGGCTTTCACACTTTATGGTAGTAACAGGTAGGATTTGTCACCGTACCGGTGACCCTACCATCATCTATAAGGATGTAAATCAGAAAATTATAATTGATCAATGTTGAGGAGGATTTTTTTTTCTTGATTTTACTTAGATTCAAATCCTTACCTTATGATAGTAACTCTGTTCTATACTAATTAACTCAATCTTATCCTGAGACTTGGCGTTCACACTTCATGGTATCAAAAGGTGAATACGCTCGCCCCCAGCCCCCCCTCAATCAGTTCCAAGACCAACATGAAGGAGGTAAATCACGGGCGACTATTAGCCGAGTTACTAGTATTTGGAATAGTGGCTAGCACATAAGGGAGACATTTTATCTCAACTTTGCCGAGATTTAAATTCTAGACTTCATAATGATAACATTTCATGCGCTAATGATTAGACTTCATATACCATGGAGAGGGAGGTCGATGCTCTAAAAACAATTATAACATCTTAATCAAACCGTGTCATTTATAATAGTTAAATTATAATACTTATAACAGTGAATATACGCTGTGGACGAAGTGCTATGGACTTCGTCCGCGACAGTGGGTTTCAATTTTATTTTAATTTTTTTATTATTTTTTTTAACATGTGGATAAATCATTTAGAATTTTACTTTTAAAATTTAAAGATTAAATTATAATATTAAGCACACAAGAAATTTTAAATCGAATTTTTTTTATGGTAC
This sequence comes from Zingiber officinale, assembly GCF_018446385.1. NCBI lineage: Eukaryota > Viridiplantae > Streptophyta > Magnoliopsida > Zingiberales > Zingiberaceae > Zingiber > Zingiber officinale. The sequence continues at coordinate 153,895,983 of NC_055989.1, forward strand.
ACGGAGTGCGACAGAAGGTTGTTAGCATACATACCTCGTACTTATAAAATCTAAATATTATATGAAATAAAACTATTTTAAAATTAGTTCCACGTGTCATCTCTAGTGATGGAGACTTCGTATATGTGTTTATCCCATAATCAAAATCAACTAATTTGATGCCACCAAAGTAGACTTGTTCACATATATAAAACAATAAATTTGTTCATACACAAGTAAGAATCTCAATGCAAAAATATTATGAAAGCAAAATAATATGATTGTTATTGAAAATTAAATAGATCAATGACTTATGAGTTAAATTAAAGAAGAAAAAAATAACAAACACCTTCATGCCCCCGAAGGCCCAAGCTTCTTCTTGAAATGGATCATCAATTCGAGCTGAGATCCAACTTTTGTCTTTAAGATAGTTGACAGACACAATCATCGAGCTAGTAATACACCTCCCTGTCAAGGATACAAATGATAAGATTATACAATTTTGCCTACTTCATGAAATATTAAATTATTTTCAAATTTTCATTAAACTCAGATAATAAATGATTTAGTATGAAAATATATATCAGAAATGAGTATTACCTAATTAAAATAAGGAGCGAGGGAATCCTTGTGGCTCTTGTCATTCCAATCCAAGTTGTTCCACCAACATTTTTCACCTTCAATCTCTTTCAACATTTTAGTCTCAAATGGTAATTTTTTGAACGTTGGGCAAAAGAGCACACGTATATATTGCAAGTAGGAAAAATGGAGTGATTGGTGTGCAATGCGATGCAGGTTCTTCATTCCATTCAAACTCAACATCCTGATGTTAGATGTAGAATTGGAGCTCCGAACATTACTTATTACTTCCTTTATTTCCTCGCAATTTTTTATATCTAGAAGATTAAGGCATGGCATCTGGAGAACCCAAGAAACATCCTTCAACATGTTACAATCACAAATGTATAGGTCGCTAAGGTTGTCGAACACAAACCCAACTTGATTAAACCAAATTTTTTCCAATTTTCTAAAACAGAGTCTTCAAACTACTCAAATTTAATATGCAGCTCATCATTAATTTGTCTCCCGGGATATCTGAAATTTCTAGACACTCGAGAGTGGTATTTATTCTGGTAGTAGACATTAAAGCATTCCATTGTAAAGTGCTCAGATCACACTCTGAAAATTTGTACTCTGGGAATTTGTAATCTGGAAATTTTGAACTTCCCAATCCTTTTATAGTGACGTTCCATAGGTAGACATTTGATAAGCTGTTCAGTCTTTTGAGGTTAGCTGGATTAATGATAATTCCCAGACTTATTAGGTGCCGTCCACTGAAATATTCTAACTCACCCCACCACCATTCAATTTTAGGATAAATCTCTCTTATATCCAACCACTTGAGCATTGATAAATTGGATATTACCCCCATGGGTACGGTCTCAAGCTTAGTATCCCTTAGAAGCAAGTATTCTAATTTGCCCAGGCAACCCAACTTGGCCGGTAGGCTTGTGATACTAGTTTCGGACAAGTTTAAATATTGAAGCTCAGTTAAGTTACCAATCTCCCTGGGAAGCTTTGTTATACCTAAATTGAGAGAGAGATTCAAGTACGTTAAAAGAGGCATGTTTGTGGACAAAGTCAGAGGGATCTCCCACACATTGTTACTGTGGAGATTCAACATAGAAAGTTTTGGAAAATTAGAAGCAGCATGGTCTTGTAAAGATTTAATCTCATTGTCCGCGAATGATGCTCGCTCTACCTCCTGCCATTCCTCCTGTATTGGCAAATGGCTCAATCCAATTCCAGCTTTTACATTCCATTTCCTTCCATTCTCCTTCAACGCCAATAATGCCATGTCTCGGATGATATCATGCATTTTTACATGTTGAGCCTCGTAATAATCCTGTCGTCTAGAGTGCTCTAGCAAGGATGCAGCCATGAGAGCTTCCAAATGGGAGCATCCTTCAGTGAAAGCTTCATTGATTACATTAAATTCACGGATTATGCCACAACCTATCCAACACGGTATCAACTCATCAAATTTGTGGATGTCATAATCTTCAGGCCATAAAGCGCAGCACAAAAGGCACTATCTTATCGAGTCATTTTCTAAATTGTCGTAGCTTAGCTTGAAGGCTTTATACATTACAACTGAATCTTCTGAAAGACCATTGGTTGTCCACTCATGTTTATCCCTTATTTGGCCCCCACGGGCGGGATCAGCCAGTTATGACATGGATTCTTGCAGCATGAGTCGAGAGGTCGAGGGTCTGCGGCAGCAAATGCGATAACATCAATATCTGTCCGTGCTAAACACCTGAGACCGCCATGTCATAGCTGGGCCCGTATTCACCGTGATTTACTCCCTCTCATACTTGTGGGGCCGGGGTGAGGGGGCCGCTGGGTTGGCGGTTCCAACCTTTTGCAGCATGTTTATCCCTTATTTGACGGAGAGCGTGCTTCCAAACATCCCTAGACTTTTTCCCTAACATAGTCCGGGCGACTGTGATAAGAGCCAGAGGAAGACCTGCACATTCTTTAGCAAGATCTAGAGCACAGGACTTGATCCCTGCATCTGAGTTGAGGACATTCCCGTCGCTATTATTCTTAAAGAGTTGCCATGCTTGATTTGGATCCAGGCATTTGACTTTGATCTTCTTTTCTATTTCCATTTGTGCACAAACTGTCTCATTGCGAGTTGTGAACACCACGACTTTGGACGGCTGCTGCTGTTGGCCTTGCTCAGTAGCCGAGTGTGCCATCCCCAACAGTTGAAGATCTATATGTTCCCAAATGTCATCAAGAAACAACAAGCACTTCTTATTCTTCAGGTAGCTAAATAGTTTTCCGTTCATTGTCACTCTCCTGTAGCGTCTTCAGTCCTAAACTCTTAGCAATATCCATCTGGAGCCTTTTCAATTGGCAGTCTTTGGAGGCCACAACCCAAATGACACGATCAAATTTGCTATGCTTAAGAAGATAGTGTTGCTGGATGCTCTTCAACACGGTGGTCTTACCTACACCACCCATTCCGTAGATGCCTATGATGTTGCCTTCTCCACCGTCGATGTAGCTGACAATGTCCTCCACATACGACTCGATCCCAACAGGTGACCGGTGTGAGATAGGAAGCATGAAGATGGGGTCTGGAGGCTGAATTGTGGCAATCTCAACTAATGCACTGGCTCGGCTCATCAATTCATTGGCCTCGCCGAGCTTCTTTGCCACTCTTCGGATGATGGAGAAGCAGTTTGATGACTCTCTGATAGGGACCTGATCTCCTGCTTGCTGTGTTTGACTCGACGGGCCACCAGTTTGATTGAAGCAATTGCAACTGAAGCAACCTAACGAAACAGAGCAGTAGACGGAAACAACAACTTTATTTTCTTCCTCTTATAGATAAAAGCAGTAGTAGTTTGTATGGATTAAATCATTAAAACACAAAGACGTGCAATTGAATTGACGTGAAAAGGCAAAAAGGTAGGGGAGAAAACTCACTACTTCTTTGGAAATCCTGATTGATATCAACTACTTGACCTTCCAATTCCTCCACCTTTCGTAACCACTGGTTCACTTCGTTGGTCTCTTTTACCTCTCAATCTTGCCATTTCCTTTTCCAATTTCTCGATGCCAGATCTCGGCCTACCCAATCGCAGCGATGCCCACAGCCTGCTCAGGCAACTATTGATGTCTACGTTGAGATTTAGGTTGATGCACGCCATGGACGAATAGAAGTAAACTTGCAACAACTAGCAACAAGCTAAGAGATTTGATTCTTTTGTAGAGCAATTAAGGGAAGGGAAGCAAAACAAAGATGAAGGGATTAGCCGAGGGACTGGTTTGTTTAACAACAATAAAATGATTAAAACATTTTAAACATTCGTTGACTCAAAAATCAGAATTATCGAATTAATATAAGAAAATATAAATTTAAAACAATATTTTTGTCAAAAGATGTTTGTCTATTTATCCACGTTCCTACTATTATGTCAAACACAATTATAACGTATAAAAAAATAGGAAAGGATAATCAATTAAATTAATTAATTAAAAGTAAATAAAATAAGTATTTCAAAAATGTCCCTGAAATATCAAAAATCACCTTCCTTATAAGTGTCCAGATATTTCTATATTTCGAAGCTGATCTTAATAGAGTTTATAAAACCTAGGCGGTATGAATTTATGAAATCTATAAATTGAAAAGAACTCCAATCGGAAATACAACCTAAGCATAAATATCTACATAAAGTAAACGATAAGGAATCTAATTATAGAGTCATTATCTTTATCCTTTAGCGTCATCTGAGTGATCCCTATGGAAGAAAAAACAGAAGCAATAGGAAGGTTTTTTAGGGGGTGACGGTGCCAAATTCTCACTATAATAAAAATGTTAAAAGACAACATCCCTATGACAATGGTTTTAAGAGAAAGCGTTGCGTATTTGTTCAAAGACAACGGTTTTTGCCAAAACTGTTATCTTTGAACTCCCCATTAAATATAAAAGACAACGGTTTTGAGAAAACTGTTGTCATTGAGCGATTTCTTTTTGAATCAACAACACTTTTTACAATGGTTTTCTAAATCCGTTGTCTTTAAGCGCTTTTTTAGCGGCTACGACAACAGTTTTGAAAAAACCGTTGTAATCAAATTTCGTCATTTCCCCCCCTCGCTGTTTTCCTTTCTCTCGCTGTTTTCTTTTCGGCACCGTGTTTTTCCCTTCGCGCTCCCGAACCTAAGTCATTTTTCTTTCCCTCTCCTCATACAATCTCTTCACGCCTCCCCTGGATCTTCCTCCACTACGGTGTGCTCCTCTCATTTCCTGGTGAGTGGGTTTCTGAGTTCGAAGAGGTCCTTTGACCTTCCATTGCTGCTTCTTTCGCTCGTGGAACCTTTTGATCGGACGAGGTGTATTTCTTCGCCAAAGGTGGCACTCCTACTCCATCGATTCATAACCTAGGTCTTGTCTTCTTTGGATTTGTGCTAGAGCCATAGTCAAGGTAGATTCATAACCTAGATCTTATCTTCGTTCATAAATTTTGTCTCAAAAAATGAAACCTACTTTTGATTCCACTATGCTTTTATTTGCTAGCGAAACATTCTCTTTTCTTCTTCTTTTTAGCTTTTGATTTGTTTCATCATGCACTTTGCCTGCTCATATGTCAAAGTTTGTGGTGTTTGATCTCTAAAGGTGTCGGTTTTAAGCATCGATTTCTGTTTGTTATTCACTTTTATTGGTCGAAATAGTGTGTTTGGATAGGTTTTCTAGGTCTTGGACGGCTTGCCACTTGATGGACGGAGATGGAATTTGGGGGAACAGAAAATTGGTCGAAGGGAAATGAAGAAAGTCCTTCCTTTTTGTTTTGATTACTGATTGAAGTTTATAGTTGTTTCGCACATTGCCCGTTTGATTGTTCTTCCTATTTCCATGTGCTTCTTGGCTTTTTGTTCTGTTCCATGTGAGCAGAGTCAGTATCTTGCGGTAATTTCTCAATACACTTTTAATTTTGTTCTCTTTGGCTCTTTAGGCATATGTTGACACTTTTGTATGTTCATGCTCATTTTTAGTTTTTTTTTCTTATCTAGTGCAAGTTTAGGCTTTTTACATCCTTTACAACTACACATTGAATTATAGTTTGTTCTCTTATTAAATTTTCATAATATGAAGTTCATTATTTTTTGCTCATTATTTTAATAATTAATTAATGTCATCTTTATTATTTATGCTCATTTAATTTTATTAAGGAATATTTTTTTTTTAAAAAAATAATTAAATTAGATCAAGACACATGTATTTTTTTTTAACATAAACGCAAACATTAGATTAGATCAAGAGTTGAGATAATAACATGAACAAATAAGTTGAAATCCATTGTAACATCTAGGGTGAGGGTTTGTTAGCCAATAATCTTTCCAATTGATCCTCTTGTATATATGTACACCCAAGATTTGTTAATATCATCATTTATTTATTAATTAGTTCTAACAAAATCACATAACACATTTCTGTCTGGTTGATTTATGTCGAGTATTACTCTATTACCTTGAATGTTTTATTATAGTATTTGGTACTTGAGATTGTGTTTTGAATTTGTTGTATGATGTATAGTTTTTTGAAGGTAGGTTTTGACGTGTTTCAGGCTGATAGTCATAAAAAATGGACAAAGATTGGATGTCAAAGAATAGGTTATCACATGAATATGAGATTGGGGTAGAGTCTTTCTTGCAATTTGCATTACGAAACGCTACCGATCCCAATGAAATATCTTGTCCATGTTCAAGATGTGGTAATCTGCAGAAGAGAAATATTGACATTATAAGGGCACATTTGTGTTGTAATGGTATAGATTTAACATACCATAAATGGATTTGGCATGGTGAAAAGACTGAATACAATAACTCAATGGAAGATGAACAGAAATCTTTTGTCGAGGAACCTATTGATATGGTATATGCTGCATTTGATAGTTATGCAGAGAATCCAAAATAATTTCATAAGCTATTTGAAGATGTTGATAAATCTTTATATCTGGGGTGTACCAAATTTACAAAGTTATCTGCACTTGTGAAATTGTATAACTTGAAGGCAAAATATAGTTGGAGTGACAAAAGTTTCACAGATTTACTAAGTTTGTTTGGAGAAATGCTTCCTGATGATAATGAATTGCCTTCATCATTGTATGATGCAAAGAAAAGCTTATGTGCATTAGGGATGCATTATGTGAAAATTCATGCTTGCCCTAATGATTGTATCTTATACCAGAAGGAGCATGAGAATTTGACTAATTGTCCTGTATGTGGGATGTCTAGGTGGAAGTTGGGTAAAAAAGGTACGATAAATGGAGTTCCTGTAAAGGTCCTTTGGTACTTCCCGCCTATTCCAAGATTTAAAAGATTATTTCGGAACAAGGAGATATGTAAGGAGTTAACTTGGCATGCTGATAAAAGAGTACTTGACAGATACTTGCATCATCCGGCTGATGCGCTCGCTTGGAAAGTAGTGGATCACAAGTGGCCAGATTTTGCTGCTGAACCTAGAAATCTTAGATTGGCCTTATCAGCAGACGGGATCAATCCCCATAGTTTGATGAGTTCTGCATATAGTTGTTGGCCAGTTGTGATGATCACTTACAACCTTCCTCCATGGTTGTGTATGAAGAGAATATTTATGATGCTAACTTTGTTGATTTTAGGTCCCAAACAACCGGGAAATGATATTGACGTTTACTTAGCACCTTTGATCGATGACTTGAAAAGATTATGGGATATAGGTGTTGATGCATATGATGGATGTCGAGAAGAGAATTTCTTGCTTAGGGTTGTCTTACTATGGACAATCAATGATTTTCCTGCATATGGGAACATGTCAGGTTGTGTTGTGAAAGGATATTGCACATGTCCTATTTGTGGTGAAGAAGCATATTCGACAAAATTGAAGCATAGTAGAAAAATGAGTTATACAGGACATAGAAGATTTCTTCCTATAAATTATCCTTATTGAAGGCAAAAAAAAGCATTTAATGGGAACCCAGAGCTTAATCCCGCACCGAAACCATTAACTGGACATGAAATTTTGGATCGAGTTGAAAGAATTAATTATCGTTCGGGAAAAGCAAATGGGAAGTTTCAATTAAAGCAAGGCGAAGCTGTATCATGTTGGAAAAAGAAATCTATATTCTTTGAACTTGATTATTGGAAACATCTACATGTTCGGCATGTTCTTGATGTGATACATATTGAAAAAAAATGTGTGTGAAAGTCTGATCGGTACTTTGCTTGACATTCCTGGAAAATCAAAGGATGGAGTAGCTGCAAGACTAGACCTTGTGGAGATGAATTTGAGGATTGATTTGACACCAAAGATAGGGGAGAAGAGAACTTTTTTGCCAGCGGCTTGTTATACACTAAGGATGAGAAAAGAAAACTTTGCAAATCTTTGTTTGGAATAAAGATCCCCACAGGATTTCATCCAATGTTAAAAATCTGGTGTCGATGAAAGACTTGAAACTTATTGGCCTTAAGTCACACGACTATCACACTTGATGCAACAATGGCTTTCAGTCGCCATTCGTGATGTCTTGCCTAAACATGTTAGAGATACTATCACTCGGTTTTGTGGCTTCTTCAACGTGCTTTGTAATAAAGTGATAGATGTCTTAAAGTTGAATTATTTGCAAAGAGAGATTGTGACAGTGTTGTGTTTAGTTGAAAAATATTTTCCTCCATCTTTTTTTGATATAATGATTCATTTAACTGTTCATCTTGTACGGGAGGTCAAATTGTGTGGACCGGTTTAGTATAGGCAAATGTACTCATTTGAAAGATTCATGAAGATCTTGAAAGGGTATGTGCGAAATCACAATCGTCCTGAAGGGTGTATAGCCGAATGTTATATTGCTGAAGAGGCTGTAGAATTTTGCTCGGATTACATGTCTAATGTGCATACAATTGGGATCCCATCAAGGTATCTTCAAGTACAACTTACTAGGCCTCTATCTAGCTCAATATTACACTCAACTTGTCATGATGAGTTGCATCAAGCATATCGTTATGTCTTGAAAAATGATGTTGACGTTGATCCTTATATTGAGTAATTCTCTTACTTATTAATATTTATTGCACTGTTCTTACGTTCTACTAATTAACTTATTAGTATTCCATTAGTTAACTTATCCCTAATCTGTTCATTAGGGAGCACCTGGAATTTTTGAACTCAAGCTTTCCTCATAAAGCCAAGTCCAAAAAGTGGCAACAAGATCAGCATAACCGGACGTTAATTGGCTGGTTACGTGATCGTGTGAGAGCAGTTGGCAATTCCATCTCTCAAATATCAGAAAGATTGAAGTGGATAGCGCGCGAACCTAGCAATCAAGTGTTGAAGTACTCTAGTTATTTGATTGATGGAGTTACATATCATACAAAAGAGCGCGATGATACACGAGCTGTTCAAAACTCCAGAGTAAGCTTAGTTGCACAGACAATGCAAGTTGCTAGTGTGAAGGACAAAAATACAATTGTGTCGGATATGACTTTCTATGGAGTTATTCAAGAAATTTGGGAACTCGATTATCACAATTTTCAAGTTTCGATGTTTAAATGTAATTGGGTTGAGAATAATACCGGTATTAAAGTTGATGAACTTGGTTTCACGTTGGTAAACCTCAACAGAATTGGATTTAAATCTGACTCTTTTATCTTGGGGAGTCAAGCAAAGCAGATATTCTACATTGAAGATCCTCAAGATCCTGCATGGCATGTACCTGCCACTCCTACTAGGGATCACATGGAATACATAAATGGTGATGAGTTGGGAAATGCTACAATCCACTATCCAAGTTCTACAGGAGGGTTTATATCAATGGAATCAATGGACGTTGACAGCATAGATGAAAATGAACCATCATGCATTCGTGAAGACTGTGATGGGACATGCATTGACAATAATTAAGTGTAATCTATTGTTTAACCTGTGTGTAAATTTTGTTTGTTGATCTATTTTATTAACATATTTATTCTTATTGTAATATAACTGTCATTTGTCTTCATTCTCGCTTTATTTTCTCTATAATTTAAATGCCTAACAGGTTGCCGCCTTTTGTAGGAAACAGGGTTCTCATCATTTCTTTGTGGACGCTATGGCAGCTAATGCAAAGAGATTACTGAGAATTCAGAAGGGTAAAGAAAGTTCTTCATATTCTGCCACTAACAATAGTTGCGAGGGTCAAACTTCAATGAAATCTACAGAAACGGAGTCAACAAGAACATCGAGGGGTCGTACACGTTTGGATAGGCTTGTTTGGCTAAGGGCTCAAGGAATTAAAAAGGATGTTAGCTTCAATAAAATTGGACAGCCAGTTGGAGAATTTGCGAGTGAAATGCAAAGCTACATTGGCGTTCTCGTTCGAGAAAAGATGTCAATAACATACAAATCATGGAAGCAGGTGCCAAATGATGTTAAAGAGTTAATCTGGGAATCGGTGAATGTAAGTTAGAATGCTTTGAGAACTTAAATGAGCTCTCGAATGGTTATGTTATATTTAATGTGCTTGTTAAATTTTTTATGTGTTTTTACAGCTGACGTACAATATTGATCCAACTTGGAGGAAAGGATGTTTACATTCAGCAAATAATAAATGGCGTCAATATAAAGCTTTTCTCACTCAAAAGTTTATTTTCAGCAAGCTAGATAAACCTGATGAGTTGAAAGATCCGCCGATTGGCTATGGTATTTCACAAGAGGATTGAAGTTCCTTTGTAATAACTCGCATGTCTGCCGACTTCAGGGTAAGATTCAAAATTGATTTTAATTTTTAGAAGATAGTCCTAATGCTCCTTAGCTGATGTTCTACAATAGGATCTTTATTTAACATAGTGTGATTCATTTATTTGCTGTCAGTTTTAAAATTTCCAGTTCTCCACCTTCTGAAAAAACCCATACTAGGGGTTTTTTTATCTTACGTAAATCTACTCGATGCTAGGGTTCATACTTTTACTCCTTTCTGAAATCTTTACTTTTGTTATAACATAAAGTCGAAGAAACAAGCAATATGTTTATGAAAATGGCTTAGATAACATTATCTCTCTTTCATTTGCTTTGTTTCTTAATAGAAGAGATAATTTGTTATAACAATACTTCTAACAGATAACATTACTTGTTTCCTTGTGTAATTCTAAGGCTAAGGGTTCTCTAACTATTTGTTTCCTTGAACCTTCCATAGATTGATATTTTTTCTCTACACCACAGACACTTTGCATTAAAGTTCACATATATATATTTTGAATGTTGATAGTGAACTTAATTGATTTTAATTTTTAAGTAGAGAGTAAGTGATGAACAAAAGAATAGAAGAAGGCAGAACGTATACCCTCATCAGCTGTCCCGTAAAGGATATGCACGTTTCGCTGTCGAAATTGTGAGTATGTTGAAACTGGTGGTTTATTTTTGAATCTAATTTTGTAGGAATAGGGTATGATTCATTTTTTTTGTAGGCATCTGATTTATGTGATGATGATGATATAAATCGAGATATTGTTTGGAAGAGAGGACGAGCCAATAAGGAGGGTGAATTTGAAGGCGATGATCTCAAAATTACAGCAAAAAAGATTGTATGTGATACATGAAAGAATAACTATTTTTTATTGATTAATTTTGTTGTTAGTAACTATTTTGTTTGTCTGGGCATGTTAGGATGATTACGTTCAATAAAAAAAGGAGGGGAAGCTGCGGTTTGAAGGTGCTAGGAAAGATATCCTCACAAATGCACTAGATTCTGAAGAACATGCTGGGCGTATTAGGGGGATTGGATGTCATATTACTCCAACAATCTATTTTAATGTTTCCAAAATCTGGAATAGTCCTCTTCAGGATGGTGACTTAATCCTTCATCATCAAAAGGAGTTGTACGAGACAAAGAAGCTAATCTCAGAACAAAGTGCACGCATAGTAGAACAAGATACACGCATACAGAAACTTGAAGAAATGTTCAAAAAGGGTGGATGCGACTTTGAGTTTGAGGAGAAAGGTAGTTGCTCGGTGAAGTTACCTACCACGAGTGAGGATAAGATCAAACCAAAGAAGAATAAAATTTTGAATGATGAGGACATGCAAGTTTTAAGCAAGACTGAGTTTTTGCAGGTATATATGTATTTAATTGTGGATACTTAATATTATTTACAATAATGAGTCCATCAATGTATGACATGATTGTTTGTCTTCTAGGGTATGCCAGTTGCACTGTCACTGGAATCAAAGTCCAATATTGTGGCCTATGGTACAGTTGTTCATGCCAATGGGGATGGAAAATTACTTCATGGTGTCCCATTACCCATGAATTGCATGCGCGTCTCGATTGATGAGGTTGTGGAGAATTCAGCAAGGTTGCCCTTTCCCATTCCAAATGAATGTGGCACCATTGGTGGCGCTATAAGGACCCATGTTGCTTGCCTGCACGTTGGGTAGTGATGAAAAATGAGGTAAATTTTTGACTCATTCGGCCACCACACTGAGTACAAATTTAATTTTTCATTGGGAATTTTTGAGGACTCGTTTCAGCAACCACAAATTTCCAGTTTCTGATTTGGTCAGTGTATGTTTTTCTGGTTTTTTTCTCATTTGCTTGACATAGTTGTTTAGCTGGATTTTTCCAACCAAACCTTCTTAGATTTTGATTGAAGGTTGTACGTATTTGTTGGATAAAATTTAGTAATACAAGATATATAAGAGCTAGCACACACATGTAATCTGTACATTGAGGTTACATGCATGAACAAGAACATTGATGGTAATTGAAACCCAATTAAAGGGTTGTTCAGAAAGATGCTGAACATAAGATATAGAACTTTCCACTAACATGTTTATATTTGCAATTTGTAGAAGCCTCAAAAGAAGAAAAGTGTTGCAAAAAGAAGTAATCCTGTCTTGCCATCAAATGTGCTACGATCATTACATTTATTGTACTGTTACTCTATGCGTGTTTTGGACAGCCCCAAAAAAACTATATCAATTGTTTTTTATCATGATTTCTTTGACCATGAGTACGAACTGCTAGTGAACATTGAAGGCATCACACCTTTTTATGAGTTGGAGCCAATATCTGCTAATTGTCTGGTTGCTTACATGTGGTAAGTTTTCGTATCACTCATTTTTTCCTTTTATTTGTATTAACATACTAACATTTTTTTGCTTGAATGGAATGTTTCTCTTCAAAAAGATGAAAAAAGAAAACAAGGTCGATAAGTTCAGATTTGTGGATCCATAAACCCTTCCAGTAATGTCATATGTATCCAAACTTGACAAAAATGAAAAGACTGAATACTTGAATAACTGGGCAAGTGTGTTGGCTGATAGGCTGAGTGGTGGAACAAAAAATCAGCTAGTTTTGGTACCTCACAATGTTGGGTAAATAAATATTACAATTTCATTTTTAATAGATTTATGTCAACAATTCTGTTGAATTTATGCATTGACTATCTGTTTTGTGCATAGTTGTCATTGGATTTTGACTGTCATCGACCCTTATGTGGAGATGGTTTATTTGTTCGATTCACTTAATCATCGCAATCGTTATGAGGACTGGAAATATGTAGTGGATATGTGAGTACATATTTGTTTATTAATTAAGCATTTAATTTAATTTATTGCTCATTTGTCAACTCTTGTTGTACAAAGGAGCTTGAAATTGTTCAATTCGAACAAGCAAAGGAAAGGGAAAAAGAAGCCTATGTGGGAAGTCGTAAAGGTTTGTATATTATATATACACACATATGTTTACTTGTGATTAATTTAAAAATATTTAACTGTGCATTATTCGTTGATAATTTTTTGTTAACATAGGGTCCTCGACAACTTGATGCTAAACAATGTGAGTTTTATGTGATGAAATTTATGAGAGAAATTATTGAAGGAAATGCTACCGGTGAGAAGGATTCACTTAGCTCAATGGTAATATTTGACATATTCTCAATTTTCTCAAATAATTTCTTTTATTTGACTTTGTTTCTTCATTGCTGATTTTTTTTTACTAATTAATCTAGGTTTGTTAACAGTTCAAGAAAACAATTTACTCCAACGAAGAAATTGACGAAGTGTGATCCGAATGGGCGGATTGCGTACTAGACTATATTCATTACTAGGTATAAATTACTAGACTTCAAAAGATGGTTGAACACTTTGTCTGTGACTCCATGACTTATTGATTTTGAATCCTTAGTGTCAATAATTTGTTTGTTCACAACTAGCTATCTCCTTTGCTCAATACTTCATTCTTGCATTTCTACCATGAGCAGAATTAGCTGACATTTCCCTTATTTATTGCCTCTCTTTGTGGTACAAAATTAATAATGGTTGGGTTATGTGAGTAGCTTATTTAGTTGTTTTCGAATTATGCAAGGACTGACAATGTGGAAGTTATCTCTTTGTGAATTGTTAGATGATGACCTTTTGTATCTTATGAGTTGCTCTACAAATTTCTTGTTTGTACTCTCCTTATGGTTTTCATCTATATGTCATGACTTAATCTTGTTTTTCCTTCTATCTCACAGTCTCCATGTATACATCTTTAACGGTTTACCTAGCATTTTTCTACCGTCCAAGGAATATCTGATATCTGTTTGGATGTCCTAAATTCTGTACCTGTGTTTGTTTCATTTGCTAGTTTAATTTCCTTGTCTAATCCTATAATTTATTATTTTTTCTTTTTACAATCGCATTTAAATTTTTTACTATGTTGAACTACATACTTTGTTGATGACTCCTTGAGCATAATACTACTGTGGCAAAAGTACATTCGAAATTCATTGTTGATGATAAATTTTTATTTCCTACTTCCATCTTGTTGGACCTTGCAAGTATCATCGCGAATGACAATTATGATGCTTCATCAAGCACAACTATGTTAATCTATATGCATGTTAGTGATTGCTTGAGAATAATGAAATGAAGAACTTGTAAAGGCATTTCGTGTATGATCCATAGTATATTGATATACAAAACATCTATATACTGTAGTTTGATTTCTTAATAGTTTGCTCTATATACTTATGCTTGGACGAGCATTACAAATTACCTGTGAATTGCACGTGTATTGCAGCTAAATTTGTTAGATTTTCTCTTTGTATTGATGAAATGGGAATGAACCTATATAATAGTTTGCTCTATAATCATAACATTTAGGCATTTTGAAATCACTCCTATATCCATGTTATGTAAGAGTGGTTTAAAATCATTCTAACACTTAAAGAGTTTTAGAGCGGTTTGAACCGCTCCTAAATATATAGCTATAGAAGTAGTTTGAAATCGTTGTTATATGTATAATGTGTAAGATCGGTTTCAAACCGTACCTATAAAGTATAATAGGAGCGGTTTTTTAATTTTTACCAACGATTATGAAATCCGCTTCGATAGATATAGGGACGGCGCCGACAAGAGGAGCAGTTTTCAAACCGTTGGTAAAAGTGTAAGAGTGATTGAAAGCCGCTCTTAAAAGTCAAAAAAATCGCCCCTATACGGGTGTTTTTTTGTAGTGCTAGGACTTTCCAACTGCCTAGTGTCCACTATGATTTCTTTACCTAACCTCAATCGTGACTTTCCTACACACTCAGATAAGTTTGACAGATAACAATTTACCTTAACTTTGAACATTTACCAATTATCAATACTAAGTTTAATTATTTGGTGCTAATGCACCAACGTAACCGTCATCAATCAACAGTTTATCATTACTTTTAGTATATTTATGTTCAAATCAACAGAATCAATAGTTCTCTGCTATATCATTATTTTCTATATTTATATTCGAATCAACTAAATCAATAGTTATTCGTTGCATCACTAATTATGAGTCATCAATCAAATTTAGATACAATTAAAGAATCTAACAATTTGACCATCATCAATATATCAGGATAGACAATGAATGCCCTACAACCTCCTTGCCCAAACGGTCAATGTTTGTTTTCAAAATTGCTAGTAAATTCAAAATTGGGTGAGTCAGTCACGTGCACGGGCTAGCAGCGAAGGATGAAACGCGCGTGAGATGGTCGTAATAGGACGTTGCGAATTGTTGTGCTTCTCCTTTAAAAAGGTATGTTAAGAGGGAGAGAATCAGATTAATAAAATAGAGAATAGAGTTTAAATATAAATTACAAATTATTAATAAATCATTTTAAATATTTTTATTTTATTAAAACAAAACAAAACAAATATACAATTATTTAATAAATTTCTTTTCAATTTATATAAATTTAAAATAAAATTTTCTCTATTTCATTTTTTTCAAACTGCAGATTTCTTTTCAACAAATATATATTTGTATTTATATTTACTTATAAAAATTTATTTACAATTTCATCTGAAATTTATTTTTCTTACCGTATACTAGTCCATCCATCACCTTCTCCATTTATATTTTGAGCCATGATATGGGAAAAAAAAATCTTAAGAAAATATTCAAGGTTAAAGACAGAAATTTATGATTCACCATCTTACTTTTTAAGGGCTCTATTATTTTATGTGTCTATCTTTAAGTATTTTTTTTTTTTAATGTAAGCTAAATATATTGGAACAAATAAATTAAAGAAGATATCTTTAGTTTTGTTAGATCAAATGAAATAAAGTGACGTAAAAAAAATTGAATTAAAATTCATGAGAAAAACAACACAATTTATTAGAGCAAATGAAACTAGCTAGCTAGTACGTAGCTAGCATACATAGCAAATGAAAACACCAAACATACATAAAGTTGACTGATATCATCCATTTTATTTTAAAACACAATTAACTACCGAATTTATTTATTTAAAACAGTATTAGCTGTCACGATATATGAAGCAAAGCGAAGAAGCCCAGCCAGAATGGATGATCAGATTTTGAAATATTGACTCAATAGATGGCCAATTAATTAGGAGCCAAATAGACTCCGATCGCATTTATATACTTGCCGGACGAGCCAAAGAATCCAACAATTCGACCGTCAACGAATGGAATAGTGAACCCCGTCCCCTCGCTACCTTTGTTATTGCCAAAAGGCCCATACTCGTTCCCCTTGTTGGTTTTAAATCCAAGCTGAGTGATACAAGATTGGCAGTTGTAATTATTAATGACGGACCCAGAGATCCAGTTGATATATTCACCTTCTCCTAGCGGAATCTGCAACATTGATATGATAGTTAAGACTATATATATATATATAGCTAGAATGTTGGTACGTGCCTCATTGGTGGAATCACCGCCACTGCCGCCTGCTGAGTATGATGTCACTGAATTACCGCCCACAGAATAGAAGATCTCCAAATAGTCGACGACATCTCCTGATTTGACTACAACCTTTGTGATTAATTGGGAGTCATTGATAATGTCAAAGTTTTGCCCGTTACCTTCCCATGGCCCAACCTTAAGAGCTAAACACCGATCAAATGTAAATTGTCATTAATAGTGTAGAAACAAACTAATATATATTCTTTAATTTTCTTCAAGGAAACAAAAAAACGCCGCTTAGAAGCATCGGCTGTTGAATTGGCGTGGAAGGATATGATGTGTAACATTAGTGGTATAACTAATTAGAAGAGAATATATAATAGGAGAATATATATAGCTAGACTCTCACTGATGTTCTGCTCGCTGGATTTGTATAAGTTGGTGAAGCACTCGCTGGGTTCAGCCATGGCTATCGATCAAGGATTGGGTGGCGATGGAGGATTGAAAAGGGCAAGGAGAGGAGAGGAGAATAGAGATTATTGCATGCAGGAATGACACCCCATTTCCTTCTTTTATAGGCAGACAGACAGACACTACAAGCTGGATCAATTAAGCAAATGCATGAGATGATCATATATCTACCTACAAGCTGGATCAATTGAATACACAAGTCAACTATACATATGATTCAAGTTGCATGCTATTTTAATACTTTTATATATTAAAATACAAACTACAAGCTACAAGCTACATCAACTGAATTATATATTGTCCAGAGAATTAATGCCCAAGTCAACTATATTAATTCTTGCCGGTTTGCTTTAAATATGTCAACATACGTAACTAATTCCATGACGTCACCTAATAATCTACGCCACTTACACGACGTCACCTAATTAGTTAATTAATCAATCATTTCAAAATTAATTAATTAAAAGCATAAAAGCTACGAGAGTACAGAATAAGATTACCTATTTGTTGTATTTCAAAAATATATGTCCCGTTTATGATAGGGATTAGGGGTTGACATGAACTTAGTTGAATTTATCCGATTCTATTTCATTGCCTTAGCTTGCGTAAAAATATTTCAGAGAATTTATTAAAATTAAATTTCCTGAGCTTAAGTTTTTTGAATTGGATTGGATGAGTTTTTAGTTCTTAGGGTAGTTTAGGAGATGAACATTTTAAATTTCTTTTGATCATATGTTTCTAAGCTTATTGATATAAAATTTTGTTATTGTACGTGATGTGGTGGATCTCTTTCCCTCTTATATATGTGTCATAGTCCTGCTAACTTGTCAATCAAAAGTCAAACTTCACCCAATGGAAGATTAACTCCGATTGGATAGGACTCATATCTGACTGCCAAAGGCTCTCAGTTTTGAACTTCATCTCAATCTCAAGCTCCGTCTCGATCTCAGGTTCCGTCTCAGTCTCAGGCTCCGTCTCGGTCTCATACTCCATCTTAGTCATCTCAATCGAGGATCCAAGATTGGGTTTTTTTATTTATCTATTAATTAAGTTTAGTTTATTTTTTTATATTTAATTTTGTCCTAATTAGAAACCAAGTCTTGATAGTTAATTTATCCTAGATTTTAGAGAATAAGTCTAGTTAGTTATTTTTCTGTTTAGGTTTTTTTTTTAGAGTTTTGATAGCTATATAAACCTATGATTAGATGATGTTTAGGAACAAGTTATTTTGATATTGAATCAATTAGTTTCGCTTAAGCCACGTTACGGCTATATTTCTTTTGTTCTTTATTTCCCGCTCTTATTTTCTCAAGAAGGTTTTTTTTTAAAAACCTATTTTGAGCAACTTCTTATTTCGTTATTTTCTCTTGTTTCTTCTTAATCCCTCCATAACTTCATGCCCCAGAATAATCGATATTCTATCCGGCGTCGGTTGGTATCAGAGCTCATTAAGATCCAATGGAGGGTCGTCATGGATGTGTTCATGATCGTGAAAGGCTGGTTCCGGCTGAGGAAGCCTCACATCATGATCGTAGCACCCAAGACGATATTTGATATCTACAAAGACAAGTCACAAAGTTATCTCGACGTCTAGCGACACGAGAACGTAAAGATCGTAAGTTCCTTTATTCTCCTTTTAAAAAATCTCTAATTTCCAATTAAGAAGAGTTGTCCAAGCACAAGTTTGGTTTCGAGAAATACGGGTTCAACCACCCCACCACCTACAACTTCGAGAGAACTCCAACTCCCCAGCACCTTTACGTCCCCCCTTCCTCTCATGGCGGCGGAGACAACCATGAGGATACAGACCTCGACAACATTGATTACGACTAGTCCTACTCTCTCGATCATCCAATCGCAGGAGGCAGCGAAGACGACAACAAGATTGAATTATTCGGTGATCTAATTTACGACGAAGATGAGATCGAAGCACTAGGCGAACCGATATTTGATGATGAAGTTCATGAGGTACTTTATGTTGATGACCATGAGATTTTGGTCTTATTTGAAGATCCAGTTTGTGTCGTATCGGAGTACAATTCGAAGAAAAGGGAGACTATGGATGTTGAAGACATTATTTTGAACTCGATGACGAGTTCTTTTCAACCTGGGGCGTCTGATGCACGAGCATCCAGTGACACAGTCATCTCGTACCATCCAACATTGCTATGTTCCCCTTGGAGCTGTTACAAGAAGAAAATAAAGCTACCAACTTTCCTTTTGAATCTAGAAGAAGGACGATCGAGACTACTTACAAGGAAGATGATGAGTTCGTGGTCTCCTGACGTGGTTGCACTCTATTCGGAGTCTGGACGAGATGAAATCCCTTTAAATTTGTGTCTCAAGGAGCACGAGTTCAAGTGGACTGAAGTGGCTACGACTAGTTTTCAACTGGTGAAGGAAAAGATGACCGAAGCACCCGTTCTAGCACTTCTAGAGTTCACCTTCACGGTGAAGCATCAATCCGGGAGTCTCAATCAGGTTGCAAATGCTCTAAGCCGTCGTTCTTCCCTGCTTACTGCAATGAGCATTAAGGTTGCCGACTTTGGATCTTTCTCATATATTTATGTTGCTGGTCCCTCTTTTGGCAAGATATTTCAGGAGGTAACTAATGAGCTTCGCAACGACTTTATTTTGCACAATGATTATCTATTTCGTAAACTATGATTATGCATTCCAGACTGTTCCTTAAGGCAACACATTATCAGTGAATTACATAACAAAGGACACTTTGGCCGAGATAAGACATTAGCCCTCATCTCTTCCGACTTCTATTGGCCCAAGCTAACCAGTGACGTAGCTCATTTCGTGAACCGTTGCTTTGTCTGTCAACAATCTAAGGGAACCCTCATCAATGTTGATTCTATTCTAGTTGTGGTGGACCAATTCTCCAAGATGGCTTACTTTGTGGCATGTAAAAAAACCATGGATGTTGTTCGGATTGCCACCCTCTTGTTCAAAGAGATTGTGCGTTTACACGATATTCCTCAAACTATTACTTCGGATCATGATATTAAATTTGTCAGTCAAATTTGGAAGACTTTATGGGAAAAGCTAGGGATAAAGCTAAACTTCAGCAGCACCTATCACCCTCAGATAGATGGTCAGACCAAGGTAGTGAATCGAAGCTTAGGAAATCTTCTGAGATGTCTCACAGGAACTAAACTGAAGCAATGAGATCTAGTTTTACCTCAAGTAGAATTCGCATATAATAGATCAAAGAATAGGACCACTGGTTTGATCCTTTCGAAGTTATTTATGGACGAAACTCATCCGGGGTACTGGATTTAGTCCCTATTTCATGTCCCAGACAAACTAACCCCAAGGCCGAGGAGATGGTCGAGCATCTTTGGGTTATTCATGAGCATGTTAAGCAAGCTATTCAAGAAAGCAACATCGAATACAAGATTAGGGTAGATCGGCATCGACGTCAGGTTCTTTTTGACAATGGTGATATGGTTTGGGTTGTATTAACTTGTGACTGTTTCCCTGTTGGTGAATACAACAAGCTCAAAGATCGAAAGATTGGACCTTGCGAGATACTAGAAAATATTAATGGCAATGCCTACAGATACATCCACCCTAAACTTGAGGACGAGTTCTCTTCATCTCCAGGCGACTGATGCAAGAGAGGATCCAAGATTGGATTTTTTTTTAGTTATCTGTTAATTAAGTTTAGTTTATTTTTTTTATATTTAGTTTTTTCCTAAATCATAGGAACCAAGTCTTGATAGTTAATTTATCCTAGATTTTAGGGAATAAGTCTAGTAAGTTATTTTTCCGTTTAGGTTTTTTTTTTGAGAGTTTTGAGAGCTATATAAACCTATGGTTAGATGATGTTTAGGGACAAGTTATTTTGATATTGAATCAATTAGTTTTGCTTAAGCCACGTTACGGCTACATCTCTTTTGTTTTTTATTTCCCGCTCTTATTTTCTCAAGAAGGTTTTTTTTAAACATATTTTGAGCTATTTCTTATTTCGTTATTTCTCTCTTATTTCTTTTTAATCCCTCTATAACTTCACACCCCAGAATAATCTATATTCTATCCGGCGTCACCACTCTATACTAATGTCGCTTTCTCTATCCTTTAAGTAGGTTTATGATGTGTGCAAACCGCAAGCGCATGGCAGTGTCGTTAAGTAATAAAATATCAATCCACAGGGACTATTGATTAAGAACTAGCTGAGTTTGTAAAGTAATTTATCTAAACGATCGTGATGGTGTGTGGTCACAAGAATGCTTAAGAGAACAAGAGTTTAGAGAGAGGGAGAGGGAGAAGTGATATAATCAATTAGGAGGGAAGTGTTAGTATTAGTCCGTAGTAGTACAAATTATGAGATGATTGATAAAGCCACTTTTTGTATCATATTTCATTAATTAATAAAAGACAAAGTTGGTTATTATATTTACTTCAGTTCAGTGCCTAATGAATAAATATAATAATGTGATAGGGTAGTAGATTCTAGTATGCAATATATCAATTGGTTTAATTGTTAGTGGGATATTATAAATATATATAGAATACTACTTTTAACTATTCCTACTCAAGTATTAACATATAATGACAATATTAATGCGTTGAGACTAGCATGTAGGTCAATGGATAATTTAATCTCACAAGTCATGGATATGAGATATCAGGTTGACACATGAGTATATATTAGAGAATATGTACTGAATGACCCAACATAAGAATGTTTCATGAATCATTGTATTATTGTCATAAACATTCTCATAGTAACTATTAATATGAATAGTCCTTAGATCTGAAGTCACTATGGTTCCCTATATAAGGAGTAGTATACTTTGGTATCGACAAATGTCACCTATAACAGGGTGAACTATAAAATTGATTACTGGGAGGGATGTAAGTGATGTAGATGAGATCTATTCTTTCCATATGATGGAAACGATATTTGTGGAGTCATTGATTAGGACACAAGAATGCATGGTTATACTTAAATTAGTCAATATGAGATATTGGGTTTATTTGATTGAGTGTGTCTACTTAGAGATCAAGAAACACAAAGATTGATAAGAGGATGACACGGTCTATGCCTCATTGATCAATCTAGAAATCAAGGATAGAATTATTGAATCATGTAAGATAATAGAAATGAAAGATTAGGTTAGATCCCGATTTTCTTGTCACTTGGGTGGCAATGATGCCTTGCTAGATGTTACTCATTGCTTATGTATCTAAAACGATTTTAGAGATATTGCCAACGCTACGAGAGCTTATTGGGTCACATATAAAGAACATATTAATTTGGAGATGAGTTCATATGATGGATCATTGGATTAAATCTAATCCGAATTAGACTCATTGAGTTAAACTCAATTGGATCCAACTATTGAATTGAGTCCAATTTGAATTAGACTTATTGAGTCAATTTGAATTAATAAGGGTTAATGAGTCAGACTCATTGAGTGAATTGGTCAATTCGAATTCACCAAGGAAGAGGAATGGTCAATTTCGAATTGATCAAACATTATAAGAAGACCAAAAGACATATTGGATTAATGGAGTATTAATGTGAGTTAAGACAATTGATTAAATGAATACAAAAGGGGGTTTTGATTCATTTTTGGTGAATGACACTTGTATTCATGAGAAAAAAATGAGGAAAAAGAGTTTGATGGAAGAGAGCATCATGAGAGAGGATGAGGAGAGAGAAAATATGATGAGAGAGAATAAAGAGAGAGAAAGTGTGTTGAGAGAAAATAAAGAGGGAGTGTGTGTGACGACAGATATTAAAGAGAGAGAAAGTGTGATGAGAGAGAAATCAGGAAAGAGAGTGTGGTGGAAAAAAAAAGCATGATGAGAGATGATGAGAAGAGATAAAGTATGATGAGAGAGAAAATATTATGAGAGAAAATGAAAAAAAGAGGAATTTACCAAAAGGCGTACTTAGGCTTTTAAATTTATCAAAAGGTGCATACTACTTTAGTATTTACCAAAGGGCGCACCTTTTTACAGTGCTCTTCCTATTTTACCCTCCTTACAAATTTAACTGATTTTCTTTTTCTTTTCTTTGTCATTTCTCTCTCTTCTCTTTCCTACTATGCATGCAACGTATCTTCTCTTTCCTATCCTCTTTTTTTTCTTTTTTTTTTCAATATTTTTTTCTCAAACCTATTATAGGAGATCAGACCCACGTTGGACTTAATATCTCTCCATATTAGGCCCAATGTTGGCTTGATATAGGGAGATATCAGGCCTAACAATAGGAAAAAAAGAAAAAAAAAGGGAAAAAAAGAAGAAGAGAGATTTAGGTTTTTCAAAACCTCTGGTCCACCACTAGGAATATCGAAAATGAAAATGGAGAGCATATTTAGACTCCTTGCAATTTTAGAAATCTACAGGACCTGAAATGATTGCAATCTGAGGTCTTTAGGAAGATTAGTGGGTTTTGATTGAAACTCACTGATCTATAAAGAGACCTCATATTGCAGCCATTTCAGGTTCTGTGGATCTCTAAAATTGTAAGAAGTTCAAATATGCTCTTTATTGTTATTTTTGGCATTCCTAATAACATATCAGAGGTTTTGAAAAAACTAAATCTCTCAATTTCTTTTTTTCCCTTTATCTTTTTTTCTATTATTGTGCCTGATATAAAGAGATATTAGGCTCACGTTCGGCCTGATATCTCCCCATATCAGGGCCAATGTAGGCCTAATATGGGGAGATATCAGGCCCAACAATAGAAAAAAAAGAAAACAGAAAAAAAAAAACAGATTTCGGTTTTTCAAAACCTCTAGTCCACCACTAGGAATGTCGAAAATAACAATAGAGAGCATATTTGAACTACTTGTAACATCAGAAATCCACAGGAACTGAAATGGGTGCAATCAGAGCTCTCTAGGTCCATCAGTGGATTTTGACCGAAATCCACTAATCGACCTAGAGATTTCAAATTGCAGCCATTTCAGGTCATGTGGATTTCTAAAAATTGTAAAAGTCTAAATATGCTCTCCATTATTATTTTTGACATTCCTAGTGGTGGACCAAATGTTTTGAAAAATCTAAATCTCTCTTTCTTACTTTTTTTTTTCTTTTCCCTTTTTTTTTTGTTATTAGGCCTGATATCTCCCCATATCAGACCCAATGTGGGTCTGATATGTTGGTGCAGTGGGGCTGACAAGAGGGGAGGGGTGAATTTCCTGCAAATAAAAAAAATACCCTCCTCAAACCTTCAACTCTAAAATAGCAACAATAAAATAAAAACTAAATAACAGAAAAAAGAAAAAGAGAAAGGAACTCAGGAATTTGACTTGGTTACAACCAAGAGCGTTGTTAATCCAAGGCGGTAGAACAGCGCACTATGAATCTCCTTCTCTGAAGGCGGAGAAGCCTTTTACACACTTAAAGAGCTCAAGAGTTGCTAGGAAATTGAATACAAAGTTGAATAAATAATTCCTAGCTCCTGGGGCCTTTATATAGCTCCTGGAAAGTCTATCTCGGGTCTTGAGGGCGCCTCCAAAGAGGTTGAGGGTGCCTCCAGCCGAGGCATCGGATAAAACTTTATCTAACTGTGAAACAGTCAAGTAGACTGGGTCGAGGGCGCCCTCAAGGCAATGAGGGTGCCCTCAAGCCTGTAGGCAGCGGAGGCACCCTCAACATTTCGTTGAGGGCACCTTCAGCTTGCTTTCTTCAACTCCTTTTGACTCCTTTTCTTCTTCTGAAGCTCCGATTGGTTGGGTGATTGCGGCCAACCAAAATAGGACTCACCTGAACCCAATTTCTATCATTCTCCTCGAGCAGGCTTCCGTCCCGGCTTCTTGTCCCTCGAACGTCATGCACATTCTTCTCGTCCAGCGGTGTACTCTTCCGCAGCTCTTTCGTCCTTCAGACGCATCGAGCCCGTTGGCTCCCTTCCCGTGTCATCCTTCTCGCTAGCTGCGTCTTCTGCTTGACTTCCTGTGCTCCAAAGCTCATGCACACTTAGACACAAGGATCAGTAACAAACAGGACCTAACCTAACTTGGTTGATCACATCAAAACAACCACGGGGTCCAACAATCTTCCCTTTTTGATGTGCATCAACCCAAGTTCAAGTTAGGGAAAAAAGGAAAAAAAAAATAGGCAAGCAGTAATTTAAAGAAATTACTAAAGTAACCTTTTAAGCATAAAGATTGCAATAATAGAATTTGCAACACTAAGTAAAATTTTTTTTTTAAAAAAATATTAACTCCCTAAAACTCCCCCTACTAGATTAATAAAAAACTTAGGGGGTACATAACTTTTGGGAACTTTTCTAAGTTGTCCTATTTTTTATCTTCTCTTTTTTTATCTTTTTTTTTCAATTTTTTTCTTAAACCTATTATAGGAGATCATACCCACGTTGGGCCTGATATCTCTCCATATCAGGCCCAATGTGGGCCTAATATAGGGAGATATCAGGCCTAACAGCAGGGAAAAAAAAGAAAAAAAAAGAAAGAAAGAGAGATTTAGGCTTTTTAAAACCTCTGGTCCACCACTAGGAATGTCGAAAATGAAAATGGAGAGCATATTTAGACTCCTTGCAATTTTAGAAATCTACAGGACCTGAAATGATTGCAATCTGAGTTTTTTAGGAAGATCAATGGGTTTTGATTGAAACTCATTGATCGACAAAGAGACCTCATATTGCAGCCATTTCAGGTCCCGTGGATCTCTAAAATTGTAAGGAGTCCAAATATGTTCTTTATTGTTATTTTTGACATTCCTAATAACAGATCAGAGGTTTTGAAAAAACTAAATCTCTCAATTTCTTTTTTTCCCTTTATCTTTTTTTCTATTATTGCGCCTGATATGAAGAGATATTAGGCTCACGTTGGGTCTGATATCTCCCTATTTTAGGCCTAATGTAGGCCTGATATGGGGAGATATCAGGCCCAACAATAGAAAACAAAGAAAAAAGAAAAAAAAAAAGAGATTTTGATTTTTCAAAACCTCTAGTCCACCACTAGGAATGTCGAAAATAACAATAGAGAGCTTATTTGAACTACTTGCAACATCAGAAATCCACATGAACTGAAATGGGTGCAATCGGAGCTCTCTAGGTCCATCAGTTGGTTTTAATCGAAATCCACTGATCGACCTAGAGACCTTAGATTGCAATCATTTCAGGTCATGTGGATTTCTAAAATTGTAACAAGTCTAAATATGCTCTCCATTGTTATTTTCGACATTCCTAGTTGTGGACCAGAGGTTTTGTAAAAACTAAATCTTTCTTCTTTTTTTTTTTTCTTTTCCCTCTTTTTTTGTTAATAGGCCTAATATCTCCCCATATCAGGTCCAATGTGGGCCTAATATGTTGGTGCAGCGGGGCCGGCAAGAGGGGAGGGGTGAATTGCCTGCAAATAAAAAAAATACCCTCCTCAAACCTTCAACTCTAAAATAACAACAATAAAATAAAAACTAAATAACAAAAAAAAAAAAAAAGAGAAAGGAATTCAACAATTTAACTTGGTTACAACCAAGAGGGTTGTTAATCCAAGGCGGTGGAACACTTAAAGAGATCAAGAGTTGCTAGGAAATTGAATACAGAGTTAAATGAATAATTCCTAGCTCCATGGACCCTTTATATAGCTCCTGGAAAGTCTATCTCAGGTATTGAGGGCACCTCCAAAGAAGTTGAGAGCGCCTCCAGCCGAGGCATCGGATAAAGCTTTATCCAACTGTGAAACAGTCAAGTAAACTGGGTCGAGGGCGCCCTCAATGGCCTTGAGGGTGCCCTGAGACAATGTGGAGGGTGCCCTCAAGCCTGTAGGCAGCGGAGGCACCCTCAACACTTCGTTGAGGGCGCCTTCAGCTTGCTTTTTCAGCTCCTTTGACTCCTTTTCTTCTTCTGAAGCTCCGATTGGTTGGGTGATTCCGACCAACAGAAATAGGGCTCACTCGAACCCAATTTCCAGCCTTCTCCTCGAGCAGGCTTCCGTCCCGGCTTCTCGTCCCTCTAACGTCGTGCACATTCTTCTCGTCCATCGGTGTACTCTTCTGCAGCTCTTTCGTCCTTCGAACGCATCGAGCCCGTTGGCTTCCTTCCCATGTCGTCCTTCTCGCTAACTGCGTCTTCTGCTCGACTTCCTGCGCTCCTAAGCTCCTGCACACTTAGACACAGGAATCAGTAACAAACAGGACCTAACCTAACTTGCTTGATCACATCAAAACAACCACGGGGTCCAACAATCTCTCCCTTTTTGATGTGCATCAACCTAAGTTCAAGTTAAGGAAAAAAGAAAAAAAAATAGGCAAGCAGTAATTTAAAGAAATTACTAAAGTAACCTTTTAAGTATAAAGATTGCAATAATAGAATTTGCAACACTGTAAATTTTTTTTTTTAAAAAAAAAAATTAACTCCCCTAAAACTCCCCTTAAACTTGTACCTATCTCTTCCTCTTTGATCACACAAAAAAAAAAGGGATAATAATTATTAAGTAAAAAAATTTCTGAGTAAAAATCCAAGTTTTAAAATAAATCATATTCAAAATAATTTCTAAGTTAAAACAAATTTCTTAAGTTTTTGCAAACATAAATATTTTGGAGAAAAAAAATTTAAGCAAGAAAATTTTCTAAGTAAAAGAAAAAAATCTAACTTAGGTAATTTTTTAAATATATTTTTGAGAGATTTCCAAAAAATGTTTTAAAAAAACTTGTTAAAGCATTATCTAATTTCGTGCTTTATCAGTAAGTTAATTAAACATTTTATTTCAATATTTTGGCTTCCAGCCAATGGCAAGGCAATAAGGCTTCTTGGTTATTGGAGTAACAATCACTTTCTTAGACAAAACCTCATAAAGAAATTAACTGTTTAAATTTTCTAGCTGAAAGCGCTAACTTACAAAAATTTAATCTAGAAAAGATTTTGGAACCCAGTATAAGTTCCTTCCTACTGGATTAATCAAAAACTTAGGGGGTACATAACTTTTGGAAACTTTTCTAAGTTGTCCCTGATGTTTTCTAATATACTAATTCAATTTTCCATAAATTCTAAGTTTAATTTTGAAAATTTATTTAAGCATGCATGATCATTTTTCAATTTTTTAATTTTCAATTTTTCATTCTCTGATATTAGATTATCGTACATTTCTAGAGGACATGCTTTTACTAAGTTTAATTTTAACTCGTTATTTTTCTTTTCTAATTTAACTAAATATTTAGTAAAAACTTTAATAAACTGAAAGGATTACTTGGGAGTTAGAGCACGTACTTTACTTAACTCAATTTCTGATGTTCCTCCTTCATTACAACTATCTTTTGATGATTCTCCGATCCTCTTTCATCTATTCTCATTTCTGAATTTGTCTCACCTTCTTCTATTACACAAGTCAACTATTACTTGTTTATTTTCATAATGTGTGCATGATCCAAGTTGCATGCTATAGATATATTTTAATACTTTCATAACGTCACCTTATATTTTAATACTTTAAACGTCACCTTTTATTCTTCTTGTCCATCTTTACATGCATTATGACTAGGGGCGTAAACAAATGAATTGATTCGGTTCATGAGTGTTTTTTTATTGACTTAAAATATATTTGATTTATATTTGAAATTATCAAATTCAAACTGAGCTCGAATATATTCAAATATTTTTTTCAAGTCGAATTCGATCCTATACTATTTTATTCGATTGTACACAAGCCGTTTGCGAGCTGAACTCGATCAAATTCTAATTATTTTTTACACAATTTTAACTTAGATATATTCAAACTAAGGTTCAAATATTTCGAACTGAATTCGACTTCAAGTCATTTCAAATTATAGTTCAAATATGTTCGAATCAAAGTTCAACCAATTTGAATCGAATTTGAGCTCGGATTTAATCTGAATTGAGCTCAAGCCAAAATTATTTGTATTTTTGAGCTTTGATTGGAACTTTGAATATCATATATATTTTTCAAACTCAAACTCAAATATCAATATTTTCATATTATTCGGCTAGATTCAATTTGTTTGAATACCTAATGATGACAATTAGGGGGTGTTTGGTTCTTTCATAGGAATAGGAATCGGAATGAGAATCATTATATTGTGGAATGAGAATGAATATGAGCATGAATATCACTTTTAAAAGCAATGTCTGGTTAGTTGCATATTTTCTATCGGAATAAATCAAAATTTCCTTTTTTACCCTTAAAGAAAAATAAGAGAAAAAAATTAGATGTGAGAGAAAGATGAATGTGAGAGAAAAATATGATTAAAGAGAATGATGAGAGAGAAAGTATGATGAGAGAGAAAGTGTGATGAGAAAGAATGAAGAGAGAAAAAGTGTGATGAGAGAAAATGAGAAAAGAGAGTGTGATTGGAGAGAACATGATGAGAGAAGATGAGAGAGAAAATATGATGTGAGAGAAAGTATGATGGGAGAGGATGAAGAGAGAGAAAATATAATGAGAAAAAATGAGAAGAGATAGTGTGATGAGAGAGATTGAGGAGAGAGAAAGTATGGTGAGAGAAAAAGTATGATGAGAGAGAAAGTGTGATGAGAAAAAAGAGAGCAGTGAGTATGATGGGAGAGATTGAGGAGAGAGAAAGTGTGTTGAGAGAGAACGTGTATTGAGTAAAAAGGAGGGAGTGTGACAAGAGAGATTGAGGAGAGAGAAAATATGATGTGAGAGAAAGTGTGATGAGAAAAAATGAGAAAAGAGAGTATGATAGGAGAGATTGAGGAGAGAGAAAGTGTGATGAGAAAAAAAAAGAAGGAAGAGAGTGCAATGGAAGAGATTAAGGAGAGAGAAAGTGTAATGAGAAAAAAAGGGGAAAGAGAGTGTGATAGGAGAGATTAAGGAGAGAGAAAGTGTGTGATAAAATGATGAGAGAGAAAATATTATGAGAGAGAACAAGGAGAGAGAAGTGATATGAAAGAAAAAAATATATATATTTTGATATTCGATATTAATGGAAAAAATTTTAGTTTTAAGTCAAGGGTATTTTTGGAATAAAGGAATATTTTGATTGATGAAAATAGGGTAATGACTCATTGAAGGGGAGATACATGGGAATGAGTTATTATCCAATTTCAAAGATTCATTCCCTTATTTGTATTCCTATTCCTATAATCCAAACATTAACAATGTCAATCAATGATTCTCATTCTCATTTCCCTATTACCCTAAACCAAACGCCTCCTAAATGTATATGTTATCCGAAGAAACTAAGCAGATTCAATAATAATAATGCGGGGATGATAATGACATTATTAAATGACATGTGCTGAAAATTTGATATGAAGAGAAGGTAATGTTAAATGGCTAGAATTTATCCGTTAAAAATGATATATTTTTTTTTATAATTTTTAAGGTTATTATTAAGGATGTCCAAATAATATTATATTTTATGAGTCGATAATACATTCTTTCCCATTTATTTTCACATTTAGTTTTTTTTTAAAATAATATTTATTAATAATATTTAATTAATTTTTAGTCATAAATTTATTTGTCAACTGATCAGAATGTCAGGTAGATTTACCGTTAAAAGAAGAGAAGCTGCCCTTAGGAAAACTCTTTTTCTAATTAATAGATGCCCGAATTCAAGTTCGCACACAGCACACAAGATGGATCAATTGGATTGTTAATTTGGATAGATATTGAAAAAATCAATCTGATCCACTAGTATCGCCACATTAATTATAAACATCCAATTCTTAAAATAGTGATTTTTTTTATAATGACAAATTATCCGATCCACGCACTAGGATCAATTAAATTATTCTATTGCATGAGCATCACAAATGAGTTGAACCGAGCAAGCAAATGAGATGATCTACGATACAAACTACACGCTGCAGGATCAACTGAATTATTGTAATGTGCAAATTAACTATTAATTACTTCTTTTTTTTTGTTCTTATAATGATTCAAGTTGCATGCTATTTTAATACTTTAATAATCTTATCTTTTATTCTTCTGGTCCCTCTTTATATGCATGCATGATGACAACCAAAGGTATATCATGGGAAGAAACTAAGCAGTCCCCTTAGAGCGGTACGATGATTAAAATATGGAGTATTATTATATGAAATTTTGGGATCGAAATTTGATGTGATTGAATATAATCTTCTTCATGTTTTGATCATTTATATTAATGATTAATAGTCATTTATAATTTATCGTGTTGACCTAGGGGTGATTTATCACTTTTTGTCACATGAGAAGAAACTAAGCATGACGCAATAATAAAATAAGTACTATAAGTTAATGATTGTCGATATGACACGTTGAAAGTTGGATATTTAGAAATTAGTGGTATTTTTTATAAGACTAATGAAAATATTAGTCGGTTTAAAAACTTAGATAATAAAAATAAATAATAAATGCCCGAATTCAGGTGTGAACACAAGATGAATTAATTGGATTGTTTGGATAGATATTGAAAAAGTCAATGATCTGATTTTATAATTAACTTTCATTTTGAAAATACTGCATGTGCATAACAAATGAGTTGAATCGGTAAGCAAATGTGATGATCTACCGCACAAACTACAAGCTGAATCAAGTGCATTATTGTCCGAAGAATCTGCAAATCAACTATTATTTTTTGTTCTTATAATGATTCAAGTTGTTTTTTTAATACTTTCATGACATTATCATTTATTTTTCTTGTCCCTCTTCACGTGAAGAAAATGGTACAGTTGTTAGGATCTTGTGAGTAAGAGCGGGTGAATAACTTTAGTCACTTTATTTGATCGCATGCTCGTCGTTTGAATATACAGTGGAAAACTTGATTCAAACTTGATCTCATATGCACAACATCTTGGTTTTACTTAGTATCCGTCTCTTAGGACAACTAATCCTATAGATCTATCAAACTAGTTCTATACACTGAGAATGTATTGAAGGTGTTGGTCGAACCTGTTGGTCCTTTGACGGCCGGCTACAGAGGGATGAATAGCTCTAAAAAGACATGAATACCCTTTATCTATCTTCAGACTCAGTTAGGCAAACACATGTATAATAACAAAATGTAAATGCATAAATTAAAAACAGAGGCAAGAGAGTTTACTATGTTTGCAATCAGATGATTGCTAATCCTAGACAAATGAAGCTCACTAAAATCTCCTTTGGGCTGAGTAGCTTCTTTACAACTTACAAAAATAGTAGAACATAAAGAATTAGTTGGCTTGCTGTCCCTCCTTCCAGCATTTTGATATTATATAATTTATTGAAAAGCAAATCTCGCTTACTTACCTTGGTATCTGATGTACCCTCGTGTAGTTCGATTAGCTTTTCCCACAACTCCTTTGCACTTGAGAAAGATCCTACTCTGTTGAGTTCCTCCTTTGTCAGGCCACATTGGAGTATCCAGGTTGCCTTTGCGTTCGCTTCTACTTTCTTATTAGGGATGCGTCATAGTTCTCGCATGGTATTAATTTGTGGGTGCCGCCAAGTGGGAGTTCGAGGCCTGTCTTGGTGATCATCCAGACTTTGAACTGGGTTTGCAGGTACGACTCCATTCGGCCTTTCCAGTAGCCGAAGTCTTCGCCGCAGAAGAGCGAGGGACGGACTGTGCTGTAGCCTTCTTGTTGGGCCATTTGAAAACTTGCACACACAAAAATAGGAAAAGATCTGTTCCAAGACTTGGTCTTGGATTAGTAGTGCGGGATGTATAAAAAGAAAACGAACTCGAGTGGTGTTGTACCAACTTCGAGCAAAAATTGATTCGAACGAAGAAATAGATCGGAATATAGCAATTATACTAATTCTGATCGACTCTGAAAAATTGAAAAGACCACGATAAAATTTGCTTGAACGGTGGTTTCACCTATTCGTAGTGACCCCGCTCTGATACCAATTGTTGGATCGAGACCGCGCTAGAAGGGGGGGGGGGGTGAATAGCGCTCGTGGCTAGTTCATTCGATTTAAAACGTATCGAGTAATAAATGCAGCAGAATAAAATAGAAAATAATCACAAACACAAGTTATTTACTTGGTTCGAAGACTAGGGCGACTCTTACTCCAAGGCGCACGCTCGTTGAGCGTTTACTTTGGGCAACAACTATAATAGCGTTAAAGTGTTTACAAATGAAGTACAATCAACAGTAGTAAAATATACCAACGACAAACAAGAAATAGCAGTCTTGAAGCTCCAAGTCGTCGGCGTCAGGTTGAAGCTTTCTCGAAACGTTCTTTGATCAGCAACATAAAGAATATCACTTGGAATTGTTGTTGATTTTTAGCTGCGGGTCGAAGAAGCCTTAAATAGACTATTGAGGGCACCTCCAAGTCCTCATGGAGGCGCCTCAAAGGCGAAGCTTTATCCCGATTTGAGTGCTGCGATGAGTCTTCGCTTACTGCCCATTATCCACCTAGAGGCGCCTCCATCAACCACTGAGGCGCCTTCAAGCCAGCGTCCAGGGCGCCTCCAAGTCCCATGGAGGCGCCTCCAGCTCCTCTGCGCAGCTAGCTCACCTTTGCATCTCCAAGCTCCATAGAGGGCGCCTCGTGTAATGTTCATCTGAGGTAAAATGTGCACTTTAGTCCCTACAAAATATGTTAGTCCACAAAACAAAAACATACCCTGCAAGACAAAGTTAGCACCATATAAACATAATAAATTAAGTAATCGACAGTCACCGGACTGTCCGATTCTGACTTCGGATTTCTGAACGGAAACCCTAGGTCGAACCGACACCTACTTTTCCCTCTTCTAGGGAATGCGTCCTCACCTACTCCACTCAGGAGAGCATACCTAATGCTAGTCCGGTCCTCCAGGCCGTCTGAACTTTCTGCTTAGGGTTACCACCTCCTAGGACTTAGGGTTACCACCCCATAGGATTTCTCCTCCACCTAGGGTTTCCACCCCCTAGGACCTAAGGTTGTCGCCCCTTAGGGTTTTTCTTTCACCTAGGGTTACCACCCCCTAGGACCTAAGGTTACCACCCCCAGGGTTTTCCACCTGCCTAACTGCAGTTAGGACTTTCCTGAAAAGCTCATTCAAGCACATTAGATAACAACTAACCTTAACTTTTAATCCCTTTGCCATTATCAAAACTTGGGTTTGATCGTCAGATGCTTCCCACACCAACAAACTCTTGCTTTGTTACGAACATTATTCTTTAATTTTTTTCAAAAATCGTTCTAATGGATACATCCATTTGTACTACACATGACCAACTATTTATGCCTCGTATGATAAATGTACTAGTAGATGTTCCATTAAATCAAAGAAACTGGGTGAAAATATATGCTCTAGCTTACATAATATGAGAGGAATGTCTGTTTCTAATTAAAGCATATCATCCATTATAATACAGCTCACTGTCAAATCTTGAAAAAATAGACTAAATTTTGTGAGTAATTGCCAAACATTTTGAGGAAGTCAGTTATGAAAAGTTACTGGAATAAGTCTTTGCATGAATACATGACAGTCATGACTTTTCATTTCAAACATCTTTAATCTGTTCATATCTATGCATCGAGTCATATTTTAGGCATACCCATCGGAAAATTTATTTCTTTCAACCAATTACATAAAACTTGCTTACCATCTTTGTCTAATGTATAACAAACATTTGGAAATATATTAGTTGTTTCATTCTGATGCAACTCTAATCTATTGACCAGTTTTTTAATTCCTCATGTGATTTTGTAGTGTCTTTAGTTCTTCCAGGTATATTCATCACAATGTTGAAGATATTATCGAAGAAATTTTTCTCAATATGCATGACATTTAAATTATGTTGAATAAGTAGATACTTCCAATACGGCAGGTCCCAAAAATTATTCTTTTTCTTCGAACCATACTTGCGCATCCTAACAATATATTTATTTATCTCATCGGAACCAGATTGAGATACTGGTAAAAATCTATAACTGTCTATTTGCTTAATGATTTATTCACCTGAAGCATAGATTGTTGGAGGAGATTTTCTGACTACAATAATTTTTAGAATTTTTTAATTTCACCTGAAAGGGTGATCAACTGGTAAAAATTTACTGTGATTATCAAACCAAGATACCTTCTACTGTAAGATAGTGAAAACACATCAGGCTCTATTATGCAGTGTGGGCATGCTAATTTACCAGTCGTGCTCTATCCCGACATCATTGAGTATGCTGAAAAATTACTGATCGTCCAAAATAATGCAGTATGCAATCTAAAATTAATTTTACTTGCAACATCATAAGTCACCGACCCTACATTCCATAATTCATTTAACTCGGCAATAAGAGGTTGCAAGAAATCATCTATATTCTCATTGGGATGTGTTGAACTAGGAATAAACACAGTAAGGAACATAAATTCATCTTTTATGCATATCTATGGCGGTAAATTGTACAGTGTTAATATAACTGGATAAGATTAATGTTGTTGCCCCAACTAACCAAATAGCTGAAATCCATTAATAGAAAGTCTCAATCTCACATTACATGGTTCTATTACAAAAGAGGGAAATACAACATCAAGATGTTTCCATACAGGGGATTCACAAGGATGACACATTGTACCTCCATGCTCATACTCATGATGTCATATCATGTGGCAAGCTGTAGAAGTAGATGCATACAAGCGTTGAACTCTAGTAGTTAACAGAAAATAATACATCACTTTCCAAGCAATTTTTTTATTTTTCTTCCCTAGTATGTGAGTACCATGCTTATAACAATGGTGTGTACAGATTTTGCATTCACTCAGTTCACTATCTTCATTCTAAAATATTATGCAATTGTTTGTACAATAATCAATCTTCTCTACAGGCAAACCTAAACCTCTACCAATTTCTTTGTACTGCAAAAACTATTAGTCATTATGTTATCAATAGGAAATAACTCTGACATCAATTGATATATGTCATCGTAACATCTTTCTGAAAAATGATGTTTTCTTTCTTATTCAATAATTTTGTAGTAGCTAATAGTTGGAAATGACCAGAGGGAATGTCTTCCCACACTTCTCTTTCACTAGCTTTTAACATTTTATATAGTTGCTGATATTCAGATGTTGGTATTTCATCTATATTGGAATAATCAACTGTAGCATTTATCGCATCATGAACCAGTGATTGCATTGTAATATCATTAGTTGATGATTCAGGCATAATAAAAGTTGTGCCAGATAACTAATCATCAAAAGTCCCAATGGGTTCAAGCAAATATAACTCTCCATGATAGTACTAATTGTAGTAATTTGGTACAAAACTATTTCTACATATATGTGTTGGATCGTGAAAGTCGATAGAGGGGGGGGGGGGTGAATATCGATTTAAAACTTTTGAAAAGAGTTAAGCGCAACGGAAAATATAAGAGAAAAGAAAGAACAAAGCTAACATAGTTCGATTTACTTGGTTCGAAGCCTGTGTCGACTCCTACTCCAAGGCATGCACACGAGGGTACTTTCGATGGGCAATTCACTAGCAGTTCATAAATTATTATAAATCTAAGTACAAGAAATGCTTTAAATAAAGAATACCGACAACCAAAAGAAATAAAAACGAGGCACGTTGTCGGAGGAGCTTTCGCAGCGTCGCAGGAGCGCAAGAATGCAGATTGTGAGTTCTGAGTTGATGATTTAGCTCTAGCCTTGACCCTTCTTTTATAGGTGGTTCGGGGTGCCTGGATCCCTTCCAGATGCCCTGGTGTGACGTAGCAGACCCAACCAGCGAGCTCCACGTGTCGACGTCGCGAGGTGATAATTTTTGCACTCCGGGCGCCCGGATCACTTTTTCTCCAGGAAGTCCTTCTCCTGCAAGAAATGATTAGTCCGAGACAAAGTACAATTTATATTACCCTGCAAAACAAAGTGTTAGCATAGTTTTAATCAACAAGCAGAGTATTAATTAGATTCCGTCTCTCCGAGACCGGAATCTAGTCAAGATCTCAACTTAGAGTTCCGAAATGGTTTTAAGTCGGATCGATGCCTAAGTTCCCTTCCCGAGAACGCGTCCTCACAGTCACTCCCCTCCAGTGACTTACCTTTACTTACCTGCCAGACGTCCGGTCAGCCATTCGACCCGTCTGGACTTCGTGCCAACTATCTGGTCAGCCCGTCGACCTAGCTGGACTTCGAGCCAAATGTCCGATCAGCCCGTCGACCCATTTGGACTTCGTGCCAGCTATCCGGTCGGCCCGTCGACCTAGCTGGGCTTCGTACCAGACGTCCGGTCAGCCCGTCGAGCTGTTTGGACTTCTCATGCACACTCGGTCAGAGTGTTAGATCACAACAAATCTCAATTTTATCATTCATCAAAACCTGAGTTAGATCGTTAGTGCTAACCGCACCAACAATCTCCCTTTTTTGATGGAATGACAACCTAGTTAAGTTAGTGTAAAAGAAATACAAGTAAAAAAGCTTTTAAGTTAGTTTTTAAATTTGGTATTTTTAGTTTTAACTAACTTAACCACCTAACCCTCCCCCTTTGGCATTCATCAAACATGAACATAGATCAAATAATCAGAATTGTAGAAAAATGAAATAAAGAATACAGCTAAAAAATTCTAAGAAATAAGATCAAGTTGACTTGGGGAAGTTTAAATTTAACACATAGTTAATTTAGCTTTTATTTCTTAAGCTTTGAAAAATAACTAAGTTTGAAAAGATAGCTATTTTAACAACATAACTTTGTAGATTAATTTTCAAAAGATAGTTTTTGCAATATTGAAGCTAATTTTTCAAGTTAAGGCTAAAGTTAAAAATTTAAATTTTCAAAACATAAGTTCTTGAACTTGAGACAGTTTTATAAAGATAATTTTACAAATGTGAAATTTTCAAAATCAAGTGAAGTTTAATGTTCAACATCAAATTTTCAGAACTAAGTAGAACTTAATTTTTCAAAATCAATTTTCAACACTTACTTTGTAAAATAAATTTGCAAAATTTAATATTATCTGATTTTCAATTTGAAAAATTTAGTTTTAAACTAAGTATGATTTAATCTTTGACACTCAGTTTTCAAAAACTAAGTTAGATTTAATTTTTAAAAGCAGCTTAGTTTTATAAGATTTAGTTTTCAAAAATAGATTTAAGAGATCTTAAGAAAACCATTTTTCAAACCATATTGGGAAATATTTTTAATAACGGAAAAATAAGTATTTAATTAATTCCTCCCCCTGAGCCTGACATTTAAAACTAAACAATTGTCTAACCAATTTGTTATTTACCAACTATCAAAAGATAGCAGCTTTCACTTGGTTAGTCAGATTAAGTTAATTATAATCAGTTAGTGTTTGACTAAACTGAATAATTTAATCTGATTAATATCTGGTTTGTATTTAACGTCCGGACTCATGTCGATGCACTGAAATAAGTATCTTAAGTCCAGACAATTTACATATGCATCTCACCCCTTTCTATGTTTGTCAATCACAAGCAAGGTAATCCTAGAGTGTTGGTGAGATGCTCAATTACTAGCCCTATAGGTACATGCTTTCTAAGGAATTTGAACCAGTCTAAGGCTAAAACTATTTTTCAAAATTCTAAAATTAGGAAAGTTTTGAAAAATAAAAACAATTTTAATCTAGAATTTAAAACAATCATTTTTTAAAACAATTTTAAAATTCTGAAAATCCTAGTCTATTAAGCACATTCCTAATTCTCTACGTAGATTGCTAAATTCACTCTCAGGGAGTGGTTTGGTGAAAATGTCAACTAAATTTGACTTGGACTCAATGTACTTGAGTTCAGTGCCACCTTTAGTAACATGATCCCTGATAAAATGGTGCCTAATTTCAATATGTTTAGTTCTTGAATGATGCATAGGATTTTTTGTTAAATTAATTGAACTAATATTATCAATTAAAACTTTTACATTTGTAAGGTTCAAATTAAAATCTTTTAGGGTGTGCATGATCCATAATAGTTGTGCAACACACTCTTCTATAGCTATATATTCTGACTCATTTGTAGATAAGGCACCACAATGTTGCTTTCTACTAAACTAGCTGACAAGTGATGGACTTAGTAGTTAACATCCACCACTTATGCTTTTGCGATCTAATTTACATCCGACATAATCTGAGTCAGAATATCCTATCAAGTCAAAGTTGTTGACTCTAGGATACCAAATTCCTACATTTGTTGTTCCTTTAAGGTATCTAAAGATTCTTTTGACTTGAGTTAAATGAGATTCTTTAGCATAGGTTTGGTATCTAGCACACATACTAACTGTAAATAAAATATATGGTCGAGTACCTATGGCACTCCTATAGTATTTTAAATCAACTGGTTTTCCATTGGGGTCATCATCTAAGATTGTGTTCACTACCATGGGTGTTTTTATCTCTTTAGTATTTTCCATTCCAAATTTCTTAAGTAACTCCTTAGTATATTTTTGTTGATAAATGTAATTTCCTTCATTTGTTTGTTTGATTTGTAATCCTAAAAAATAGGTTAATTTACCTACTAGACTCATTTCAAACTCGTGTTCTGTTAGGCTTGTAAATTCATCTAAAAATTCTGAATTTGTTGAACCAAAGATTATATCATCTACGTAGATTTGGGCTATAAAAATATCTTCTTTTATTAACTTAACGAATAAGGTTGGGTCAATTTGACCTTGGTTGAACCCTTTAGAGATTAGGTAAGAAGTTAGTCTTTCATACCATGCCCTAGGTGCTTGCTTAAGTCCATATAAAGCTTTCTTCAATTTATAAACATAGTCAAGGTGTTCTAGACTTTCAAACCCAGGTGGTTGTCCTACGTAGACTTCTTCTTTTATTAGTCCATTTAGGAAGGCAGATTTAACGTCCATCTAATAAAATCTGAATCCTTTGTGGGCTGCATAACTAAGTAACATTCTAATGGACTATAATCTGGCTACTGGGGCATAAGTCTCATCATAGTCAAGTCCTTCTACTTGACTAAACCCCTTAGCAACTAGTCTGGCTTTATTTCTAGTAATTTCCCCAGTTTCACTTAATTTGTTTCTAAATACTCATTTATTTTGTCCAAAACTTCATTACGCTCAAATTGAGCTAGTTCTTCTTGCATAACTATGACCCAGTCTGGGTCAAGTAGGGATTCAGCTACGGTTTTGGGTTCAATTTTTGAGATTAAAGATATTTGACTTAGATTTCTAAAGGATGACCTAGTTTGAACCCTTAGATCTGGGTCACCAATTATTTGATCAGTTGGATGATTTGGGTTAACTCTTATAGTTCTAGAAGGTTGACTCTCTTGAGGTTGTTCTTCTTCTTCATGACTTAGGGGTTGGTTGGTTTCCTTCAGAATTATTATTTTCTTCAACAAATTCAATTGGTTGTAGTTGAGTTTGTTCTAGGTTTTGTTTGGATTCTTCAAATTTCACATTGATAGTGTAAGATACTGTAAAATTTAATAATAAACATTATTGGATGAAAAATCTTATTGGATTTTTCAGGAATTTTTAGAAATTTTTCGGGAATTAAACAGAGTCTGTATGACCCGTTTTGAGGGGATGTATTTGGGGTACAGAGGAAGCATGTTTGGAATACCCAATTAAAGTGAGATTTGATTGAGGAATTAACTTAGGGGGTGTTTGGTTGATGAGTTTGGGAATAAGGGAATGGAATGATAGTAAAAGATAGTATTTGGATTGTGGGTTTGGGAATGATATTTTGGAAATGATTACTAGATTTATGGGAATCAACCAAACCCATATAACTTAATGGGTTTCATTTCCATTCCTATTCTCATTCCACCCTACTATCAAACTCATACCCATAGTCATTCCTATCATTTAACCAAACACCCCCTTAGATTTAAATTATCTAAACCTAAGTAATATATGTTAATTAAACCTAATTTACATCTCTTATACCGATCATTTCCCCATACTCTTCCCCAATCCCGATCCCAAACCTTTCCTCGCGTGCACGATGCCGCCACCGCGCCAATCACCGGGAGCTCACCGCCAGCAGCAACCCTTCCTCCGTGTGCTCTACCGACGCTCTCTCCTCCCTTCCCCTCTCTCGCGACTCTACCCTAGATCGCCAACTACGCCTCCTCACGCCACCACGACGCCGACGGAGAGGCTTTTTCCTCCGCGATCTTGCCTCGCCCGACGCTGTATCCTAGCACGTAGCCGCTCCTACACCGGAGTTGATCATTTGTCGCCCTTCGTGTGAGGTTGGATTGACGACGCCGGTCGTCGCCTTCCTATTCTTGGCCGCGGACATCAAGCCATTGCTAGGAGTCGAGCACTCGATTTCACCTCTTCAGCTGATGCCCTAGTCGTCAATCCACAACCGACCGGGTGTGCTGGATATCTGCTGGAGGTCGCCGATTGTGTTGGATCTGCGCTTGACATCACCACTGCTTTTCGATACCTTAGTGTGGTCACCGATTCCCTCTGTCATAGATCGACACCAAGGTGGTCGGAAAGGAAGCTGTGGATCTGGATTTGTGGTGAGTGTTATAATGTATTAGATTAACAAGATTTGATTCATGTTTTCTTTGGATGTTAAGATTAGGTGTATGATCGATCTTTGTAGCTTCGGCAAGGATTGGACCACTGGTGGCTAGCTGTAGCTACCAGATTTTTCTTTTCGGCCATCCTTCTACTTGCTAGGATTGGTGTGGGACTCTCCTCTTGCTTCGACTGGAAGCTCTCAGCCAGAACTCCCCCAAACCACGTTGTATCTGTTGGTGCGGGAAGCATCCGACGATCGAACCTAAGTTTTGATAATGGCAAAGGATTTAAAGTTAAGGTGCTTTGTTATCTGACAGCTTTTGCTGAGTGTTTCAGGAAAGGCCTAACTGCGGTTAGGCAAGGTAAAACCCTAGGGGGTGGTAACCCTAGGTCATAGGGGGTGGTAACCCTATGCGGAAAGTCTTGGCAGGTCGATGGCTTCAGGCAAAAGTCCTAGGGGGTGGTAACCCTAGGTGGAAAGTCCTGGTGTCACGAACCAGGTGAAAGTCTGGACTGGCCGGTGAAGCGGATGTTCAGCAGAAAGTCCGGAAGTATCGAGTGCCGAGCAAAAGTCCAGTCGATCTGGAGGATTGGCAGCAGGTAAATCTCCCGAGTGGAGTAGGTGAGGACGCGTTCCCGTAGAGGAACAATGGCGTCGGGTCGACCTAGGGTTTCGGTTGGAAACCCGAAGTCAGACGTTCGAATGTTGTCAAATCTTTTATTCATTATGTTTGTGCTAACTTTGTTTTGCGGGTATGTGTTTGGGACTAACACATTTTGCAGAATAAAGGAGCAAGTTACAACTCGGATGAGCAATGTCCGAGGCGCCTCCATGGAGCTTGAGGCGCCTCGGGTGCAAGGCGCAGCAGACTGGAGGCGCCTTGAATGGAGTTCAAGGCGCCTTGAACCGAGGTTGAAGGCGCCTTGGATAGGTGGCGCTTAAACCCGATAGAGTTCGACCAGGTCCGTCTTGATCCACGCGGGTGACTCGGCTCGTTCAAGGCGCCTTGGTGAGCAGGCGCCTTGAACCCCCTTTATAAGGGGTCTCGACCAGCAGCTTCAGAACGAAACTTCCAAGCAATCCTTGTGCTGCGTGCTGCTCATTCAACGACCCTGAAGTGCTGTTACAAGTCCACGACGACCAGGAGCTTCGAGATTACGATTCTGTCGTCGGTATACTTGTTTTTAATTACTGTACTAATTGTAAATCTTGTACTCCTTTTTCGTACTTATAAGTGTTGCCCACCGAAAGCGATCAAGGATCGCGGGCCTTCGAGTAGGAGTCGACCTAGGCTCCGAACGAAGTAAAACTACTTGTGTTCTTCTGTGATTGCATTCGTTACTTCCGCTGCGTAAATTTACTTTGATAGTTTTACGATTCCGATAATCGAACAAATAGCCGCAAGCGCTATTCACCCCCCTCTAGCGCGTCTCGATCCAACAATTGGTATCAGAGCGGGGTCGTTTTGAATTGGTGCAACCACCTTTCAAAACAAATTTTTCGCAGTTTTTTTTGTTTTCGGAGTCGAATTAGAATTTAGCCTTATAGCTATATTCTAATTTTTGTTTCCCTCGAATCGACTTTTGCTCGAAGTAGGTGCAACACCACTCGAGTTCGTTTTTATTATCCTTTACTCTCGCACTACTAATCCAAGACTCAGTCTTGGAATAGATTTTGTTGTTTTTGTTCTTTTAGATCTAAAATGGCCCAACAAGAAGGATATAGCACCGTTCGTCCCCCACTATTTTCCGGAGAAGACTTCGGGTATTGGAAGGGGCGAATGGAGATATATCTGAAGATCCAGTTCGATACCTGGATGATCATCAAAACAGGACTGGAACTGCCAACTAGTACCGACGGTAAGCCTACACCCTGTGAAAATTGGGAGCCAGCATTTATCAAAAAGGTGGAAGCTGACGCAAAAGCCACCTGCACCATCCAATGTGGTCTTACCAAAGAAGAACTCAACAGAGTTGGCCCATTCTCTTCTGCAAAGGAGCTCTGGGAAAAGCTAATCGAACTCCACGAAGGCACTGGCGACACCAAGGTAAGTAAAAGAGATCTTTTACTTAATAAATTATATAATCTAAAAATACAGGAAGGCGAAATGGCGAGTTCTCTTCACGCGAGAATACAAGACATCCTTAACTCTCTTCACGGAATTGGCCAGAAGATAGAAAATCGGGACGTAATAAGGTATGCCCTAAACTCGTTTCCAAGGAATACATTGTGGGCATCAATGGTAGATGCCTACAAAGTTTCCAAGGATTTATCTTCTTTAAAACTAGATGAACTTTTTAGTGAATTTGAACTTCATGAGCAGACTAATGCACAGCCTACCGAGAAAGGTATTGCGTTGGTTGCAGGTACAAGCCGAACCCGGGAACCAAGAGCACGACGGAGAACCGAACCAGCATCGGAAGCTGAACCAGACTCTGATGATGAAGAAGGTGACATTACAACCGAGCTGGTAAATCTCGTGAAAAAGCTCTACAAGACGAAAGGATTCGACAAAAGAGATCTAAAGAAGGCAGTGAAATCAAAGGAAGGCCCACAAAATACAAAGATGAAGTTTGAAGTTACATGCTACGGGTGTAACCAAAAAGGGCACATCAAAACCAACTGCCCTAACCTGAAGGAGATCAAAAAGCAAAGAAGGAAAAAGGTCCTTAAGGCAACATGGGACGAATCTTCATCAGAGGACGACGACGACGAGCTCGAACAAACGAGTCTACTCGCATTAATGGCCCGGGACCAAGTCGTCGAATCCGGATGCGAGAGCGAGTCTGAGGCAGAGTCCGAGCAAAGCCACGGATCCGTATCCGTTTCTGAAGGACCAGACCCCGCTGTAAGTATCTCCCGGTTGAACAGTTTAGTTAGCTATTTATTGCGCAAATTAGCTAAGTCAAACCTGAAAGTTAAGTCACTTCTAAAGGAAGTAAGTGTCCTTAAAGAAGTGGCTGACACCAAACCCTTACCTGACCAGAGTCAGACTGAATTTCCAACTCAAGTTCAAAAACTTGAGGAAGAAAATTCAAGTTTAACAAATAAGGTAAAGATTTAGAAAATACCTTAGAACGGTTTACTTTGGGCTCCAAGAATTTGGACTTGATTCTTGGGACACAAAGAGCCGTCTACAACAGAACTGGGTTGGGATACAAAAGTAAATATAGATCTTATTTCTCATTAATAAACAAACAAAGTATTAAATCAGTCCAAGCATGGGTCTCCAAGTCTAACTTGGTCAATCAAGTTGGACTTGGCCAATACTG
The DNA here is from genome assembly GCF_018446385.1 of Zingiber officinale. NCBI lineage: Eukaryota > Viridiplantae > Streptophyta > Magnoliopsida > Zingiberales > Zingiberaceae > Zingiber > Zingiber officinale. The sequence continues at coordinate 153,940,718 of NC_055989.1, forward strand.
GGTTCCGAAGGATCAAATATACTACCTCGATCGACCATATCGAGGCCATGATCCAGGGGGAGCAAAAAGAAAGACAATCCTAAAAATTTAAAATTCTAAAATCTAAATTGAAATTAAAGTTAAATTCAAAATTCGAAATTAAAATTAAAAAATTAAATTCAAAATTCGAAATTAAAATTAAGAATTAAATTCAAAATTCGAAATTAAAATAAAAAATTAAATTCAAAATTCGAAATTGAAATTAAAAATTAAATTCAAAATTCAAAATTCAAAATTAAAATTAAAAATTAAATTCAAAATTGAAATTACAAATTAAAGTTAAATTCAAGATTCGAAATTGAAATTCAAAATTAAATTATAAATTCAAAACTCAAAATTAAAATCAACTTCAAAATTAAGTTATAAATTCAAAATTCGAAATTAAAATTAAAAAATTAAATTCAAAATTCAAAATTAAAATTAAGAATTAAATTCAAAATTCGAAATTAAAATTAAAAATTAAATTCGAAATTGAAATTAAAAATTAAAGTTAAATTCAAGATTCGAAATTGAAATTCAAAATTAAATTATAAATTCAAAACTCAAAATTAAAATCAACTTCAAAATTAAGTTATAAATTCAAGATTTGAAATTAAATTAAAATAAAGATGGAGGATCCAGACTCGCTGGCACCCCCAACTAAACTACCCGGCAGGGTAACTGAACCTAATCTACCCGAAATGGGTAAAACAAGAGTAGATTACCCGGCAGGGTAATTAAGGTTAGATTAAAACGGACTAAGGTTAACTTGAACCACAGTACTGGTGAAGTTTTTGGATGATAGTACGTTAGAGAAACTTGGGCATCGCATGTCTAGGAAGATATGACTTCGACCTGGTGCATTTGGCCAAGTGGAACTGACCGAAGCTACCCTTAAATGGATCCTGACTAGTTAGACCAAGGATTGGTATTAAGTTCAATGGGTAGGACTATTTGGAAAACCTCAAAGGCATGGTTACTTTAATGAGCTCCTTGTGACTCACCATAGCCCAGAAGTTTATCCAAAGAATGCTTACTTGTTGAACCCAAAGCCAAATCTGAATCTAACACAAAGTTAAACCAAAACTCCTGAATTCAACAATAAATCATCTCACATCAATCATAAGATTCCCTGATTAAAAATTTAGATCGGGTGAGATGACTAAGTTTTAAAACTCAATTTCAAAATTATTTTAAAAACTAAATTTCAAAATTATCTTTAAAACTCAATTTCAAGTTATTTTAAAACTCAATTTCAAAATTATCTTTAAAACTCAATTTCAAAATTATTTTAAAACTCAATTTCAAATTATTTTAAAACTCAATTTCAAAATTATTTTAAAAACTAAATTTCAAAATTATCTTTAAAACTCAATTTCAAAATTATTTTAAAAACTAAATTTCAAAATTATCTTTAAAACTCAATTTCAAAATTATTTTAAAACTCAATTTCAAGTTATTTTAAAACTCAATTTCAAAATTATCTTTAAAACTCAATTTCAAAATTATTTTAAAACTCAATTTCAAATTATTTTAAAACTCAATTTCAAAATTATTTAAAAAAAAAAAACTTAAATTTCAAAATTATTTTAAAAACTTAAATTTCAAAATTATTTTAAAAACTTAAATTTCAAAATTATTTTAAAAAATTAAATTTCAAAATTATTTTAAAACTCAATTTCAAAATTATTTTAAAACTCAATTTCAAAATTATTTTAAAACTCAATTTCAAAATATTTTAAAACTTAACTTCAAAATTATTTTAAAAACTTAAATTTCAAAATTATTTTAAAAAACTTAAATTTCAAAATTATTTTAAAAAAAAACTTAAATTTCAAAATTATTTTAAAAAAAAAAAACTTAAATTTCAAAATTATTTTAAAACTCAATTTCAAAATTATTTTAAAACTCAATTTCAAAATATTTTAAAACTTAACTTCAAAATTATTTTAAAAACTTAAATTTCAAAATTATTTTAAAAACTTAAACTTCAAAATTATTTTAAAAAAACTTAAATTTCAAAATTATTTTAAAAAAAAAAACTTAAATTTCAAAATTATTTTAAAACTCAATTTCAAAATATTTTAAAACTCAATTTCCAAATATTTTAAAACTTAACTTTAAAATTATTTTAAAAAATTAAAAAAAAAAAAAAAACGCGTGAAGCCTATCAGAGGCGCCTCCCATCAAAAGGAGGCGCCTTAGCAAGCGTCGGGAAAATTCCCGCCGCTTCATCTTAAGGCGCCTCGTATCAACCCGAGGCGCCTCCAACTTATATAAGGGGCCCTAAACCTTGGTTTAAGGCGCCTTCAACACCTTATATCAAAACGAACAGAAGCTTTTCTGTTCGTTTTCTGTCGACGCCGAGCACGCGATACTCGTGTTGTTTCCTCCCAACTAAGGCGCCCTCAACCGGTTTTTTTCCCTCTCTACGTGACAATGCCTCCTAGGTATAATCCTAATCCCTTCCGATCAAGTTTTACTTAGAATTTTTGCTTATTTCTGTCAATTTTTGGTAAAATCGTTCTAAATAGGAAACGCCGACATGTTGATCTTAATCCAGCTAGAATTCCATCAGCAGATATCCGATTCCCGACTATACATCTTAGGGATACCTTTGCTAATTACATCTTTGAACCTATCAAGCCTAGATATGTGAACAAGACTTTTTATACCCAGTATTGTCAACCAACTATTCAAATGATAGAGTACTATCAACTAGATCAATTGGTTTACTGCACCGATACAGTAAACCAGGAGTTATGTGCACAGTTTTATCACAATCTTGAGAGGATTGATGATAATAGGTACAGCACCAGAGTTTCTGGCGTGGACATTGAGCTTACTCCCACTCTGCTACGCACCACCCTAGGACTTAGGGCTTCTGAGTCTACCTTTCTATGCTACCCCAGTAGGGATCTGCCATTTGGCGATCCTTACTCCCACATTACGTTAGATACTATCTATACGTATTTCCTCGGGGGAGAGAGACCTACTGACTTGACTGAGTTCAGGTCAGTTACTCTTCGGATTCAGGACTACATGATGTATAGGGTCCTGACAGCATGTATCCTACCGATCTTATCTCGGGATGTCCCGAAGATGAGATCTTCACACTCATTCTTTTTGTATGCCCTGTGTCATCGATTTGACATCGATATTGCCCTGCATATGTTCCAGAACATTATCTGTGCATCTGGGACAGTCACCTCCAAGATAGTCCACATGCCCTATTGTCATATTCTGACACGTTTCTTTTCGACGATAGAGGGTATAGATGTGACCAGAGGAACAGTCATTCCTCTTACTATATATGATGAGCTAGGGTCCCGTAGTTGTAGACTGGCCAGTGCCGATATCACAGCTGATGGAGTTCTAGCGTGGATAGGACGACCACAGCAGGCAGCTGCCCCTATCGCTCCAGCAGCCGATGATTTACCAGGCGAGGGAGAGGAGTGGGCTGATTTCTTAGTTGAGGATCTTTTCGCGGATCCTTCCCCGTCTGCCATACCATCCACCTCGGCTGGACCTTCGACCTCTTCCTCACTCTCCGTCGAGGACAGACTAGCTCGACTCGAGGTTGAGTCCATCCAGACACGACGGATAGTTCTCTCTATTCGATCCGAGATGGCTGCCGGATTTACGTCCCTCCGTGACGAGATACGACGGCTAGGTCAGCCAGCACCTGAGCAGCCCCATGATCCTCCAGCTAGTTCTCCTCGAGCAGATGATCCTGCTATTTGATATGACTCTGTTATGCACTATTCTGTGGATTATTGTCTCACTTGTTTAGACTCCCTTATTCTGTGGATGTACTTATTTGCATGCTTATTCAGTTTCACAAAATCTGAGTTTACTTATCACTCATTCAAATTCTAGGTAAAATAGTTTTCAAAACTCCAATTTTGTTAGATTTCCAATATTTGGATCTAGCCTAAGTTTTCCCCTAGAAATCATGTTCCCCTAGATTAAAGCCAGAGCATCTCACAAACACCTAGGTCTACCTTGCTTGTGTTTGAAAAAAAAAAAACTTAGAAAGGCGTGAGATGCATAGGGTACAGCCTGGACTCAGGAATGCTTATATCTGTGCATCAATATGAGTCTGGGCGTTAAACACATCATAAACATTAATCAAGTTAAGTTTTCCAGCTCTAGCCAACTCTAACTGGACCAAATGGACTTAATTTGACTAACCATGTGAAAACTACTGCCCTCTCGGCAATCAGCAAGTAGCTAAAGGTTAGACAATTGGGAAAAGTGTGTTTCAATTTGTTGTTTAAGCATGATTGTACTTTAAGGTTCTAATCAAATTACTTTACCTGATTATTTTAAAGGCTCTGATACTTAATCAAATTAAACTCAATAATTTAATTTGACTCATGCTTGGACTAGAAAACAAACTACTGCTACTCCCTCTGTCTTAAAACTAAATATTTTTTCTTTTTCTTCATAATGAGTATTCAAAACTTAATTACAGTTTTTTCAAAAAACTTGTCCATGTCATTGAGTATTCAAATATTTTCAAATCTAGTAAACTTTTTATAACGTTTTAAAGTTATTTTTTTCAAGTGACCTCATATTTTCATTCAAGTGACCTCATATTTTATAACCTCTAAGCAAATCCTTTTATTGAAAATTCAAATGCTCATATTTTCAAACTTAATTAATTTTAAGACTATTTGAACTAGACTTAGTTAGATTGTACTCTAAACTTAGCTATTTGGCAAAATATTCTCTCAATACAAATCATTTTGAAGCTGAATATATAGCTAAGTATTTTCAAATTTGGTAAATTCCAAAACTCAAAAAGCTAAGTCGGTTTTGCTAAGAAGAAATTTGTTCTTTTTCCCTCTTTTGAAAATTTTCCTTCAGAAAAATACAAATCTACTCTCAAACTAGTTTATTTTTGATATATGGCAAAGGGGGAGAGTAGGTAAATTAAAGTTAAAGGAAAATTCAAAGCAGAGAGTAGGTAAAGTAAAGTTAAATTCAAGTATTTAATAAAAGGAGGGCTTTTATTAAGGGGGAGTCTTATATTACAAAGTTAAAAGTTTCCAGCTTAACTGTTATTGCATTTGAAGTTTATTTACTTAACCTTGGTTAACTTTATGCAGTTATTACATATGTTGTTTTTCTTAACTTTGAATTACGTGTTGCCATAATCAAAAAGGGGGAGATTGTTGGTGCGGGAAGCATCCGACGATCGAACCTAAGTTTTGATAATGGCAAAGGATTCAAAGTTAAGGTGCTTTGTTATCTGACAGCTTTTGCTGAGTGTTTCAGGAAAGTCCTAACTGCGGTTAGGCAAGGTAAAACCCTAGGGGGTGGTAACCCTAGGTCATAGGGGGTGGTAACCCTATGCGGAAAGTCTTGGTAGGTCGATGGCTTCAGGCAAAAGTCCTAGGGGGTGGTAACCCTAGGTGGAAAGTCCTGGTGTCGCGAACCAGGTGAAAGTCTGAACTGGCCGGGGAAGCGGATGTTCAGCAGAAAGTCCGGAAGCATCGAGTGCCGAGCAAAAGTCCAGTCGATCTGGAGGATCGTACTGGCAACAGGTAAATCTCCTGAGTGGAGTAGGTGAGGACGCGTTCCCCGTAGAGGGAACAGTAGGCGTCGGGTCGACCTAGGGTTTCCGGTTGGAAACCCGAAGTCAGACCCGGACAGTTCGAATGCTGTCAAATCTTTTATTCATTATGTTTCTGTGCTAACTTTGTTTTGCAGGGTATGTGTTTGGGACTAACACATTTTGCAGGAACAAAGGAGCAAGTTACAACTCGGATGAACAGTGTCCGAGGCGCCTCCATGGAGCTTGGAGGCGCCTCGGGTGCGAGCCAGGAAAAGGCCAGCGCAGCAGACTGGAGGCGCCTTGAATGGAGTTCAAGGCGCCTTGAACCGGAGGTTGAAGGCGCCTTGGATAGGCTGAAGGCGCCTTAAACCAGATAGAGTTCGACCAGGTCCGTGCTGATCCACGCGGGTGACTCGGCTCGTTCAAGGCGCCTTGGTGAACAGTGTAAGGCGCCTTGAACCCCCTTTATAAGGGGTCTCGACCAGCAGCTTCAGAACGAAACTTCCAAGCAATCCTTGTGCTGCGTGCTGCTCATTCAACGACCCTGAAGTGCTGTTACAAGTCCACGACGACCAGGAGCTTCGAGATTACGATTCTGTCGTCGGTATACTTGTTTTTAATTACTGTACTAATTGTAAATCTTGTACTCCTTTTTCGTACTTATAAGTGTTGCCCACTGAAAGCGATCAAGGATCGCGGGCCTTCGAGTAGGAGTCGACCTAGGCTCCGAACGAAGTAAAACTACTTGTGTTCTTCTGTGATTGCATTCGTTACTTCCGCTGCGTAAATTTACTTTGATAGTTTTACGATTCCGATAATCGAACAAATAGCCGCGAGCGTTATTCACCCCCCCTCTAGCGCGTCTCGATCCAACAGTATCAACCAAACAATATGGTTTTGGTCAGAAATCAGAGATTGACTTAGGGGTAAGTTGTTGGTTTAGAGGTTATGCATTAGTAATTGGTTCTAATGCTCAGCTGTAAATGTATTGATTTTGTTTTAGGGAATTTGATCCCTTATTTAGTACTAATTTAGGTGATTGTTTGGTTATCAGTGGCCAAATGGTTTCGGCAATGAACCTCTTCAGTTGAGAGTTGATGGAGAAATCATCTAATTTGGATTTAGAGCTCTTGATTTGTGATTATACCTCAAGGTAAGTGTTCTACAATGAGGAATTATGATTCTTCTTAGTAGTATGTTACGCAATTAGGTTTTAATGGGTTGTAGGGTTTTGTTATTCTTGCTTAGATTTATTAGTGGTGAATAGATGTAATGATTTAATCCATATTGATATTAGATTAGGGATTGTTTGATTTAAGAGTTATGAGTTGGATAATTGAAGTGTGTTAACAAGAAGAGTTAACTAATTGAATTAGATTAATTCATGAGGAGATTTGATTAGTGTGATGATTGTGGATTATATTTGGATTTAGAAAGAGTTGGATTAAGGATGAACTTATCATCTACTTTGGTTTGGATATTTAGGTGGAATTAAATAGGGTTACTTAATCAACGTAGGATTAGGTTCTGGGTTATATATATATATATATATATATATATATATATATATATATATATATATATATATATATATATATATCATGTGATCGCAGGACTTGGATTCGGGACGAGTGTCTCGACGTGGGATTTCTGGACATGATCTATTGTAGGGATGGTCTGGTTGATTGGATTACCATGCTGATTGCGTATATGATGTGGATCGTACGTAGGTTGGTATGTGTTATAGGAGTCATCATGTTGACCGTACATTTACATGTTGTATGTACACACGTACTTGGTTATGTACTTTTGGAGGAGTTGTATTGATTGTATGTTTGTGGTTTATACACGTCTCTGATGTGTTTATTACTGGAGGATACATATTGATTGTACTTATGTTCTGTGTATATGTGTCCAGTGGGATTATTGGAGATTTTTGGGTGATTATACGTGTGTAGTTGTGTACATGTGTTTGGTGGGATGTGTGGAGGTATCATGACGATTATACTCATGTTGAGGGGTACTTATGTGAATTTAGAGGTTGCATGGATGATGACAGTGGTTGTATCATGATTATATATATATCATGTTCATCATTCATTGCATCTGATGACTAGTCTCCCTTGTGGTTGAGAGGGTCGTCAGTCGTTTATAGCTATACATTCAACCACTGATGGAGAGTGGTAGATAGGAGTGGAGCTAGTCCTGTCGCGCTCATTCAGTCGCTCAGTGTTCTGTCAGTCTCGATCACTCTGGAGTAGTGAGTCTTGAGGGTACAGTAGTCAGAGGGCTTGAGTTGTGAGTGGTCAGAGACCCTTAGCTATGTAGTTAGATAACTACTTAGCTGACTGTCCGCTTCGGCCGCTTATAGCGGTGCATGTACTAGAGGCTAGTACGGTTTGTCAAGGACTCAAGCCTCTCGGCCATACAGGGGACGTGGTGTTTAGAGAAGTGGCGGGAGTGACCATGGAGCATGCATGCACATTTGCATATAATGCACGGTGCATCTGTGGAGATATATTTGCATACATGCCTAGTAGATACTAGTTGCATGTGATTGTGATTTGTTGCACTTGTTTGAGATATGATTATTGCATATGGTTGTCGTGCTGTATACATGTTATTTATTTTACATGTATATGCAGTCGTATCTATATTTGTACAGGTGTCACGAGTAGGTCTATTGCAGATCTGGTGAGTTTACTGATCATTGTACCATTGGGTCGATTCCAGATTGGGTATGTACCTATCATTATGTTAGTTGTGGTTTGTACAGTCTGTATGTCAGGTTATTATGTCAGATATGTTTAGGTGCATTGTTTATGATAGTATGATCATGTTCTTTATTCCCTACTGAGACTGTATACTTTTGATCTCTATGTTTATTTGTAAACCATGCACTATCCTGTCTATTACCCGCTGAGTTATCTATACTCACCACCGCATATATATCTTTATATTTTCAGGTAGATGGTTGGAGTGTCGCTCAGAGTATCCTGTCTTCCGGGTCCTACGTCACATCCGAAGACCGTTTCGGGTTTTGTATATGCTTTATTTATATTTGGTATTTGCTGTATTTGGTGTGTTGTTGTATTTGTTGTTGTGATTGTTGTATAAAGTCTAGCCGGCTAGCAGTGTTTTGATTTGTTTTGTGTGGGCTTCCTATATCATTTTTCCGCTGTGTTGGATTTTAGTACAGCCGAGTGGGCTGTTAAATATTTATATAACTGCGTGGTTGTTGTTTATTTTGTTCCAGCCCAGTGAGATGATGATATATACTGCGTAGTTGTGTAAATATTCCCGTCGCATGTGGCTGATGTATATTTGGATGTATTATGTGTTTCAGATTGTCACCGGTACAAGGGAGATGCTATCGGATTTTTGTCTGGCAGGGACTCCTTTGGGGGCGTGACAGGTAGTCTCTTCGATTCTTATGGTAACCTTATTATAAACTCTGTAGCCCCTACTATTTAGGGAGTAACCTACAAAAATTTCATTTTCTACTTTAGAAGTGAATTTTCCTAAATGTTCTCTTGTGTTTAGGATGAAGGATGGGCACCCAAATACTATAAAATATTTTATATTAGGTTGTTTATTATAATAAATTTCAAAAAAGGTTTTATTATGTGTTTTATTTAGTGTTGTTCTATTTTGCACATAGCAGGCTGTACTAACAGCTTCTGCCCAAAAATACTTAGATAGATTATACTCATTTAGCATAGTTCTTGAGGCTTCAAGTAGGGTTCTATTTTTCTTTCTACAATTTCATTTTGTTGGGGGGTTTTCAGACACGAAAATTCGTGATGATATCCGTTTTCAAGACAAAATTTACTAAAATTGTGATTTTTAAATTCTCCCCCATTGTCGCTTCTAATTCTTTTAATTTTAAGGTCTTTTTCATTTTCAACTTGTTTACAAAAGTGTGTAAAAGTTTCAAAAGTTTCATCTTTATTTTTTAAAAATTTGATCCAAGTGAACCTAGAATAGTCGTCTATTATCACTAAACAATATAGACTTTCATTTATTGATTTGACCCCATGGGAGTCAAATAAATCTAAATGTAGAAGTTCTAATATTGAGTTGGTTTGAGTTTGATTAGTTGGTCTGTGAGTAGACTTTGTTTGTTTACCTTGTTGACAAGTATTACAAATAGTTGAGTCTAACTTAGGTAATTTTGGTAATTCTCTAACTAATCCATTTAATTTGTTTATATTCTTGAAATTTGTGTGTGACATTTTTCTATGCCATAACCAAGTTTCTTCTTTTTTTTGTTAAATAACACTTAATAGAAGAAGTGGTTAAGTTGATTGCATAGATGTTTTATTTTCTAAACCCTTTTAGGCTTATGTTAGGGTTATCTAAGTGTTTGATTAAACATTCTGTAGATAAGAACCTAACCTTATATCTAGTGTCACACAATTGACTGATACTTAGGAGATTATACTTGAAATTTTCAACAAGTAACATATTTGTAATAATAAAGTCAATTTTTAGTTCAATATTACCTATACCAATTACCTTGAGTTTGTCATTGTTTCCAAAGACAACTGTTCCTAGGCTTTTGTAAGTAAGTTGAGTGAATTTGGTGTGATCTCCAGTCATATGTTTGGAGCAACTACTGTCCAAAATCTACTTGGTTTCTTACAATAAGTAGAATTAGAGTTAGTTTATGTCTAATCTTTTAAAGTCATTCTTTAAATTTTCAATTAATTTTTTAAAGTAAATTTTCAAGTAAAATTAAGTTAATAAAATTTTATGTCAGAAAAGTTTAAGTTTATTATTATTTTTTTGGTAGAATTTTAAGTTAAAATAATTTTTTAATGTTTTTTAAGTTAATTTTAAAATAAAATTTTTAACTGTAAAAATATTAAGTTAATTTTAAAATAAAATTTAAAGTTTTAAAAAAAAATTTAAGTTTAAAAAAAAATTAAGTTAATTTTAAAATAAAATTTTAAGTTTTTAAAAAATTTAAGTTTAAAAAATTCCATTTAATTTTAAAATATAATTTTTAAGTTTTAAAAAAATTAAAAAATTAAAGTTAATTTTAAAATTAAGTTTAAAAAATATAAGTTAATTTTAAAATAATTTTTTTTTAAGTTGTAAAGAAAATGTAAAAAAATTTAAGTTAATTTTAAAATAAAATTATTAAGTTTTTTTTAAAAAAATTAAGTTTAAAAAAAATTAAGTTTTAAAAAAATTTAAGTTAATTTTAAAATAAAAAATTTTAAGTTTAAAAAAAAATTACTTTTTTTTTAAAAAAAAATTAAGTTAAATAAAATTTTTAAGTTTTAAAAAAAAATAAATAAATTTTTAAGTTAAAAAAAGTTAATTTTTGAAATAAAATTTATTTACTTTTAATTTTAATTTAATTTTAATTTAATTTAATTTAATTTAATTATTATTTGTCTTTAGTCATCTCACCCGATCTAAGTTTTCAATCAAGGAATACTATAATTTTGTGAGATGAATTAGATTCAATTTTAGGGTTTGGTTTAACTTTGTGTTAGATTCAAGTTTAGCTTTGGGTGCAACAAATATGCATTCTCTGGATATATTCTGAGCTATGGTGAGTCACCTGGACATCATTACAGTAACCATGCCTTCGAGGTTTTCCAAATAGTTTTATCCACTGAACTTAATACAAAACCTTTGTCTAATTAGTTAGGATCCATAAGGGGTAGCTTTGGCTAGTTCCACTTAGAGGTGCCAGTTATTCTGGAGTCTCCTCCTGAATTATTGGCCTTTAATTTTCTAGGTTTATATCTATTTCTTTTATAGTTATAATTTACTTGATAATAGTCAAAGTTTTGGTGAGTTTTAAAATATTTAGATTTTGAATTTTTTTGTTTAGGTTTGTATTTTGGTTTTTGATTTGATTTATTCGAGTTTATATAATATATTTTTTCTTTAGGTATATAGTATTGGTTAAGTCCTACTTGCATGGTCAGGTGCGCTTTCGGAACCCAGACTTTACTCGTTGTTTTGTGTTGGGTTATTAATGATTTAAATGTTTTATTTGAGCTTAACTTATAGCCAAGTCCGATTTTGTTATAAATTACTTTTTGGTTATTTAAGATTAAATCTAAGTTCTTGGATCTTGTTGTAAATTTTTCTAACATATCTTTTAATTTGTTAATTTCCAATTTTAGTGTCAAATTTTCCTCCTCAAGTGTTATATCTTGAGTTGGATTATTATTTGTAATTTGTTCCTTGAGGTTCTGATTCTCCTCAAGGAGCAATTTGTTTTCATTTTCTGATTTAACCAATTTATTATTTAAACAAGAAATAATTTTAAAAAATTTTCTATTTTAAGAAATCGCGGTGATGCATCCATTTCACTCTTTTCTCCTTGACGCACTTTGCCATAGGTTAGATATTGACATTAGCTTACATATTTCTCTACCATTATCTACTCGGCCGGATTCACTACTAGTGGATGAGTCCATATGCCATACTGTCATATTTTGACGGCATATTTTGCCTTTTTGCACATTGATGTCACCAGAAGTGATATCCGTGCTATGACCGAGTTTGACTTCATAGGGTCTAGGAACTTCTCCCTAGATGGTGTTCATATAGATGATGAGGGTATTATGTCGTGGCGGAGGGCACACAGCACCAGCCCGACCCAGATGCTTAGCCAGATGCCCAGCAGGAGGAGGCAGAGCAGGATGAGTTTATGCTCGCACTATTTCCTGATGAGGCCACTCCTGCCCCACCACCACCTCCAACTCGAGCACCGCGTCCAGCTCCTCGCACTCTAGCCGACCGAGTGACCAGACTGGAGAGGGCTATAGCGAGTCTTCAACAGGAGAACTCCAATTTTCACCAGGATATATGGCGAGAGGTTTTCGACTTACGACGGGAGGTGCGACATGTCTCCAATTTGAGACGGGATATGCGGCAGGAGATTTCCGATCTTCGACAAGACGACCGAACCCGACATTCTGAGTTGCTAGAGTTATTACGATCCTTGGGTTCAGGACCACCTCCCTCGTCATCCCGATAGCCTAGACTATCACTATTCTGATACACTGGATTTCCTTTTATTCACATGTACTTGACTTTTATACTTATTGACTTAGTTATATTCTCATGTTGACTACTTTCGTTCTAGTTTAATAGATTAGGATCTTCAAAAAGTTTAAAATTGCTTTCAAAAATAATCATTTTTAAATTCTAGGTCAAAATTGTTTTTATTTTTCAAAATTTTCCTGATTTTAGAATTTAAAAAACAGTTTTAGCCTTAGACTAGTTAAATCCCTTAGAAAGCATGTTCCTATAGGACTAGTAATTGAGCATCTCACCAACACCATAGGCTTACCTTGCTTGTGATTGACAAACATAGAAAGGAGTGAGATGCATAGGTAAATTGTCTGGACTTAATATGCTTATTTCAGTACATCGATATAAGTCTGGACATTAAATACAAACCAGACATTAATCAGATTAAGTTGTTCAGTTTAGTCAAATATTAACTAATTACAAATCAACTTAACTTGACTAATCAAATGAAAGCTGATATATTATGATAGTTAGTAAGTAGCAAATTGATTAGACAGTTGTTTATTTTTAAATGTCAGATTCAGGGGAGGAATTAATTAAATACTTATTTTCTTATTATTAAAAATATTTTTTGAAAAATGTTTTCTTAAAATTTCTTAAAGCTACTATTGAAAACTAATAAAACTAAGCTGCTTTTTAAAAATTAAATCTAACTTAGTGTTGAAAACTGATTTTCAAAAGTTAAATCATACCTAATTTTAAAAACTGAAAATCAGATAATACTCAATTTTAAAAAATTATTCTGAAAGTTAAATTTTACAAAGTGAGTGTTGAAAATTGAGTTTGAAAAATTAGGTTCTACTTAGTCTTGAAAATTTGATTTTGCTAAATTATTATCAACTTAATTTTGCTTATTTTGGAAATTGGATATTTCAAAATCTAAGTTGACGGATTTAAATCTGCAAACTAAGTTTTTCAAACGTGTTTTCCTTTAAAATTGGATCTTTTCAAAATGTTTTTCAGCTTATAAACTTATTTTGAAAAGGTGTCTTAAAACTTGCAAAAATTACTTTAAAAATTTGGTTAATTTCTGAAAACTTGCAAATTTATTAATTTCTGAAAATTTCTAAAACTTACTTATTTCCAAGTTATCTTTCTAAAAGATAGACTATTTTAGCTATTTGAAAATTATTCTCCCCTAAGTTGATCTGGCTAAAGTTTGATTTGTATTTTCTTACACTCTTTCCTTTGCATTGATGACTACCTTATTCATGTTTATGTTTGATGAATGACAAAAGGGGAGAGATAGATGGTTAAGTTAGTTAAAACTAAAAGTACCAAATTCAAAACAAAACTAACTTAAAATCCTATTTTTACTTGCATTTCTTTTACACTAACTTAACCAGATTGTCATTCCATCAAAAAGGGGGAGATTGTTGGTGTGGTTAGCACTAACGGTCTAACTCAGGTTTTGATGAATGACAAAATAAGTTAAGTTAGGTTTTGTTGTTATCTAACACTCTGATTGAGTGTGCATGCGAAGTCCAAACGGGTCGACGGGCCGACCGGACGTTTGGCACGAAGCCCAGCTAGGTCGACGGGTCGACCGGATAGCTGACACGAAGTCCAAACGAGTCGAAGGACTGACCTGATGTTTGGCACGAAGTCCAGCTAGGCCAACAGGCTGACCGGATAGCTGGCACGAAGTCTAGACGGGTCGAAGGGCTGACCGGACATCTGGCGGGTAAGTAAAGGTAAGTCACTGGAGGGGAGTGACTGTGAGGACGCATTCCCGGGAAGGGAACTTAGGCGCCGATCCGACTTAGAACCATTTCGGGACTCTAAGTCGATATCTTGACTAGATTCCGGTGTTAGAGAAACAGAATCTAATTAATACTTTTTTTGTCAAATTATAAACTGTTCTAACACTTTATTTTGTAGGATATACATTATATATTTGTCTCGGACTAACCTTGTCTTGTAGGAGAAAGAGTTTCTGGAGAAAGGTGGTCCGGGCGCCTGGAATGGATCCGGGCGCTCGGAGGCAAAGTTTACCCCCATCGTGACGTTGACACGTGGAGCTCGCTAGTTGGACCTGCTACGTCACACCAGGGTGCCCGGAAGGGATCCGAGCGCCCCGAACCTCCTATATAAGGAGGGTCAAGGGGTGAAGCTATTCATCATCTCAGAACGAACTCACGATCATCTCTCTTGTGCTCCTGTGACGTTGCGAAAGCTCTCCGACAAGTGCCAGTTTGTTTTTAATTTTTTATGGTCAGTTCTTTCTTTCCTAATTAATTCTGTACTTAGTCTTGTAATAATCTTTCGAATTAATTAGTAATTATCCATCGAAAGCACCCTTGTGTGCGGGCCTTGGAGTAGGAGTCGACACAGGCTCCGAACCAAGTAAATCGAGCTGTGTTAGCTTTGTTGTTTCTTTCACTTATATTTTCCGCTGCGCTTAACTCTTCTCAAAAGTTTTAAATCGATATTCACCTCCCCTATCGAATTTCACGATCCAACACCTCTAAAGCGCCGAGTCAGCCGCATGGATCAGCGCTGAAAACTTCGTCTCTGATCCACTTGAAGGCGCCTCCATGCCAATCCAAGGCGCCTCCAAGCTCTGGTCCAAGGCGCCTCCAGCTCTTCTTCGCAGTCAACTTCTGCTTTGCACCCGAGGCACCTCCAAGCTCCATGGAGGCGCCTTGGACACTGTTCATCCGAGGCTTAACTTATTCCTTTTGTACCTGCAAGACATGTTAGTCCCAAAATAGCATACCCTGCAAGACAGTGTTAGCACATAAATAATAGTATGAATATGAAAGTTTGACAGTCTTCGAACTGTCCGATTCTGTCTTCGAATTTCCTACCGGAAACCCTAGGTCGAACCGACGCCTACTGTTTCCTCTTTCGGGGAACGCATCCTCACCTACTCCCCTCAGAAGAGATTACCTGATGCTAGTCCTGTCCTCCAAACCGACTGGACTTTTCCCCTAGGATTACCACCCCTTAGGATTTTTCTCCACCTAGGGTTACCACCTCCTAGTACCTAAGGTTACCCCCCTTAGGATTTTCCTCCACCTAGGATTACCACCCCCTAGGACCAAAGGTTGCTGCCCCTTAGGGTTTTCCTCCACCTAGAGTTACCACCCCATAGGGTTTTTCTACCTTGCCTAACCGCAGCTAGGACTTTCCTGAAATCTCATTTAAGCACGTTAGATAACAAGAAATCTTAACTTTGAATCTCTTTTGCCATTATCAAAACTAAGGTTCAATCGTCGGATGCTTCCTGCACCAACAAATATATGGGTCACTAATACTAAAATATATTAACACTAAAATAACAAAATGACTATATCATGTTATAGATCAAAATACTAACATAACATATATCTAATTTCATCCATGTTAAATAACATATAGGTACTAAATTATATCTAAAAATGTGTAGTCCAACTAGAGAAATACAGTATACTATAAAATAAAAAAATAGTTAAAATTAATCATAAATAATGATAAATTCATATCAGGAATAGCAAAGTTACCGGCCTCTCAAGCTGTTGGCCGCCCAAGTTATCGGCAACTAGCATAGCTGCATGTTGGCAGTCGACATAGACGCCAGCATAGCTACATGCTGGTGGCCAGCACAGCTGGGTGTTGGCGGTCGCCACAATCGCAAGCTGGTAGCGGCACAACCACTAGCCGCGTTTTGGAGGTCGGCATGGGGGGGGCTTGCCGGAGTTGGAGTAGATTGGGGAAGAAAAATGGCTGCGTGCGTAAGTGGAGATCGGGGACGTGCCTTACTCTTTGTAATCTGCATTACCGATAGAATCATGATTCCATCAGAAATCCCTAATGGGGATTACCGACGGAATTAAGATTTCATCAGTAATACATTGAGCTTACCAACGGAATCACAATTTCACCGAAAATCCCTAATGAGTATTATTAACGGAATTATGATTCTATCGGTGATACATTGAGCTTACTGACATTATGGATTTTTTATGTTATAGACATGTTTTTCCGACGGAGTAATTTTTCTGTCAAGGATTATCAACGGAAAAAAAATTTCTCAGTAATTTTTTCGGTACTCCTGATTTTTTGTTAGTGTGTACTCATGTGAGATCTCAATGTAAATGTTTATTTAAATATTAAAATCCATGATCAATCTCAATTTTCTCAATCACTAAAGACATAACGACATTTGATAAGTGTTTTAAACAATTGTGTTTCTACTTTAATCGCGTGATTTCAAAGGAAATGAAGAAACGTTGAGTCAAAGCGGCTCCAGGTTCAAGTCAATATTTTAAAAATTAGACATAAATTTTATTTAATTTTTTCAATTAAATTTCAACTGGAAGGTCAAGCGGATCCAATTAAACTTATTCAGACCATATAATAAAGTTTATAAATATTAATGTTAAAGTAATAAATCAAACCATGTCATTTACGTGTCATCTTGCATCGTAGTAATTAATATGATCAAATGATGATATCAAACAAAATTAAAACTATAACATTATATGAAATGAAGATCCTTCATGATGAAGTAAAGTTAAGAAGACAATATCAATGATCAAATTGTAAAACATTAAAGAGATGTCCAATTAACTAGCTAGCTAGGAATCATCAATCAAATTTAGATACATGTCCAACCAACCAAAGAATCCAACAATTTGACCATCCACGACGATCAAAACATTGAACGGCGCCCTATAGTCTCCTTGACCAAAAGGCCAATGCTTCATGTCCAAATTGGTGGCCTATAAAGATCACAATTTTGTTAAAAGTAATAGATATTGGAACATATATTTCAAATAGTTAAGAATAACATATAATATTGCAAAATCCTACTACTCATAATAATATTTATCTAAATAGGATAATAGTGACAATGAGACATTTTTCATTTGTTGTTATGTCAAGATATTTAACTTATAGGAAAAGCATTGGCTAATGAAGTAGTCCATTATTTTTTATATTACAAATCAAGATCATGTTTATTTGAAAAATATGATGAAATTGAAATTAATTGCTTGTCCAGAATAAAAACCTGAGTGGTAGTTTCAACTGCAATTTATCAAAATACCATGACAGCATTTATTTTTCTAAAACAGATTCCCTAAATTGCCCTTAAAAGAATATCAAAAAAAGGCATGCATCTAAAATATTTAATTTTGCCTACTTCATAAAA
Organism: Zingiber officinale; assembly: GCF_018446385.1. Taxonomy (NCBI): domain Eukaryota; kingdom Viridiplantae; phylum Streptophyta; class Magnoliopsida; order Zingiberales; family Zingiberaceae; genus Zingiber; species Zingiber officinale. The sequence goes on from NC_055989.1 coordinate 153,958,501, forward strand.
TACTAAATCATTTTTAAATATTCATTCATTTTATAGAGAGACAGAATAAATAATAACATTTGATATGAAAAATATATGTGTTACCTAAAATAAGGAGTCAGGGAATCCTTGATGTTCTCATCATCCCAATCCAAGTTGTTCCACCAATAGTATTCACCGCGAATCTCTTTTAATCTGTTCTTCAACATTTCAGCCCTAAATGATAATTTTTTGAGCTCTGGGCAATCTTGCACGTCTATAAATTCCAAGTAGGGAAAATGGAGCGGTCGGTTTGCAATGCGATTGAGATTTGACATTTTGTCCAAAGCCAAGGTCTGGATGCTAGAGATAGTGATGGAGTTGGAGTTCCCTACCTCACTTATTAGTTCCTTCATTTTTCCACAACTATGTATCTCTAGAAATTTAAGGCATGGCAGTTGGAGAACCCAAGAAACATCCTTCAACATGGGGCAATTGGAAATATATATTTCACGAAGGTTGTAGAGCCGAACTCTCTTCAATGAAATCTCTACCAATAGTTTTAGGAATTGAAAATGGAGACGCTTTAAACATCCAAAACTTGATTCCCGGCCCATGCCTGCAGTCAACACTAATCTGCGTAATCCGAGACACACAATGTTCAGAATATCAAGCTTGTCACTTACCCTGCAACCCCATTGCGCAGTGCCCAGATCCATTACTTGCTCATGTTTTGAAATATTCTCTCCATCCAAAGTGAGTCCTCATATGGAGACATTTGGTAACATGTTGAGTCGCTGAATGTTATCTGTTGTAGCATTAATGTTAATTCCCAGACTTAATTGGTGACCGCCTTTGAAAGATTTCAGCTTATCCCACCACCACTCGGGTACAAGAGGATTGTTACTTATATCCAGCCACTTGAGCATTAATAAATTGGAAATCGGGTACAATCTTAAGACGAGTAGAATTTAGAAACAAGTACTCTAATTTGCACAAGCAACCCAACTCGGTCGGCAGTTTTGCAATAGGATTGAAGGACAAATCTAAATATTGAAGCTCAGTCAAACTACCGAACTCCATTGGAAGCTCTGTTATACCACAACATCCAAGATCCAAGTATGCCAAATGAGGCATGCTTGCGAACAAACTCGAAGGAATTGCTTCCAGGTCTAAGTTTCCTAGGAGAATCAACATAGAAAGTTTTGGAAAAGCGGAAGCTCCATACCCTTGTAAAGAAGTAATCTTATTGCGCATGAATGATGCTCGCTCTGCTTCTTGCCATTCTTCTTCTCTAGGCAAATCACTCAATCCTATTCCTGCTTTTACAATCCATTTTCTTTTGTTGCTCTCCAAACCAGAGACCATCAACATGGCCATGTCTCGGATGACATCGTGCATCTTTACAAGCGTGTCCCTATAAGAAGAGTCGATGTCAGTACATTTCTCTAGCAAGGAAGTAGCAATGAGAGCTTCCAAATACGAGCATCCTTTGTCTAAAGCTTCATTGATCACATTAAATTCAGAGATTATGCCGCAACCTATCCAACACGGTATCAACTCAAGCTTACTGACCATATGATCTTCCGGCCACAAAGCGCAACACAAGAGACATTTTCTTATGAAGTCATTCTCTAAACTGTCGTAGCTCAGCTTGAAGGCTTTATACATGACTGAATCTTCTGGAAGGCATACGGTCGTCCATTCATGTTTATCCCTTATTTGACTGCGGGCTTCCTTCCAAGCTTCCCAAGACCTTTTCCCTGACATAGCCCGGGCGACCGTGACAAGAGCGAGCGGAAGGCCTGCACATTCTTTAGCAAGTTCTTCAGCAACGAACTTAATTCCAGCATCTGAGCTGAGAACATCCCCATCGCTGTTCTGCTCAAAGAGTTGCCATGCTCGCTCTGAATCCAGACATCTGACTTTGATCCTCTTTTCTGCCTTCATTTGTGCACACACTGTCTCACTGCGGGTCGTGAACACCACAACTTTACGCGGCTGCTGCTGCTGGCCTTGCTCATTAACTGAGTGTGCCATCCCCAATAGTTGAAGATCCACATGTTCCCAAATGTCATCGAGAAGCAACAAGCAATTCCTCTTCTTCAAGAAACTGAACAGCTTATCACCACAGGTTGGTTCATCGTCACTCTCCTGCAGTGTCTTCACTCCTAGACTCTTAGCAATATCCATCTGGAGCCTTTTCAATTGGCAGTCTTTGGAGGCCACAACCCAAATCACACAATCAAATGTGCTATGCTTGAGAAGAGAGTAGTGTTGCTGGATGCTTTTCAACGTGGTGGTCTTACCGACACCGCCCATTCCGTAGATGCCTATGATGTCGCCTTTTCCACCATCGACGTAGCCCACAATGTCCTCCACATCCGACTCGATCCCAACAGGCGATCGGTGTGAGATGGGAAGCATCACGGTGGGTTCTGGAGGCCCAACCGTGGCAATCGGATCCAGGGCACCAGCTCGGCTAATCAATTCATTAGCCTCGTCGAGCTTCTTCGCCGCTCTCTGAGTGATGGAGCAGCAGTTTGATGACTCTCTGATGGGAACACCATCTCCTGCTTGCTGTGTTTGAGTGGCAGCGTTTTCTTCGTCCTCTTGAGTATTTGCAGCAAAAGCTTCTGTTGGGTTGCTCGACGTGCCGCCAGTTCGATTGAAACAATTGCAACTGAAGCAACCTAACAAAGCAGTAGCAGCTTGTATAAATTAAAACTCAAGGAAAGCAGTACGGGAGAATACTCACTCATGCAGTAGCTGCTTGTATAAATTAAAACTCAAGGAAAGCAGTACGGGAGAATACTCACTCATGCAGTAGCAGCTTGTATAAATTAAAACTCAAGGAGTGGCAATTTGAATTGGCATGAAAAGGAAAGAAGTAGGGGAGAATACTCACTCATGCTTTGGAAATCCTGGTCGATGTCAGCCACTTTGCCTTCCAATATCTCCACCTCTCGTAGCCACTGGCTCACTTCGTTGGTCGGAATTTTCCCTTCACGCTCCGCCTCATTGATCTGGTTTTTGATGTCGTCTCTTTTGCCTCTCAATCTTGTCATTTCCTTTCCCAATTTCTCGATGGCAGATTTCGGCCTGCCCAGTCGCAGCGTCGCCTTGAGCCCTCTCAGGCAGTCATTGACGTCTACGTTGAGATTTAATTTGATGCACGCCATGGACGATCGAGGAGAAGCTCTACTTTGTTGACTGGCAATATGGTTAAGAGTTAAGCAGGGGGGAGATGGAAGAGTTGGGCATTGGCAATTGCAAGACTATAAGTCGGAGGAGACCAGAATAAAACTCTATTCATTGAATTTGAGTGCCGTGTCAAAATGGTCATATATATTACAATAAAACTCTATTTATTGATGAAATAGGTAGACACTATCAAATATTTAAATCTCAAGTTGCTCCAAAGATCTCAATGATGAAAAATCATCATTAACTTTTCCTCTAATTAATTTTTGAGTTCACACATTCTCCGCAAGTTGCAATGATGCGTGTTTCATGTCTCAGGATTACGGTGTGATAGTAAAAAGTGGGACGAGCTTCTTAGAAAATAAGGGCTCAAATCTCATCTAAGTTATATTATATTTGAGGAGTTTGAAAAATTTATAAAATTGGAACGTCCGTTAAAATCTATCTGCGCTTCAACTGTTAACCAGACATTTAAGGTTCGATTCCTAGCTACGACAAATTACAAGAATGATTTTCCTCCGGTGGGAATAACAAACCTAAGAATATTGGTCGTTGGATGTTAGCCCGCGAGTGCTTCTCAATTTAGCCTTTTGACATGTGAAAAAATTTCATGGGATTCGATCAGTCACTTCTAGGATTAGTCAATTCGAATAGCTGGATACCTATATTATAAAAAAAAAATAATGCTTGTTTCATGCCCCAAGCCTATGGTGCGATGATAAGAAGTGGGATATGTTGGCGCAATCGACCTCAGATCAAGATTAACCAAATTAATGAAACTCGGAATAACTCGAGTTTGGGTTTCAATGTTGATCAATATGTTAGTAAGAAATCAAGTAGATTAAGGTTGATCGGATACTTAGCTAGAAGAGAAAAGTCCAAGTAGGTCAAGGTTGACCCGATACTTGGTGATCGAAAGTTCAACAAGGAAGTTAGCAAAAGGAAAGTCAAAGTGAGTCCAGGTTGACTAGACATTTGGTGATCGAAAGTTCAACAGGAAGTTGGTAAGAGAAAAATCTAAGTAGATCACTAAGGATTGGACACTTGGCACGAGTGAGGAAATCCTAGTAGATCAAAGTTGACAGGATACTTGAAAATAACAAATTAAATCTGGGTAGGCTGAGGTTAATCGGATACTAAGTAACAATAACGGAAATCCAATAGATCAAGGTTGATCTGATATTAGATAACATAAAGTCTCAGTAAGTCACGTATGATTTGATGTTGGGTAGAGTAACTTCTGGTAGATTGAAGTTAATTGGATGCTAGGCAAGATGCGAATTCAACCTTGAAAAGATTAAAATTAAGGTTAGCAATCGATTGGTAAGAGATAACAATCGATTGATAACTTTAAACCCAAAATTTTTGGTTTGTTGCATCAACAATCAATTGGTGAGATTCACCAATCGATTGGTAAATCCTAAACCCAAAATTCAAGATCTAGGATTGGCCAATTGCAATCGATTGGCAAAGGTGTCTAGCGAATAGAAAGCTTAGGAATCAATTGGTGTAATTGATTAGACCAAAGCAATCAATTGGAACAATCGATTAGAAAAAGGTAACCAACGAATAGAAAGCTTGGGAATCGATGGGTGCATTCAATTGATCAAACAAAATATTCATTTTATAGGTTTAAACGGTTGGAACCGGCATGACAATCGATTGATGTAAAGTCAATCAATTGGTAGGTAGATTTCATCCTGATTGTAACCCTAGAAAAGGGAGTTTCTTGGAGATTGAACAAGCAAGTTCTTAAGGGTTTAAAGATGAAGTATTGCTACATGTTTTCACCACCAAGAGGTGGTCCAAAGTAAATAAAGAGCAAGTAAAGTATGGTTTCCATTGTAAAGTCATTTTGCTTTCATGTTTTCACCCACGCGTGAGAGAGAGCCTGCCCCTATGCATTTGTTCATATGCCTCAATGCATGTGAATCAATATAAACCAACCAACATGCCATGAAACTCCCAATGTGGGACTAAAGTCTCATTTACAATGATGCTTTTATCCTCTTCCACCTCTTCTCCATTCACACATATTCAACAATCCCCTACATGAATGGAGATAGGGTATATGATAACATTCAGCAGTTGAGTCAAGTATAGGATAGGTAGGTTTTACCCTTTGAACCTTCCCTTGTGAAGATTTGGTTGCTAACTGGCTGATAGTAAACACGATGTCCTTGAACTATACTGCCATCTGTGTAAGCAGTGACAAATATCACCCAAATTTCTCTCTAATACAACTCAATTTTCATGAGTGTGTTCGTTCTTGGCCATGAACATATTGGTTGCTACTCGATACGTCGTTCTGTTCCCCCGTATAAAAATTTATACAAGCACAGAACTTAACCTAGCCACCCATGTGCTCTACTGAAGTTAAACTCGAATCGCATACGGAGCTTAACATAATTGATTCGAGTTCAATCTTCAGGAGTTAAACTTGGATCGCAAACGAAACTTAATATTATTGATCCAAGTTCAACCGATGTGTTCTTCTTAAGTTAAACCTTTATTATAGAAGTTATTAAATTTCTATTTCAAAGATTGGCTTCCAGGATTGCATGGTGAGGCACATGACCTTCTTGGTTATGGGATCATCCACCACTGCCTAGACAAAGTCTTTCAAAGAAATCGGAAATTCAACTCCTCACAATAAACTAGGTTTAACTATAAAGACCTCAATAGAAGCACATTATCTACCTATGAAACCGAAAATCAAAATCGATAACGTAGCGATAAATAAAACCGATAGCCTCTTATGTTTGGTTTTCCTAGATCTATATAAAAGGATGAATTAGTCATGATGCGGAAACTAAATAACTAATTGTACCTTTTGTAGCTTATAGACCTCACAATCTTCTATCGTATTCCTCTTCTTATCTCGGGCATCGTGTAGGCGACGATCTACCGAAATGCGAATCCACCCAAGCCTTCTTCTCCTTGCTTCCAAGTTTCGGCCACCAACCTTCTCCTAGAGATGATCAAATTCAGCCACCAACCAAGCTCCAAGGAAAACTAGGAAACAAGACCTCCTTTCTCTTCTTCTTCTCCAAGCTAGATCCGGCCACCAAAACAAGCTCCTAGAGATTGATGAGGTTCAGCCACTAAGAAAGAAGAAAAGGAGGAGAGGGAAACTTGAAGGGCCGACCACCAACAAGGAATAGAGAGAAGGAATAGAAGATGTAGTGTGTCCCATGAAGGCACCCCTATCCTCTCTTTTATATCCTTGGTCATGACAAATAAGGAAATTTAATTATAATTAAAACTTCCTTATTTTCTTTGCCAACAACTAAAAAGGAAAATTTAATTAAAATTTCCTTTTAACATTTGTACATGGCCGGCCACATCAAAATCCAAACAAGGAAAGTTTTAAACACAAAATTAAAACTTCCTTATTTGTTTCCGGAAATTTTTAATAAAAATTTCTCTTTCAAATTCCCTTCATGGTTGGTTATAAAAGGAAACTTTTATAAAATTAAAATCTCTCTTTTAAAACATGTGGATGGTTACAAAAAAGGAAAGTTTTCTCCAAAATTAAAATCTTCCTTTTAAACTACAAATAAGGAAAGCTATCAAATCTTTCTCTTAATCTTTTGTAGAAAGGTATAAAAGGAAAGATTTAAATTTTAAACTCTTTTTTAAAACCATGACTTCCACATAAGGAAAGATTTTAAAAATAAAATCTTTTTAATTTATTGTGGCCAGCCAACCAAGCTTGGGATCCAAGCTTTGGTCGGCTACATCACATGGCTCAACCCTTAGACTTGGACGACCCAAGCTTGGGCTCTAAGCTTGGCTTCGCCAGTCACCTAAGGGTGGGTAAGAAGGTGGGTATAGGTGGATATAATACTCTATAAATAAGAGACTACGACAGGGACCGAGAGGAGGAATTGATTTTGGTCTCCCGATGAAATTAAGCTTCCCGTGTTCGCCCCGAACACCCAACTTAATTTCATCAATAATAATTCATACCACTAAAGAATTATTATTGAACTACTACACCAATCCCATATTAGAATATGAGCTCCTTTCTTGTTATGAGTGTATTAGTTTCCATGTGTTTAAGATATCGAATGTTCATTAATTAAATGAGTTACTGACAACTCACTTAATTAATATCTAATTCCAAGAGTAGTACCACTCAACCTTATCATCATGTCGGACTATGTCCACCTACAGAGTTTACATGACAATATTTATGAGCTTCTCTTGGGGACATTATCAACCTAGATTACTAGGACACAGTTTCCTTTTATAATCAACAACACACACTATAAATAATATTATTTTTCAACTTATCGGACTTTATTGATTTATTGAACTAAATCTCACTCATTGATAAATTAAAGAAATAAATATTAAGTATATGTGCTTGTTATTATATTGGGATTAAGAGCACACACTTCCATAATAACAGAGGTCTTGTTCTTTTATGCAATCAGTATAAAAAGAAACTACCTCAAATGGTCCTACTCAATACACTCAAAGTGTACTAGTGTAATTTTATAGTCAAGATAAACTAATACCAAATTATACTACGATCATTCCAATGATTTGTCCCTATCCATCTTGGTCGTGAGCTACTATTTATAATTTATAAGGAAACCAATAACATGATCTTCTATGTGTGACACCACACACCTTGTTATTTTCAATATAAATTAAATGGATAACTGTATTTAACATAAATATAGACATTTGACCAATGTGATTCTTATTTTAAACTAAATGTTCATACAAAAAGCAAGACTTTTAATATATATCCTAACAGAACATGTTTGGTTCTGTGAGAAGCTCTAAGAATTGTGCCTCCAATTCTCTTCGAAATGGCCCCACTTCTTTCTTACATAAGTTATCCCTCGAGAGTAGCCATCTACTCTTCTTGATCATTAAAAGTCGTGTGTTTAACCTCCATCCTTCACTAATTCATTGGGTCATTCCCCCCACAGTGTATCTAGTCAGTGCAAATTAGTTGTCCCTTTGAATTTAGTTCTTAGGATCTCCAGTCAGCATAGGTTGGGTGTTCTCTGCACTGATCGCTGATAACGACATCAAGCTTATTCCTCGTGATGAGCTTGTAACTAACTCTCGATTTAACCCTTTGGTTAGCGGATCCACTAGATTATCCTTTGACTTTACATAGTCAACAGTGATAACTTCCGTTGAGAATATGTCTAATGATATTATTGTTGGTGCAACCTTAGGTCAAGGTTGACCTGGTTGACCAGACTCGAGTTGACTTGACTCGAGTTATGTTTTGATGTTTGACGAGTTATGTTTGACAATGTTTGACGTGAACAGAAAAGTTGTACCTTGATATTTTACAAGGATACGGGCTTGGGAGATTGTGGGTGCAACCCGTGGTCAAGGTTGACCTGGTTGACCCGAGGTGAGTTGACCTGACTCGGAAAAGTCCAAGCAGGGAGCTTGGCATGGGAAAAGTCCAAGCAGGGAGTTTGGCATGGTGAAAAGTCCAAGCAGGGAGCTTGGCACGGGAAAAGTCCAAGTATGGAGACTTGGCACGGAGAAGTCCAAGTATGGAAGCTTGGCACATGGGAAGTCGGAGAGGGCTCGGTAGCTCGTTCTCCGGACTGTGGTCAGAGAGGGCTCGGGAGCTCGTTCTCTGGACCGGATGGAAGTCGGAGAGGGCTCGGTAGCTCGTTCTCAGGGTCCGAGAGGGCTCGGTGGCTCGTTCTCGGACCGGATGTGGAAAGTCCTGGTGAGTGAAGCCAGGCACGGATAAGTCCAGTGGGCAGTGGGAAAGTCCTGGTGAGTGAAGCCAGGCAGTTGGAAAGTCCTGGTGAGTGAAGCCGGGCAGATTGGAAATCCTGGTGAGTGAAGCCAGGTGAAAACCCTAGTGAGTGAAGCTAGGTGAAAGTCCTGGTGAGTGAAGCCGGGCAAGGGAAAATCCAGATGGATCAAGGGTGATCGGACATCTGGTGTTGAGAAGGTCAAGTAGGTCAAGGGAGTGACCGGATACTTGACACGAAGAGAAAAGTCCAAGTGGGTCAAAGGGATTGACCGAACACTTGGTGGGGAGTCTTAGCAGGTCAAGGGAGTGACCGGATGCTAAGTATGATGTACCAAGAGGTCAAGGTTGACCGGATATTGGTTTGGACTTGGTTTGGGCAAAAACCATGACCTAGATCGGTCTGGAGATCGATCAGAAAGCGATCAGTGTGCCTCTGTGAGCTTACTGATCGGTCTGGGGACCGATCAGCAGGAAGCCTGATCGGTCCCCGGGACCGATCAGGGTACGCACAGAGAGTTGGGCAACTCTCTGTGAAAGCATTCTGATCGGTCTAGGGACCGATCAGCATAGAGCCTGATCGGTCCCCACGACCGATCAGATCAGCCCCAGACCGATCAGGGTGATGCCTGATCGGTCTGGCCCTAGCCGTTGAGAGACAACGGCTAGATTCTTCTGCTGTCTTTGGCCTCTGTTCTTCTCGCAGGTGGATGCAGGCTATAAAAGGGCTGAGGGCTTCTACAGTGGACTCTCTCTTACACTTCTTCTTCTCCGAAGCTTCTGCTTCTTCTTGTTCCTGCCTCTTCTTCTTGCTGCTGCAAGTTCTTCTGCGAGCTTTGCTGAGCTCTTCGTTCCTGAAGCTTTTTGTGAGCTTCCACTCGGCTGGGACCAACTGATCAGTTGCTGTTGCTGTTGTGGTTGGATCCGAGAAGCTGCTGCTTCATCCAGTCGAAGAGAAGGCAAGTAAGCGAAGGTGTTTCATACATTTGTATTGTATTTTGCTTCTTGCTGCTTTCTACTCCTGTATTGCTTTTGCAAAACATTGTGGCGAGGTTTCTCCACCCAGAAGGAGTGTTACATTAGCCGGTTCTCCGGGGTCTCATCCACCGACGGATTGATCGGATTCGTCCACCTTACGGACACGCCGAGGAGTAGGAGTTTCATCTCCGAACCTCGTTACATCGACGAGTTTGAGGTTTGTTATTCTCCGCTTTCGTTTCTATTCGTTTTATTTCCGCTGCGCTAACTTGATTTGTAGAAAGAAACGAAGAATTTGGGGCGGCTATTCACACCCCCCCTCTCTAGCCGCGACCATCGATCCTAACAAGTGGTATCAGAGCGAGGTCGCTCTTCGTTGGATCAACACCCGGGGGAGCACGAGCTAGAGAATGGAGTTATTTGGAGAAGACGTCACAATTCCACCTTTCTACGATCGGACGACTTCGCGTTTTGGAAGGTAAGAATGAAGTACTTTCTTATGACTAACATTGAAAATTGGAGTTGTGTTCAATTAGGTTTCAAGCCTCCGATGGACAAGAAAGGAGAAACCCTAGAGAAGAAGGAGTGGACCAAGGAACAAGTCCACCAATCCCTAGTCAACGATGAGGTATTGAAAATTTTTGAATTTTCTTTACCTAATGATGTTTTGTGTAGGATAGGTGGATATAACGATGCCAAGGAGTTGTGGAACAACTTGGCAAAGTTCCATGAGGAGAACTCCACTTCAAGTCATGAAGAGGAGTCAAGTGAGCCAAGTAGCTCACTTCATGGAGGAATGGATTTAGAAGTTGAGGGCCACTCAACATCTAAAGAAGAAGAGGAGGAGAGTTCTTCTTCAAGTTCGGAGCAAGAAGAAGAAGCTTCTACCTCCGGAAGGGATGAAGGAGAGAGCGTTCATCCATCCTCAACTCTAGGTAACTCGAGCCATTTAGTTTCTAGAAAATTACACATAATGTGCTTTGAGTGTAGGGAATTTGGACATTACAAGAGTAAATGTCCAAAGAGGGTTAGAAAGACTCCACCGGCGCAAAAGGTCAAGGAAGCCGGAGTCCCAACACGCAAGGGCAAGGAGCACGTGGTGTGCTTCCAATGCAAGCGAAGGGGACACTATAATGTCCGAGGGGGAGGCAACCTCACAAGGACAAGAGACCGAGCACGTCAATAGGGGGAGCGAAGGCAAACCCTAAGGTAACATTTAAGTCTCACTCTTGCAATAAGACACATGCTAGTAGTCTTGTTGCAATTGTTAATAATGATAAGCATGTTAACTTTAGGAACCAATATATGTGCTTAGGTGCTAAACATGTTAGCCTAGGTAAGCACAACACTAGAAATGTCAATCCTAGGATTAACTCATCTAAGGTTAGGGAGAACCTAGGTAGAAATCCCAAATCAACTAGACACATGCCTAGGAATACCTCAAAGAAAAATGATAAATTAAAGCTTGAGGTATTAGAGAAAGAAAATCTAATCTTGAGGTCAAGACTTGACTCTCTAGAAAAGGCTCTTAAGGATTTGACTCTAGGGTCTAGGGGTCAAAAACCCAAGTCCAAGGACAAGAAAGGTTTGGGTCACAAACCTAAGTCCCAAGTAGTCAAGCCCAATTATCATAATGTTCCATTCGATTATGGAACAAAACCTAGGGCTAGGAAGAACAACACCAAAGTCACAAGGGGAGTCACTCCTAGAGTTGATCTTGATGAGTCCCAAATGACCAAGGCTTCAAAGCCTAGGAGGGTCATTAGGAGGGTTACTAGGGAAGTCATCCCTAGTGAATATTTAGTGAACCCAATGAGCTCCAATAGATATTGGGTTCCTAGGAGCGTGATTTCATCACGTTAGATTAGTTAGGGTGTGCCAACCTTACTTGAATAGGTAGTTAACCTAATCATGGCAAAAGGTGGCACTTTAGGATTTTTCAAGGTATAATCAAGCCTTGAAAATGAAATTAAGAATTATTCCTAAGGTGATTAGAATGTGCCAATCAAATTTGAGGAGTTGTCTAGAGTCAATCTAATTGGCACATAGTGATCTAAAAATCTTTGGTATAAGATGCTAGGTCTATTACACTTAGGAATATAGAATTTATGGCAAAATGATCGAAATTATCAAAAATGACAACTAAGGCTAGAATTAGGTATTTTCTATACATTTACATGTTATTTGCCATATATTGTTTGCCATATGCCATGTCATGACATCATATTTATTTTATGATCATTTAAAATGTCATGATAATGCTTAGGTTAGTTTAAATGTCATGCTTTATTTAAGTTTCACACTTTATGCCATGACATCATGACATTGGCACATGTTTCATTTATGATATCATTATATGCCATGTCATCATCTCTTCTCTTGCATTTAGGATCAATTAAATTGACTTAAGGATAAACCACACAATTTGATATGGAGATCAAATTGTTGTTTTAGAAAATGCATGAGAACTTAGCCTAAGATGACCTAAACTCATATCTCACATCAAAATTGATTTGAATGTGTTTGATACACCTTAGATGTGTGTGAGATATTATGATGATGAGTTAGGATCAAGGTGCATGGTTCTTGTACCTAGATGAGCCTAATTCAAAATTGGGGATCATAGGGAAAGCTTATGTACAAGTCATGTACATTTAGCCCAAAAATTGTGGTCCTAAATTAAATGGTTTAAAATCATTTCAAAATTGATTTAAAAAACCTTGATGAAGCTTTTCTAGTGATAGCATTCATCATTGAGCAAAGTGATACAAAGATGAGTTAACTTTGAGCTATTTCAAAGACTTTTGAACTTTGTATCAAGATTTGAAAATGGAACTTATCTTCATAGAAAACTATTTTTCCATGATAGTATATGTTATGAGGAATGTATCCTTAAAATTTTACAATTTTTGGAACTTTCTGTGATTTTTTTTGAGGTTTCTGAATTTCAGGAGGAAGAAATTCAGAAATCAGAAATCAGAGTTGTGGACCGATCAGAGAGGATTCTGATCGGTCCAGGGAGGCCTGGATCGGTCACCAAGACCGATCCAGTGAAGGTCTGATCGGTCTGGTGACCGATCAGGACGTGTCAAATGCTGATTTTCGACTGTTTTGTCTGAAATTTCAGCTGGGAGTTGGTGTTTTGGATTTCTAAAGGCTTGAAACTCTCCAAGACATTGTTGGTGCAATGGTCAAGGGGGAGTTGACCTTTAGGGGGAGTTTTACCTATTAGTCAAGGGGGAGTTGACTTTTAGGGGGAGTTTTTACTCCTAAAGACTTGAGTGATATGAGATTATCACTAAGTTAATTGTTGACCTTAGTATCAAGGGGGAAATTAAGGGTTTCAATGAAAGGTATGGGACCTTCATTAGAAAGAAACTCTTGACCTTGATTCACTCTTTTTGATGTGTGTCAAAAAGGGGGAGAGTGTAGGTTTGAGGAGAATGGAGAATGTCTAGAGGATGTTCAGGGAAGAACATTGGAAAACCTAAGTTAGGTTATCGGGTTAACCTAACTTGATTATGAGTTTTGTCAAACATCAAAAAGGGGGAGATTGTTGGTGCAACCTTAGGTCAAGGTTGACCTGGTTGACCAGACTCGAGTTGACTTGACTCGAGTTGTGTTTTGATGTTTGACGAGTTATGTTTGACAATGTTTGACGTGAACAGAAAAGTTGTACCTTGATGTTTTACAAGGATACAAGCTTGGGAGATTGTGGGTGCAACCCGTGGTTAAGGTTGACCTGGTTGACCCGAGGTGAGTTGACCTGACTCAGAAAAGTCCAAGCAGGGAGCTTGGCACGGGAAAAGTCCAAGCAGGGAGTTTGGCATGGTGAAAAGTCCAAGCAGGGAGCTTGGCACGGGAAAAGTCCAAGTATGGAGACTTGGCACGGAGAAGTCCAAGTATGGAAGCTTGGCACATGGGAAGTCGGAGAGGGCTCGGTAGCTCGTTCTCCGGACTGTGGTCAGAGAGGGCTCGGGAGCTCGTTCTCTGGACCGGATGGAAGTCGGAGAGGGCTCGGTAGCTCGTTCTCCGAACTGTGGTCAGAGAGGGCTCGGTAGCTCGTTCTCTGGACCGGATGTGGAAAGTCATGGTGAGTGAAGCCAGGCAGACGGATAAGTCCTGGTGAGTGAAGCCAGACAGTGGGAAAGTCCTGGTGAGTGAAGCCAGGCAGTTGGAAAGTCCTGGTGAGTGAAGCCGGGCAGATTGGAAATCCTGGTGAGTGAAGGCAGGTGAAAACCCTAGTAAGTGAAGCTAGGTAAAAGTCCTGGTGAGTGAAGCCGGGCAAGGGAAAATCCAGATGGATCAAGGGTGATCGGACATTTGGTGTTGAGAAGGTCAAGTAGGTCAAGGGAGTGACGGGATACTTGACACGAAGAGAAAAGCCCAAGTGGGTCAAAGGGATTGACCGGACACTTGGTGGGGAGTCTTAGCAGGTCAAGGGAGTGACCGGATGCTAAGCATGATGTACCAAGAAGTCAAGGTTGACCGGATATTGGTTTGGACTTGGTTTGGGCAAAAACCATGACCTGGATCGGTTTGGAGACCGATCAGAAAGCGATCAGTGTGCCTCTGTGAGCTTACTGATCGGTCTGGGGACCGATCAGCAGGAAGCCTGATCGGTCCCCGGGACCGATCAGGATACGCACAGAGAGTTGGGCAACTCTCTGTGAAAGCATTCTTATCGGTCTAGGGACCGATCAGCATAGAGCCTGATCGGTCCCCACGACCGATCAGATCAGCCCCAGACCGATCAGGGTGATGCCTGATCGGTCTGGCCCTAGCCGTTGAGAGACAACGGCTAGATTCTTCTGCTGTCTTGGCCTCTGTTCTTCTCGCAGGTGGATGCAGGCTATAAAAGGGCTGAGGGCTTCTACAGTGGATTCTCTCTTTTACACTTCTTCTTCTCCGAAGCTTCTGCTTCTTCTTGTTCCTGCCTCTTCTTCTTGCTGCTGCAAGTTCTTCTGCGAGCTTTGCTGAGTTCTTCGTTCCTGAAGCTTTTTGTGAGCTTCCACTCGACTGGGACCAACTGATCAGTTGCTGTTGCTATTGTGGTTGGATCCGAGAAGCTGCTGCTTCATCCAGTCGAAGAGAAGGCAAGTAAGCGAAGGTGTTTTATACATTTGTATTGTATTTTGCTTCTTGCTGCTTTCTACTCCTGTATTGCTTTTGCAAAACATTGTGGCGAGGTTTCTCCACCCAGAAGGAGTGTTACATTAGCCGGTTCTCCGGGGTCTCATCCACCGACGGATTGATCGGATTCGTCCACCTTACGGACACGCCGAGGAGTAGGAGTTTCATCTCCGAACCTCGTTACATCGACGAGTTTGAGGTTTGCTATCTCCGCTTTCGTTTCTATTCGTTTTATTTTCGCTACGCTAACTTGATTTGTAGAAAGAAACGAAGAATTTGGGGCGGCTATTCACACCCCCCTCTCTAGCCGCGACCATCGATCCTAACAATTATATCTACGACATATATGCCTAGACTTACCACTATACAGATAGTTCTGTGATCAACCAATTGCCTATAGACTATCACAATATATGCAAATTGCCCACGCCGATTTTGATCATCTCGGAATATCTTCTAAAAATTGTAGTAGCCATTCAGTCTCTTCACCACATTTGCAAGAGATACAAATTCAAACTCCATCGTGGATCTGGTTATTATGGTTTTCTTAGAAGATTTCCAGGAAATGGCTACACCTCCTAGAGTGAATACATATCCACTTGTAGACTTAGAGTCTGTTATATCGGATATCCAACTCGCATCACTGTATCCTTTGATCACAGCAGGAAATCTCGTATAGTGCATTTCATATTCACGAGTATAACTCAAGTACCTCAGTACTCTTGTTATCCCTTTCCAGTGCTCAACACTGGGATTACTCGTGTATCTACTCAGTTTACTTACTGCATAGGCCAAGTCTGGTCGTGTACAACTCATTAGGTACATCAGACTTCCAATCACTCGACAATATTCTATCTGAGAGATACTTTCACCTCGATTTTTAATAGATGTTGGCTAGTATGTATCGACATTCGTGCCAACGCAAAATTACCCTTGGTGAATTTCTCAAGAATTTTATCCACGTAATGAGATTGACTAAGAACGAGTCCTTCTATTATTCTAAGAATTTTGATTTCTATAATCACATTAGCTAGACCCATGTCTTTCATGTCAAATCTTGAGTTCAACATATCTTTAGTGAATTTGATTATCTTATCATTACTCTCAATGATAAGTATGTCATCTACATATAGGCGCAAGATGACGTAGTCATTCTCTGTGGCTTTTATGTAAACACATTTATCACATTCATTAATCTTGAATCCACATTCCTTCATGGCATTATCAAATTTCTCATGTCACTGCTTTGGTGCTTGTTTCAAGCCATATAATGACTTCACCAATCTACAAACCTTATTTTTCTATCTTGGCACAGAAAACCCTTAGGTTGCTCTATGTAGATTTCCTCTTCTAAATCTCCATTTAGAATGGCAGTATTTACATCCATCTGAGGTATTTCAAGATTTCATAGAGCGACAATAACCAACAATAATCTAATGGAAGTTATTCTCGATACCAAAGAATACGTATCAAAGTAATCGAGGCCTTCTTGTTGTCGATATCCTTTGATTACCAACCTGACATTATACTTATCAATTGTACAATCTGACTTCATTTTCTTCTTAAAGATCCACTTGCAACCTAGTGGTTTACTTCCCGGAGGAAGATCCACAAGTTCCCAAGTGTGATTTTGCAAGATAGATTCTATCTCAGATGCAATTACCTCTCTCTAGTGAGGTCCATCATACGAGCTTACTGTCTTTAAATAACTCCGTGGCCTACTTTCCAACATGAAAGTGATAAAATCTTATCCGTAGGATTTTTCTACCTAAGTTCTTTTACTCCATCTAAACTCAACCTCGACTGGTTCATCATTATCTTCTTTGCCTTGTCACTACAACAAAAACTGCAAACGACAACGGATATTATCCGTTGTCGTAGGGTCAAAAAACCGTTGTAACTGAGGGTGTTGTAGAATGTATTGCCCTACGACAACGGTTTTGAATCTGTTGTCTTTGTAGACATTTGACAACGGTTTTTATCCGTTGTTGTTTATATGCTCAAAATTTGTTTACGAAGGATACGACAACGTTTTAAAACCGTTGTGGTAGATAATTTCAACAACAGAAATAAACCGTTGTGGTAGACTCTTTTTACAACAGATTAATTTTAAAACTGTTGTGGTAGATAATTTTAATATGTTTTACAATAGATAAAATCATTGTCTTTTATTACTTTTTATAAAAAAAAATCCGTTGTGGTTATGTACTTTTTACAATATTTCTAACCGTTGTCTTTAATGTTCATGTTGTAACATGATAATAACAAACAACCAATCTTTATTTAATATAAACAAACCACCAATTCAAAACTAAATATTTACTACATTCAATGCATGAAAATGTTATCTTCAAATTTCAAAAATTAACTACACAAGAAAATTAACAAACAACCAAGCTTTAAGCTTCTACTTCCATTTCAAGGGGGCATCTTTATGATCCAGAATTCTCTTCTTCTTCTCTTTAATGAATTGCAGGAACTTCTTGCAGTCCATTTGATACTATACAAGAACAACTTGAAACCTGCATATCCATGAAATGATATAAGGAAGTGCATCTCATAAAGAGAAAAAATTAATGTTAACTCTTCTAGGATATCATGAGTCAAAACACCAGGGATTCAGTGTATCATAAAGCATAATCTTAGTATTTCTAAAATGTAACTACCATATAGTGCTCAATTTTCCTACCATCTATGTTATACGACATGTATAAGTGAGAAACCATTTCTACAATCATATTGCTAATATTGAAATTTCAGGCAGATACTACATCAATTTTTATCTATAACCACGATAATGACTTTTTGACAACTGCCCTAAGATTATAGTTGGCAAAATAATAGATCCCTGAAGTAAATGCCCAGCATTAGAAATAGTAAATTCTGTAAATTTTTCATCTATAAACTAACTTTTGGAAAATAGCAAAGAATCAGACAGATATGTATGTGTTTGAGAGGTTTTGAATACTACAAGATTCATTAGAAAGAAAATTACACACTAAGGAAGAAATATAGGGTCAAATTTTTACCTTATACAGATGTGAGAAGGCACACTTGAACAAACAGCCAATTCACTTCTTGGAACAGATAAATAGGAATCTCTGTCACATAGATGCAAAATATGCTTAAAACCTGTAGACTTTTAACACTATCAAGTGCAAACTAAATGGATGAAGAAAAGGCATGTAAATGTAACAAAATCCAGCAAATTTGCAAGTGTATTTAAAGGAAAGAACTGTCATATATCTACAAATGAAAATTTGAAAGAACTTCCAGAGTCAAATATAGAGCAGAATAAGACTAAGGGACCTAGCTATTATAATAGTGGATCTCCCCAACATGAGAACATCCAGAGCCTCTTGAACAACCTTTTCGGCCTCAAAATCAAGTCCACTTGTGACCTCATCCAGTAGAAGAATAGAAGGATTTGAAAGCACAACACGAGCTATTGAGATTTTTATTTCTGTTCTTCAGTCAATGTTAAACCAGTCCTACCAACCTATATTGCATCATGTTCAATAAGTGTAATGCAAAATAGAATATCAAATGAGACTCAACCCAAAATTAAACATGATCAAAAGACAAGCTCAAAATTAAACATGTGCAAGATCAACCTGAGTTTCGTATCCCATTTCAAGAGAAGTTATGAAATCATGTGCATGAATTGTTTTAGCAACTTCTTCAATCTGATCAAATATAGCAGATCTTCCATAAGCTATATTATCCTTGATGCTCAAACTTAACAAAGTTGGTTCCTGGGTAACTAGTCCAATTTGGCTTCTCAACCATTCCAACTTCAGATGTTTTATATCTCCCCATCCAATAGAACTTCACTTGCATCAAGAAATCAAGACGAAGCTGTCAAGCATCAATGAAATGTACATTAGTGTATGATAGGAAAACATAGTCAAACAAGACAAACCTAAGGTAAGATCATAGAAACGCTCCATAAGAGGAATTATACTACTTTTTCTAGAATCATTCCTACCAACAAGGGCCACAGTTTTTCTAGCAGGTACATTTTGGTAAAAGCCACTCAATATTAGAATTTCTGGACGTGAAAGATAGTTGAAGTAAACATTCCTGAACTCAATATTTCCTTGCATTGTAACTAAGGTACTTCCATCCTGATTAAGAGAAGAATTTGAACAGCTTATCATCTCAAAAAGTTTGTAAGCATCAATTCTCCCTTGCTCAAATGAATAGAAATTGATAGCCGCTTGATTAAGTCCACTGAAAATGTCAGACTTAATGAGAACAAAAGATATCCTAGAGAGAAAATGAACAGATATACTAGAGATGAATGTAGGTTTCATAACAAAGCTTACTTACATGCTACTTAAAATTACAGCAAACAAAGCTGTAATAATTTCTCCACCATTAGCCTTTCCATTCGAAATCAGGAACCTCCCAACCCAAAGTTATAAAGCACAAGAACATATAGCAAGACCATATGTGAAGTCAAGACCAAGGCCTTGCACTAGACTAATCGGTATTCCATACCTTAGTGTAGCTTGAAGTGAGGTTGCATAAGAATACATAGCAAGAGTATCATTTGTAAAGGCATACAATGTTCTAATGTATGAAATCACTTGCAAAATCAAAAAGTGTGTAAAAAGAACCAAATTGTACGGCTGAACTACAAAATAGAGATCGTTGTTCACCATTGAAATTATATTGCTATAAATAGGACAAATCACTGTCAGATTGAAAATTTTAAAGATAAATCAACAAACTTTTTCAAATCAGTTTAGGTTTTAGTTTAAATAGCATAAAAAAGAATGAGTATGAATGTGCCCCTCATCCATAAACTAGGAACACTTCACAAGAGAGTTAGCAAGAGGTATCCGCTGAGCAAATAAAAGATGAACAACATCAAAGTGTAGCTCATCACTAATGCACATATTTATGGATAATCAAATGCAACATTAGAAGGGCCTAAGATTCCATGAAACATGGAATGATCTCAAAGAAAAACTCTCTGAAACCAAAAAAAATCATATTGCATGGCTATGACTCGAAACGCTTCCACAAGGTACAACCATATAAGGAAGGTGATCTTAAGAGCCATGCTTCAGAAACTGGAAAATAAGAGCGTAGTCATTGACCAAATTGTTGGGCTCAACCATGCACAAATGGAGTAACAACAATATAATACGTAAACAGACAACTTGTTCCAACCAAAATCAAGTCTAATAGCATTAAGTACAACCACTAAAAAGCCTATTTTATTACCATCAAACATGTTCATGCTGCTTGCTAATGTCAACTGAAGCAAAGAATTCACAGCCATATGCAAAGCAAGAAAAAAGAAATATATATTAACTTAATACCTGTAATACGAACAAGTGTTTCCCTCCTAGACAAATCTGTAACATGCTGCAAGCCCAAAACAAGTGAGAAAAATCAAAGCTTTAATTCCCCTTCTAAACCAACAGATCAGAAAGTGGACTTATTTGACTCATAATAAAAGTATCATTAAAACAACTGGTGCTAAGGCTTCCTTCTGGTGTAGTCTGATCACTTTAACGCATATAAGTTTGAGTTATGACATAGAAATCCTTTTTCATACGTTTGTGTTGCTACTCCTATAGGCCTTCAAGTTAAAAGTAAGTCTTCTTTTTCCACATCTATTTAGGTCAACTTGATCACTTTAACGCATATAAGTTTGAGTTATGACATAGAAATCCTTTTTCATGTGTTTGTGTTGCTACTCCTATAGGCCTTCAAGTTAAAAGTAAGTCTTCTTTTTCCACATCTATTTAGATCAACTGAATTTGGACATTGCATGATACTGTTATTTCCACATAGTATATCTTGTATTTTTAATGATTGATCTTTATTGCTAGCTTGAAACTTTGTCCGATGTGTTTGTGGTTGTAAATAGAAGTCAGGCATAGAGCAAATTGCTCATACTCGACCAGAGTAACATCAACATTGGTTCTAGGATGAGTTAATTTGAAATATAAAAGAGTTTTTAACTTTAAAATCTTGAAAATAAGCTAATTAATTTTTTTTTCAATAAAAATAAGGAGTTCCTACTTGGAATTGTAGGAAAGAAGGGAGAACCTCTTCTCTGTCTGTATCTGGACTCGCCTCCTCCTCGCCAGTGACGTGGTTGCTGTGTACGCCAACAGCTGCTGCTGTCGGTGTTTCCACCACCGCACCTGATCTTGCTGCTGCTCCTCCTCCTCCACTGCGCACACGCTGAGATCCGGAAGGCCGATGACAGCCCCCACAAATTGCTGCTCCCGGTGGCCGCCGCCGCCGGTGGGTTGAACCCGTGCCTACTGGAAACATAATATTTTCTAATGAAGGAATATTGAGAAAATACATAGACGGAGTCGATTTTGAAGCACACCTGGTGGGATTGGTAGGAAAAGATCGATGAGGAGGTGTTGGAGAAGGATTTGCGATCCTCTCTCGCGATTAACTGGATCATTTTCATAGAATAAAAGGGAAATTATTCGAGGTTGCAACACCATATTCTGTGCAAACTGACGAATAACTCACCGTGGTGGTAGTGAGACGAGAGAGCAGTAACAACGAAGAGGAAGACGACGACGACGACAGCGAGAGATAGATCTAGCTTTGGCTGCGACAGGTCGAAGGGAGGATCCCATGGCTTGGGGTCGTGCTTCGAAAGGCTGTCGCAATGGCAGAGGAGGAAGTCGACTAGGGTTTTGAGGCACTTGCAGATCTCGCGCAAATGCTCCATTTGGTGTTATGGCGTGAAGAGATAGTCGAGGAGAGGAAAGAAAAATGGCTTAGGGTTTGGAAACGCTAAGGGGAAAACACGGCGCGAAAAGATTTTTGCAGAGAGGGAAAGCAAAATTGCGAGGGGAAATGACGAAACAAATAAAGCCAAAGACAACGGTTTTATCAAAACTGTTGTTGTAACCCCTAAAAACGCGGATAAAGACAACGGTTTATAAAACCGTTGTAAAAAGTGTTGTCATTTTAAAAATAAGTCGCTAAAAGACAACAGTTTTCACAAAATCGTTGTCTTTTATATTTAATGGGGAGTTCAAAGACAACGATTTTGGCAAAAACCGTTGTCTTTGAGCAAATACGCAACACTTTCTCTTAAAACCGTTGTCGTAGGGGTGTTGTCGTTTGCAGTTTTTGTTGTAGTGTGTGTTTCATTTACCCATTTTTAGGAGCTAGCATCCTCACGGGTCTTATATGGAAACACATGCTCAAAGAACGAGGCATTTCTTGATTCTATTATCGAGTTCTTGTGTATCTTCGGTATGTGTGATTCATACACACAAAACCGATACGCACTGTTGTTCTGTGCTTATTTAATAAATATGCAATCAATAGTTTTTGGTCTTATCTTAATCCTTTTCGGATCAAGCACCGATACTTTGGTTAGACACCCCCACATTCATAAATATTTATAGAACAGTTGTCTTCTATTCCACGACTCATAAGAGCTCTTATCTATTTTCTTCCGAGACATCTTATTTAAAAGGTAATTAGCTGTCAACATAGCTTCCCCCACACATGTACTCTGGCAGTCCAGAGCTCAATAGAAGAGCATTCATCATCTCTTTTATATTTCGATTTTTTCGCTCAACAACTTCATTTTGCTGAGGAGTATAAGGAGCAGTTATCTCGTGTCTGATCTCATGTTCAACACACAACTCAGCGAACGGTGATACATATTCACCGCCTCGGTCACTTCGAACCACCTTAATCTTTCTATTAAGTTGGTTTTCAACATCATTCTTATAAAGTATAAATTTCTCTATAGCTTCATCTTTACTTTTGAGAAGATACACATAACAGTATTTTGTTTTATCATCTACAAAAGTGATGAAGTATTTATTCCCACCATATGTTGGTATACCTTTAAGGTCACACATATAGGTGTGGATTAGCCCGAGTGGTTCGTTGCTTCTTTCAACATGTTGAAAGGATGACCTCGTCAATTTTGCTTCAACACAAATCTTACACTTATGTTTTGGGTCAAGATAGAATGTAGGTATGCTCTGCATGTTTGTTAATCTACGCAACACATCGTAGTTAACATGTCTTAGTCTATCATGCGACAAACATGAAGACTCAAGCATATAAATTTTTTTAAAAAAAAAGTTTTTTTTTGTCAAATTAATATATATCTGTATTTATATTTATTTATAATTTCGTGTCAAATTTATTTTCTTACATTATTTTCATCCATCCTTCCATTTCCTTCCGCATTTACATAATTACATTTTTCTTGATGTAAGCAAAATATATTGGAATAAATTAGATCTTTAGTTGTGTTAGATCAAATATAAAGAAAATTAAACTGACGATCGATAAAAAAAAATGGAATTAAAAGACTCATGATAAAAACAACACAATTTATTAGAGCAAATGAAAGAAACTAGCTAGTAGCTAGCTTGAGAACAGCAAATTAAACATACATAAAGTTGACTGACTGATCATCGATCATCCATTTTATTTTAAAACACCGAACATACCAAATTTATTTAAAACAGTAATAGCAAAGCGAAGAAGCCAAGCCAGGATGGATGATCAGATAGGCAATCAATTAATTAAGAGATCGAGGAGAGTAAGAGAGCAGAGACTCCGATGGCATTTATATAATTGGTGTACTGGCCAAAGAGTCCAACAATTCGACCGTTGACAACTGGAACAGTGAACTCCTTGCCACATCCTTTCCCAAAAGGGCCATGTTGCTTCCCCAAGTTGGTTTTAAATCCGAGCTGACTGATACAAGTTTCGCCGTTATAATCACTGATGGACCCAAAGATTTTGTTGATATATTCACCTCCGCCTAGTTCAAACTGCAACATCGATCGATCTCAAAATTGATATCATCTATATTTTGTTAATTAAGCTACTACAAGCATATATGTATATTTATAACTTAGATTATTAATATTGTTGGACGTACCTCGTGGGTTTCAACACCGCCAGTGCCGCCTGCTCGGTATGATTGGACTTCCCAGTCAACAACATAGGAGATCACCAAACTGTCGACGACGGCTCCTGTCTTGACTAGGATCTTTGTGATTTGGGAGGTCGGTGGACCAATTATGTCAAAGCTGGTATCCCCGCTGCCTCCCCATGGCCCAACCTTAAGAGCTAATAATTAAACACGCAATGTAAATTATATTGTCATTAATAGTAAGTAATATATCTAATTAAGAAAAGAAAGGCATATAATAAATATAATATAGACTCTCACGGATCTTCTGCTCGCTGGATTTGCATAACTCGTTGACGCCTACAGCGGAAGTTAAGCTGGCCTCAGCCATCGCTAGCTACCTGAAGGCCGATCGATCGAGGATTGAAAAGGCCGAGGAGAGGAGAGGAGAGGAGAGATTATTGGAGTGACACCCCATTTCCTTCTTTTATAGACAGACGATGCTACTGAAGAGCTAGACCGAGACAAAGAAAAACTAATTAAAGAGAAGCTAGGGATAAGATTAATTAAGAGATCCATCAATTAATAATTAATTACCGTGATGGTGATGGTTTAAACAGGCAATTTTTCAATTAGATAAATTAAGTCAATACGATATCCCCTAGCTAGCTACAATGATCAATTGAAAACTAATTCACGTACCTACGCTTCTTCTTAATTAATTTAATTTCATCCTTTTCTTTTTGTTTTTAATTCTTCAAACTAAAGGCATTAAGGTGTCAAAAGTATCTAAGAATCTGCCTGCAAGCTCACAGAATATATTAGAGATATGCAAAAGTATCATTGGATTGAGAAATACAAAAGTCAAACAAAAGATTAATCATTCTATAATGGATATGAGGTGAGCTGTACACATGCTGGAGCGATTGGAAAAGTCAATCTGATCCAGTACTAAGATTGACACAGTGAATAATAGTGGGATATAATAAAATCGGACAATCGGAAATTAAGGAAATATGATAGTCAAAAGTCCAGAAGATATGATAATCAAAAGTCAAGGAGATGTGACAGTCAAAAATCAATAAAACATGACAGTCAGAAGTCAAGGAATGTGACAGTTAGAAGTCAAGATGACGTGGTAATCAGAAGTCAAGAGATGTGGCAGTCAGCAGTTAGGGAAAGAAGAGTTAGGACCATCTGATAACATTGGCGACATGGTTCTTGATCGGGTTCTCACAGACCAAGACCCCAAATCTGAGACACTTAGGTCTGAGATAGGATGCACAATCAGGGTAATGCCTGGCTCGCTCTTACCGGTCGGGTTTCCTCAGCCCAGACAACATATACAGACCTGGTACTCCCGGTCGGGTCTGGATCAAATCCAACGGGAAATATAAGGCCCTCATCATATCTTGTCCTTTCGTCAAGCATTCTCATCAGACTTCAACAGATCATCCTGAGCTATCCTATTCATACCTAGGCAGGATAGAAGGTGCTACACGATAACAAGGTCAGGGAATTGTAACCACCTGTCAGAGAATAACTGCTGTATATCAGGGAATATTCCAAGGGTCTTTGATCATCTGCGAATGGAACCTTTTTCCAATCCACAAAAGGGCGCCACGCATCCTCCATCACCCGACAGGTCTTGACATCTGACATTTCCTAACATCCGTCAGATTCTAGAGGTATGCACTGTCATATAAAAAGGGAGGTCCTCTCCCTTGCACGGGTACGCTCTCTCGCACGTCCGCACTTGTATTTTATTTTTCTTTCTCCTTCATACATTTCTCTTCTGGGAAAAAGTACCTGACTTGAGCATCGGATGGCCCACTCCGAAGACTTTTTCCCTAGTTTCTGGTCTCTAACGTTCCGTGTGCTTGTCTGAGTGTGCACAGAGCTCAAGTACCATCGACTCAGTCATCATCGTCCGTCATCGCCACGTCAGGGGTCGTTCTTGTGGGCGCATATGAAAAAGATGTCTCAATCGCCTCTCCGTCAATACCAGTAATAACTCATCCGATCTTCATTTGACTCATATTTGGGACCAGACAGAATCAAAGATATATCTTTAAAAACTCTTCCAATATAATTCTGAAAATAGTTATTTTTCTAATGCATGTGTATCACAAATGAGTTGAACGGAGAGCAAGCAAATGAGATGATCTACCACTTACATAAAACTACTAGCTACAAGCAGTCCAGATGGATCAACAGAATTAATTATTGTAATGTGCAAGTCAAATTTCTCATAATGATTCGAGTAGTTGCATGCTATTCTGATACTTTCATAACGTTATCTTTTATTCTTCTTGTTCCATATAAAATCGATGAAGCTTGATCAATTAGATTATTCTATTGCATGTGCATCACGTATCGGCATCGGCATCACTAACTCTTCCGCATAGACTTAATTATTTGCTGAGTCAAAAAGACTTAATTATCTTTAGGTCTTTCCTAATCAATTAGTCCACCTTCCTATTGTGTTACATGTCATTATCAACAAGAAAATATATATATATATCTTTGGTAGCAGTTGTCTCAAGGTTCAAATTGATATATTATCAATTCATCTTGTCTAGTATCCAATTGATCTCAATCTATTAAGACTTTCTTCATAGTCAAATGTCCGATCAACGTTTATCGACTCAAACTTCGCTTCTCATATCAAGTGGCCGATCCTTAATAACTCACTTGAATTTTCCTTCGCATTTCATGTGTTCGATCTATCGTAGTTCATTTGGACATTTCTTTTCATGTCAACCAAAGTTGTACCTGTGTTTGACGGGGCTCCAAGTGAAAATTAAAAATGACCTTTTTATTATGATAAATAATTGTAATGGTTAGTTTACAAATAATAAATACACAAAATACATAAATAGACCAAAAATAATCTATTACATCAATAAAAAGTGAATAAATATTTGAAATAATTGTAATGGTTATACTTTTTCTTTTGCTAACTCTTAGTTAGACTTCTACATTGTCAAAATCTAATCCATCTTGACCTATTTGATGTTTCACTCAACCAACTATCATATTCCTCACACATACTCTCACCAAATTGCACATGAAGCACTAGATAATCAAACTTGATTTTGATATTGAAAAAGAGTTCAAATTTAAGTTGTGTTGTGATCTAATGAGGTTGATCAAGTGTACAAGTAATTCAACCAGAAAGTCATAGTGAGACTAGGCAAGTAAAAGTCCTAGTGGAAACTAGGCAAAGGAAAAGTCCTAACGATACTAGGCAACTAAAAAGTCTTAATAGATACTAGGGAAAGGTAAAAGTCATAGTAAGTCAGGCTGATTGAATAGTAAGCAAGAGAATGATAAGAAGCTGAAATTACTACTTAAGTCCTGAAATTATTTTCGGAGTGAAAAGAAAAAAAAAAGATATTAACGTAACTTACTTTTGGGATATATAGCTTGATATGTTGGACGTTGCCCTGGATACTCGAGGGGCGCCCGACGTGTTCCGGACACCCTAAATGCATTCAATTGTTCATGCTAGATCCCATGGAGACACCTAGCATAACATATATTAGGTATCTAGTTTTTCGAATCGATTAAATTGATCAGTTTCATCCCATGAAAATTTTTCACCGACGACTAAGATAAATTTAGGAGTATGAATAATATGTCGCTCCATAGCCAACATCCTAGGATTATTTCCCCACTTGAGAAAATTAATTCATAATGCACCGCAATTAAGAATTGATTCATGGATATTTGATTAAGTGTGGAAACTTACTACCATTGTATTTTAGAGGACGAATAACTATTAATTATTAAAAAAAGTTTAGAATTATTACATTAATCGCCCAGTCGGTCCTATAAATATAAAATGAAGTAAATACTGCAAAGAATGATGAAATCCCCTCCAAGATTTAACCACCCCCGATCTCTATATTCATTACCCATGCACCGAACAGTTAGTCACTCCTAAGGACGAATAACTATTTATTATTAATTATAGTAAAATAGTACAGTAGCTAATTAATTGTAGGACTGTTATATTATTAATCAATGTTGTACTACCTAATTAACCGTTGTTATTATAATTTTAATATAAATTTGACTATATTGAAATGATTTTAATAAATTTCAATAAATTGAAATCGATGAATTTTTTAATCAATTTGAATTAATTTAGTTTTAACAACGAGTCGTTTTATTAGTTTTAAACCGCTTTTCTTGAGGCTTAATTTTCGCCCTGAATTTGCCTAATCATATATGGCTATGTTTGGTACGGTGTAATCTGTCTTGTAATATAATTAGAATTATAAAATATAATATGGATTACAAAAGATAGTAAAGTTTTGTAATCTGAATTACAAAGTAAATACTATGTAATCGGATTACATTACTAGGTCACCGTTTAACCAAAATTTAAATGTCGAATATACCCCTAGTCCACCGTGGTCACCATCCATTGTCATCGGCTGTCGCTGCCCACCGCCGTCGGCCGCCGGCGCCGACCACCTCCGGCCGACGGCGACCACCGCCAACCACCACCGTCGGCCGCCGTCGCCGGCGACCACCGCCCGCCGCCACCCCCGACGACCACCGGCGGTCGTCGCCCGCCGACCGCCGCCGCTATCGACGATCGTCACTGGCGACCACCGTCGGCCGCTGCCGGCGATCGTCGCCGTCACCGGTTGTCGGTGGTGGGTGCCGGCGGAGGAGGCCAACGGCGACGACTGTTGGTTGCCGCAAGCTACGACAGAGGTGCGACGACCATTGATAGAGGTCACCGGATATTTTTATGATTTTATAATAATAAGAATTACATTCTTTATAAAAAATAATGGACACCAAACAAAAGAATGTAATCATCTTTGTAATTAAAGATTACATATATTATATTACCAAACATAATAATATAATTAATATTACATTATATTACATTACAAATTTAATTATATTATAAGTAAAATTATATTACACTCAACCAAACCAAACCAAACCAAACGTAGTCTATGTTTTGCATATATCGTTTCCGTTGTAATATTTATCATTTCGGCTGTAACGGTCGTTTTCGTGCGCTACATGTTAAAAGTCATCCGGTCCCGCTTTCGGTTGAGAAAGACAACACCCTATTATTGTCCCTCTTCGTATGCATGATGACAACTAAAGCTATACGTCATGAGAAGAAATTAAGCATGACGTAATACTAATAATAATAAAGTAAGTAGTGTAAGAAAATGATAGTCGATATCTCAGGCAGGCTGAAAATTTAATATTAAGAGGAGAAAATTCAACTGCTCTTATCGGCAGAAGGACATCACAACTACTAATGCCTATTCGCTTTAAATATGACAAGGTAACAATTCCACGACGTCACCGAATCTACGCCGCTTACACGACGTCACCTAAGTTAATTAATTAATCAATTCTAAATTAATTAATTAAAAGCATAAGAGCGAATAAGACTACATATTTGTTGTATTTCAAACATATATGTCCCGTTTATCATAGGGTTTGACATGAATTTGGTGCATTTTTTTTAAACTTTCAATTCTGAAAATAGTTATTTTTTAATAGCAAATCAAGTCAATTATTGCCAATGTTCCAAATAGAATCGATGAAGCTGGATCGCTTAAATTACGGTATTGCATGTTCATCACGCATCAGCCTCACTAACTCTTCCGCATAATTAATATTTGAGCCAATAAATTATCCACAAGTTGAACGTGATGCCAAGAAATATTTAATTAATGTCTAAGTTCACAAATTCGCAAGAGATGCGGAGAAAGATTAATTTCGTTGAGAAAGACAACGCACTAGGCAATTATATTACACATCCATTGAATGCATCTCCTTTCAATTTTCACCCCAGATTTTGTGCTCCATAGATTGATCATCACTTTGTTGATCGTTAGATCTTGTTACGATGATCTAATAATTGTTTCCTTGGTAGTTGTATTGCGGAGTCAAAGAGACTTTATTAATTATCTTTATTAAAAACGTAGAGAAAGGTCCTAAGGCAGATGACGTACTCCCTTTGGTAACCATTGAATTACTCCCCCAGTCACATGGTTGAGTGTTTATGAAAATCTTTAAATATTTTATCGGGAGGAAGAGATTGTACCTGACTTATCTTATCAATCTTGTTGTCTGTTTCTCCCCCTGAGTTACTGCTTTCTTCCGACGTGTCTCCCCCTTCATCGATGCTCTCGATGCTCATTTCGGAAGAGCTTGAATCACAATCGTCGTCTTGATGACTCGCCATCAGTGCGAGTCCGGTGAATGCTTCGACTTCCGATTCGGACGACGTATCGTCCCACGTCGCCTTCAGGGCCTTTCGTTTCTGGATAGGCTTCTTACCCTTCTCCTTGTCTTTGTTCTTCATCTTGGGGCAATTGTCCTTAACGTGCCCTTCTTCGTCGTAGTGGTAGCAGCGGATCGTCCTTTTCTTCTTCCCCTGCGGATGGTTAGTAGATCTAGATTTACAAAGTTTCTTGAATCTTCTTACCATCATTACCATTTCCTCGTCGTCGAGAGAAGATTCCGACTCAGGTTCGTCTCTCGAAGCTTTGAGGGCGACGTTGTTCTTGGGCACCCTCATTCCTGCACATCTTGACTCATGCACTTTAAATGTTGAAAAAAATTCTTCTAATGAAATTTTTTCTAAGTCCTTCGAAATGTAAAAAACATCTACTAGTGAAGCCCATTTTGAATTTCTAGGGAAGAAATTTAAAGCGTACCTGAGCGAATCTCGGTTACTTATCTCTTCTCCGAGATTCGAAAGTCCGGTGATGAGCTCCTGTATCCTCAAGTGAAGATGTGCAATTGTTTCACCTTCTTCAAGACGGAAGTTGGTGAGCTGGTTGCGAAGTAAGTCCCGTCTCGCAAGCTTGGCTTCGGATGTTCCTTCGTGTAATTCAAGGAACTTCTCCCAAAGCTCCTTTGCCGAGTTGTAGGTGCCGACACGGTTGACTTCTTGTGGAGGAACTATGGTTAGCAGATGGAATTCTACTTTCTTGTTTGCCACGTACTCGGCCTGCTCTTTCTTTGTCCATTGATTTTTCGCTTTGCCCTCGAGAGCTTCAAAACTGAGTTCCATTGTTAGTAATAAATCGAAATCGGTACCGAAAAATACCTCCATGTGCTTCTTCCAGCTTGCAAAGTCCCCCTCGAATTTTGGCGGGTGGATGTTAGATCCGGCCATCTCGTTGCTTCGTTCGGCGGTTTGTCCTCCTGAAGCGTCTCAGCTCTGATACCACTTGTAAGACCGTTGGGCCGGCTAGAAGGAGGGTTGAATAGCCCTGAAAAAATAAACAAAGACCCTTCCCGACTTTTCAACAGTACACTTGTAAAATGATTAAAGCAGTAAATAAAAAGCAGAAAAGAAAGAGGCACAGTTGTTTACTTGGTTACAACCGGGGAGGTTGTTAATCCAAGGAAAGGATGAAGTGCACTATCAATCTCCTTCAGGCGGAGAAGCCTCTTACAGCGTTGAAGCACAAAAGGAAAGAAGCTAATCTAAACAGTGGAAGGCGCATAAGTGTTTTTACAATTTCTGAACTGATAAAAAGCTTCTGGACCAAGGCTATATTTATAGCCTTGGTCGGGGCGCCTGGAAGGGTTCCGAGCGCCCTGGGGGGATAAAACTTTATCCCCCAACGTTTAGATCGCGTAAATCGCGATCCTAGTCAAAATCAGGGTCCGGGCGCCCGGAAGGGTTCCGGGCGCCCCGGAGTTCCGGGCGCCCGGGAGGGCTCCGGGCGCCCGGGAGGGCTCCGGGCGCCCCGGAGCCCAAAGTCAACAGGTGTTGACTTTTTCATTCGGGACCTCTTCTCTGGTCCAGTCCCGCCTCGGTCCGGTTCTTCTCCTCCGATCCTCTCGCTTGGGTGATCTCTGTCATCCGGAAAAGGGCTCACCCGAACCCAACTTCCGATCTTCTCGAGCGGACTTCCCTCTGGCTTCTCGTCCCTCGGAATCGTCGCGTGTTTCCTTCTCGTCCGCCGGCGTACTCATCCGCAGTCTTCGTCCCTCGGACGCACCGCGTGCCGTCCTTCTTGCTAGCTGCGTCTCTTGCTCCCCGAGCAATCTTCCGCTCCGGCTTTCGTCCCTCGGAACCACGCACGCTTCGTTCTCGTCCGCCGGTATACTCTTTCGCAGCACCTCGTCCCTCGGACTGCCGTCCTTCTCACTAGCTGCGTCTTCCGCTCGACTACCTGTGCTCCTAAGCTTCTGCACACTTAGACACAAGGTTAGAAACACACAGGACCTAACTTAACTTGTTGATCACACCAAAACAACCTTGGGGTTCCAACAGGGAGATGTTGCCGAAATTTCTTCTGGCAGGGACTACCTGGGGCGTGACAAAGGCGCCTTCAAGCTTGATGAAGGCGCCTTCAACAGGTCAGATTTGGCTGTTTGCGCTGCGGATAAAATTTTATCCGTTGACCGAGCTGGAGGCACCTTAAACCTTGTTGGAGGCGCCTTGGACCCTCGGGATAGAACTTCCAGGAGCTATATAAAGGCCCATGGACCTAGGAAATATTCATTCAACTCAGTATTAGATTTCCTAGCAACTGTTGAGCTTTCTAAGTGTGTAAAAGGCTTCTCCGCTTTCAGAGAAGGAGTTTTTTTTACTGCGCTTTTTCATCGCCTTGGATTAACAACTGTCTTGGTTGTAACCAAGTTAATTCCGGGTCTTCTCTATTTCTTTCTGCTTAATTGTTTTATTTTATTGTTGCTATTTTTGAGTTGAAAGTTTGAGGAGGGTATAATCTTTATTTGCAGGCAATTCAGCCCCTCTTGTCGGCCGTCGCTGCACCTACAATTGGTATCAGAGTCAGACCGCGTCAGAAGGACTAACCGCCGACTGAAGCACAACGATCAAGACAATGGCCGGAGCGAATATTCATCCTCCAAAGTTCGACGGAGATTTCGCTACATGGAAGCAAAAAATGGAGGTATTTTTTAAAACTGAATTTGATATACTTTTAATAATTAAATATGGATATGCAGCGCCAAAAGATAAAGAAGAAAATACGTGGAGCAAGAAGGAGCAAGCCGATTTTGTCGCCAACGGAAAGGTTGAGTTCCACCTGCTCAGCGTTCTGCCACCTCAAGAGGTAAATCGGATCTGAAGCTATGACTCCGCGAAAGATCTCTAGGAAAAATTCCTGGAGCTTCACGAAGGTACCTCCGAAGCGAAACTAGCGAGGTGCGACATCCTCCAGAATCTCCGGATGAACCAAGGAGAGAAGGTAGCACAACTCCAAGCGAGGATTAAAGAGATGATCACACAATTAAGCAACCTTGGAGAAGAAGTAAAGAACCGGGACTCGATCCGGTATGCGCTCAACGCCTTCCCCAGAACTCCAGAGTGGGCCTCCTTAGTAGATGCATACTACATCTCTAAGGACTTCAAGGTAAGTACTCTAGAACAATTATTTTTTACTTTTGAACTTCACGAATCTCGAGTTGCAGAGTCCAATGGAGTAGAGAAGACTAGTCAGAACATTGCCTTAAAGGCAAGAATAAACGGTTCTGACTTCGAAGTCTCGGTCGACGAATCCGAAGCGGCACTACTGGTAAGACGCTTCAATAAATTTTTTAAATCTAATAAATTTAGATCGCAGACAAAGAGGCATCAGCAAAGAAAAAGGACGGTTCGTTGCTACAACTGCAACGAAGAAGGGCACATCAAAGATGACTGCCCGGATTTGAAGAAAAAGGGGAAAGAGAAGGAAAAGACAAAGTACAAGAAACCAGAATCATCGAAGCACAAGAACCTAAAGGTCACTTGGTCAGATTCGTCTTCTTCCGAATCAGACATCGAAGCCTTCTCCAGGTTAGCGATGATGGCTAACCATCTTCCCGAAGATGACTCAAGCTCCGAGATGAGCATAGATGAAGGGGGAGGAACATCAGAAGAAGAAAGCTGCAGTGAAGGGGGAGCATCACCAAGTCAGGTAAGTAAGGTGCGTAACCTAACCCCCAACTCAGTCCTTTCAATTTATTAAATGCCTTTCTAAAGATTTATTCAAATTAGAAAAAGAAAATGCTGAATTGAAATTAAACCTAGCAAAAGCATGCCCACTAGAAATGTATGATAATCTAAAATTAGAAAATGAAAAATTAAAAGTTGAAATTGAGAAATTGAAAGATAATGATGCATGCCTAAATAGATTTGTAAAATCAAAAGTTAGAATTTATGGAAAATTGAATTGGTACATTAGAAACCATCAGGGTCAACTTAGAAGAGTGCCCAAGAACTATGTACCCCCTAAATTTTTGAATAATCCTGTAGGAAGGAACCTCTATTGGATTCCGAAATCAGTGCTAAATTAATTTATTTAATTAAGGCTTTCAAGAGAGAAAATTAAACAAAGAATTTCTTTATGAAGTTTTGTCTAAGGAAGTGGTTGTTGCTCCAATAATCAAGAAGGCCTAGTGCCTCGCTACGACCTGGAAGCTGAAATATTGAAATAAAATATTTAATTAACTTTCGGAAAAAGTATTAAACTTAAATAATATTTTGAAAGTTTTTTTAAATTTTTTTTAAAAATTCTAAAAATTCATTTTAGTTTGAATTTTTTTTTGGAAAATTCTAAAAATCATTTCTACTTAGAATTTTTTTTAATTCTACAGTTTACTGAGAAATTATTTTTTTGGAAAATTCAAGAAATTCATTTTAGTAAATTCTAAAAATCATTTCTGCTTAGAAATTTTTTTTAAAAAAAAATTCTACAGTTTACATAGAATTTTTTTTAAAAAAATTCATTTTACACAGAAATTTTTTCTGACTTAAGAATTTGCTAAATATTATTTTTATCCTGTTTTTACTGTGATCAAAGGGGGAGAGAAAAAGGTACAAGTTTAGGGGGAGTTAGGAAAATGGAAAATTAAAATTTTTAAATATTTTTCTAAACCGAGGTACAATTTTATTTATTGCAAATTTATGCTTAACATGTTAGTTTAGTAGTTTTCTTTAAAATTACTTTTTGTCTATCTTGACCCTAACTTGAACTTGGATTGATGCACATCAAAAAGGGGAAGATTGTTGGACCCCGTGAGTGTTTTGATGTGATCAACCAAGTTGGTTAGGTTCTGCTTTGTGTTTGATCCCTGTGTTTGAGTGTGCAGGAGCTTAGGAGCATATGAAGTCGAGCGGAAGACGCAGCTAGCGAGAAGGACGGTATGGGAAGGGAGCCGACGAGCTCGGTGCGTCCGAAGGACGAGAGAGCTGCGGAAGAGTACACCGGTGGGCGAGAAGAACGTGTGCGGCGTTCGAGGGACGTTAAGCTGGGGAGGAAGGATGCTCGAGGAAGGCCGGAAATTGGGTTCGGGTGAGCCCTATTTCGGTTGGCCAAATCACCCAAACAATCGGAGCATCGGAAGCCAACGCAATGGAGCTGGAAAAGAAGCACAAGATGGAAAACCAGCTTGAAGGCGCCTTCATGAAGCATGAAGGCGCCCTCAACATGAAGGCGCCTTCAAGCTTGATGAAGGCGGCTTCAACAGGTCAGATTTGACCGTTTGCGCTACGGATACAATTTTATCCGCTGACCGAGCTGGAGGCGCCTTGGACCATCGGGATAGAACATCCAAGAACTATATAAAGACCCTTGGACCTAGGAAATATTTATTCAACTCAGTATTAGATTTCCTAGCAACTGTTGAGCTTTCTAAGTGTGTAAAAGGTTTCTCCGCCTTCAGAGAAGGAGTTTTTCTTACTAGGTTTTTTCATCGCCTTGGATTAACAACCGTCTTGGTTGTAACCAAGTTAATTCTGGGTCTTCTCTATTTCTTTCTTCTTAATTGTTTTATTTTATTGTTGCTATTTTTGAGTTGAAAGTTTGAGGAGAGTATAATCTTTATTTGCAGGCAATTCACCCCCCTCTTGCCTGCCGCCGCTGCACCTACATATACTTCTTCCTTAATAAACCTATTCAAAAAGGCTGACTAGACATCCATTTGATATAATCTAAACCCTTTATGTGCTGCATAAGCCAGTAGCATCCTAATGGATTCGAGTCTAGCTACTGATGCATAGGTTTCGTCATAGTCCAAACCCTCAACCTGGCTGAACCCTTTGGCTACTAGTCTTGCCTTATTTCTCACTATATCACCTTGATCATCTAATTTGTTCCTAAATACCCATTTGGTGTCAATTATGGACTTATCTACGGGTTTAGGTACAAGTTCCCAGACTTGGTTTCTATCAAATTGGGCTAATTCTTCCTGCATGGCAATGATCCAGTCTGGGTCAGGTAGGGCTTCTTCAATGGTCTTAGGTTCAATTTTAGAAATAAGGGCAATCTGACTCTGGTTTCTATAGGAAGATCTGGTTCTGACTCCTAGGTTTGGATCACCCAAGATTTGGTCAGGTGGGTGAGAAGTACTTACTCTTGTTGGTCTTATATTTAGGTCAGAGGTTTGTTCCTCTGGTTTATTAGAGTTAGATTGAATTTCATCATCTTCAATAATTCTTGGGTTAAGATTTTCTGTATTATCTTCATTTGTTATTTTATTATCTTCATCAAATATTACATTTATTGTTTCTTCAACTTTTAGAGTATGTTTGTTATACACCCTATATGCCCTACTGGTTGTTGAATACCCTAAAAATATTCTTAGAGTTGTTTTTGATGAAAATGTTCCTAAGTAGTCTTTAGTGTTTAAAATGTGTACTTTACATCCAAAAACTTTTAAATAATTTAGATTAGGAACTTTATTATAATATATTTCATAGGGTGTTTTGTTATGTGATTTGTTAATTAAGATTCTATTTTGGATATAACATGCTGTATTTATCGCTTCAGCCTAGAATTGGTTGCATAGTTTGTATTCATTTAACATAGTCCGAGAGGCTTCTTGTAGGGTTCGGTTTTTACGTTCTACTAGGTCATTTTGTTGGGGGGGGTAGTAGGGCAAGAGTATTCATGTTGATACCCAATTTCACAAAATTCAGTAAAGTTATGATTTTCAAATCCCCTCCCCCCCTGGTCACTTCTAATTTTTTTTATTTGGGTGTCTTTTTCATTTTCTATTAGTTTACAGAAGATTTTAAATACTTCAAAGGTTTCACTTTTGTTTCTTATAAATTTTACTCAAGTAAATCTTGAGTAATCGTCGATTATCACTAAACAATATTGATTTTTACTTAGTGACTTGGCTCCATGTGAATCAAACAAGTCTAGGTGAAGGAGCTCAAGTATTGAGGTTGTTCTATTAAGGTTGGTTAATTTATGGTTTGCCTTAGTTTGTTTACCTTGTTGATAAGCATTACAAGTTGAGTTTTCAATAAATTTTAATTTGGGTAAACCTCTAACTAGACCATTTTGACTCATTTTTGCAATGAGTCTAGTGTGAGTGTGTCCCAGTCTTCTGTGCCACAACTCACTTTCCTCTTGTTGTGTTAGAAAATACTTTATTGAGGATGTTGGTAGGTTAATGATGTAGACATTATCTTTCCTAGTGCCCTTAAGTATGATTTCAGGATTATCAATATTTTTAACTATACATTCAGATTTTGTAAAGTGAACTGAATAACCACTATCACACAATTGACTTATACTGAGTAAATTAAAGTTAAAGTTTTCAACTAGTAACACTTTTTGAATAGTGAAATCAGATTTGAGTTCGATGTTACCTCTTCCGATTATCTTAAGTTTGCCGTCGTTGCCGAATGCAACAGACCCTAAACTCTTTAAGTTGAGCTTTGTGAACTTTAACTTATCTCCAGTCATATGTCTGGAGCATCCACTATCCAACATCCACTGATCCAATTCTTTATGTTCCTACACATAAAGTGTTTGAATTGGACTCTATTTGATGAAAAGAAAGTGAGGTGATTGAGTAAGTATTAGGATTGTGAAAGATAATTAAATGTTGAGGACTAATTAAGTTGATTGAGTTTGAAAATGAGGTTGATTAACTTTTTGAAAAATATTTAAGTTAAATTAAATTTTTGAAAAATATTTTAAGTTAATTAAATTTTTGAAAAATATTTTAAGTTGATTAATTTTTTTTTGAAAAATATTTTAAGTTAATTAAATTTTTGAAAAATATTTTAAGTTGATTAAATTTTTGAAAAATATTTTAAGTTAATTAAAATTTTGAAAAATATTTTAAATTTTTGAAAAATATTTTAAGTTAATTAAACTTTTGAAAAATATTTTAAGTTGATTAAATTTTTGAAAAATCTTTTAAGTTGATTAAATTTTTGAAAAATATTTTAAGTTGATTAAATTTTTAAAAAATATTTTCAGTTGATTAAATTTTTTGAAAAATATTTTAAGTTAATTAATTTTTTGAAAAATATTTTAAGTTAATTAAATTTTTGAAAAATATTTTAAGTTGATTAAAATTTTGAAAAATATTTTAAGATAAGTAGGTTAATTAATTTAAAGGATAATTAAGTTAATTAATTTAAATTTTAATTATGACTTTTAATTTCGAATTTCGAATTTCAGTTCGAATTTTGAATTTGAATTTGAATTTCGATTTTTTTTTTAATTTGAATTTAATTACGAATTTTAATTTCGAATTTCGAATTTTAACTCGAGTTTTGAATTTGAATTTCGAATTTTGATTTTTAATTTTGAATTTCAAATTTGATTTTCTTTTAATTTCTATTCCTTAGTCATCTCACCCGATCTAAATTTTCAATCAGGGAATCCTATAATTTTCGTGAGATGAATTATGGTTCAATTTTAGGGTTTGGTTTAACTTTGTGTTAGATTCAAGTTTAGCTTTGGGTTCAACAAGTAAGCATTCTTTGAATAAACTTCTGAGCTATGGTGAGTCACAAGGACATCATTAAAGTAACCATGCCTTCGAGGTTTTCCAAATAGTCATACACATTGAACTTAGTACAAAACCTTGGTCTAACTGGTTAGGATCCATAAAGGGTAGCTTCGGTCAGTTCCACTTAGCCAAATGCACCAGGTCGAAGTCATATCTTCCTAGACATGCGATGACTAAGCTTCCCCAACGTACTATCATCCAATACTTCACCAGTACCGTGAGTCAAGTTAAACCTAGCCCATTTTGTTCTAACCTTAATTACCCTACCAGGTAGACTATTCTTGGTTACCCTTATCGGGTGGATTAAGTTCGGAGGTGCCATCTATTTTGGAGCCTTCCCTTGGATTTTAATTTGATTTAATTTAAATTTAATTTAATTTAATTTAATTTTATT
Source organism: Zingiber officinale (assembly GCF_018446385.1). Classification (NCBI taxonomy): domain Eukaryota; kingdom Viridiplantae; phylum Streptophyta; class Magnoliopsida; order Zingiberales; family Zingiberaceae; genus Zingiber; species Zingiber officinale. The sequence goes on from NC_055989.1 coordinate 153,997,573, forward strand.
TAATTTGAATTTTAATTTGATTTAATTTAATTTGAATTTGAATTTTATTTAATTTGAATTTGAATTTTATTTTATTTTTATTATTTTTCTTCTAGCTCCCCCTGGATCATAGCCTCGATAAGGTCTGTCGAGGTAATGTATTTGATCCTTAGGGACCCAATATTGACTAAGTCCAACTTGATTAACTAGGTTGGACTTGGGTACCCATGCTTGGACTGATTTATTATTTTGTCTATTTACTAAGGACAGGTAAGATCTATATTTTCTTTTAGTTTTATAACCTAGCCCAGTTTTGTTGTAAACGACTCTTTATGTCCCAAGAATTAGGTTAAGCTTCTTGGAGCCCAAAGAGAACCATTCTAATGTATTTTTTAAATCCTTAACCTGAGTTTTCAGACTGGAGTTTTCTTCCTCAAGTTTTTGAACTTGAGTTGAATTTCCAGTTTGAACTGGGTCAGGCAAGGTTTTGGAGCTAGTCACTTCTTTAAGGACTGCTACTTCCTTTAGAAGTGACTTGACTTTAAGATTTGATTTTGCTAATTTGCGTAATAAGTAATTGACTAAGTTATTAAGTCGAGGAACACTTATAGCGGGGTCTGGCCCTTCAAAAACGGATACGGATTCGTGGCTTTGCTCGGACTCAGCTTCCAACTAGCTCTCGCTCTCGGACAAGTTGATCTGGTCCCGGGCCATCAGTGCAAGTAGACTCGTCTAATCGAGTTCGTCATCGTCGTCTTCTGAGGAAGATTCGTCCCATGTCGCCTTTAGCACCTTCTTTTTCCTCTGCTTCTTTGCATCCTTCTGACTAGGGAAGTTGGCCTTGATGTGCCCTTTCTAGTTGCATCCGTAGCAGATCACTTCGAGCTTGACTTTTGAACTGGATTGAACCTCCTTGGATTGTACTGCCATCTTTAGATCTCTTTTGTTGAAGTCTTTCTTTTTCTTGTAAAGCTTCTTCACTAGGTTCATGAGCTCGGAGGTTAATTCGTCGTCTTCAACGTCTGAGTCGGGTTCGTCTTCCTCCTCTGGTTCAGTTCTTCGCCGTGATCTTGGTTCGCGTGTTCGACTGGTACCTACAACCAAAGCAATGCCCTTCTCGGTTGGCAGTGTATTAGTCTGTTCATGCAGTTCGAATTCTGAAAATAATTCATATAATCTAATGGAAGATAAGTCCTAGGAGACTTTGTAGGCATCTACCATTGATGCCCACAATGTACTCCTCGGAAAAGCGTTGAGTGCGTACCTTATGATGTCACGATTCTTGACTCTTTGCCCGATCGCATGGAGGGAGTTGAGAATGTCTTGTATGCGAGCATGGAGTTGACTTGCTGTCTCTCCGTCCTACATTTTTAGATTATACAATTTATTAAATAAAAGATCTCTTTTACTAACCTTGGTGTCGGAGGTGCCCTCGTGGAGTTCGATCAGCTTCTCCCAAATCTCTTTTGCGCTGGAGAACGGTCCAACTCTGTTGAGCTCCTCCTTGGTCAGTCCGCACTGGAGGGTGCAGGTCGCTCTGGCATCAACTTCCACCTTCTTGATTAGGGTCGGTTCCCATTTTTTGCAGGGTGTCGGCTTGCTGTCTTCGTCGGTTGGCAGTTGTATTCTAGTCTTGATAATCATCCAAGTATCGAACTGGATCTTGAGGAAGGTTTCCATTCGCCCCTTCCAATATCCGAAGTCTTCTCCGATGAAGAGCGGGGGACGAACGGTGTTGAATCCCTCTTGTTGGGCCATTGATAATATGCAAAAAGAAAAAAAAAACAGAAATGTCCCAAGACTAGGTCTTGGATTAGCAGTGCGAGAAATAAAATTAATATCACGAACTCGAGTGGTGTTGCACCAACTTCGAGCTAAAACCGATTCGAAAAAATAATTAAAATGTAGCTATTAAGCTAGATTCTAATTGACTCCATTAAAATTGAAAATACCACTAAAAAATTGTGCGATTGGTGGTTGCACCAGATCAACGCGACCCCGCTCTGATACCAATTGTTGGATCGAGAAGCGTTAGAGGGGGGTGAATAGCGCTCGTGGCTATTTCGTTCCGGAAACGTAAATCGTTCGAGTAATTAAATGCTGCGGAATAACGAAAAGAAAATAAAGCAACACAGATTAAGTAAAGAAAAGAGCACACGCAAACACAAGTAGTTACTTGGTTCGGAGCCTGTGGCGACTCCTACTCCAAGGTCCGCGATCGTTGATTGCTTCCGGTGAGCAACAACTATAAGCTCGAATAATAGTTACAAAGTTATTACAATCTACTTGAAATGAAAAAGTATACCGACAACAAGAATGTGTAATTTTGAAGCTTCAGGTCATCGGGATCTCGTTGCAGCACTTCGAGATTGTCTCGGTAGCAGTTTGTAGCAGAAAGATCGCTTGGAAGTTGTTGTTGCAAGCTGCTGCTCGAGTCCCTCTTTTAAACAGTGTTGGAGGTGCCTCCAAGCCTGTCCGAGGCGCCTCCGGGCCGCCAAGTCGCACGCGTGGATCAGCTCTGATCTGGTCTCACCTTATCCCATTGAAGGCGCCTTCAAGCTGCTCCAGGGCGCCTCCAACGCCTGGTCCAAGGCGCCTTCAGCTTCCTCCGAGGCGCCTCCAGCTTCTCTGGATAGCTAGCTTCGGCTAGCACACGAGGCACCTCCAAGCCCCATATAAGCGCCTTGGACACTGTTCATCCGAGGTTACATGTGCTCCTTTTGTTCCTGCGAAATGTGTTAGTCCTAAACACAAACCCTCCAAAACAAAGTTAGTACAGAAATATGATAAATAATATAATCGACAGTCATCGGATTGTCCGGGTCTGACTTCGGATTTCCAACCGGAAACCCTAGGTCGACCCGACGCCTACTGTTCCCTCTACGGGGAATGCGTCCTCACCTACTCCACTCAGGAGATTTACCTGTTGCCAGTGCGATCCTCCAGATCGACTGGACTTTTGCTCAACGTTCAAAGCTTCTGAACTTTCTGCTGGACTTCCGCTTCCCGGCCCGTCCAGTCTTTCACCTGGTTCGCGATACCATGACTTTCCATCTAGGGTTACCCCCCTAGGACTTTTGCCTGAAGCTCTCGACTCGCCAAGACTTTCCGCATAAGGTTACCACCCCCTATGACCTAGGGTTACCACCCCCTAGGGTTTTCCATCTGCCTAACCGCAGCTAGGAATCATCGAATACCTAAACCAAAAAAGATTTTTGTTGATCACCTTGGATGGATAACCAAGGTTATCAAGAATGACCCTGAACCAAACGCACCCTTAGGGCTTTCCTGCAAGCTCCATGAACTTGTTAGATCACAACACTACTTAACTTTGAACCCTTTGCCATTATCAAAACTTGGGTTCGATCGTCTAATGCTTCCCGCACCAACATGAAGGGGGAGCGACCTCAGATGAATGCAACGAAACAGGGGGAGAGTCAGGCTTCAAGTCTGATATGGTAAGTGAGATATGCCTCTTACCTCCTGATCAACTTTATTTTGGTATTAAGACTGTGGCTAAATCCATGTATAAATTATAAAATAAAACAGACATAAACCTAGAACTAAAACTTAAAAAAATAAAGGCTAATAATCCAGGGTGAGGCTCCAGAATAGTTGGCACATCCAAAAATAATTTATCCGATAGGGTAACCAAAACCAACCTACCCGGCAGGGTAATTAGCACTAGAATAAAAAGTGACAAGGTTTAACTTGACCTACGATACTGGCGAAGTTTTGGATGACAGTACGTTGGGGAAGCTTAGTCTATGCATGTTTAGGAAGATATGACTTCGACTTGGTGCATTTGGCTAAGTGGAACTAACCGAAGCTACCTTTTACTGATCCTAACTAGTTAGACCAAGGTTTTGTACTAAGTTCAGTGAATAAGACTATTTGGAAAACCTCGAAGGCATGGTTACTAAAATGATATCCAGGTGACTCACCATAGCCCAGAAGTTTATCCAAAGAATGCCTGTTTGTTGTGTCCAAAGCCAAACCTGAATCTAACACAAAGTTAAACTAAACCCTAAAAATTTAATCTAACTCATCTCACAAAATTAAAGGATTCTCTAATTGAAAATTTAGATCGGGTGAGATGACTAAGGACTAAATTAAAATTAAACTAAATTATATTAAATTATTTTCTTTTAAACAATTATTTTTTATTTAAAAAAATCTTTTAAAAAACTTTAAAAATCACTTTAAAAATAATTTTAAAAATTCTTTTAAAAACATTAAAAATCATTTTAATTTTTTTTAAAAAACTTTAAAAATAATTTTAAAAATTCTTTTAAAAACTTTAAAAATCATTTTAATTTTTTTTAAAAAAAACTTTTTAAAATCATTTTAAAAATCATTTTAAAAAAATATTTTAAAAACTTTAAAAATCATTTTAAAAATTATTTTTAAAAAATCTTTTAAAAACTTTAAAAAATTTTAAAAAATACTTTTAAAAATTTTAAAAATCATTTTAAAAATTCTTTTAAAAAATTATTTTTAAAACTTTAAAAATTATTTTTAAAAAATTCTTTTAAAAGCTTTAAAAATCATTTTAAAAATTATTTCAAAAAATTCTTTTAAAAAAAAATAAAAATTCATTTTAATAATTTCTTTTAAAAACTTTAAAAATTATTTTAAAAAATTCATTAAAAAAAACTTTTAAAATCATTTAAAAAAATTCTTTTAAAAACTTTAAAAATTATTTTAAAAATTCTTTTAATAAACTTTGAAAATAATTTTAAAAATTATTTTAAAAACTTTAAAAATTATTTTAAAAGATTCTTTTAAAACTTTAAAAATTATTTTAATTTTTTTTTAAAAAAACTTTAAAAATTATCTTAAAAATTTATTTTTAAAAAACTTTAAAAATCATTTTAAAAATTATTTTTAAAATTTATTTTGAAAAATTTTAAAATTATTTTAAAAAATTTTAAAAATCATTTAAAAAATTCTTTTAAAAATTTTAAAAATCATTTTAAAAATTATTTTAAAAAAATCTTTTAAAAAGTTGCAAAATTATTTTAAAAACTATAAAATCTAGCAATTAAATAATAGAGGTTATTGGACGAATAACCTTAACGGAATTTTTAGAAATTTCCTGGGATTTAATCGGAGCTCGTATGACAAGTTCAAGGAGATGAATCGGTTAAGCCTAGATAAAGTCTGTTACGAATACCGGGAAGTGGGAGTTGATTAAGAAATCAACTTAGCGTTTAATTGTACTAAACCTAAGTATAGTTATAAAAAACTCCTCCGTGCCCTGAACCCCTCACGCGGCGCCGAATTCTCTCCTCCCCCGATCCCTCGCCTCGCGACACCGCCGCCCTCTCCTCCTTCGCCGGACCTCTTCTCCCCAAACCAGCTGACAGTCGCTGGCCTTCTTCCCTCTTGAGCCACAACCGCTTGCCCTTCTCCTCACGCCAACACTAGAGACGCCGCACCACTGCCGATCGCGACGAGCCCCAGCCGCCAGTCTCTACTCCCTCACGCGAGCAGCATGGCAGCCGATCGTTCTTCCTCTTGCGAGATCTCACAGACCACAGCCGGTGATTCTCTTCCCCGAGCTCTCACGTGACCTCCTCTCTTCCTCGCGCGAGCACCACAGCACCCGCCAGTCTCCTCTCTTCCAGCTGTGCCCTAATTGATCCAGCAGGTATAATACCTCCTGTAGGTATGGATGTGTACTTCCTTCGGTAGTTTCTCATAGGGAATTAGATGTTGTTCCTAGTTTCCCACGAGAGTTTGCTTGATTTTCTATTTTGTTACGAGAGATTGTAAAGGGTTTCGGTGATTGCATTGCGTTCAGGTAGTGGTTTTGGATTTACTGGAATGGATTTGGGAGTTGGATAACCGGTTTTGGTTCTTGCACTGCCTTTCGAATGAGTTTCGAATGATGAGGAGTTTCAGATGGAGAGATTTGGATGCAATGGAGCTTTGTTTTATTTTTCGACCAGGTTGTGATGTGGTGGATAGATATGATAAGTTGTAGTGAGGTTCTAATGGTTTTTATCCTTGCGATGGTTTCAAATCTGGATAATTTTGAAATTGTATTTTTGACTTTCATTTCATGTTCATGCTCTTGCAATAGTATCGGATCCGGACAGATTTGAAGTGGTTATTTTAATAGCTTTTCATTGTGCTTTTTCTTTGGAGATTATGAGGGGTGGATTGGATTTCGGTGTTTTGAACCGAACCGGGTGTCTAGGTTTGGTTGCTTGGTGCGTCTACTTCGTGATAGGCTGAGGGTTTTGAGGGTTGTTCTAAGATTGGGTTAGATATGGTTTGAGTACTGGTCTTAGCGATTTGACTCATATGAAAATAGCTAATTTGCGTGCGTTGGTGCAGGACGTTGATTGAGACGGTTGATGTGACGGGGCGTGATTTGGTTCAGAATATATATTAAAGGCGGGTACTTATTACTTTGATTCTTTAGTTCTTTGAACTTAGTGCATAAGCTAGTTTGGATAAAATCTGTTTTACCTTGACTCCACTCGTAATATTTCCTGTGCTTGATACTTCCTCTCAAAACCTTCGAGATATTCATTTTTATATCCATACAGTCTCTTGTTGCTATCAGTGATATTTAGCAGATATTAGATACCAACCTTGTATGCTTTGTTTGTTGTTACTTATGTACCGTATTAAGCATGTTAGCTTCATGTAGCATACCGCATACTTGACTTTTTTTGCTTATGTTTGTTTATATGATAACTGTTGCATTTGGCGCATCATATCATTGCATGCATGTCAACGACAAATTCTCCCTTGCGGTCGAGAGAGTCGTTGACTAGGGTCGCATCCTCGGCCACTCGAGAGAGTGGTAGCTGGAGTAGATGCCGCTTGTCCTGTCGTGCCACACTCGACCACTCATGGTTAGTGGTAGTTGGAGTTGCGAGCAGTAGGGACCCCCTTCGCTTTGTAGCTAGATAGCTACTTAGCACCTGTCCATCCGGTCACTCGAGAGTAGTGGCGGCTTTTAGGTGGTACAGTTGTCATCGATCCGTCCTCTCGACCATACAGGGGTCGTGGTGCAGAGAGGTGGGCGGGGTGACCATCCGTGCATACGCTGTTATTATATTTGTTTGGCTGCTGCTGTTTATATATGCTGTTGTTGCTTACTTATGCTGCTATGGTATACTTATGCTACCATCGTTTACTGTTGTTGTTCACTTATGCTGATATGCTTACTTGTTTAGATAATGATTTATTTATTGGAAATTTGTATGTACCTTACCTATTACCTCTGTAGTTATAGTAGTACTATAGCAAGTTTGTGCCACCCCTGACCTTCTATTGTTAGCCTAGGATATGACTTCAGGTATGAGCAGTTATTGTGATTTTATTTTAGTATCTGTTATTTCCTTACGAGACTGTATACTGTTGGCTCCTTTTCTATTTGTATATTATGTTCATGCACTATCTTCTCTTTACCTGCTGAGTTCCAATACTCACCACCCCAAACTGGTTTTTCTTTCGCCAGGTAGCAGGTAGATGTATCATGGATGCTTGGAGAGTCCCGACTGCCAATCCTGTGTCATATTCGAAGAAAGATTTTGGTTTTGTTCCTCTTCACTTGCATTTCTTATTTCGTTGGATTTGATGTTGTGAGAATTAGCTATGTTTTGATACTTGTTTTGTGGATTTTGCATTTGCGGGTTTTCTTTCCGTTATTCCGCTGTATTTTCAGTGCAGCTGTGTGGGCTGTTAGCATTTATTATACTGCGTGGGTGTTGTTGTTTTGTTCCAGCTGAATAGGTTTTATTATATAAACTGCGTGGTTATGTGTGTTTCAGCCGTGTGGGCTGATGAATATGTTGTTATGTTGTTTGGTTATGTATTTATTGCTTCAGATTGTCATCAGTATAGGGGAGATGTTATCAAAATTTTTTAGTAGGAACTCCTCTGGAGACATGATAACTTTTTGTATTCACTATTTTATTTAGTTTACTGTTAGACTAGTTGTTTTTATACCAGTCTATAGGAAATCCTGATTAAGTGATTTATCTTGCATTTTGTATTTCTGTGGAGAGTTATCCTCTTCATAAAAAAAGAAGGATGAGGATGAATGCATTAGACTGTGACAAGTGAAAACCGTGTCCTTTCCTCCAATTGGTTAGTAATTGATTTGAGGCCGCTTCGTTCCACAAGCACACATGAGAGGGTGTCTAATTCCGACAAATCCATTTGAGTAGAGAGGAGTCCCCTCACTTTAAAAATCAATTTAAAAATTATTTTAAAAATTCTTTAAAAATCATTTTAAAATCCTTTTAAAAACTTTGAAAATTACTTTAAAAATTCTTTTGAAACATTTTTCCTTTAAAATTATTTATTTTAAAAAAAATAATTTAAAAGTTAGGTATTTTATGAAATGATTAAATCACTCAAAATTTAAAATTTAAACTTAATTAAGTAATTAATAAGTAAATAAGTAAAACTTAATTATTTAAGTCTAACCTTATTTGAGAATTAAGGTTTACTTGATTAGGACCTAGATTTAACCTAATTAAAAACATTAAATTTACTCTTAATGACTCTACTTTAAAATATTAATAAAATTTTTAACTATTTTAAATTAAAACATAATTAAAAATTAACTTAAATTTAACCTTAACATTATTTAATTTTGTTTAATAACTTTAAGAAATTAATTCTAATGTTTGCAAGTCCTAAGTCAACGTAGCTTAAGTTAAATTTAATTAAAGCATAAGTAAATGAAAAAGTAAATTGTAACTAATATTTTCAATCAATTAATATGAAATCAATTAATACGAAATTTAATGAAATAAGTCAAGGTAATCAATAAACCATTGATAAAGATTAATTATTGAGTTAGTAACAAATTATTATGTAAACAAGTCAATGAGTAATTGATTATTGACTAATTTCAATAATCTTGCTTTAATCAGATATTTATACCAAGTATATAAAAATACTTATACGATTAATATACCTGATAAACATAAGTATTACTAACCCTAAATCCCCTAAATACTTAGGTAAAAAAAAATGGTGTTATGGCTTTGAACGTTAACATATCCAAACCGCAGTGTTAACTTAAGGGAGAGTAATAAAGGGAATATCAAAGTCAGGGGATATATAAATTAAGGGGGAGATATAAGTTAAGAGGAAGTATCAAATTCAGGGAAAGAATCAAATTGTTTTTAAATGTTTACTCAAACGGGGGAGGGTTAATTCAACTTATTTTCATACTTAGTACTAATTTGTTTTTCTGCTTTAAAAATATTGTTGAAAAATATTTCCTTAAAAATATTCTAATGTTTTCTTATTTTTTTAAAAAAAATCTAACTTTATAAACTTATTTTTGCAAAATCTAATTTGATAAACTTATTTTTGAAAACTAGCTTTTTTTTATAATCTTTTGTTTCTTAAAAAATTAACTTGTATACAAACTAACTTAGTTTTGAAAATTGATTTTGAAAATTAAATATTACAAAATTAGTTTTAAAAATTGGATCTTACTTAGTTTTGAAAATTGGATTTGAAAATTAAATTTTATAAACTTAATTTTGAAAATTGATTTTATCCAATGAGTATTGAAATTTGGATTTCTATGAACTTAACTTTGAAATTTAGAATTGGTGTACTTGCAAATTAGACTGTATAAAACTTATGTTTCAAAAGTGTTTTAAGTTTCCAAATTCATTTTGAAAGTTAAGTCAATTTTGTAAATTTTGTCTTTAAAAAATTACTCTAGATTTTTACAAAGTTAGTAAGCTATCTCTTTAAATTAGCTATTTTTTAACTTAGCTATTTTTGAAAAAGGTAAAAGAGGAAGTTTAAAACAAAATTTTCAAAAGTTTTAAACTCTCCCAAGTCAATCTGACTTAAAGTTTGTATTATTTTTTTAGTCATTTATAATTATCATTTATTCTATGTTTATTTTTTTATGAATATCAAAGGGGAGAGTTAGGTGGTTTAAGTTAGTTTAACAATAAAAAATTGGTGACAATACCAAATATAAAGACTAACTTAAACACCTTATAAAATGCTTGTTTTACTTGCATATTTTCACTAACTTAACCCAGATTGTCATTGCATCAAAAAGGGGAGATTGTTGATGCAGTTAGCACTAACGGTCTAACTCAAGTTTTGATGAATGACAAAGAAGGTTAAGTTAGTTTCATTGTTATCTAACACTCTGACTGAGTGTGCAGGCGAAGCCTAGCTAGGTCGACAAGCCGACCGGATAGCTAGCACAAAGCCTAAACAGGTCGACGGGCTGACCGGATGTCTGGCACGAAGCCCAGCTAGGTCGACGGGCCAACCGAATAGCTGTCACGAAGTCCAAATGGGTCGAAGGGCTAACCAAGCGTTTGGCACGAAGTCTAGCTAGGTCGACGGGCTGACCGGATAGCTGGTACGAAGTCCAGACGGGTCGATGAGCTGACCGGACGTCTGGCAGGTAAGTTGAGGTAAGTCACTAGCGGGGAGTGACTGTGAGGACACGTTCTGGGAAGGGAACTTAGGCACCGATCCAACTTAGAACCATTTCAGAACTCTAAGTTGAGATCTTGACTAGATTCCGGTCTCGGTGAGACGGAATCTAATTACTATTCCTTTTTATAACTATACTGTGCTAACACTTTATTTTGTAGGGTAGTTTGCATTTTACCTCGGACTAACACTTTTTTGTAGGTTGTTGGAAATGTGGAGGTCCGGGCGCCCGGAAGGGATCCGAGCGCTCGGAATGCAAAAGTTATCCTTATCGCACGTCGACACGTGGAGCTCGCTGGCTGGCTGCACTACGTTAGAGTCCAGGCATCCGGAAGGGATCTAGGCACCCGGAGCCTCCTATATAAGGAGGGTCAAGGCTGGAGCAAAGCACAATTCACTACAATGCCTTCCAACTCTTGCGCTGCTGTGCTGTGCTCCTGCGACACTTCTCCGACAAAGTGCTGCTGTTTTCTTTTTCTTATTGTCGGTATTATTTTCTTAAAAGCAATTGTATTTTCACTTGTAATACTCCTTTTGAATTGCTAGTGGATTGTCCAACGAAAGCACTCAACGAGTGTGGGCCTTAGAGTAGGAGTCGACAAAGGTTCCGAACCAAGTAAAAAATTACTTGTGTTAGTGTTGTTCTAATTTCGCTTTTTTCGCTGTGCACTCCTCGATAAATTTTTTAATCGCTATTCACCCCCCCTCTAGCGAATTCTCGATCCAACAAGTAGTAGATAAGGCAACACAATGTTATTTTCTACTAAACCAACTGACAAGTGATGAGCCAAGTAACTGACATCCACCACTTATACTTTTACGGTCTACTTTACAGCCAGCATAGTCTTAGTCAGAATAACCTATAAGTTCAAAATTGATTGTTCTAGGATATCAAATTCCTACATTTGAAGTTCCTTTTAGATATCTGAAAATTCTTTTTACGTTAGTTAAGTGTGATTCTTTAGCACAGATTTGGTATCTAGCACACAAACTAAATGCAAATAAAATGTCAAGTCGATTTGCATTCAAGTATAGAAGGTTACCTATGACACTTCTATAGTATTTTAGGTCAACTAGTTTTTCATTTGGGTTATTATCTAGGATTGTGTTAATTGCCATTAGAGTTTTTATTTCTTTGGTGTTTTTCATTCTAAATTTTTTAAGTAATTTCTTAATATATTTTTGTTTGTAGACATAATTTTCTTCATTAGTTTGTATAATTTGTAGACCTAAAAAGTAAGTTAGTTTACCTACTAAGCTCATTTCAAATTCTTGTTCCATAAAGGTTATGAATTCTTGTAAGAATTCTGAATTAGTTGACCCAAAGATTATGTCGTCTATTATTACTAGGCAATATAGACTTCCATTTATTGATTTGATCCCATGGGAGTCAAATAGGTCTAAGTGTAATAGTTCTAGTATTGAATTTGTTTGAAGTTGATTAGTTGATTTGTGAGTAGACTTTGTTTATTTTCCTTGTTAACAGACATTACAAATTATTGAGTCTAAATAAGGTAACTTTGCTAAGTCTCTAACTAATCCATTTAATTTACTTAGATTTCTAAAGTTTGTGTGTGATATTCTTTTATGCCATAACCAAGTTTCTTCCTTTTGTGTTAAATAACACTTAATTGAGGAAGTGATTAGGTTAATTACATAGATATTGTCTTTTCTAAACCCTTTTTGACTTATAGAAGAGCTATCTAAGTGCTTAATTAGACATTTAGAGGATAGGAACCTAACCTTATATCTAAAATCACACAATTGACTAATGCTAAGAAGGTTGTACTTGAGATTTTCAACAAGTAATACTTTTTTAACAATAAAATCATTTTTAAGTTCAATATTATCTATCCCAATTACCTTAAGTTTGTCGTTATTTTCAAAGGCAATTGTTTCTAAGCTTTTGTATGTTAATTGAGTGAACTTGGTGTGATCCCCCGTCATGTGTTTTGGAGTAACCACTATCCAATATCCACTTGATTTCCTACAATAGGTCGAAGTCATATCTTCGTAGACATGCATAGACATAGTTTTCCTAACCTACTATCATCCAAAACTTCACCAGTACTTTTGTCAAGTTAAACTGTTGTCCCTATTTTAGCTAGTTCTAATTACCTTATCGGTTAAGTTATTATTTTAGAGGTACCAACTAATTTGGAGCCTCCCTGAATTATTGAACGTTTTAAGTTTTGAGTTTATGTCGATTATTTTTATAATTATAGTATATTTGATTATATATTTTTATTTTGTATTTATTTAAGTTAGGTTTAAATAATTTCTTTTGTTTTATTTTTGAAGATTTAACTTTAGAGTTTAAGGAAGAGTCTTTTGATCTATTTTTATTTATATAATAAATTTTATCTTTAGGTATGTAATATTGATTGAGTTGAACTTGCGTGGTTAGACACGCTTTTGGGACCCAAGCTTTAATTTGATTTTTATTTTGGTTAACTAAAGATATAAAAGATTTGTTGGTTGAGCTGGGCTTATATCTGAGTCTGGACTTGTTGTAAATAGCTCTTTGTGATCCAAGTATCATGTCAAGATACTTGGATCTAGTTGTAAATTTTCAAGTAATTCCTTTAGTTTAATTATTTCATTTTTCAATATGAAATTATCCTCCTCCAGTTTTGCAACTTGAGTTGGAATTTCAGTTTGAATTTGTTCAGTTGTTGAGTTTAATTCAAATTGTTCATTAAGTTTATTATTTTCTTTTGTTAGTTCTTTTATTTGATTTTCATAAACAGTTAATTTCCTATTCAAGCATGCAATAATTTTAAAGAATTTTTTATTTAAACTAATATATACCTTATCGGAACCTTCATAAATGAGTGCAAACTAATGGCTCGATTCAGGTTTGACCCCGTGTTCCGATTCACTTTTCAATTCAGGTCCATGGGCCATCTGTGTGAGGTAGTTGGAGTGCTTTGGTTCTCTGTCGTCTGATTCATCTCCAGATGATTCGTCCCACGTCGCTTTGAAAGCCTTCTTCTTTTTCAGATTCGGGCAGTCAGTCTTGTAGTGCCCCTTCTTGTTGCATCCAAAGCAGGTCACGTTCTTGTTGTTAGAGTTGGAGGTGGAGTTGGTCTTCTGCAAGTCCTTGTTGGTGAAGTTCTTCTTTCTCCTGGTGAATATTTTTCTTACCAAGTTCACCAGGTGTTCTTCATCATCTGAGTCTGAGTCAGACTCGACTTCAGGTTCTATCTTGGATTTGGACTTGTCTTTTGATGACCTTGCAATAAGAGCAAGACCTTTCTCAGATTTGGCGTTAGTCTGTTCGTGTAGTTATAGTTCACAAAATAATTCATCTAATTTTAATTTTGATAAATTCCTTGAAATCTTATAGGCATCCACAATGAATTCCTATAGTGCATTTCGAGGAAATGCGTTTAAGGCGTACCTTATCAGATCCCGGTTCTCTAATTGGTAGCCGATTGTGTGGAGTCCATTTAGGATGTCTTTTATCCTCGCGTGCAGCTGACTGGCAGTTTCACTTTCCTGTATTTTGACATTAAATAATTTATTTAAAAATATATCTCTCTTTATTACCTTGGCGTTCCCTCGTGTAGTTCTATTAGCTTGTCCCAAAGTTCCTTTGCGTTTTCATGTGGGCTTACGCGGTTCAGCTCTTCTTTTGTTAGAACGCGCTGAATTGTATTGAGAACTTTGAAGTCGATCTGCACCTTTTTCTTCATTTCCGGATTCCAATGTTCTAGGTCTATTGGGATTTTGGCATTATCAACTGGAGCCTTGTATCATCTGGTGATGTTGAACCACTAGTCGAAGTCGGTCTTCAGATATACTTCCATCCGCTTCTTCCAATACGGGAAGTCGTCACTGTTGAATAGGGGAGGACAGACGGTGTTGTACCCTTCAAGTTGTGCCATTTGACAGCTGTAGAATAAAAACTAAAATAGGGTACCAAGACTTGGTCTTGGATTAGCAGTGTTTTAGATATATTTAAAATGATTCAAATACAATGCGAAAAACAAAAAAAAATCTAAAAATGATTCCCCCGGCTTGATTGGTGGTTGCACCAATTTAGAGCATAAATTGTTTTGATACCACTTGTTGGATCAATTACGCATATGAGAAGGGGTGAATCATGTGGTTTTCAAAAACTCATTTTTTTTTTCATATTTTGAAATCAAGGTAAAGTACGCAACAGAAAACTTAAAAACAAAAATCGAATCACCAGAAAACTTAGGTAGTTTTACTTGGTTCAGAGCCTTCGACGACTCCTACTCCAAGACCTAGGTCCTGCGGACCTATCGATGGGTAATACACTAAAATCCTCTTCTGATACCTCCGGAAGGGGGAATCGAATACAGAGAGAGTTCGGAGAAGTGTAACAGACTACACTTTCCATTTGTAGAATTTAAGTACAAATAGAAATCTTGTTACCGACACTTTAGGAATTTATGTGAAGGTGCTCATGTGTCAGAGTCGGTCTGCTGGTCACGATCGAAAGTCCTCGGAGCAGTCGTCGGACACAACAACTTCATAGCAGAGTCATAGTAGGAGCCTGGGGCAATTGGAACCTCAAAAGAACGCGTAGTAGCTCGTATAGTAGTTATTCTTCAATGCCTCCTCGAGATGGCCTTATAAAAGGCATGGAAGGCGCCTCCAATGAGGCAAGATCGATCCCGATCAGCCCGGTGCTTATCCATGACTTCGACCAACATTTATCTTGTGGAAGGCGCCTTCCATAGCTATGGAAGACACCTTCTATGAACAGTACGAAAGTGTCTTCACTGCTTGAATGCACCTTCGTACACTGTTCATCCGAAGACAATTTTCTTCCTTTTGCCCTGCAAAATAATGTTAGTCCAAGATACCCTGCAAAACAAGTATTAGGACAATTTAATAATAATAAATAGTATTATTAATTAGTTCCTGTCCTCCCATGACCAGGAACTAGTCAAGGTCTCAGCTTAGGGATCCCAAATGGACCTAAACTCCCTTCAACCGGGACGCACCCTCACTTGGTCACTCTCCTCCAGTGACTTACCTTAACTTACTAGTTTGTCAGACATCTGTCTGAACTTCGTACTAGCTATCCGGTCGGCCTGTCGACCTAGCTGGACTTCGTACCAGCTATTCGGTCAGCCCGTCGACCTAGATGGATTTCATACTATCTATCCGGTCGGCCCGTCGACCTAGCTAGATTTTGTACCAGCTATTCAGTCAGCCCATCGACCTAACTGGATTTCGTACCAGCTATCCAGTCGGCTTGTCGACCTAGTTGAATTTCCTGCACACTCAATCAAGTGGTTAGATCACAATGGAAGCTAACTTAACCTACTTGTCATTCATCAAAACTCGGTTTAGACCATTAGTGCGAACCGCACCAACATGTTGTCGGGTAGCGATTCAGTCATCTTATCTCGGCTGATGACCTTGTTTGTCAGAGTGGTCAGGATGTAACCATTGTCTTTCAGCTGGTCGAGGGTCCCGTTGATGGAGAGATTGAAGAGACAGAGCACCCGGTCGGTAAGCTGGTCATTGAAGGCGTCCGAGCGGAGGTAGTCCTTCTTCATTAGCTCGAACCGGCTGGACTCAGCACCTTGATAAACTTCAAGGGTCGCTCATGATGCTTCCATGTCCACCTTCAATCTAACTAGCTCTTCATCCTTTGTGGCAAGCTAGGCCTCTGCGGTAGAGTGCTCAACCGACCGACTCTTCCACTCGACGATCATGGTGGCCTCCACCTCCTTCAGGTTCTGAGCCAACACCCGAAACTCTATGGTTTTAATTTTCAGATCCTCTATAGCTTGGAGCTTCCTGGTGTTGGTCGAGTGGACCTTTGCTTCGAAGGAGTCAACTTGCTTGTTGAGTCGGACCAGCTGAGTTGCCTGCTCGGCACTCTTCCCCTTCTCCGCCTTGAGTAGCTCGGCACTCCGCTATAGGTTAAACCTTAGTTGGGCTGCTTCAACGCTCATTTGCTCCAAGCGCTCCTATGAAGCATTGGCCACTCGAAGCCCACAGCTGCTAGACTTCTTGCTCCAAATAGGCGAGTCTATGGCACATGGCCAGGCTCTCTACCCAGAACTACATCAACAAGAAAGTGGTAAGTGTCGAACGGAGGAAAAGTAAAAATAAGTGCAGAAAGTGTACATACCCCAGTTGACATTTGGGTATGACTGTTGATGAGCTCCCTCGGACTGATGACCGCCGCATGAGCCCGGACATCGACCCATATTTGTGAGAGCAACCCTTGAATCCTTATTTGATGCTTAGGAGTAAGGGTTGTTGGATCATCCATACTTCGATACTCGTCCATCGGTAAATTATGCCTCTGGCTGCTCAGGCTAGAGGGGTCTGAAGTCGCCCTACCCGAAGACAGGATGTTGGAACTGGGCGGATTCATGACACTTGGGTCGTCGGTAGAGATGGCGGATAAAGGCGATTGACGACGCGCAAACCGTCCCCTTGAGGAAACGCAGACAGCGACGATGTCCGATCGGATGATGTGGAAGCAGGGAGTTCTGTGACTCCCTACTTGAGAGGGGGAATAAAGGTCTCACCCCGCTCGGAAGAAGGTTGGGAGATTGCCGGTGTTGGGGCATGCAGGGCAGAGGTCGCAGATCTAGAGGATCCTTCCACTCGGCGCCTTTTGCGTTGTCACAGAGGTTCGCCGGAGGTAGCTGACTCTGAGGTGACCACGATAGGAACCATTGACGGTCGTTCAAGAGGAAGGTCAGCAGTAGTTGTCGCCCCGCTAGCTACCATATGGTTGGCTCCACCCCCGCTCTCCATCACTTGTGTTCCCTCCTCGTTGCCGAGGGGATCCTCATGTGAGCCTACCGGCTGCAAACTGAGGCTCCCCAACTCGGCCATGGTCACAATGTTGATCTCTGCAACCGTAATCTTGCACTTGTCAGCCAAATGCGCTCGCAGCATGATTCGAGCTGCACAAAAGGAGGAAAAATCAATTAGATTCAAAGGTTGGGAGAAGAAAGAGCATACCTAAGCTAGTCGGAAGCTTCGTGCGATCAGGCTCAAGCCGAACACGTAGAGGATGCCTATAAAATATCGAAAAATGACGAATAATGATAAGGGAATTTTCTAAAATTTTTGGAAATTTTTCTGAAATTTTTCGAAAATCGTATGGACGAGGTTACGGAGATAAAAACGGGGCCCCGGAAAGCTTGTTTAGGCTACCCCATTTAAACGAGGAAAAGTTAAATTATTCCTTTTTGCTTTTATTTTCTTATTTCTATTTCTTTTTTAATTTTTTTTCTTCTTCCACGCCGTGCCTGATCACTTCCCCAACTTCTCTTCTCTTCTTTTCTCCTCCCCTCACAGTTTCTTCTCTTCATTTTCCCATACCGTCGCCGCCGTCAGCCCGATGGCGCCGCCCGTGACACCTTGTCATCTCCTCTCCCTCTGCCCTAGCGACGACAGCCGGCCGACTTCCTCTCCCTGGGCACGCATCACCGCCGTCCGTTTCGACTGATTTCCCGTGCCCTAGGTTGGATTCACAGCCAGCCACTGCCACCACCGTCCCTGTCCGTTGCCGCCTCTTACCGCTGAGTGCCACTGCCGAGCGCGACTTGCTTCTTCCCTCTATTCTCGGCGTCTCGGCCCATCTACTCCTCTCGGCCTCGATCACGTTGGTGTCGAGGCTCTTCATCGTCGGCGCAGGGCCACCGCAGCCACATCCGAGACCTTCCCTTGTGCCCTAGTGCCGGTTGTCTTCTGATCTGCCTTGCCTTCTGGTCTGCCCTGCCTTCTGATCTGCCCTATTTCTCCACTGCCGAGCCACCTATTTGGCCGAGATTCTATAGTCGGGTCTTTCTCGGTCACTTCTTCAGACATTCTCAGTGAAGTCTCCGGCAGAGGAAGAAATTGGCAACACTTCAGGTAAGGCATTGTATTCGGTAATTAGGTATTTTTGATTTGTGATCTCATCTTGAACCGACAGTGAGGGAGAATTCCAACAGGACTTGCTGTGGTACTGGAAGTGTAATCGTAACGTGAAGTAAGACTTGCTGTGGGGTTGCTCTTGATTCTGGCAGCAACCATCTGGCTGTGGATCACAGTAGTAGTTTGGTGAAAAGAAGGTAAGGTGCTCAGGTTATTTTGGAAGTTTGGTTACCGAATTGGAAATGATTTCTTGAGTTTCATTTTGATACGGACAGTGAAGTGCAGGTTATTTATTGGGTTCCAGCAGTTAATCTTATTCCAGCAGTGGCATCCTTAGCAGTGGATCATTATTAGGGACTGTGAGATTGAGGTAAGATATTTAATTGGGTTGAATTAGGTATGAGTTGGATTGAGTAATTAGCTATTTATGTGTTGATTAGGGTTTTTGCCCTGATTTAGGGTTAGCGATTTTATTTAGCTATTTATGAGAAATTTAGCTAAATAAAATAAGTATATATATTGGTGACACAGGACTTGACGTGAGACGAGCATCTCGACGTCAGATTTGGACCGGATTGGACCTTCCTATTGGAGGCGAGTACTTTGACTTTATGTCATTTGATATGCATAGTAATGTCTTTAACAAATAACAACGATTGTGTTTTCTTATCTGCTTCGGTTGATCACTACCCGATCTGTTACATGCTTGTTTGTTTATTTGTTATGCACATCATGTTAGTACTTATCTGATTATACATGCTTATAGGGGTAGTGACACATTCATGTTATATATTATGTTCAGGACGTAGGGTTTTTGATACCTTATCTGATCTGTGTACGTTTGATTTGATTCATTGTCCTATGATACACATTTTATATTTATATATGGATATTGCTATACTGTTAAGGATATTGCCATGTTTAGTGTCATGCATCATCTCGCATGATTGCATGCTGTGCGATAGTCTGCTCCATTATTGTTGAGCATATTGCCAGTTACATGTATCTGTACACACCACCACTCATGGGTTAGTGGTATATCAGACAGGTGTGTGGCAGTTCTACTGTTTGGCTCCGTTGGTCCGGTGACTCAGCGTGGTAGCCGACAGACGGTTCTGCTCTGTTTGGCTCCGCTAGTTTAGTGTAGCAGCGTGGTAGCCGGCAGGCGGTTGGACTCTGTTTGGCTCAGTTGGTCCGCTCATGGGTAGTGTGATGCAGCGTGGTAGCCGGCAGAGATTCCTCCCCGTTATCGTGTACCGGGAGATGAGAGCATTGAACTCCCCCATTTATGATTTGGGGTAGGAGGATAGGTGTACTCCGACAGCATCCCGTCCACTCGGTCACTCATCAGGAACAGTGATGGTAGAGTGCATGGTTGTCACAGCCCTACCCACTCAGTCTCACCATTGTGTGTGAGATGGCTGACTAGCGTCAGGGGTGACCATGATATTTGCATCATATGCATGATGCATTTATTGCTTGTGTTTGCTGCATTTACTTGCTGCATTTATATGGATGCATATGATTGACATGCATACAGGATTTATGACACTCTCAGTCTGACGACCCTGTTGTACTTATACCCTGGTCCTGGTTAGTACAGTTTTCTCCTGCTTATTTCAGTCGCATTTACCCTTCTTGTATCAGGAGACTGTACGTATGATTAGTGCTGGTTGTTATTTTCTTTATTATGCATATCAATTGTTACCCGCTGAGTGTTGGACCCACCCCCCCAATCGCTTGGAGCATCTTGTCTGCCGGTCCCCACATCACATTAGAAGACCTGTCTCCGTTTTTATTTGTTTGCATTTTGGTATATGAAATTTCTGTATTTCGCTTTGTGTTCCAATTATGTTTCTGGAGTGTTGTTTTGTTGTGTGGTGTAAGCCTAGCCGGCTAGCAGTCTTTTATTTTAGTTTGTATGTGTGTCTGTTGTATTTCCGCTGTGTTTGATTCTGGTACAGCCGAGTGGGCTGTTAGTTTTACATATAACTGCGTGGTGATGTTTTTATTGTATCAGCCGAGTAGGCTGCATATAAACTGTGTGGTTGTGTGTTTATTCCAACCGTCTGTGGCTTAGGTATATTGTGCATGTAGAAATGATTCAAATTATCAGCCGTACAGGGGAGGTGCTGCCGAAATTTCTTCGGACAGGGACTCCCTCGGGGCGTGACAACGCCTTCCAACAGTAACTTGTGGATGTGGTACTTTTGACTGGTCAAGCTTGAAGCTGCATAGAGGTAGTCTGATCGGCTCTTGTACTTCTTGAGCTCCGGAGGGTTCGACACCTCTAGCTGCCAGTTGGTCGGGAAAATTGGCCGCATGGGAAAATGTACGAAGAAAAAGTAGTCTCTCCAATGCTTGATGGAGGATGACATCTTATCAAAGAAGACTAAGCCCACTCGGGCTTGGAAGAGAAAAGTCCCCAGCTCGGATAATTTTGGATAATAGAAATAATGGAAGAGCCGAGGAGTCAGAGGAATGTCGTGCTGGTGGAACAGGATGAC
The DNA here is from genome assembly GCF_018446385.1 of Zingiber officinale. Taxonomy (NCBI): domain Eukaryota; kingdom Viridiplantae; phylum Streptophyta; class Magnoliopsida; order Zingiberales; family Zingiberaceae; genus Zingiber; species Zingiber officinale. The sequence goes on from NC_055989.1 coordinate 154,018,386, forward strand.
GAACCCGCACAGCAGCCGAAAGGAGTTCAACACTAATTGATGGAGAGAAATGCGAAAATATTTACAAACTGCGAAAAAAAGAGTGGACCGGTAACTGTAGACCGGCGGTGAATTGGTCCCTAAAGAAGCATAAAAAGCTCGACGGTGGTTCATGCAGCAGGTTGAAAGCAGAAGGAAGAGAAATTTGATATCTATAAGGAAATTCATAAGCAGATCTCAAAGCCTAGAGACGAAGGTGGGGGGTTGTGAGGAGCTTGCCATTGAAAAGAAGGATGACGAAGAACGACGGAAAGATTCGATGGACAAGGCGAAGAGGCTTACACGAGGGATCACCGGAGAGGCAAAAGAAGCGAAACGTCACTGAGATGCTCAAAGACGAAGAAACGTGAAGTGAAGAAGATAGCAATGCACGTGGGGTTTATAAACCTCGCAGTTGATCAACTTAAGTCGTCCGATCCAGGGTTATGAAAAACTAGGAGAAGATCCAGCCGTTAAATTTAAAAAGGTGCATGTCACATCGCCAGCAAATATCCGCCTGTCACGTCAAACGTGCTATGGCAGAAAGAAGGACATGTGGCGCTCAACCACTAGACAACATTAACGAGGGTTAATTAAAAGGTATGACCGTGTGATTGGTTATAATGATTAGAGATTTGCACGGTCTTCAAGAAATCTGGATAATGTCAGGGTGCTCGGCCGAGGAGTGCAAGAAAGGGAAAAGGAATTTTTTCATCAAAGTGTTGTCGCCCATTACCCGAGCAGCACATATAAGCGATTATCACACAGTAGAACGATCGAGACATAGCTTGCTTTGAAAAGTTCGGGACAAGTGGCAGTTATATACCCGGTCCAGCAATGTGAGGCCGAACGACAAAAGCATGGGAGCCCTCGAAGACTCTATTGGTCCAGTCAATTGAACTTGCATCCTCCTTCGACTAGATTTAAAGGGGAGGTTTGTGATGCGGCGATAGAAGGGGGCCTACCTGGCACGGGGTCAATTGCCAGGGTGGAGGCAATGTCAAGGTGGTTAATGCCCGAGTGCCAGAGGGCCGAACGAAGGACAATGACAATGGCTGGTCGGATAGTCAAGGTCCGATCGGTGGGAGAAATGTCCGAGCAGACCACCTGTCTAGCTCGGGGATGACACGTGAGATAGCCGACTCTCAATACGGCGTAGCAGGACGTCGAGGGAGACAGGATAGCTGGTCCAAACTGGGAAGGACATGTTACTACAAAACCACCGCATAAAAGAACCACCGAGGTTGACAAAGCGAAGGGGCCCTGGCCGAGCGGCTACCCCACTCGGCCAAAAGTGGGACCTGGACACAGGCGGAATGAAGTCCTAGCTGCAGGCGTAACGAAGTCCCGGTCGAGCGGCTACCCCGCTCGGCCCAATAATGGGACCACTGATTTACCTCTCGACATTCTATTGGGAGGTAGTGCCGCTGATACGAGGCATGGTCGACAGGCAGATCGTACGGCGAAAGCTTCTACTGTCTTATCAGGGATATGCAAGTCTTGTTAAAGTATGGTGTCAGAGTTATTTTCTTGACAGACCCTTTCATGAACACATTGGAGAGCATGCCCATGCCTCGAGAAACATGTACATCGCCCACTAGGGCTCTATATTAAGAGGGGTCTATCACCGGCGGAGGTGCGCATTATTCTTGAGTTCTATTATTGCTATTGTTGGTCCGCTTTTCTTCACATTCCGGTGACTGACTTAAACATTGAAGGGTCAATGCCAGGAACTCCTTCCCTAGCTCGGCACTGACGTCATTTGTTTTGTAGAGCGGAGCGAAGTCCACGTTCGGTCAGCAAAGCCGCCACCTCCCAGCTTTCCAGCTTCATGCTTTTGGATATGATCATTTTGTAGTGTCGCTGAAAAGAGGCATGGTCGATAGGGGATCGTATGACAGAAATTTCTACTGTCTTGTCAGGGATATGCATGTTCTATTAAGGTACGGTGTTAAAGTTACTTTCCTAGCAAACCCTTTAGTGGAACACTGTATTGGAGAGTGTGCCCATGTTTTGAGAAGTGTGCACGTCGCTTACCAGGGCTCTATATAAAGAAGGGTCCATTACCAGCGGAGGTACGCATTATTCTTGAGTTCTACTGTTGCTACTATTGTTCTTCTTTTCTCCATATTTCGGTGACTGACTTGAGCATTAGAGGGCCAACACTGGGGACTCCTTCCCTGCCCTGACACTGGTGTCATTTGTTTTGTAGAGCAAAGCGAAGTCCTTGTCTGGTCAGCGAAACCGCCACCTCCCAGCTTTCCAGTTTTATGCTTTCGGACAGAATCATATATAATGTCATGTTATTTGGGGTGCAAAATTTGGGTGCCCAGTCGGTGACACTCATAGAAGTGACAATCGATGATTATTTTTTTTTTTTAATTTTAATTATGTCAATAAAATTTCATCTTTAGAATTATATATATATATATATATATAAAATTTTCTTAACCTCTATATTCATTTATGAGCCATTCCTAAGCACTTAATGTTAATTATTTTTTTTAGAATTTAGGTTTTAGACTAAATAAAGTGAATTATTTTTTAAAAAAAATTAATACAAGTTATCCATGGGTTGTTCAGAATAACAAAATCAGCATCGTACTCGTTTATCACCATCTGCATTTTTGACGCACAAAAGCAAAATAAACCGAGCATTTTTGGTTGATTCTTAGTGGATGTGGAAGCCCCATGGATTACTTTATCCTCTGTCATTGTTGCTAGGCGAACTGAACCATTTGGAATGAATGTTATCACTTTTTGCCATGTAAAAATAGAATTAGAACTCACGAAAGACACACAATTTACATTCAAAACAGCATACATGAACATTGGTTGATCATCCATTAACGAAAACTATCAAATTTGTTTAAATATTCAATCCCACGCTGCAACAAATTAATTGAAGAAGAGAGAACAGATGATGAGATTCTGAAATATTATATAGATGGCCAATTAAGAGCCACATAGACTCCGATCGCCTTTAGATAGTAGTCGTGCTGGCCAAAGAATCCAACAATTCGACCATCCGTGACCGGAATAGTGAACTCCTTGCCGCCTCCTCCCCCAAAAGGCCCGTGCGTATTTCCGAAGTTGGTCTTAAAATTGAGCTGAGAGATGCAACTTTCGCCGTTATACTCGCCGACGAACCCAACCATCGAGTTGATATATTCGCCAGGATCGAGTGTGAACTGCAAGAACGATCGATCGATATAACGATGTTTACTATCCATGTAGAGTGTTGGTCACTTCACGTACCGAGTGATAGCCGCCGCCACCGCTGGTGCCTACTCGCTTTGTTTCGACATTTCCCCCGTCGACAATGGAGATCTCCAAACTATCGACGATGTATCCTGCGTGGAGTGTGACCTTTGTGATTTGGGTTGCAGATCGACCAATGTCAAATTTGCAGTCGCCGGCGACTCCCCATGGCCCAACCTTGATGGTGTTTTGAAAATCTAAAACATATATAATTTCATTATTGAATTGGCGTGGAAGGATGTAAAGCATTAAGAAGAGAAACGGTATAGGAGAATTGATGCTTACTGATACCTGTGAAATCCTCAAAGATAGAAACTACTTGGCCTTCCAATGACTTCAGGTCGCGCTGCCACTGCTGGGTTTCCTCACTTGCAAGTCTTCCCTGGCGCTTGGCTTCTTCGATCTTACTTTTGATATCATTTCGTTCAGCTTTAAGCTGTTCCATTTCTATCTTCAACTTCTTGATATCGGTTTTGGGCTGCCCACCGGATTTCCATAACCCGCCGAACCAATTGTTGCAGATTACGGTGAAGTTTAAAGTGGGACAAACCATGGCTAGCTAGCTAGCAGCCGGCCGATCGAGGCTTTGGTAGCGATGGAGGATTGACAAGGCTAGAGGAGAGACATCTTTTTTACAGACTCAAGAGACAGAGAGACAAATGCTCCCATGGACCGATGCAGGGAGAAGAAGAGGTCTACCATTACCATCGTTGGTTGAATCAGTCAGAGTCCTTTTAAAACCGGATAAACAGAGTCAATACAGTCCAAATAGAACACATTAATCAATACAGTCCTCTCTTTCTAGTATTATTATTATTTTAATATCTCTTCTCTTTCTATTATTTTAAATAGAACATTTTAATTGCACTGACCCATTATAACTTCCTAATTTACTTTTTCACATATGATTATAAGATCAGTCATGTGAAATTGTTTGATAGCAGATTTCATTGTTGACTACCATTTGTATATTTATCCAAGGGTTTACTTATTTGTTTGTTAAAAATAATTTATTTGTGGAAAATCTTTACCCTGTATAGATAAATTTAGTGATATCACTACATAATCATTATCGTAGCACCTTCTTGATCAATGCCAAGGCTAATACAATTATATATTGCATCTAATTAATTTAATGACAACTAGAGTGAGAACATAATTAAATTAGAATGGTCAAAATGGTCATATTATAATATGAAGGATGCTTAGTGATGACATAGAGACTTTTAATTAAATATTCAAAACTTGTCTCGAAATATCTCAATTATGCATTCACATCCTTAAGCACCACTTTCTCATTCTCATACCTCGTTGGGTGTCTTATTCTATTCATGCAAAGGACCATTACACTAGAATAAAATATCATTCATGATTTATCTACCTATTTCATATAATGGGATCAACAATATTAAATCATTTGAGATGAGCGATATCATCTTCTGTTACTCCAACTATCTCATCTCATAATTAATTTTTTAGCCTACAAATTTTCCGCAAGTTGAATGAGATGCCAAGGAGGATTTATTGCAGAAGACTTAACCTGACAACTTTAGATCTACTCAATCTATCTTCTTTCGCCCATTTTATACTTCATGGCACTATGAGAAAAAAACAGGATTAACGATGAATAAAAATGGCCGGTAATCCAATTTATCGGCAATAAAATTTCACCAGGACTTGATGATAATCCATGGTTGGTAAATATTTTAATTGACTATTATTTTGGCCAGATTTGTTTTTAAAAAAATTACAAATCAAACAAATGGCTAGTAGACTATTTTAAAAATAATGATCAAATATATATTTAGTTGGTAATTATTTAAAAAATTACTAGCGAAATATATATTTAGTCGACATTTTCAATTTTATTACCTGATAAAATATATTTGGCTACTAAATTAAAAAAAAAATAGACTACTAAATCATTTTTATAAATTTATCAACCATTTCTACAAATAATGATACTGAATAAGATTTATTAATTGAAGAAAACAATACGCTTAACACTTTAGATCTACTGAATCTATCTTCTTTCGCCAATTTTATATATACTTCATTGCCCTATGGAAAAAATGGGATTACAACTAATAAAAATGATAGGTAATCCCATTTTTGATTGGCAATCCATGTTACCGGCCAAAATAATTCATCAAGATTTGGTTGGTAATCCATGATCAGTAAATATTTTATCTGGACAATATTTTAGCCGGTATTTTAAAAAAATATATATCAGCAAGATAACAGCTAATAAACTATTTTAAAATTAACTGCTTGGTCGATAATTTTATAATATTTTTTAATTATTGGTTAATATATATATATATATATATAGAGGTTTGATATTGTGCGCGACACGCACAGTGCGCGTCGTGCACAATATCAGCGTTTTTTGTTTTTTTTTTTAATTTTTTGAATTTAAAAAATTTAACATTTCCTTATTTAAAATTTAATATATAAATATATCCCCTAAACACATTACAATACTCAATAAATACTTAAATTAATTTTATTTAAATTTTTTTTTTAAACCAAACACTATAACCTAATTGGAAAGTCTAAACCCTATAGGTAAAATCTAAAAAAAAAATAGCTTTAACACTATACCCAAAGCCTGAACCCTATAAATAAAATCGTAAAGAAATTTTTTAATTATTTTTTAATTTACAAATTAAAAATAAAAATTAAAAAAAAATAAAAAACGTTGATATTATGCGCGACGCGCACAGTCGCGCACTGTGCACGTCGCGCACAATATCAAACCTGTATATTGTTAAAGCTATTTTTTTTTTTAGATTTTACCTATAGGGTTTAGGCTTTCCAATTAGGTTATAATGTTTGGTTTTAAAAAAAAAATTAAAATAAAATTAATTTAAGTATTTATTGAGTATTGTAATGTGTTTAGGGGATATATTTATATATTAAATTTTAAATAAGGAAATGTTGAATTTTTTAAATTCAAAAAATTAAAAAAAAAACAAAAAACGCTGATATTGTGCGCGACGCGCACAGTAGCGCACAATATCAAACCTCTATATATATATATATATATATATATATATATATATATATATATATATATATATATATATATATATATATATATATATATATATATATATATATACATGATTTTGTTATACTGCGCGACACGCACAGTACATGACTATGCGCGTCGCGCAGTATATCATGATTTTTTTGTTTTTTTTTATTTTGATTAAAAAAATAAATAAAATATATTAATTTTGATTAAAAAAATAATAAAATATATTTTTTAAGATTTTATTAGAAGGATTCAGGCATCCTAATTGGGATATAATTTTTCAGTTAATTTTTTTTTAAGATTTTACCTCTGGGGTTTAGATTTTCCAATTGGATTATAATATTTAGTTAAAAAAAATTAAAAATGAATTAAATTTAAGTATTTATGGAGTATTGTAATATGTTAAGGGGATATCTTAACGTCTTAGCTGTTATATAAAGAAATATTGTTTTTAATTCAAAATTTCTGTGTTTTGTTTTTTTTTTTATAATTAATTTTTGAATTAAAAATAATAATTAAAATATTTTTTAAAAATTTTATTTTTAGGGTTCAGATTTTAGGTTATAGTATCAAAGTTTTTTTTTTTTTTAATATTTTACCTCTAGGGTTCAGGCTTTGGGTTATAGTATCAAAGCTATTTGGGATTCAAGTTTTGGGTTATAGGGTTATAGTATTAAAGTTATTTTTTTTAGATTTTACCTCTAGGGTTCCGGCTTTGGGTTATAGTATCAAAGCTATTTTTTTTTTTAGATTTTACCTATGAGGTTCAGACTTCCCAATTAGGTTATAATGTTTGGTTTTTAAAAAAATATAAAATAAAATCAATTTAAGTATTTATTGAGTATTGTAATATGTTGAGGAGATATATTAATGTATTAAAAATTTATATAAGGAAATCTTTATTTTTTTTAATTGATTTTCTTAATTAAAAATTTTAAAAAAATAATTGATATCCTGCGCGCGTGCACAGTCGCACACTGTACGGACGCGCAGGATATCAATCATATATATATATATATATTTATTTATTTGGTTAGTATTTTCAATTGATACTATTCAAAAATACTGGACTGTTTTTATAAATTTACCAATTGTTTCTAAAACAATAATAATCTATAAAATTTAAAAAAACTAATTAAATAATAGGTAACATGATAAATTTTACACAAACTATTAAATTATCAAAAATGACAAAAGAAAGTACATGTCAAATAACTAATAAAAGGATATGAAGAACTATTTAGACAATCTTCTCGTTCTTGTGGGGGTTGGTTTAATTTATTTATTTTTTAATAAATGCCAGGATGACACACATGATGGATCAATTGGATTCAAGGCCGGCTTTAAGGTCTAAGCATAGGGCCCTAATTTTTATTGGGGCTTATTATTATTTTTTGTATTAAATATATTTTATGTGTGTGTTTTTTTTAAAAAAGAGAATGGAAAAGAATGTCAATGTGATAAAAGATTGCACAATTTCATTATATAAAAATTGGGGTCATTATTTTTTATATATTAAATATATTTTTTTAAGAGAAGAGAAAAGAATAGTGTTGATGCAGGAAGTATCCGACGATCGAACCTATATTTTGATTATGTCAAAGAATTCAAAGTTAAGGTGTTTTGTTATCTGATATGTTGAATGAGCTTTGCAGGAAAAGTCCTAAGTGTACTTAGGAAAAAGTCTTAGCTGCGATTAGGCAAGTGGAAAACCGTAAGGGGCGGTTACCCTAGGTCCTAGGGGGTGGTAACCCTAGGCGGAAAGTCTTGGGGGGTCGGAGCTTCAGGCAAAAATCCTAAGGGGCAGTAACCCTAGGTTGAAATCCGGGTGTCGCGAACCAGGTAGAAGTCTAGACGGGTCGTGGACCAGACGTCCAGCATGAAGACCGAAAGCATCGGATGCTGAGCAAAAGTCCAGTCGGTCTGGAGGACCGAATTGGCGAAAGGTAACTTCTCCTTATTGGAGTAGGTGAGGACGTGTTCCCCAGAAGGGGGAACAGTAAGCGTCGATTCGATCTAGGATTTCCGATCGGAAATCTGAAGTTAGAACCGGACAGCCCATGACTGTCAAACTTTCATATTTATACTATTATTGTGTGCTGACGTTGGTTTTGCAGGATGTATTGTTGTTTTGTCGACTAACACATTTTACAGGGACAAAAGAGCGCAATTTACCTCGGATGGACATTACCCGAGGCACCCTCATGGAGCTTAGAGGCGCCTCGGGTCCAAAGGAGCAGAGTTTGTGTGCAGTGGAGCTGGAGGCACATTCATGGAGGCTTGAGGTGCCTCGGACAACATTGAGGGTGCCCTCAAGGATCATGGAGGCGCCTTCAACAGGATGAGCGATGAAGGTTTCAGTGCTCATCCACGCGGCTGACTCGACACCTTGAAGGCGCCCTCAAGGGGATTGTGGGCGCCCTCAGCAGGCTTTATAAGGGGTCTCGACCAGCAGCTTTGTATCAACGAATTCCAAGACATCTTTGAGCTGCGTATTGCTAACGAGACGATCCGGCTGAGCTACGACAAGACCCCGACGACCCGAAGCTTCAAGATTGCTATTTTCATCGTCGGTATAATTTGTATTTCAATTTTAATATTGTACTTTAAAGTTGTAACCTTTTGCGCAATATAGTTGTTACCCAAAGTAAACACTCAACGAGCGTGAGCCTTGGAGTAGGAGTCGCCCTAGGCTCCGAACCAAGTAAATACTTGGGTCTTTCTGTGTTGTGCTTATTTTAATTTCCGCTGCGTTACTCGAGTGTTTTCGAATCTGAAATACGTGAAAGCCACGAGCGCTATTCACCCCCCCTCTAGCGCTTCTCGATCCAACAATTGGTATCAGAGCGGGGTCGCTTCGATTTGGTGCAACCATCAGTCAAGCAAATCTTTTCGTGGTGTTTTTCAGTTTTTTCGGAGTCGATCGGAATCGGTATTTTTGCCGTCTTCCGATCTAGTTTTTCGTAATCAGATTCTTGTCTGGAAGTTGGTGCAATATCACTCGAGATCGTGTTTTATTCTTATTTTAAACTGCACTGCTAATCCAGGATCAATGCCTGAGACAAGTTTTTGTTTACTTTGTGTGCAAGTTTTATCGCAAGTTTTAAATGGTCCATCAAGAAGGCTTCAGCATAGTCTATCTGCCACTCTTTTCCGGCAAGGACTTTAGCTATTGGCAGAACAGGATGAAATACCACCTCAAGACACAAGTCGAGATGTGGATCATTATCCAGACCGGTCTCGAGCTTCCACGTGACGACACTAGAGAACTAGTCTCATGCATCAACTGGGATGCTAGCATAATGAAGAAAGTTAAAGTTGATGCCAAAGCAACCTGTATGCTACAATGCGGGCTGACAAAAGAAGAACTGAACAGAGTCGGACCATTCTCAAGTGCGAAAGAGTTATGGGAAAAATTGATCAAGCTGCACGAGGGCACTCTCGACACGAAGGTAAGCAAGCGTGATTTATTGTTTAATAAATTGTATAACATAAAAATGCAGGAAGGAGCGACGGCGAGCCAACTTCATGCGCGCATCCAAGACCTGCTGAACGATCTTCACACAATCGGCCAAAGAATAGAAAATCGCGACGTAATAAGGTACGCGCTTAACGCTTTTCCGAGAAACACTTTGTAGGCATCCATGATTGATGCTTACAAAGTTTCCAAGGATTTATCTGAAGACCAAGCCTGAACCTGAAGATGAGTCCGACCAAGATTCTGAAGATAAAGAGTACCTGGTGAACCTGGTAAGGAAGATGTTCACTAGGAGGAAGAAAAACTTTAGCAAAAAGGACCTGCAGAAGATCAACTCCCCAACTGAACCAAGGAACGTGACTTGCTTCGGGTGCAACAAGAAGGACCACTACAATCACGGGTTCCCGAAATTGAAGAGCGGCAAGTCGAAGACAACCAAGAAGAAGACTCTCAAAGTAACATGGGATGACTCGTCTTCAAAAGAATCGGAGGATGAAGATCAGAAGCATCAAAGTCACCTAGCGTTGATGGCCCGTAAATCAGAATTGGAAGACAGGTCCGAACCCAAATCGAGTCATGAGTCCGTACTCGTTTTCGAAGGTCCCGAAGAGGTATACCTTAATTTAAATAAGAAATTTTTTAAAATCATTGCTTGTTTAGATAAAAAATTAACTGCACTTAAAAATGAAAATAAATTACTCCTTGAGGAAAACCAAAACCTCAAGGAACAAATCACAAATTCTAATCCAACTCAAGACTTAACACTTGAGGAGGAAAATTTAACACTAAAAATAGGAATTAATAAATTAAAAGGACTTTTAGAAAAATTTACAATAAGATCTAAGAATTTAGATCTTATTTTAAATAATCAAAAGACAGTCTACAATAAAATCGGACTTGGCTACAAGTCAAGTTCAAATAAAACGTTTAAATCACTAATAACCCAACACAAACAATAAAATAAAGCTTGTGTTCCGAAAGCGTGCTTAACTATGCAAGTAGGAATTAACCAATATTATATACCTAAAGATAAAATTTACTATGTAAAATCTGATCAAAATTCAAAACACAAACCTAGATCAACAAAATCAAAATCAAAGTATTTTAGAACCCAACAAAAATCAGACTATCATAAAGTTAAATACAATTATAAAAGTAATAGACATAAACTTAAAACTTGAAAATATAGGCCAATAATTCAAGGGGAGGCTCCAGAATAGTTGGCACCTCCAAAACTAACCTACCCGGCAGGGTAATTAGGACCAGTTAAAAAGGGACAAAAGTTTAACTTGACATACGGTACTCGTGAAGTTTTGGATGATAGTAGATTAGGAAAGCTTAGTCTATGCATGTCTAGAAAGATATGGCTTCGACCTAGTGCATTTGGCTAAGTGGAACTAACTGAAGCTACCTCTTACGGATCCTAACTAGTTAGACTAAGGTTTTATACTAAGTTCAGTGGATAGGACTATTTGGAAAATCTTGAAGGCATGATTACTCTAATTATGTCCAAGTGACTCACCATAGCCTAGAAGTTTATCCAAAGAATGCCTATTTGTTGAGCCCAAAGCTAAACTTGAATCTAATACAAAGTTAAACTAAACCCTAAACCTGAACATAATTCATCTCACAAAATTATAGGATTCCCTAATTGAAAATTTAGATCGGGTGAGATGACTAAGGACTAAACTTAAAAATTAAAATAAATTAAATTAACTTAAAATAATTAAATTAAATTAAATTAAATTTAAATTAAATTGAATTAAACTAAATTAAATTAAATTAAAATTAAATTATATTGAATTAAATTAAATTAAATTAAATTAAACAAATAACTTTAAAATTATCTTTTTAATTCCTTTAAAAATTATTTCAACTTTTAAAAATATTTTAACTTTTAAAATTATGCTTAAATTCAAAAAAAATTATTTAAAATTTATTTTTTACTTTAAAAGTTATTTTAAAAATCTTTTTAACCTTAAAATTATTTTAAAAAATTTATTTTAACTTAAAAATTATTTTAAAATTTATTTTAACTTAAAATATTATTTTAAAATTATCTTAACTTAAAAAATTATTTTAAAAATCTTTTTAACTATTTTAACATAAAAATTATTTTAAAAGTCTTTTTAACTTTAAAAATTATTCTAACGTAAAAGTACTTAAAAATAAATATTAACTTAAACATTATTCTTGACAAAACAACTAAAGAATCATTTTAAGTAAAGTTAGAATCAAATTCAGACTAACCTTAACTTCTACCTATTGTAGGAAACTAAGTAGATTTTGGACAGTGGTTGCTCCAAACATATAACTGGAGATCACACCAAATTCACTCAACTTACCTACAAAAGCTTAGGAACAATTACCTTTGGGAACAACGAGAAACTCAAGGTGATTGACATAGGTAATATTAAACTTAAAATTGACTTTATTATTACAAATGTATTACTTATTGAAAATTTCAAATATAACCTTCTCAGTATTAGTCAATTATGTGACACTGGATATAAGGTTAGGTTTTTATCTTCAGAATGCTCAATCAAGCACTTAGATAATCCTACGATAAGTCTAAAATGGTTTAGAAAAGACAATATCTATGCAATTAACCTAACCACTTCTTCACTTAAGTGTTATTTAACACAAAAAGAAGAAACTTGGTTATGGCATAGAAGAATGTCACACACAAACTTCAGAAATATAAGCAAATTAAATGGATTAGTTAGAGGATTACCAAAATTATCTAACTTAGACTCAATAATATGTAATGCTTGTCAACAAGGTAAACAAATAAAATCTACTCACAAACCAACTAATCAACCTCAAACCAACTAAATACTAGAACTTCTACACTTAGACTTATTTGACCCCCATGGGGTCAAATCAATAAGTGGAAGTTTATATTGTCTAGTAATAATAGATGACTATTCTAGGTTCACCTGGGTAAAATTTTTAAAAAATAAAGATGAAACTTTTGAAATTTTTATAAATTTTTGCAAGCAAGTTTAAAACGAAAAAGACCCTAAAATTAAAAGAATTAGAAGTGACAATGGGGGTGAATTTAAAAATAATAATTTTAACAAATTTTGTCTTGAAAATGGATACTATCATGAATTTTCGTGTCTTAAAACACCTCAACAAAACAGAATTGTAGAAAGAAAAAATAGAACTCTACTTGAAGCCTCTAGGACAATGCTAAATGAATATAATCTACCTAAATATTTTTGGACAGAAGCTGTTAGTACAGCCTGTTATGTGCAAAATAGAACAACACTAAATAAAATACATAACAAAACCTTCTTCAAAATATATTATAATAAACAACCCAATATAAAATACTTTAAAGTATTTGGGTGCCTAGCCTTTATACTAAATACAAGAGAACACTTAGGAAAATTTTCCTCTAAAATTGAAAATAGAATTTTTGTAGGATATTCACTAAACAGTAGAGGTTATAAAATATATAATAAAGTTACACTAAGGATTGAAGAAATCTCAAATGTGAAATTCGAGGAATCCAACCAAAACCTAGAATAAACTTAAATTCAGCCAATTGAAGTTATTCAAGGCAACAATAATCAAGAAGGAACCAATGAATATTTAAATCATGAATAGGAAGAAGAACCTCAAGAGAATCAACCTCCTAGAACCATAATAGTTAATCCAAATCATCCAATTGACCAAATAATTGGTAATCCAGACCTGAGGGTTCAGACTAGGTCATCCTTTAGAAACCGAAGTCAAATATCTATGATTTTAAAAATTAAACCTGAAACCATAATTGAATCCTTACTTGACCCAGACTGGGTCATAGCTATGCAATAGGAACTAGCTCAATTTGAAAGAAATAAAGTTTATGAATTAGTACCACCACCCAAAAATAAGAAGATAATAGAAACAAAATGGGTGTTTAGAAATAAATTAAGCAAAATTGGAGAAATTACTAGAAACAAAGCTAGGCTAGTTGCTAAAAGGTTTAGTCAAGTAGAGGAACTTGACTATGATGAAACTTATGCCCCAGTAGCTAGATTAGAGTCTATTAGAATGTTACTCGGTTATGTAACCCATAAAGGGTTCAAACTTTATCAAATGGATGTCAAATTCACCTTTCTAAATGGATTAATAAAAGAAGAAGTCTATATAGGACAACCACCTGGATTTGAAAGTCTAGACCACCCTGACTATGTCTTTAAGCTAAGGAAAGCCTTATACGAACTTAATCAAGCACCTAGGGCATAGTATGAACGGTTAACCTCTTACCTAATATCCAAAGGGTTCAACCAAGGTCAAATCGACCCAACCCTATTTGTTAAATCAATAAAAGATGATATTTTTATAGTCCAAATCTATGTAGATGACATAATTTTTTGTTCAACCAACTCAGAATTTTTAGAAGAATTTACAAATCTAATGGAACAAGAATTTGAAATGAGTCTAGTAGGGAAATTAACTTACTTTTTAGGATTACAAATTAAACAAACAAATGAGGGTAATTATATTTATCAACAAAAATACACCAAAGAATTACTTAAAAAATTCGGGATGGAAAATACTAAAGAAATAAAGACACATATGGCAATTAACACAATCCTAGATAACGACCCCAATGGAAAACCAATTGACTTCAAATACTATAAGAGTACCATAGGTAGCCTACTATACTTAACTGCAAGTCGACTCGATATTTTATTTGCAGTTAGTATGTATGCTAAATACCAAACTTGTGTAAAGAATCTCATTTGACTCGAGTCAAAAGAATCTTTAGATACCTTAAAGGAACATCAAATATAGGAATTTGGTATCCTAGAACTAATACTTTTGAATTAATAGGCTATTCTGATTCAGATTACGCTGGATGTAAATTAAATCGCAAAAGCACAAGTGGTGGATGTCAACTACTAGGTCATCACTTGTTAGCTAATTTAGTAGAAAGTAACACTGTGCTGCTCTATCTACAACTGAGTCAGAGTATCTAGCTATAGGAGAGTGTGTTGCACAACTACTATGGATGATGCACACCTTAAAAGATTTTAATTTAAAACTTACAAATGAAAAGTATTAATTGATAATATTAGCTCAATTAATTTAATAAAAAATCTTGTGCATCATTCAAGAACCAAACACATTGAAATTATGCACCACTTTATCAGGGATCATGTCACTAAAGGAGATATTGAACTCAAATACATTGAGTCCAAGTCTAATTTGATTGACATATTTACCAAACCCCTCCCTGAAAGTGAGTTTAGCAATCTACGTCGAAAATTAGGAATGTGTTTAATAGACTAGGATTCTTAAAGTTTAAAATTGTTTTCAAAAATGGTTGTTTTTAAATTCTAGGATAAAACTTTTATATTTTAAAAAAAATTATTTTTAGAATTTCAAAAATTAATTTTAGCCTTAGAATAGATCAATCTCTTAGAAAGTATGCTCTTGTAAGGCTAGTACTTGAGCATCTCACCAACACACTGGAATTACCTTGTTTGTGATTATTGAACATAGAAAGGGGTGAGATGCATAGACAGATTGCCTGGACTTAAGATGCTTATCTCAGTGCATCAACCTAAGTCTGAGCGTTAAATACAAAACAAATATCAATCATGTTAAGTTATTCAGCTTAGTCAAACACTAACTGATTACAAATGATTTAACCTGACTAATCAAGTGAAAGCTGCTATCCTCTGATAGTCAGTAAGTAACTAATTGATTAGACATTTATTTTTTATGTCAGGTTCAGGGGGAGGATTAATTATTTTCATACTTATTTTCCCTTTATTAAAAATATTTTAAAATTAGTTTTTTAAAAAATATTTCCTTAAAAATATTTAAAAATCTGATCTATTTCTTTTAAAATCTAATTTGATAAACCTATTTTTAAAAATTAGCTTTTATAAAATTAAGTTCTTTTAAATTTGGATCTTAAAAAGTTTACTTTTATATAAAAACTTAGTCTTGAAAATTGGATTTTAGAAACTTAATTTTGAAAATTGAGTTTATCCACTTAGTGTTGAAATTTGAATTTACTTTTGTAAATTGGTATACTTGTAAATTTGCATTTATAAAACTTATGTTTGAAAAGTGTTTTAAATTTTGCAAGCTTATTTTGAAAATTAGGTTAATTTTGTAAAAGTTTATCTTTCTAAGTTATCTATCTAAATTAACTATTTTTCAAACTTAGCTATTTTTAAAAAGTTAAAAGATAAAATTTAAAGCAAAAATTTTAAGATTTTCCTTATTTTCTACTTTAAACTCCCCCAAGTCAATTTGACTTAAGTCTGCATTTTCTATTGCATTTTCACTTAGCCATTTATACTTATCATTTCTATGTTTTTTTTTATGAATGTCAAAGGGGGAGGGTTAGGTGGTTTAAGTTAGTTAAATAACAAAATATCAAATATAAAACAAGACTAACTTAAAAACCTTATAATTGCTTGTTTTACTTGTATTTTTTCACTAACTTAACGCAGGTTGTCATTGCATCAAAAAGGAGGAGATTGTTGGTGCGGGTAGCACTAACGGTCTAACTCAGGTTTTGATGAATGACAAAGTAGGTTAAGTTAGTTTAATTGTGATCTAACACTTTGATCAAGTGTGCAGGGGAAGTCTAGATAGGTTGACGGGCTGACCTGATGTCTAGCACGAAGTCCAGCTAGGCCAAAGGGTCGACCTGATAGCTGGCACGAAGCTTAGCTAGGTCAAAGGGCCGACCTGATAGTTGACACGAAGTCCAGACAGGTCGACGGACTGACTTGATGTCTGGCACAAAGTCCAGCTAGGTTAAAGGGCCGACTTGATAGCTAGCATGAAGTCCAGACGGGTCGACGAGTTGACCGGACGCCTGACAGGTAAGTTAAGGTAAGTCACTGGAGGGGAGTGACAGTGAGGACGCGTTCTCGGGAAGGAAACTTAGGCGTCGATCCAACTTAGAATCATTTCGGAAATCTAAGTTGAGATCGTGACTAGATTTCGGTCTTGAGGAGACGGAACCTAATTACTGCTTTTATTATTATAAACTATGCTAACACTTTATTTTTCAGGGTAGTATAGTTTGCATTTGCCTCGGACTAACATTTTCTTGTAGGTAGTTGGAAAATAGGAGTCCGGGCACCCGGAAGGGATCCGGGTGCCCGGAGGTCCAGGTGCTTGGAAGGATTCGGGCGCCCGAAATGCAAATTTTATCACCTTATCGCTTCACCACGTGGAGCTCTCTGGTTGACTGGGGTACGTCAGATTCTAGGCGCCCGGAAGGGATCCGGGCGCCCGGAGCTTGCTATATAAGGAGGGTGAGCCCTGGAGCAAAGAACAACTCACAACAACATCTTCCAACGCTTGCTCTACTGTGCTGTGCTCCTGCGATGCTGCGATGCTGCGAAGCTTCTCCGACACCGTGCTGCTTTCTTTTTCCTTAATTATTGTCGGTATTTTATTTATTAGCATTCCTATAATTTAATTTTGTAATCATCTTTTCGAATTGCTAGTGGATTACCCAACGAAAGCACTCAACAAGTGTGTGCCTTAGAGTAGGAGTCGACAAAAGCTCTAAACCAAGTAAAACGATTTTTGTTAGCATTGTGACTTTATTTTTCCGCTGCATACTCGCTACATTTTTTTTTTAAATCGCTATTCACCCTCCTCCCCCCCTCTAGCGAATTCCTCGATCCAACAGCTTGTTGCGACGAAATTCGGAGAGAAGAATATATTGAATGGAGGAAGCAGCCTCTCGCTGTCAAAAGAGCGATCACAAAATCGGAAAGCTTCCGCAATTTCATAAACTAAATCTCACAACCTCGGATGTTCTTCTATGTGAAAAATGAATCTCACATTCACAACTCCTCTCTTTATCACCCCGCCCCCAATTGAACCACCCTTGAACACACCATTTATAATGAGAATTTTCCCAGAGGTAAAAGATACTTTTTTGCCCCCCAAAGAAAGTGGGCATGCCCACGTTCCCATTCCCTACAGGGAGAGGGAAAAGGGCAATGAGATTTGGGAATTGAGGGTTTGCCAATTGAGTGAAAAAAAGTCACAGTGAGATTAGATGTTTAAACACATGGGTATCCGAGCGTGCTTTTTCTACACGTCGTCGTTAATAATATTAATAAGTATTAACTGCACTCTACACATCTTCAAATATTAAGTTTTCTATTTCATATGAATAAGGAATGAAAATAACCTCACAAGTTTCTTGTGGTCAATAAATTTTTTGTCTTTGTTTCTGCCATCCAAAAGAATTCCATGAGATACTTTTTTATGAGGCTCTCCAATGATTGAGCTAAGTTATATGTTGGTGGTAATGACTCTAGAGAGCAATTGATGTAATTTAATTTTTTTTTCAATTTATACAAATTTATAAATATCTATTCAATTTATATAAATTTAAAAAGAAATTTTTTCTACTTATTTTTTTAAAAAAGTTTATATATATATATATATATATAAGACCAAAATCTCATGGTCAACACCATAAAGTACCTCGTCAACTTCATCATCAAATATCGATTCGCCTAGTGCTTCGATCTCCTCTTCGTCGTAAATTGGATCACCGAATAATTTGATCTTGTCATCATCTTCGTTGCCTCCTATGATTGGATGATCGAGAGAGCAGGATTAGTCGCACTCAATGTTGTCGAGGTCTGCATCCTTATGGTTGTCTCCATCACCGTGAGAGGAAGGGGGGACGTAGAGGTGCTGGGGAGTCGGCGTTCTCTCGAAGTTGTAGGTCGTGGAGTGGTTGAACCCGTATTTCTCAGAACCAAACTTGTGCTTGGACAACTCTTCTTGATTGGAAATTAGAGATTTTTCAAAAGGGGAATAAAGGAAATTACGATCTTTACGTTCTCATGTCGCTAGACGTTGAGATAACTTTGTGACTTGTCTCTATAGATATTGAATATCGTCTTAGGTGTTACGACCACGATGTGAGGCTTCCTCAGCCGGAACCTGCCTTTCACAATCATGACCACCTCCACGACGACCCTCCATTGGATCTTAATGAGCTCTGATACCAACTAACGCCAAGCAGAATATAAATTATCCTGGGGCGTGAAGTTACAGAGAGATTAAGAAGAAAACAAGAGAGAAATAACAAAATAAGAAGTAGCTCAAGATAGGTTTTAAAAACCTTCTTGAGAAAATAAGAGCGGGAATAGAAGAACAAAAGATATGTAGCTGTAACGTGGCTTAAGCGAAACCAATTAATTCAATATCAAAATAACTTGTCCTAAATATCATATAAGCATAGGTTTATATAGCTCTCAAACCCCTCAAAAAAATCTAAACAAAAAAATAACCAAGTAGACTTATTCCCTAAGGTTTAGCGAAAAAATAACCAACTAAACTTATTCGCTAAGATTTAGGGAAAAATATCTAATTAGATTATTCCCTAAGATTTAGGATAAATTAGCTATCAAGACTTAGTTCCGAAAATTTAGGATAAAATTAAATATAATTAAGAAAAATAAAAAATAAATTAAATTTAATTAATGGATAACTACTTACAAAAAATCTAATTTGGATCCTCTCTTCTGCATCAATAGCCCAATTAGGAAACCTAAACATTAGAGGTACAATCTTAAAAAGTTTTAGCTTAAATACTATAATCCAATTAAGAAACATGAACTCTAGAAATAAAATTTTAAAAAAACATTTTAATTAATTTTTTTAATCCAAAATTAAAAAAAAACAAAGGAAACGTAGATGATATCCTCTACACGCAAAGTCACGTACTATGCAGTGCGAGGGCACCCATTGTGTTTTGGACACCCCGAGTGCATTCAGTCGTCCATGCTAGGCCCCATGGGGGTGCCTAGCATAACATATATTAGATATCTAGTTTTTTGAATTGACTAAATTGATCAATCTCATCCCACAAAATTTTCCATTGACGACTAAAATAAATTCGGGAGTGTGAATGATGCGTTGCTCTGTATCCAGCATCCCAAGGTTATTTTCCCACTTGAGAAAATTAATTCACAGTGCACCACAATTTGGAATTGATTCATGGGTATTTGATTAAGTGCGGAAGTTTACTACCATTACATCGAAGAGAACGAATAGCTATCAATTATAAAAAAAATATATGAAACTATCACATCAGTTACCCCTAGAGTCAGTCTTATGAATATAGAGGAAGGTAAATACAGTAAAAAGTGATGAAATCTCCGCCAAGATTTGACCACCCCTGACCTCTATGATCATCACCCATACACCCAGCAGTTAAGTCAATCCTAAGGACGAATAAGCTATTAATTATATTACAATAGTACAGTAGCTAATTAATTATAGGACTGCTCTATTATTAATAAATGTTATAATACCTAATTAACTATTGTTATCATAATTTTAATATGAATTTGACTATAGTAAAATGATTCTAATGCATGTGCATAACAAATGAGTTGAACCGAGAGCAAGCAAATGAGACGATCTACCACTTACATAAAACTACTAGCTACAAGCAGTCCAGATGGATCAACTGAATTAATTATTGTAATGTGCAAGTCAAATTTCTCATGCATAATGATTCGAGTACTTGCATGCTATTTTAATACCTTCGATCATAACGTTATCTTTTATTCTTCTTGCTCCTCTTCACATGATGAAGAGACAAGTTTAATTAAGAGGTTGGTTCGTGTTTATCGACAAAAAAAAAGATACATAGGTAAAATTAACTCAAAAATCGCAATTATTAATTAAGTTAATATACATACAGTCATTTTAATTTGATTTTCTGAACACTAAGTCCATAAATGTCTGACTATTGCATCCACACTCGTACCATCTGCCATGTGATTGTACCGGTTTACAGCTAGCAAAAGGGCATATGACAAAAAGACCATTAGTTCATCCCATTTTGATAAAATTTTAATTTATCATTTCGGCTGTAGCGGTTGCTTTCGTGCACCCCATGTTAAAAGCCGTCTTCCGGATGAGAAAGACGACATCCTATTATTTACTTTTGGTTCTCATAGTGCATGATTCAAGTTACATGATTTTAATACTTTCATAAGGTTATTTTTTATCCTTCTTGTCCCTCTTAGTATGCATGATGACAATTAAAGGTACATGCCATGAGAAGAAACTAAGCAGGATGCAATAATAATAATAATAATAATAATAATAATAATAAAAAAGTAAGTAGTGTAAGCAAATGATAGTCGATATCTCAGACAGGCTTAAAATTTAATATTATAAGAGTAGAAAATTAAACTGCTCTTACCACTAGAAAAATGATTTTTCTAATGAAGTCATGCCATGTGATCGCACCAGTAATTTATATGACAACGTACCTAATTCCATTAGGTCATCTAATCTACGCCGTTCACAGGACGTCACCTAAGTTAATTAATCAATCAATTCCAACTTAATTAATTAATTAAAAGCATAAGAGCGAATAAGACTAAATATTTGTTGTATTTCAAAAATATAGGTCTCGTTGATGATAGGGTTTGACATGAACTTGAAATTTTTGAATTGGATATGGGTGAGTTTTTAGGAAATAATAAAGTACAGTAAGGAAATCATATGTCGACATGCTGAAAATTTGATATTAAAAGAAGAGAAATGGTCTTTACCCTTAGAAAAACTCTTTTTTTTTAAAAAAAAAATAAATGCCCGAATGGCACACAAGATGAATCAATTGGATATTGTCTGGGTAGATATTGGAAAAGTCAATGCGATCCACTAGGATCATTATAAACTTTCAATTATGAAAATAGTTATTTTTTTAATGGCAAATCAAGTCAATTATTATCAATATTACATATAGAATCGATGAAGCTGGATCGCTTAAATTACTGCAATGCATGTTCATCCCGCATCAGCCTCACTAACTCTTCCGCATAATTAATATTTGAGCCAATAAATTATCCACAAGTTGAACCTGATGCCAAGAATTATTTAATGTCTAAGTTCACAAATTCCCATGAGATACGGAGAAAGATTCCGTTGGGAAAGACAACACACTTGACAATTCTACATCCATTGAATGCATCCCCTTTCAATTTTCATCCCAGATTTTGTGCTCCATAAATATATCATCACTTTATTGATCGTTAGATTTTGTTATGAATCTCTAAGGGTGTATTTGGTTCAAGTCATCATGTATAATTTTGGTTATGTGATTACCAGGTAATCACATAACCAAGGTTATAGGGAATAAAACATAACCAAATGTTGTTTGGTTCAACTTAGGTAATGCAACAAAACCTTGTTTGTTTGAAGGTTTTAATAAATACCCTACTTTAATATTTTACCGTATTACCCTCAGTTACAAAACTAACTATACATAATAATAATAATAATATTATTATTATTATTATTATTATTATTATTTATTTATTTATTTATTTTTTAATATTTTTTTACTTTTCTTTTATATTTTTTTACTTTTTTATGTGTTTTTTTATTTTTTAATGTTTTTATATTTTTATATTATTTATATTTATATTTTTTATTTTTTTACATTTTTTAAATTTTAATTTTTATTTATTTATTTTATTTTTAAATTTTTATAATTTTTAAAAATTTTTAAATTTTTTAAAAAATTTTAAAATTTTAAAATTTTAAATTTTTTTAAAATTTTTAAAATTTTTATAAATTTTTTTTTAACATTTTTAAAATATTTATTTTTTATTTTTTTAAAATTATTTATTTTTTTAAAAAATTAATTTTTAAAATTTTTTAAAACATTTTTTTATATTTTTTTACATTTTTTTTTTCATGTTTTTTCTTATCGGAGGGTATTTTTGGTAAAAAAAAATCGTTAAACCCGGAATCAAGAAAAACCTTAGTTTTATGAGGTTTTCCGATTCCGGGCTGCATGACCCTTTTGCTGACGTGTCGGGTATGGAACATTACTTGGGAATCATCGAATACCTAAACCAAACAAGGTTTTTGTTGATAACCTTGGATGGATAACCAAGGTTATCAAGAATAACCCCGAACCAAACGCACCCTAATAATTATTTCCTTATTAGTTGTAAGTTAATTGCTGAATCAAGAGACTTAATTATGTTAAGATCTTTTCTTATCAACCAAGTCCAACTTCTTGTTGTGTTATATATATATTTTGGTAGTAGCTGTCTCCAGGTTCAAATCGATATATTATCAACTCGTCTTCCTTAGTATCCGGTTGATCTCAACATACCAGAACTTCCTTCATCATTAAGTATTTGGTCAACTTTTATCGACTTGGACTTCGCTTTTCATGTCAAGTGTCCGATCATTCATAATCCACTTGAACTTTCCTTCACATTTCAAGTGTTTGATCTATCGTAACTTACTTGGACATTTCTTTTCATGTCAACTCCCTGTTAAACTTTTAATCACAAGTGTTCGGTCAACCATGATCCACTTTATACTTTTTCTTTTGCAAACTCTTATTTGGACTTTCCCATCGTTAAGTATCTAATCAACCCTGACTTATTTGACATTTCACTCAACCAACTATCATATTGCTCACACATACTCACCAAATTGCACAAACATGTGTTAGTGCATGAAGTACTAGATAATGTTCCCTTGGGGCCGTGCGGTGGTTAAGACATGGGGTATTGCCACATGATGTTCTAATTATAATTTTACATAGTAAAAGGTGATAATATTCATTCCCATTAGATACAAATAGATAAATTACGAGATATTTTGTCTAGCAATAGTAGCACATGCAAAGGGTAAGATAATCTACTGAAAATCAACCAAAAATGGAAGGTTTATTTTGCTCTCATTTAATATCACCTTTTTAAAAAATCTAATATTTTTAAATTTTATAATTGATATAATATATTTGATTAAAAAAAATCAATCAAAATTGTTGCATAAGTTTCCTTAGAGGTTGGATATAAGAACCAACAACTACACTTGCAATTTATGATAAATGAAGGGGGGAAAAGTGACAAGGCACTCTATTTGATGGATCTAGTGGTGAATTCCATAGAGGGTACATGAAAATTTGGTACATTATAGCTAATCAAACTTTACAAATGTCTTAACCATCGCACCCCCGAGGAGACCACAATTTACATTCAAAGCACTATACATGAAACTCTCAAAAAAATTTTAAATATTCAATCCCACGCTGCAACAAATTAATTGAAGAAGAGAGAAGAGATGATGAGATCCTGAAATCTTATATAGATGGCCAATTAATTAATTAAGAGCCACATAGACTCCGATCGCCTTTAGATACTTGTCGTACTGGCCAAAGAATCCAACAATTCGACCATGCATGATCGGAACAGTGAACTCGTCGCCGCCTCCTCCCCCAAAAGCCCCATGCGCATTTCCTAAGTTGGTCTTAAATTTGAGCTGAGAGATACAACGTTCGCTTTCATAAGCACCGACGAACCCAGCCATCGAGTTGATATATTCGCCAGGAACGAGTGTGAACTGCAAGAACGATCGATCGATCGATATAACGATGTTTACTATCTATCCATGTAGAGTACGTGTTGGCGACTTCACGTACCGTGTGATGGGCGCCGCCACCGCTGCCGCCTAGTCGACGTGTTTCAAAATGTTTCCCGTCGACAACATAGGAGATCCCCAAATTATCGACGATGTATCCTGTGTGGAGTCTGACCTTTGTAATTTGGGACGCAGATCGACCAATGTCAAAGTGACAGTCTCCGACGACTCCCCATGGCCCAAGCTTGATGATATTTGGAAACCCTAAAACATATAGATATCAGAATTTAACAACTTGTCATTAATTACTGTAAAAACAAGTTAATTAAGATATATAGGAGAATTAATTAATTAATTAAAGCTCACTGATGCGTGTGAAATCCTCCAAGATAGCAGCCACTTGGCCTTCCAATGACTCCAGGTCACGCTTCCGCTGCTTGGCTTCCTCACTTGTAAGTCCTTCGCGATTGTCTTCTTCGATCTTACTTTTGATATCGTTCCGTTCAGCTTTAAGCTCTTTCATTGCTATCTTCAACTTGTTGATATCAGTTTTGGGCTG
Source organism: Zingiber officinale (assembly GCF_018446385.1). Lineage (NCBI taxonomy): Eukaryota > Viridiplantae > Streptophyta > Magnoliopsida > Zingiberales > Zingiberaceae > Zingiber > Zingiber officinale. The sequence goes on from NC_055989.1 coordinate 154,043,151, forward strand.
CCCACCGGATTTCCATAACCCGCCGAACCAATTGTTGCAGGTTACGGTGAGGTTAAAAGGGACAAAAACCATGGCTGGCTAGCTAGCAGCAGGCCGATCGAGGCTTTGGTAGCGATGGAGGATTGACAAGGCTAGAGGAGAGACATCTTTTTTACAGACTCAAGAGACAGAGAGACAAATGCTCCCACGGCCTGATGTGCAGTTGGGTATAGATCTATCTATCAATAGATAGATCTATACCCAACTTGCATATTTTATAGAAATATATATATATATATATATATTATAGATTCAAGAGCGGTGAGACACAGACCAAACTAAGAGAAAGTAGAAGAGGTCTATCATTAATTACCATCGTGGGCTGAATCAGTCAAAGTCTTTTTAAAATCGGATAGTTCAATTAGATAAACAAAGGCAATACAGTCCAAATAGAACACTTTAATCAAGTTTTTCTCTTATTATGATTTTTTTTTGTAAATATCTCCTCTCTTTCTAGTATTTTTAATATTCTCAAGCGCATGAATCTCTGGCAACCAAATAATATATTGTTTCCTTCTCTTCGATTTTTCTTTAATTTCTATTTCTGTTTTTCGTTCCTCCCCTTTCTCTTTCGTTTTTATTTCTTATATACCTGGATCAACTGATATGATTCACTGGGATCACTAAAACTTCCAACTAATTCTAAAAATATTATTTAGTTTGATTCAATTGCTATTAGTTTCCTTTTCTCTCACGGTGATTCAAGTTCCTATTCAATACTGCTGTAACATTATCTTTTATTTTTCTTGTTCTTTCTCTCTCTTTCTCTTTCTCTTTCTCTTTCTTGCTATAATGTTTTCAAATGAACACCTAAATAAATATTAATAAAAAGATACCAAGCCGAGTATTAAGGAAATGATAGCTGAAGATTTAGGGGGTGTTTGGTTGATAGGTTTGAGAATGAGGGAATGGAATGATAGTAAAAGATAGTGTTTGGATTGTGGGTTTGGGAATGAGATTTTGGGAATGATTACTAGATTTATGAGAATCTACCAAACCCATATAATTTGATGGGTTTCATTTCCATTCCTATTCTCATTCCATCCTACTATCAAACTCATACCCATAGTCATTCCCATCATTTAACCAAACGCCCCCTTAATTTGATGTCAAGAGAAAGAGAAAATGTCCTCTCTTTTTTTTTTTCTAATAAATGAAGTCAATTATGTGCGCAAATATGAAAGACACCTCTCAACTGATTCTTCGAAAATGCCCATTATGTTAGGTTGGCAGCAATAGGTTGGTTGACTGAAACAATAACGTGCATGTTTGCGTAAAATCTTTAACCCTCCTCTATCTATGGTACATTTGTATATTTAATATAAGGTGAAAATCGTCATCCCAACCATTTCACAGAGTCAATTCCACAACCCTCCTTTATCTATGCCCACAAATTTGAGTTAATTAGTACGAGATAGAGTTACTATTATAAGACAAGGGTTTGAATCTCGATAAAATTAAGAAGTTACTACTATAAGACAAGGGTTCGAATCTCGATAAAATTGAGAAAAAAATCCTCTCCACGCTAACTAACTACAATTTTCCGATTTATCTTTTCACATATAGTTGTAGAGTCGACTGTGTTAAAACTAGCATTGTGCTGATAAATTCTATCTTTTGTTACCATTTGTATATTTATCCCCACGTTTAATTATTTGTTTGTTAAAAATAATATATTGTGGAAAATCTTTATCAGTCATATCACTACATAATCATATCGTAGCACCTTCTTGATCACTGCCAAGGGTAACACAATTATATATTTCATCTAATTAATTTCATGACAACTAGAGTGAGAACAAAATTAAATTAGAATTGTCAAAATGGTTGTATTATAATATGAAGGATGCTTAGTGATGACATAGAGACTTTTAAATATTCAAAACACAAGTTGCTTCTCGAAATATCTCAATTATGCATTCAGATCCTTTAGCACCACTTTCTCATTCTCGTACCTCGTTGGGTGTCTTACTCTACTCATGCAAAAGATCATTACATTAGAATAAAATATTCTTATTTTCTTTATTCGAAGTAAATATTATACTCACATGACTTAATTAGATCATGACTTTTGTGCACAGTCGACGGTTAAACTTTCTGGCAGTCCGGACTCTAATACCACTTGTAGGATCATAATGAATTTAGATATCTTCACAATTGTATGATATTGTCCACTTTGGACCTAAGCCTCATGATTTTACTCTTGGACTCTACCCAAAAGGTCTCAATGGAAATATCTTTCTCTTATAAACTCATGATCTTTCCTATGTATTTTATAATGTGGGACTATATTTACAACCTTACAAATTCTGATGAATAAAAATAACCGGTAATCCATATTACCAGTAGCAAAATTTCGCTAGGACTTAATCGGTAATCTATGATTTGGTAAATATTTTACTTAGACTATTATTTTGCCCGGATTTTTTTTAAAAAAATTACCAACCAAACAAATGACCGATAAATTATTTTAAAAATAACAGCCAAATATATATTGTCGTTAATTTTTTTAAAAAAATTATTGGTAAAATATATATTTGATCGGTATTTTTAATCTTGTTACATGTCAAAATACATTTGGCTTAATTTTAAAATCAGACTTCTAAACCATTTTTATAAATTTATCAACCATTTCTACAATTAATGATACTGAAGAAGATTTATTAATTATTGAAGAAGACAATACGCTTGACCACTTTAGATCTACTAAATCTATCTTCTTTCGCCAATTTTATACTTCATTGCCCTAGGGAAAAAATGGGATTACTATACAACGAATAAAAATGACAGGTAATCCCGTTTTTAGTTGGCAATCCATATTACCAGCAAAAAGAAATTATCATGATTTAGTTGATAATCCATGATTAGTAAATATTTTAGCTGGTCATTATTTTAGTCGGTATTTTTTAAAAAAAAATTATTGGCTAACAAATAGACAATAAACTATTTTAAAATTAACTGCTTGGTTCATAATTTTTTAATATATATTTTTTAGATTTACCTGCTAATATATATTTGGTTAGTATTTTTAATTGAGATACTATCCAAAATATTTTTGGCTGCTAAATTTTAAAACAAGATACTTCTTATAAATTTATCAATTGTTTCCAAAAATTAATAATCGATCAAATTAAAAAAAACTAATTAAATAATAGGTAAAAAGATAAATTTTACACAAACTATTAAATTACCAAAAAGGACAAAAGAAAGTACACGTCAAATAACTAATAAATGGGTAGTAAAATAAAAGATCTAAAAAAACTAATAAATGGGTACTAAAATAAAAGATCTAAATAGGGTATTAAGATCTATTTAGACCATCTTCTCCTTCGTGGGAGTTGGCTTAGACCGTTGAGTAATCCAGTAGGTTAGTATCGAAGAGTGAGATACTTAAGATCAGATTATGGAACACATCAAAACTTGTCAATCTCTTAGTGACTTTGAACTGGACCTGATGGTTATTGATACGGTGCATATTTTATGGGGTCGATAAGATGATGTGGCTTGAAGTCAGGCCAAGGTAGCTGGTCAACAATCCAGCTGACAAGGGGGTCAAGAAGGTCAGAAGTCAGGCCAACGTGGCCGGTCAACAATCCAGCTGACAAGGAGGTCAAGAAAGTCAGAAGTCAGGCCAGCGTGGTTGGTCAACAGTCCAGCTGACGTGGATGTCAAGAGAATAAGAAGGAGCTTAGCCCTAAGTAGTAAAAGGGTTCAGGGGCCACATACAACTACAGATGGGGACTACCGGCAGGTCTGCTTACAGACCCAGCGTGCAGGTCGGAACGTTCATGCCATGGATAACAGCGAACAGACGGATTCAGGTCAGGGAGCGAGCTCAGCATGCAAGTCTGGATGTTCACACCATCGATAACAACAGATGGACACAGATCAGAGATCTGACCCAACGTGCAGGTCAGGATGTTCACGCCATGGATAACAACAGATGGACATAGGTCAGAGATCTGACCCAACGTGCAGGTCGGGATGTTCACACCATGGATAACAACAGACGGATTCAGGTCAGGGAGCGAACCCAACGTGCAGGTCGGGATGTTCACGCCATGGATAACAACAGATGGACATAGGTCAGAGATCTGACCCAACGTGCAAGTCGGGATGTTCACGCCATGATAACAACAGACGGATTCAGGTCAGGGAGCGAACTCAGCGTGCAGGTCGGGACGATCATACCATGGATAACAACAGACAGATTCAGGTCATGGAGTGAGTTCAGCGTGCAAGGCGGAACGTTCATACCATGAATAGTAGCCAACAGATGCAGGTCTGGGAGCCGACCCAGTGTGCAGGTCGGGACCTTCATACCATGGGCAACAACAAACAGATGCAGGTCAGGGAGCTGACCCATCATGCAGGTCGGGAATCAGTAGATCGTCGAGATGTACATACTTCGAATGACACAGACGAAGGTGGGTCATAAGGTCAGACACTACTTGACAAATAGGTCTGCAAGGAATCGTAACCACCTGTCAGAGAACAATCATCACATGTCAGGGAATATTCTAACAGTGAGAGGCTCATACTCCTCTTGGTTCCTCTGCCGGCCTATAAGAGAAAGCCACGTGTCGACCATTGCCAGACAAAGCCTTATACCCGACATTCCCTGACATTCGCCAGGTTTCAGAAGCCTCAGGTGCAGTATAAAAAGGGATGCTTTGTCTCTTACGAAGGTACGCTCACTCGTCATTTTCTTACCAGTTTCTTACTTTGCTTTCCGTCCTTTCTCTGTGATTTCTGGAGAAAAAGTACCTGACTTGAGCGTCGGAGGGCCTGACCCGGGGACTTTTTCCCTGGTTTTTGGGTCTCTAACGACCGGTGGACTTGTCTGAGTGTGTGCAGAGTAATAGCGTCGTCATCCTGATCATTTCTCTTCGTAAAACCGCCCGCGCGAAACTTTCCAGGAGGATATCTTGCTGACTCATCATCTCAACGACTCTCCGTCACCTTTAGTACAACAAGACCCGCCTTCATCCGACTCAGCTTCCTGACGGGATAAGTTATTGTTTCTCCTTCGGCTCAGGCTCCTCCTCCCCAAAAAGCAAGATCGACTCCTTGATTCATAAGATCCAATCAATGCCCAGAGATATAACATAGATTAAAGCTTGGGTCGACTTATCGGTACCGTTCTTCCGACGTTCAAGTCAATTATCAATCAAAGGAGAAAGAAGAAGACTAAATAAGAAGATAAACAAGAAGGCTAATGGGAAAGAGTCACCTCTGTCAGTAGAAGAAACTGAGAACTCACCTCCCACTTGTCTTACCTTCCCACTGCTTATATACACTTCTTAAAGGAATCTCCAATCAACCACCTTCGCACGCCTTTCTATTGCCTTCCGCCTAAATGAGTAGAAATGAGATTTCTGGCGGTCCGTTATCGCTCTTCCACTTGTTGGTTGCCACGTAAGATGAGGAAGGGATCAAGTGAACCGCCTCTGACCTCCATCACTTGTTCTCCGTTCATTGATTGTCACGTATTGATAAGATGGGATCAAAGAAATCGTCTCTAACATCCATTACTTGTGCTCCATTAGTTGGTTGTCATGTGTGAGTAACTGGAAGCTTCGACTTCCTCCATTTGGCAAAAAGGCGAAATCACTCACCCCTAGTGTCCCCGTCGCACCTGACCCAAGGTCATCACGAGGGAGGTAAATCATAGCATCCTGAGCGAGCATGTGGCAGGTGGGGTGAGTTGCACAGGGACCGGAGATTTACGCTCCGACTACTTTGAGTTTCGACCCCACGACCTCATTTGACAAGCATCCCACCACATACCAACTCGGATGACCCGGTGGGGTCAGCTTCGACTTCTTCCATGTGACAAAAGGCGATTCGCTCACCCCCAGCGCTCCCGCCAACCTGTCCCTAGGTCAACACGGAGGAGGTAAATCACGGGTGGCTACTAGCCATTAGTGCAAATGATCAAGACATGGGGAAAGTTATGCTCAGTCACACCGAGTTTCGACCTCAAGACCTCATGTGACAACACCCTATGTCTTAATCATCGCACCGTCCCAAGGGAACGCTTCGACTTCCTCCATGTTTTGATGCTTGGTTGGTCCTACTATTATTATCATAGAAGAACCGAACCATACTACTCAGAAGAATCTTCACTATATTGCTTGGAGGAATTCCGCTATATTGCTCAGAGGAACTTTGCTATATGGCTTTAGAGGAACTCCACTGTATTGCTCGGTCATTATATTGCTTGGAGGAACTCCGCTATATCATTCAAAGGAACTTCATTATATTGCTTAGAGGAACTCCGCTATATTACTATATGAGGAAATTCATTGTAGTGGTCGAAGGGACTTCCCTATATGATTTTGAGGAACTTCATTATATTGCTCGGAGGGACTTTACTATATGGTCTGGAAGAACTCCACTATATTACTCAGAGGGACTTTGCTATAATGCTTGGAGGGACTTTGTTATATTATCAAGAGGAAGGATGTTGCTGATACTCAAAGAAAAAACCCTCCCAAAGTTCAGCACAAGGAGCTCCCTATTTTTAGGAGGCAAACCCAGCTACCATCAGAGTGGAATCAATGAATTGACCTATGCGGAAAAGGGGATAGCAATCTTTAGGACAAGTTTTATTCAAATCTCATAAATTTACACAGACATGCTATTTTTCGAAAGGTTTAGAGGCTAAGATAACATTAGATAATCAAGTAAAATACTGTACCTCTTTCTTGAATTCAATCCAGGCATCTGGATTCAATTTTTTTTTTTTAAAAAAAAATCAACCTTTAAGGAATACTATACTTCGTGAACATCTAAAATTTTTGATCTTGAACACTATAATCCAAAAGGAAAACCTAAATCATAGAGGAAAAATCTTATTAGCTTAAACTCATTATAACCTAACCCGTAAATCTTATAATCTTAAATCCTAAATATATATAATGTACTCCGTGAGTATCTTTTATATATATATATATATATATATATATATATATATAGGGGTGCCCAATGTGGACACCAAAGTGCACTCGGGGTGCCTGAAACACTTTCGAGCACCCCACGTGCACTCAGTCGTCCACGCTAGACACCCATAGGGGGTGCTTAGCATAACATATATTAGGTATCTTATTTTTCGAATAGACTAATTTGATCAATTTAATCCTATAAAAATTTTCCATCGACGACTAGGATATATTCAGAGGTGAGAATGATGCATTACTCTATAGCTAGCATCCTAGGGTTATTTTCCACTCGAGAAAATTAATCCATAATTAAGAATTGATTCATAGGTATTTTATTAAGTGTGGAAGCTTACTACCATTGCATCGTAGAGAACGAAGAGCTATTAATGATAATGTGGCATAAGACGATTCGTTTATCCTAACGCTCCTATCAATTCGTCTCTAGACTAACACGGAGGAGATAAATCATGAATGACTACTAGCCATTAGTATAGTGGCTAAGGCATCGAAAAAGATATGCTCGGATACGTAGAGTTTTGACTCATGACCGAATAACTATTAATTATAGTACAGTAGCTGATTAATTGTAGGACTGTTATATCATTAGTCAATGTTGTAATACCTAATCAACTATATATTGTTATTATAATTTTAATATAAATTTGACTATACTAAAATGATTTTAATAAATTTTAATAATTTCAATAAATTGATGATTGTTTAATCAAATTGAATTAATTTAATTTTAACAACGAGTTGTTTTATTATTTTTTTAAAACCGCTTTTATTGAGGTTTTATTTTCGCCCTGAATTTGCTTAGTCATATAACATTTTGAATATATCATTTCCATTGTAGCATTTAGCATTTCGGCTGTAGCGGTCGCTTTCATGCGCCCCATGTTAAAAGCCGTCCGGTCCTGCTTCGGATGAGAAAGATAACACCATATTAATTACTTTTTAGTTCTCATTATTGGTAGAATCAAAGTTTCACCCTAAAAAATATGGAAAAATTTATAAGATATTTGCTGTGATATTTTTTTTTACTAGATGTGTAAATTCTTGTTTGACTCAATAAATGATATTAAATAAATGGTATTAAAGTCATAGTCCAAACTAGATGTTATGTGAGATGACTATGAATAAAATTACGATGATGCCCGAAATAGGTCAAGATAATCGTATACTTAAAATGGGGTTTAAAGCAAGTCAGGCTGACTGAATGCTTATGGAGAGATGTAGAACATGTCAGATCATATATTTATGGAGAGGTCCGGAGCATATTACAATAATCATATATTCACGGGAAGGATCGGAGGAGGTCAAAAGTGACCGAATATTTGTGGAGAAGACCCGAACTATATCAGAATAATTGGATGCTCACGAGAAAATTTGAACTATAAAAGTAATTGTCGTCTTTCGTTTGAAAGGAAAAATTATTGAAGATACAATTAAAATCCTATATTTAAAAATATAAAAATATTATAAATATAAAAGATATAGGTAGAGCAGAGCTAAAAATAAAATTGTAATAGCTTAAGTTCGATTTAAACAATATTATGTTATTATAAAAATATATAAATTTATTTAGACTCAGACTCCTCCCACCCGCTCACGGATGAGCTTAATAAAAAAGTTGAATAATTTTAATACTTTCATAACGTTATCTTTTATCCTTCATGCCCCTCTTCGTATGCATGATGACAACTAAAGGTACATGTCATGAGAAGAAACTAAGTATGACGCAATAATAATAAAGTAAGAACTGTAAGAAAACGATAGTCGATATCATTAAATGACAGGCTGGAAATTTAATATTAAGAGAAGAAAATTAAACTGCTCTTACCTTGAAAACCTCTTTTCTAATGAAGTCATGCCATGTGATCACCAGTAATCTGCCTGTACAGGTAGTGTCTCATCTTTCACATTTGAATGATGGGTCTAATCATTAAGATCAGACTCTCTATTTCTAAAATTATATGTTCCCGTGGCTCACTCATTACCTTAGTAGATAATTCATCGTCAATCGCCGGAGGCCGTTGTCTCGATCAGTATTATATAAATTATTATTAAAGATATTTTAATAATATCATCTCTATATATTAATTACATATATACATTACAATTCATTTCTGGCTAGTCATATTCTGGCTAATAAGATTTATCGTATTTAAGGATGATACTAAATGATTAGAATCTGAATTCATTCTATAAGTCATTATTAAGAATATTTTAAAATCAATCTGATCCACTTGGATCATTATAAAATTTCAATTGTGAAAATAATTATTTTTTTTAAGGGCAATACTAAATGACTAGAATATGATCAGTCAGAATGCATTTTCTAAGTCATTATCAAAGGTATTTTATTACTATCATCTCTACATATTAATTACATGCATATATTATTATTCAATTCTAACCCGCTGCCAAACATATATTATTTACCCTTTTTTATGGTGAATCAAGCTAATTATTGTCATTTAATATAGAATCGATGAAGATCAATTAAATTATTCTATTGCATGTACATCACGCATCAGTATCACTAACTCTTCGGCATAATTAATTTTTGAGCCAATAAATTATCCATAAGTTGCATCTGATGCCAAGAAAAGTTTAATTTCTAAGTTCACAAAAAAACATGGAACCGTTACATCAGCGACCCCTAGAGTCGTTCCCACGGATATGAAGAGAGGTAAATGCAGGTACACAGCTGAAAGTGCATGGCCGGGACGCTAACTCCAAACAATGACACCCCGAGGGTCGAACCCTGGACCTTTCAACCACGAAACCGTACGCCCCTGCTACGCCCTGGGACAATGTCTAAGTTCACAAATTCGCATGAGATGCGGAGAAAGATTCCGTTGAGAAAGACAACACACTTGACAATTCTACATCCATTGAATGCATCTCCTTTCAATTTTCACCGCAGATTTTGTGCTCCATAGATTGATCATCATTTTGTTGATCGTTAGATTTTGTTATGATGATCTCTAATAATTGTTTCCTTAGTAGTTGTAAGTTAAGTGCTGAGTCAAAGAGACTTAATTATGTTAAGATCTTTTCTTATCAACTAAGTTCACCTTCTTGTTGTGTTACATGCCATTATTAACAAGAAATATATATATGCTTAAGATACGGACAATGTACCCGTTATTCTCCGAAGATTGTGGGAAAGTGACCGTTCTGTCCAGAAGAGATGGACAACATCGCCATATATTTTAGGAAAAATGGGTAACACACACGGGAATATGGGGACATGTGTAAAACGTGAGAGTAAAGCCACCACTTTATAAAAGATTGTCCGTTCCTGCGAGCGCAAGTACGTGCACACACATCCACAAATCTTAGACTATTATTCTTCTTTTTCATCCTCTATCGACAATTTACTCGAGCGTCAAAGTGGCTCTATTGGAGAACCCCCGGTTGTCATTCTAATCCTCTTCTTCTAGTTTTCATCCATATAGGCTCCGACGGATCTCTCCACAAATCCTTACTTTTGCTAGGTGATCGATGACTAAGTCAACATTGTGGTCAACTCACCGATGGCTCGTTCATCGACGTTCTCAAGCTGAATTAAATTGGTGTCGTCTATGAGAAAACTGAGTTAAGAACTAAACTGAGACGTTAAGATGGATGACACCGGAAAACCTAATGTCATCGTTATGGCAACCGATAATTTCAACAAATTGGTTGTTGCGATGGTACAGGTGGTGTTACAAGGACAGCTCCATCAGTCAACACTGCATGCGCTTAATCCCTCAACCGAGGTGCTGCCCCAATCGGTTTAAGTGCCTCGTTAAAAGTCAACCCCCACAGGAACGCCTCACGTTGCGTTCCCACTCAAGTTAATGCGTCGTCTGTGAGAAAACTGATTTAAGAACTCAACTGAGATGTTAAGGTGGCTGACATCGAATGACCTAACATCATCGTTAAAGTAACTGACGATTTCAATGAATTGGTTGCTGCTACGGTACAGGTGATGTTACAAAGACAGCTCCAGCAACCAGCCCTGTCGAACTCCTGCAACTTTCCATAAGCATTTAGAACTGTTGCATTCATCTCTGAGTTAGGAAAGTATACCTCTGATCTCAACTTCTCAAAGACCTCTATCACGTTGGTGTGTTTCCTGTTCCTGGAGAATAGGTCGATCATGCACCAGAAAACAAAGATATCCTTGACCACCCCAGTGTTGGCTGCTTGCCTAAAGAGCAAAGAAACCTCCTCCAAATGGCTGCGTTGGCAAGTATCTTGATGGTCGTCTCCTTAGGGATGTTCTCCCGGTGTGTGAGGTCATGGAGCAAATGCCTTGCGTGCCCGACGAGGCCAACCTTTTTGTATACCACGATTATTGTTTGATACAATATAGGATCGATTTCGAGTCTTGAACTCCTCAGCTTCTGGAAGAGTTTTGCAGCCCAATCGAGCTTCTCGGCCTCAGATAGAGATGATGGTGGAGTATGTGATGGCATTGGGCTTGATTCCCTTCTTTTGCATTTCTTGGAACAAGTTGCTAGCTTTCTCGTGCTCTAGAATTTTTCTGTAGATCTTGATCATGGTTGTCACGTCCCGGGAGAGTTCCTGCCAAAAGAAATTTCGGCAGCATCTCCCCTGTACGGGTGACAATCTGAAACTTTTCTACAAATCCTCTGGGTCGCACAACCCTCGGCCAACACAGCCGGAACCATAATAATAACATACCACGCAGTTTAATAGTAAAACTAAACTAATGCAACGATAAGGAAATCATTTCAAATATCCTACTCAACTACACCCATAAAACTCAAAACTTATTCTTACTCCACTACACCCATAAAGCTCAAAACTCAACGACGCAAATAAAGTCAACTTACCTCTTCTGCCGTCCAGGCAGACATGTAGTAGAACATATCCAAATAAAAATCCATCGACAAATAAAAGACCATACAATATCCATAGAGCAAAACCAGTACAAGTCTAAACCGTAGTCTAGATAGTATAATAAGAAAAATCAAAAGTCCAAACAAACATCCTTGCGATTTGCAAGGGGACTAGCGACTGGAACTCCTCCGGACAGGCTCATCCTGAAAATAGTAATATCAACGGGGTGAGTCAACTCCTCAGCGGGTAACTATTGACATGCATAGTAAGAAAAATAACAAATAACACTAATTATGCGTACAGTCTCTTGATATAAGAATGATAAATACAAACTGAAAGGAATAGGGAGTATCTGTACTAACCAGAAACTGGTGTATGGATAATAGATCGCAACGTATAGAAATCCTGTATACATGTCAAGCATATGCATCCACCAAATATGCAACAATTAAGTGCAGCAAACACAAGCAATAAATGCATCAATGCGTATGATGCCAATGACATGTCCTGATCACCCCTACTGTCAGTCAGCAGTCTCACACACGATGGTGAGACTGAGTGGGTAGGGCTGTGACAACCGTGCACTCTGTCATCACTGCTCCTGAATGACCGAGTGGACGGGATGCTGTCGGAGTACACCTATCCTCCTTACCCCAAATCATAAGTGGGGGAGCTCAATGCTCTCATCTCCCTGAGCCAGTCCAGAGGAGGGATCCCTATCCTACTACCACGTTGCGTCACACTAACCCATGAGTGGACCAACGGAGCCCTTGACAGAGCAATCTGCTGTAACACACCCTGCCTGATAAGAACCACTAACCCATGAGTGGTTGTATGTGAAAATCCATGTAACTGGCGATGTGTTCAACAATAATGGAGCCGACTATCGCACAACATGCAATCATGCGAGATGGTGCATGACACTAAGCATGGAAATATCCTGATCCTATCCATGTCTACATAATATGTATCATAGAACAAATGGATCAAATCAATGGTCTATGTACACAGATCAGATATGGTATAAAAACCTAGATCCTGAACATAATAAGGCATGGTATGTCACTACCTCTATAAGCATATATAATTAAGTGGGTACTAACATTAAATGCATAACAGGTAAGCAGAAATAAACATGTAATAGGTATTCGGTAGTGACAAACCGATGCAGATATGAAACATAATCATTACTACTTGTTAAAAACTACTATGCATATCAAATGACATATCTAAAAAGATAAGTCAAAGTATTCGCCTCCAATAAGAGGATCGTATCCGAAATAGGTCCCTCGTCGAGACACCGTCTCGAATCAAAGTCCTGTGATATATATATATATATAAATTCATATGGATAGCTAAATAAAATCCCTAAGACTAAATTAGGGCAAAACCCTAATCAACACATAAACTTAATTCAATGCATTTACCTATCTAACAATCATCTACATCATGTATCAAAATCCCTACACATAACTCAAGCTCAACCCCTTCTGTTGATCCACACAAAGAAATGTTGCTACCAGGAAAGGTAGCTGCTGCTGGAGCCAAAGAGAATTCACAGAACAACAACCTACTGGATTCCACTCCACTGTTCGGATCAAGAAAAGGAGATCACGGATTCAACCAAGCATTCCAACAACAACCTAATTCAAGAAAATAATCTACTCATCTTACCTCAACCTCTCTAATCCCGTGACCTTAATCAATATCAAGGCAGAGGAGATCCAAGATCCGATCAAGGGAAAAACCAGCACGAGTCTAATCTAATTCCTTTCCCAAACCAAAACAAGAAGAGTAAATGCTGAGAAGAACCCTAATCTAGCTAAACCTTTAATCAACAATGATCCGACGAAGCCTTACCTCTCTGGATCACCTCCCGATGGTGTCGCTGTCCAATTCCAGCAAGAAGGGAGACGCGGATTGCTTTGTGAATGACTCGAGGAGAGAAGAGGGAAGGTCTACCGGTTGGAGACGATGCAAGATCTGGCTCCTCATCGTGCCCTAGCCAACGATCATCGACGATTGGTCGCAAAATCCGCCGAAGCAGAAACCCCTCGGCCAGATTTGGCTTGGACTTCCTCGGCACTGTCGAGCTCCGGTGACTCCGCTGGTTTCCGTCGAGCTCTAGTAACGAGTCTCCTCTTGCCTCGGCGTCGAGTCATCCACGAGAGAGGCAGAGCGCGTGCGCAGAGGGAGTCGACGTCGGTTGTGGGCGACGCAAGGAAGAGGTCGGGAGAAAGGAAAAGGCGAAGCTTTCCCTTGGCCGATGGCTTTAAATGTGAGGTGTGCAGCGGTTTTGCGGCGTCGGTTGGGAGCGGTTAGGGCACGGAGAAGATGAAGGAAAGGCGACGTCGGGGAACGGCTCGGCACGCGGGTTCGGTGGGGGAGAAAAGAGAGAAAAACAAAAGAAAAAGAAAAGAGAAATATAAAAATCAAACATTTTCTCATTTAAATGGGGTAGCCTAAACAGGCTTTCTCGAGAGCCAATATTTGATTGTAGGTGCAGCGGAGGCCGGCAAGAGGGGGGTGAATTGCCTGCACAAATTAAAACTACCCTCCTCGGATCTTTCAACTAAAAAATAAAGCAACTATAATAAAATTAAAAAGCAGAAATAAAAAAGAGACAGAATTTTAACTTGGTTACAACCAAGACGGCTGTTAATCCAAGGCAGTCGAAGATCGCACTAGCAGAGTCTCCTTCACTGTAGGCGGAGAAGCCTTGTTACACACTTAGAACGCTCACTAGTTGCTAGGAATGACTACAGAGTTGATTGCTTGAGTTGTTGAATATTTCCTATCTCCAGGGGCCTTTATATAGCTCCTGGAAAGTCTATCCCGAGGGTCCAAGGCGCCTCCAACAAGCTTCAAGGAGCCTCCAGCTCGGTCTGCGGATAAAACTTTATCCGCAGCGCAAACGGTCATTTCTGCCAGTTCCGAGGCACCTCCAACAGGCATTGAAGGCGCCTTCAAGCTGGAGGCGCCTCCAAGCCTGATGGAGGCGCCTCCAAGCTGGCTGGCATCTTTTTCCAGCTTGCTTGATTCTTTGCTTCGTCTTCCGAAGTTCCGTTCTTTTGGGTGATTCCTGCCAACCGAAATAGGACTCACCCGAACCCAATTTCCGGCCTTCTCCTCGAGCAGTCTTCCTCCCTGGCTTAACGCCCCTCGAACGCCATGCACGTTCTTCTCGCCCACCAGTGTACTCTTCCATAGCTCTCTCGTCCTTCGGACGCACCAAGCCCGTCGGCTCCCTTCCCGTGCCGTCTTTCATGCTAGTTGCATCTTCCGCTCGACTTCCTGAGCTCCTAAGCTCCTGCATACTCAGACACAGGGATCAAACACAAAGCAGGACCTAATCAACTTGGTTGATCACATCAAAACACCACGGGGTACAACAATTGATCCCCTTAAACTCGTCATACGAGCTCCAAAAAATTCCCAGAAAATTTCTAAAAATTATGAAAAATTCCCTTATGGTGATTCACCCATTTTCGGTATTTTACAATGGTGTTGTAGGGCACCACGTTCTGCTCAATGTCCTTACACTACATGAGGCGGAAGAGGTGGATTGCCTCGCCGAAGAGCTCTACGTCGCCATAGACACGAAGCATGGTGATGTAGGTGTTGGACAATCTATTGCCGGAGATAGAGGAGAAGTTTAGATGAAATGAAATTACACAAAATCCATTCTAATTTATCTGTTGAGATGACTTGAGCAAATAATCTCAGGTTGTCAACCTTGAAAGTCAGGCCGAGCTGAGTCCAAGTGTAGAGTGGAGACTCCCGAGTGCAGACTGTCTAGTGCATACTCCCAAGTGTAGACTATCAAGTGCGGACTCCTGAGTGGACGTCGAGTTGGAAGACGCCAAGCGGAGTCGGGAAGCCGAGTTGTCGAGTCTGGAGATGTCGAGAGGAGTCGGGAAGCTGATGTTGGTGCAGTTAGCACCAATGATCAAACTTAAATTTTGATGAATGATAAATGGATTAAAGTTAGATGTTGTGTTGTCTAACCTTGTTAAGTGTGCAAGACTTGATGGATCTGGAGGACCTGACACTCGGTTAAAATCCAACTAGATTTCTTGGACCTGATAGCTAGTGGGAAGTCCAAATAGGTCAAGGAGTGACTCGATATCTGATGAGAAGTCTGGCTGGGTCTGCGAGACCTGACAGTTGGCCGAAATCCAGTTGGGTTTACGGACCTGACAACTAGCGGAAAGACATGGTGGGTCAAAAGGTAAATTAAGCGATTTTACATGGTAAATGAGGTAAGTCACTAGAGAAGAGTGATCCAGTGAGGATGAGTCTCAATTAGGGACTTTAGACATTGGTCTAGCTTAGATTCATTTTAAAAGTCTAAGTTGAGATCATAACTAGATCCTGGTCTGAAGGACAGGATCTAATTAATAATTTTATTAAATTGTGCTAACTCTATTTTGCAGGTTAAATATTTTTTCTGTTAGACTAACATATTTTTGCAAGAGCAAAAACAAAGTAAAGTCTCAGATGAACAGAGTCTGAGGCGCCTCGGAAGATCAAGGAGGCACCTCGGAGTGGTGCGGAGGTGCCCTTGCATGGATGAACTTCGAGAATAAAGTTCTCGTGGTGGGGAGACATCTTGAAGTGCACTGGAGGCACCTTGGAGTGCATTGGAGGCTCCTCGGAGCACTTGGAAGGTGCCCTAGCGAGGATAGAAAGTGCAGTCTGCGGAGCTTATCTAGTCTAAAGCTTGGGGGATCATTTTTACTGTTGAAGGTTTATCTAGTCTGAAGCTTAGGGGATCATTTTTCCTGCTGAAGGTGCCTCGGACAAGGCTGGAGGCGCCCTCAACCCTCTATAAAATCCCTATTCGACTAGCCATCTATACATAACTTCAATACGAGCTACTACGACTCTTCTGCTGCTTCAACTATGCTCTACTACTGCGCTACTGCTCCGCGACATCCGACTGCTACCAGCAGATCAACACCAAAACACTAGCATCCCACATTGACATACTTTGTGATTGGTAATAATTTACGTAAAGCTATTTAATTTATTGATAAGGTAGTGTAGCCTATTACATTGTCCTTATTTTGTGTTCCTATACTCGATTCACTCTTTAGGCAGTTTTGAAAGAGGTCTTTAGTAGATTGCCCAATGATACGGTCTAGAGGGTCATGGGTCTTGGAGTAGGAGTCACCGAAGGCTCCGAACCAAGTAACCGACCTTATCTTTGTGTGTTTGTTCTTTCGATTTCTATCTTTCCGCTGTATACTTTGCTTTGTACTTAGTTTTAAAAAGTGGAAAAGAACAAAGTTTTTAAACACACTAGCTGAGTTACTAAGTCAGAAGACGGAGTTATTGATCGGCAGATGTCGAGGTCTGCTTTTAAACAGTTTCCTTGAAACAGATTTGTCCCACCTTCGGCTGTGCTTTGAGATTCTCTCAAGTTATCTATTTTCCAGGATAGAATAATGAACTGAGAATACACCCGAGTGCTATTATGAATAGTTCAGCTGAGCAGATTCACGACTGAGAGGAAAGAATTGGGGAACAAAAATGAAGGAATTCTCTTGCTATTACTTTAGCTTCATTATTTGCTCAAGATCAAGCCTTCTTATATAAAAGGGCTCACCCCTAGCTGCAATAAATGACCGAGTTATGGTCATTCAATGCTGGGTTTAATGTTGGTCATTATTGCCAAGATATTACGGAATCGTCATTAATGAATTTAATGTCAGTTATTATTGTCAAGACATTATAGAATTTCTATTAATAGATTTAATATTAGCTATTATTGCCGAGACATTATAGAATCATCATTAATAGATTTAATGTCAGTCATTATTGCCGAGACATTATAGAATTACCATTAATAGATTTAATGTCAGTCATTATTGTTGAAACATTACAGAATCGCCATTAATAGGTTTAATATTTCTGTTACACTCTTTAGCAAATAGCAAAAAGAGATTAAAGTGGCAAAACATTGGTTCATTCACTTGGGTAAATTTTTCCTCGGCTGGTCCGACATTCGACGTGCGTAGGTCGTGCTCGTACATGAGTCAACTTGGTTCACACAGAAGTGGGAGAAATAGGTATAAGGGGAGATAGGATATTTTTTTTATCCTTGTACTTATTTTGCAAAATTCTTAACTTAGTTAATTCATTGTATTGTAATCGTTTGTTATAATTGCAATTTACTTTACTTAATTATGTTATTACATTTTGGTTTAACACTAACTTTAACTTAAGTTGATGCACATTAAAAAGGTGGAGATTGTAAGTACCGTATGGTAGTTTTGATGTGGTCAACCAAGTTAAGTTAGATCTTGTTTGTGTTTGATGCCTTGTGTCTAAGTGTGCAAGAACATAGGAGCACAAGAAGTTGAGCGGAAGATATAGCGGACAAGAAGGATGGTACAGGAAGCGAGTCGATGGGTATAGTACATTCGAGGGACGAGAAGATGCAGAATAGTACATCGGTAAATGAGAATGACGCGTACGGTGCTTCCGAGGGATGAGAAGCCGGAGCGGAAGGCTGCTCAAAGAGAAGGTCGGAGTTGGGTTCGGGTGAGCTCAACTCCGGATTACCGGAGCATCACCCACGCGAAGAAGATCAACTAAAAGGGTTGATCTGCCTCATGGAAGGCGCTTTCAATGACTTGGAAGGTGCCTCGCATGAACAGTGTCGAAGGTGTCTTCCAACCTTTGGAGGCGCCTTCAATAGTCGTTAGCCGAAGATAAACTTTTATCTTCGACGGATAAAAGTTATCATGTTGGAGGCACCTTGGACCTACTTGAAGGCGCCTTCCAGCAGTAGATAGGATTTTCTAAGGTCTATAAAAAGACCCCTAGAGCTAGGAATTAATCAACAACTTCAGTATTCATTTCCTAGCTAATACCTGAGCTTTTCAAAGAGTGTAAGAGGCTTTTCCGCCTTCAACGAAGGAGATAATTTTAATGGAGCTTTGTAACTATTTTGGATTAATAACCACCTAGGTTGTAATCAAGTAAAAATCCTAGCCCTCTTACTTATTATTTTTATAAGTTGTTATTCCTTTTATGTTAATTGTTTTTGCTTAATTAAATTGTGCATCCTTGCTAAACAAAAGCAAAAGATTATTTCTAACTCTTATTTCAGGCTATTCATCTACCCTCTAGTCGGTCGCATCGAGACCAACAGTTTATTTGCTTAGATAAATTTTAATTACCTCAACTGGTTCGGCATTCGATGCGCGCAGGTTGTGCTTGCACACGAGTTAACTTGGTTTAGTGTAAATTCAGGCCCTGTATTTGCTCCCTTGGACACCCACGACTGAAAGAGAGCCTCTCCCCATGCATTTATTCATGACATCAATGCATGTGCAATAATTTAAACCAACAATAAAGCTAAGAAACACCCAGCATATGAGACTAAGAAACATCAATGCATACACAATAGAGTCTTTTCTTCTCCATTTATTTATTTCAGTCACATTTCCAACATTTTTTACCAATAAATTATTAAAGTTAGGACTATTAGCAACCCTCTCCCTCTCCTGTTAATGAACAAATAGCCCAACGAATTAATGACAATAATGGAAATAATTTCTAATTGATTTCAATCAATTGAGATTTATTATATTTGGCATCACAATTCATATCGACATAAATCAAATAGGAAAAATAATATTTCCAAGTCTATTATATTACTATATTTATAATTATTATGATTGTATGCCTTATTTAATCTTTCCATTATTATTTTAGACAACTTGTATAAATAAGTCTATTGACTCTAGTAATATAATGATCAAAAAGCTTTATATTATTTCTTTCCTCTACCTATTATTTTTTACATGGTATCAGAGCCATAATCCTTCATTTTTTTTAAACCTCCTTTTTTTTTTTTTCCTTTTCCTTATCTTCCCTCAAAATTTAACTTTTTTCTTCTTTAATTCCTCTTCCAGCACCTCAATTCCAGCACCAGATTTTTACAACATTAATCAGCAACAACGTGAACATCTTGGAGCAAAACAACAACTTGGAACAACCCAAAGATCAGCGTGCTCTAGCACCATCTTGTAGTTCCATCGTCGAAATCAATTAGAGATTTCGGCACCGACATCTTTTACTGCCGATTTTGATGTCGACATCCTTTGCTGCCGATTTTGACGCCGACATCCTTTGCTGCCGATTTTGATGCCGACATCCTTTGCTATCGATTTCGGCACTGACATCCTTTCCTGCCGATTTCGGCGATGACATTCTTTGCTGTCAATTTCAGTGTCGATATATTTTTGTTGCCGATTTCAGCGGTTACATCCTTTGCTACCGATTTTGGCATCGACATCCTTTGCTACCAATTTCGGCACTGACGTCCTTTACAGTCGATTTTGGCACCTACAACTCGGGGGTTCCATCACCGCTACTTTTCATCCTTTTCGATGTCAGATACTCAACGACATCAAGATGGCCAAAAGCAAAGTTTAGACCGATGTTAAATTTGTCACATCATTGGTCATACTGGTGTTCATTGCTCTAAACGATTTGATTAGTCTTATAGTCAGAGAAGATGTCAAATTTATCTTATAATTAGACATATTGATATTCAATGTCCTAAAAGATTTGACTCAAATTTTACTGGTGGTCCTGCAGCATTGAGACAACCAACTATTTCACAAGGAGAGCATGCATTTTCAAATCAACCACCACCTTTTTGGCATTCTACAACCCAGTCATCTCATTCTGGAGCATTTTCATATTCTATCTCTCCTAATATAGTTTCATCGACTCTTGAAAACCCAGGATGACATCCGGATTCTAGAGCAACTCATCATGTTACATCGGAGTATAATATTCCCACATAAGTTTTGCCTTATGATGGACCCGATATGATACAAATAGGTAATGGCTTACGTTTTCAAATTACTCACATTGGAAACACATCTTTTCACTCATGTGGTTAACTTTTCGTATGCACAACATTCTTTATGTTCCTTCTATCACCAAAAATTTACCTTCTGTGCATCAATTTGGTCTTGATAATAATGTGTTCTTTGAATTTCATCCTCATCATTGTCTTGTGAAGGATCCCACAACAGAAAATATTCTACTCCGAGGAAGCATTAAAGACGTCCTTTATCATCTTCAACCCACCTATACTAATGTTTTTGTTGGAGAACGCACTGATAAATTCTCTTGGCACTCACATCTTGGTCATCCGTCTCTATGTGTTATTCAGAATATAATTAACCATTATGATTTACCACTTTCTTTAGCCTCCTCTTCTCATTTATGTGAAGCTTGCATGAAAGCAAAATCTCATAAATTACCTTTTATGTCTTCTTCTCGCACTTCTAGTTTTCCTTTAGAAATTATTCACTCTGATATGTGGGGTCCTGCTCCTATTCTATCTAATCAAGGTTTTCTTTATTATTTTCTTTTTATTGACAATTTTAACAAGTTTACTTGGAGTTTTCCTATAAAAAGAAAGTTTGATCTCTTTGATATTTTTTTGTCGCTTTCAAAAATAAGTTGAGCGCTATTTTGATCATAAAATCCTCTCCCTTCATTCTGATTGGAGTGGAGAGTATCAAGCGCTTCATCGTTATCTTTCTTCCTCTGGCATCATCCATCGAGTCTCTTGTCCCCACACTCCGTAACAAAATAGATCTGCCGAGAGAAAACATCATCATGTGGTTGAAACTGCCTTAGCTCTTCTTAATCATGCCTCGGTTCCGCTTAAATTTTGGGATGATGTCATCCAAACCGCAGTCTACCTTATCAATCGTTTACCCACTCTACTACTTCAAAATAAGTGTCCCTTAGAAAGACTTTACAATTGTCTTCTAGATTACTTCTTCTTTCGTATCTTTGGTTGCGCATGTTATCCTTGACTACGACCTTACTCTAAACACAAGTTAAACCCTCTCTCTTTACAATGTGTTTTCCTTGGTTATAGTAATTTACATCATAGGTATCGTTGCCTCCATATTTCAAC
Organism: Zingiber officinale; assembly: GCF_018446385.1. Lineage (NCBI taxonomy): Eukaryota > Viridiplantae > Streptophyta > Magnoliopsida > Zingiberales > Zingiberaceae > Zingiber > Zingiber officinale. The sequence continues at coordinate 154,064,955 of NC_055989.1, forward strand.
CGGTCGGATATATATTTTTCGACATGTTACTTTTGATGAATCTCTGTTTCCGTTTACAGTTGCTCCCTCAAATCCTCCTTCAGATAATCAAGGCAACTATCTAATATCACCGAGTAATATACTAGAAGCCCCACATATTGATTCATCAGGACATATTGAAAGTACATGGGGGGATGATATCTTGGGTCCTGCTCCATCTCCACAAATTCCTGTAGACTCAACGGCTAGTGGTGATCCACTCTCTAGTTCTGATTCTCATCCGTCTGACCACTCATCTCCGAGTAGCTCTGATGATGATATTTCTCGACGGATGCTTCCTCTAAGCGATATTTATGCACGATGTCAACCAGTTTCCACTCGTTATCCTCTTCCACGTGCTCTTATTGCTTCTACAAATTTTGTTGAACCTTCTAGTTTTACACTGGCAGTCAAAGATCCAAATTGGCATGCTGTGATGGCTATAGAATTTGATGCTCTTCTTCGTAATACAACCTGGAACTTAGTTCCTCGTACCCCATCTATGAATATTGTGGGCTCTAAATGGGTTTACCAAATTAAGTATCGTGTAAATGGTTATCTTGAACGTTACAAAGCTCACCTTGTTGCTAAAGACTTTAATCAACAACCAGGTATTGACTTCAATGATACTTTTAGTCCCGTCATCAAAATTACAACTATGATATTACTACTATTTATAGCTATTAACTCCAATTGGTCAATACGCCAATTAGATGTTTCCAATACTTTCCTTCATGGACACCTTGAAGAAATTGTTTATATGGAGGAACCTCCTGGATTCATCCACCTGATCAGACATCTGGTGTTGGGAAGCCCAAGTAGGTCAAAGGGATTGACCGGATACTTGGCACGAGGAGGAAAGTCCAAGTAGGTCAAAGGGATTGACCGGATACTTGGCACGAGGAGAAAAGTCCAAGTGGGTCAAAGGGATTGACCAGACACTTGGTGAGCGAGTCCTAGCAGGTCAAGGGTGACCGGATGCTAGGCATGATGAACCAACAGGTCATGGATTGACCGGATGTTGGTATGGCGGCTTGGGACTTGGTTTTGGGCAAAACCCAATGTCTGGATCGATCAACCGATCGATTGGATGATGCCCAATCGATCGGCCGATCGATTGGGAAGGTCCCCGCGATAAGCCTCGAGTGGGCAAGTCGCAGAGCGCACATAACGCCTCTAGATCAATCAGCTGATCGATCCAGAGGTCCCAATCGATCATTGGATCGATTGGGAAGCTGCGTTTTGTCGCGATAAGCCCTGGATCGATCGGCCGATCGATCCAGGCAAATTCCCAAAGCACAGAGGTGCTCTGGATCGATCGGTTGATCGATCCAAAGCCTCCCCGATCGATTGGGAGCAATCCAATCGATCGGGATCCGACCGTTGGCGTCGTATTTAGCTGCAGGCGTTCGATTCCTTCGAGAGAACTCTCGGCCACTTCTCCCGATCTTCACCAGCAATCACAGAGCTTCTCCACAGGGTTCTCACCGCCAGTTCTTGAAGCTTTTGGAGGTTTTTCTAAGTCAAGAGGCGGATCTACAGCAAGAGGAAAAAAGCTAGGGTTAGGGTTTTCTATACTCATTGTAAGCTTTTGCTTGTATTTGTGTATCCTTTCCCTTTCTTCTTGTAGTGTGAACTTATAGGGCTTCTCCGCCTTCGGTAGTTACCGAAAAGGAGTGTTTATTAGTGGAGGTGTGTGTGAGTGTGTGGATCCTTGGACTAGTCACCTCCTTTGGAGGTGGATACCAAGTAAATCTACTTGTTAGCGTTGTGTGTGTTGTTTCTTGTATATTTCCGCTGCACATCTTTGAAGAAACAAGCAACGCCGACCACGAGCACGCGATGAGCTATTCACCCCCCCTCTAGCTACATAATCGGTCCTAACAAGTGGTATCAGAGCAAGGTTGCTCTTCACCGGAATCATCGTCGGAAAGGGAAAAAGCTAGAGGGTGAAGAAGTTGGAGCAAATTCTATCAAGTCAAAGACTTCATCATCAAGCTCAACTTCAAGATGCAATTCCAAGATGGACTTGGATTTGACACAAGGGTGGCTCCACCATACGTTTCAACAAGTTTTGATCTGTGGAAATCAAGGATCGAGAATTTCTTAATGGTGGAGATAGAGCAATGGTTTGCTCTCATGGAAGGTTTCGAAGCTCCAAAGAACTCCAAGGGAAAAGTCCTCAAGAAAAGTAAATGGAGCAAAGAGCAGATTCAAAGGAGCGAGGCAAATGATAAAGTGACCAAGCTTTTGGTCAACTTATTGCCTAGCCACATTTTGGCTCAAATTGGAGAATTCAAGGATGCCAAGGAGCTTTGGAGCAAGTTGGCAACTATTTATGAGATCCCCTCCACTGTACCAATCCAAGAAAAATCCAAAGAGGGTGACTCATTGGAGCAAGACCAAGAGGAGGAGAATTCCGAAGTTCAGAGATGCTCAACTTCCGTAGAAGAGGTCCAAGAATCCTCATCCTCAAAGGAGTGCAATCAAAAGAGCAAGGAAGGAGCATATTCCTTGTTTTATGCACAAGAGGATGAAGAAGAAGGTGAATCCTCCACCTCTAGGATTGAGGGGGAGCGACCTTCGGTGGCACCGGATCAAGAAGAAGGAGAAGCTTCTACATCCGGGTCAAATGGAGAAGAAGTTTCCACCTCCACAAGTCAAGCAAAATCAAATGGAGGAGTATCATCTTCGGATCAAGAGGAAGCCTCTACTTCCAAGTCAAATGGAGGAGCAAGTGCCACCCCTACACAAGAAGGTATAATAGTTCATTTAAAAATAAAAATCATATCATATGCTTTGAATGTAGGGAACATGGGCATTACAAGAGCAAATGCCCTAAATTGGCCAAGAAGAAGGGCCAAGTGGCACAAAAGGGCAAGGAGAAGCCCAAGGAGACCATCCCCAATACAAAGAAGAGCAAGGAGCACATTGTGTGCTTCTCTTGCAATCAAAAGGGGCATTACCGAAGTCAATGCCCTAAGGGGAAGAAGGCGGTCAAGGCTCAAGGAGGAAGCTCAACTCAAGGGGGAGCCTCCAAGGTAAAAAGGAAGGTATCATTCATTGAGCCTATCCCCTTAAATAATGGTAAAAAGCATGATAGTTCTAATTTATATATATTGATATGAGTTAGGTTTAGTAGGTCCCTGGTGAAAAGAATAAAAGAGATAATAGAATATAGGAGAGTAGGCCAGTATCGATCGGGATAATACCTTAAGAAAGATAGGCCAATATTGGTCGGGATAATACCTCAAGAAAGATAGGTCAATATTGGTCGAGATAAAGATAGGCCAATATTGGTCGGGATAAATATAGGCCAATATTGGTCGGGATAAATATATGCCAATATTGGTCGAGATAAAGATAGGCCAATATTGGTCGAGATAAAGATAGGCCAATATTGGTCGAGATAAAGATATGCAAATATTGGTCGGGATAAATATAGGCCAATATTGGTCGGGATAAAGATAGGCCAATATGTCGGGATAAAAATAGGCCAATATTGGTCGGGATAAAGATAGGCCAATATTGGTCGGGATAAATATAGGCCAATATTGGTCGGGATAAAGATAGACCAATATTGGTCAGGATAAAGATAGGTCAATATTGGTCGGGATAAAGATAGGCCAATATTGGTCGGGATAAAGATAGGCCAATATTGGTCGAGATAAAGATAGGCCAATATTGGTCGGGATAAAGATAGGTCAATATTGGTCGGGATAAAGATAGGCCAATATTGGTCGGGATAAAGATTGCCCAATATTGGTCGGGATAAAGATAGACCAATATTGGTCGGGATAAAGATAGACCAATATTGGTCGGGATAAATATAGGCCATAATTGGTCGAGATAAAGATAGACCAATATTGGTCGGGATAAAGATAGACAAATATTGGTCGGGATAAAGATTGGCCAATATTGGTCGGGATAAAGATTGGCCAATATTGGTCGGGATAAAGATTGACCAATATTGGTCGGGATAAAGATAGGCTAATATTGGTCGGGATAAATATAGACCAATATTGGTCGGGATAAATATAGGCCAATATTGGTCGGGATAAAGATTGGCCAATATTGGTCGGGATAAAGATAGGCCAATATTGGTCGGGATAAAGATAGGCCAATATTGGTCGAGATAAAGATAGGCCAATATTGGTCGGGATAAAGATAGGCCAATATTGGTCGGGATAAATCTAGGCCAATATTGGTCGAGATAAAGATAGGCCAATATTGGTCGAGATAAAGATAGGCCAATATTGGTCGGGATAAAGATTGACCAATATTGGTCGGGATAAAGATTGACCAATATTGGTCGGGATAAAGATATGCCAATATTGGTCGGGATAATACCTTAAGCAAGGTATGCCAATATTGGTCGGGATAATAACTTAAGAAAGATAGGCCAATATCGATCGGGTTTACACGTTTAAGATAGATAAACCAGGATTGTTTTAGTTAGCACATCTAGACATAGACTAGTATTAGTTGAGTGTTTATGATCGCCCGGGTATGAAAAGATGCAGGACTTTATAGAATTTATAGTATATTACTGGGCGATTAGGATCTATATTGAACAATAGCAATAACCAGCCCGGACATAACTTAGGTTCAATCCTGTTCAATATAAATCATAACATAATATCGGGCTGTCTGTAACATAATAAGAACAAAGTAGGCAAGTATGGACGATAAATATATCTCTATATAGCTTATAAGATAGGGCGAGAACAAATATCTTAAGAATATTCATAAATAGCTTAATGAAGATATCTGTAGTATGTGATTGTATAACAGGTTTGCTAATTTGGCGGGAAGAATGTTTCTAGACTTTTCTACAGGCACTAGGCGACAAAAAAGGTACATCTGGGGTACAAAGAAGATTCCTTAAAAGGTATTTTGTGCAAGTACATGGCTTACGTCATCTCATAACAAACTCTAACAAATCGGGGTCCACTTCATGACTACGGAGGTTATATGAAGTGGTGTAAAAGGGGGAATCCTCTCCGTTGGCCAGGTAAGTTCACATCATTGCACACATTCATGACCCTAATTTCCAGCTACTGTTCATCATCTTCCTCTTTCTTCCACACCGAGAGAGATCACTGACTTGAGCGTCGGAGGGCCTAGCCAGGGATTCCCACCCCGGTCTTAGGTCACTGACGATAGTGTTGATTGGTCTCTTATGCGCAGGAAGTCTTGGAAGCTTCGGATCTGGGTTTTTCCTCTTCAGATTTGGATTTCTTCTTCGTCATCGGGTCTTCGTGCGAGGAGGACTCTCGGTAACTCTATCGTTCCCGATCCGCTTTGGGTTTCTCGGATCGGTATTCTGCGGACATCATTCTTCATCAGCGCGGTGGGTTTCTTTCTTCCGGATCTCCGTCTTGTCCATCTTCTCAGACAGGATCAAATTTGGCTCCGTCTGTGGGAACTTCACCTGAATCTGAGACTACAAGATGGAAGAGGCTGGAAAATCAAATCTACTCACTATTAGCTGCGAAGATCTGAATTTTCTCATTAATACTCATGTATAGAAAGCTTTGCAACAACAACAACAACATCAAGCTCATACTGGGGCTACTCCGCCGGTAGCCCATAATCCGGCGATTTCGACTACTGAGCGCCGGAAGGGAAAGGAGCCAGAAGAAGGAGAACGTGTATATTTCCCCCGGCTATAGCTTCTCCGACTAGGCATCCTCGAGCTTTCCTTCGTACTCCTTTGGGACAGGGAGGGCGAAGGCATGTATTCCAAGAATCTTCTGGCGAGGCGCCAGACAAAGAAAAGCGCAAAGCTAAAATGATGGTGGCTAGTGATAGCTCACCAGAGAGAGTTATTTCTCCGTTCTCTCAAAGTGTACTAGATGATCCACTTCCTAAGAGATATCAAAATCTTCAGATCAGTGAATACTCTGGAACCACAGATCCAGAAGATTATCTATTAAAATTTGAGAATGTAGTATTATTGCAGTAATTTTCTGATGGAGTAAAGTGTCGGATGTTCCTTACAACACTCGGAGGAGCAGCTCAATGCTGGTTTAAAAGATTGCCGGGGAATTCTATCTGAAGGTTTAAAGATTTCAAGAAGGTTTTATTGCATCATTTTCCAACAACAAGAGGTATCATAAAACTCCTTGGAGCTTATTTTCAATTAAACAGGGATCTAAAGAGTCTATTAGAGCCTATATTAAGAGGTTCAATCAGGTAGCCATCGATGTGCCCAATGCTACCATTGAGATATTGGTAAGTGCTTTTTCTCAAGGCTTAAATGATAATGATTTCTTTAAAGATCTGGTGAGAAATCCTCCTGCCAATTTTGACTTATTAATTGAACGTACTACTGAGTTTATTAATGTCGAAGAAGATCAGGCTGCACGCCGAAAAGAAGATATCACTTCTTCTCCTGCTCCTATTAAGGAGAAAACTCCTGCTCCTGTTCCTCCACTAAGAGGACCTAGAGTAATTCACCCACCCCATCATCATCCAGAATATCGTCCACAAGCAATACAGCATGGGGAGATGCAGCAAGAAGCACCAAGATGATGGTGCACTTATCACAAGACCAGCAACCATCATACAGAAGACTATTTTGTTTTGAAAAATAAGAAAGCAAATAGGGATCGTTATCAAAGGCGAAACTATTATTAACAGCAATATCCCAGGCAGCAAAGTCCGCTCAAGTATCTGTCAATTGGGGGCTTTAAGTAGAAATCGACCAGGTTTCCTTAAGGATTCTCAAAGACGTTAAAAACATCACAAGGTTGGTGCAAGTATTTTAGTTTCCCTCAAATAATAGTCGATCGGGAAATCTCATGAAGTAACTCGGACGGGTCTTCATGGGAGGAATCGAAGACTTTAAACTATCATAAAAGCATAGTCGATCGGGAAATCTCATGAAGTAACCCGGACGGGTCTTCATGGGAGGAACCGGAGACTTTAAACTATCATAAAAGCATAGTCGATCGGGAAATTTCATGAAGTAACTCGGACGGGTCTTCATGGGAGGAACCGGAGACTTTAAACTATCATGAACATAGTCGATCGGGAAATCTCATGAAGTAACTCGGACGGGTCTTCTTGAGAGGAACCGGAGACTTTAAACTATCATGAACATAGTCGATCAGAAAATCTCATGAAGTAACTCGGACGGGTCTTCATGGGAGGAATCGGAGACTTTAAACTATCATAAAAGCATAGTCGATCGGAAAATCTCATGAAGTAACTCGGACGGGTCTTCATGGGAGGAACCGGAGACTTTAAACTATCATAAAAGCTTAGTCGATCGGGAAATCTCATGAAGTAACTCGGACGGATCTTCATGGGAGGAACCGGAGACTTTAAACTATCATAAAAGCATAGTCGATCGGAAAATCTCATGAAGTAACTCGGACGGGTCTTCATGGGAGGAACCTGAGACTTTAAACTATCATAAAAGCTTAGTCGATCGGGAAATCTCATGAAGTAACTCGGACGGATCTTCATGGGAGGAACCGGAGACTTTAAACTATCATAAAATCATAGTCGATCGGGAAATCTCTTGAAGTAACCCGGACGGGTCTTCATGGGAGGAGCCGAAGACTTTAAACTATCATGAACATAGTGGATCGGGAAATCTCATGAAGTAACTCGGACAGGTCTTCATGGGAGGAACTGGAGACTTTAAACTATCATAAAAGCTTAGTCGATCGAGAAATCTCATGAAGTAACTCTGACGGGTCTTCATGGGAGGAACCGGAGACTTTAAACTATCATAAAAGCATAGTCGATCGGGAAATCTCATGAAGTAACTCGGACGGGTCTTCATGGGAGGAACCGGAGACTTTAAACTATCATAAAAACATAGTCGATTGGGAAATCTCATGAAGTAACTTGGACGGGTTTTCATGGGAGGAACCGGAGACTTTAAACTATTATGAGTAAAATCATGCGAGATTGATACAACACAATCATTTGTGGACCCGAACCACTCGGGATCACACGCCCGATCGAAATTCAAAGGCATCTGGATTTCTTTGTCACTCAGAATTACACTCCTGACCAGGATTCAAAATTTAGAGGGAATTCTTTCAAAATTATACTCCCGGTCAGAATTCATAGTCTTATGAGATTCTTATGATTTCCTTATATATTACTGCTCGAGATCAGACACTTGATCAGAAGTTACAATCATATGGAGTTCTTTATATATAATTCTTTCAAAATTATACTCCCGGTCAGAATTCATAGTCTTATGAGATTCTTATAATTTCCTTATATATTACTGCTCGGGATCAGACACTTGATCAGAAGTTACAATCATATGAAGTTCTTTATATATAATTCTTTCAAAATTATACTCCCGGTCAGAATTCATAGTCTTATGAGATTCTTATGATTTCCTTATATATTACTGCTCAGGATCAAACACTTGATCAGAAGTTTCAATCATATGGAGTTCTTTATATATATAATCATTCAAAATTATACTCCCAGTCAGAATCAGAATTCATAGTCTTATGAGATTCTTATGATTTCCTTATATATTACTGCTCAAGATCAGACACTTGATCAGAAGTTACAATCATATGGAGTTCTTTATATATAATCATTCAAAATTATACTCCTGGTCATAATCAAAATTCATAGTCTTATTAGATTCTTATGATTTCCTTATATATTACTGCTCAGGATCAGGCACTTGATCAGAAGTTACAATCATATGGAGTTCTTTATCTAGAATCGCTCGAGGTTATACTCCCCACCGGAGTGCATAAATCCTAGGGAATTTTTCACATAAAGTTGCTCGGGATCATACGCCCTTCTGGAATACGGATGGAATCTTATATTTATATATATATATATATATATATATAGTCATGCCTGATTGAAGTTCAAGGAGTTTATGGAAAGTCTTATTGTTCAAAATCATATGATCAATTAAGATACCACAAATGGAGGAGTTTATCAAAACAGTGCCTAACTTCGAGAAATAAGAAAGAATTCTTGAACAAGATAGTACTTATTCTCACGAACATCTCAAAGGAAGCAGTAGCAAGATAACAAAGGTCAGGAAAGTAGGTAAGTACAAATTTTTAAAAAAATGCAAGTATTTAATTACAAGTCTTTTATGAATACATAATCATGCTTACTCAAAATTGCTTGTCAAGTTTTCGGACAATTCCTGATTAAGTCTGCGACGGTTTATGAATAGAGAGGAGGGTTCTCAAGATAGATAACCACCTTCCCTTAATTGTTGAATAACCCCTATCACGGAAAGATTTAAAGTCCCTATTATACGGCGGACATATTCATCATTAAACTTCGAAGACCTCAGATAGGCTAAACGCTTGTCCTCCCATCGATCATCCTCATGCTCCTTATAACTCTGAAATTCGGCTTGTAGTTTAGTATTTTCATCTTCGAAAGTGTCTCTTTCCAATTTAAGCTGTTCTAGTTCTTTTTGGAGTGAGGATATCTCTGCATCCTGAGCCTTTCTTTGTTCTTGCTCTTGTGGAAGAGCAAATTCTTTTGATGATAAATCTTGAACCTGCTCAGAAAGAAAAATATTTTGAAGCCTCTCTACTTTCTCTAAGACAATATTTTTATGAGAAACATCTGAAATAGCTTTGTCCTTCAAAGTAGTTTACACCTGGAGGTTGGAGTTTAATCGATCCACTTGTAACTCCAACGTTTTCCTCTCAAGCTCTTTGTTTTCTAATAATTGGTGTTGATGCTGCAGTTCTTTCTTCAGAGCTTCCAATTGTTGATTCTGTAAGGCTATTTTTTCTCGTAATTGAGGGAGATCATTGTGGGAAGGAGGAAGAGTAGCTTTCAAAACTTCTATTTGGGCCCTTAATTTACTATTATCCCTTTCCAGAGGAATGAGCAGCTGGTCTAAATGAAGACTTGAGGCAAGGAACTAAACAAAATAATAATGCGGTTAGAGTAAGTGATAAGAAGTTAATAACATATAATTAAAAACACTTACAACAACAGCTTGACGACTGTGACTCCTCGTCGTGCGACAAATCGAATCATGTAAGTGTGGGTGACGCCTCGTCATGCGCCTCCAACATTTTCTTACCGTCGAAAAACCAATCATAATCGAGGAAGTTCTGGAAAAAGTGCGCAGTTTACCAAGTGTAATAAAGAAAGATGGGAGAAGAATAAGAAAAAATAAAAACTCATGTCTAGTCAGTCGGTTGACACCTCCTTCGACTAGACTTGGAGGGAAGGCTAGTGATATGGGTTAGGTTTAGTAGGTCCCTGGTGAAAAGAATAAATGAGATAATAGAATATAGGGGAGTAGGCCAGTATCGATCGGGATAATACCTTAAGAAAGATAGGTCAATATTGGTCGGAATAATACCTCAAGAAAGATAGGTCAATATTGGTCGAGATAAAGATAGGCCAATATTGGTCGGGATAAAGATAGACCAATATTGGTCGGGATAAATATAAACCAATATTGGTCGAGATAAAGATAGGCCAATATTGGTCGAGATAAAGATAGGCCAATATTGGTCGGGATAAAGATAGGCCAATATTGGTCGGGATAAATATAGGTCAATATTGGTCGGGATAAATATAAGTCAATATTGGTCGGGATAAAGATAGGCCAATATGTCGGGATAAATATAGGCCAATATTGGTCGGGATAAAGATAGGCCAATATTGGTCGGGATAAATATAGGCCAATATTGGTCGAGATAAAGATATGTCAATATTGGTCGGGATAAAGATAGACCAATATTGATCGAGATAAAGATAGGCCAATATTGGTCGGGATAAAGATATGCCAATATTGGTCGGGATAAAGATAAGCCAATATTGGTCGGGATAAAGATAGGCCAATATTGGTCGGGATAAAGATAGGCCAATATTGATCGAGATAAAGATAGGCCAATATTGGTCGGGATAAATATAGGCCATAATTGGTCGAGATAAAGATAGACCAATATTGGTCGGGATAAAGATATGCCAATATTGGTCGGGATAAAGATTGGTCAATATTGGTCGGGATAAAGATTGGCCAATATTGGTCGGGATAAATATAGGCCAATATTGGTCGGGATAAAGATAGGCCAATATTAATATTGGTCGGGATAAAGATAGACCAATATTGGCCGGGATAAATATAGGCCAATATTGGTCGGGATAAAGATTGGCCAATATTGATCGGGATAAAGATAGGCCAATATTGGTCGGGATAAAGATAGGTCAATATTGGTCGAGATAAAGATAGGCCAATATTGGTCGGGATAAAGATAGGCCAATATTGGTCGAGATAAATATAGGCAAATATTGGTCGAGATAAAGATAGACCAATATTGGTCGGGATAAAGATATGCCAATATTGGTCGGGATAAAGATTGACCAATATTGGTCGGGATAAAGATTGACCAATATTGGTCGGGATAAAGATAGGCCAATATTGGTCGGGATAATACCTTAAGCAAGGTAGGCCAATATTGTTCGGGATAATAACTTAAGAAAGATAGGCCAATATCGATCGAGTTTACACGTTTAAGATAGATAAACCAGGATTGTTTTAGTTAGCACATCTAGACATAGACTAGTATTAGTTGAGTGTATATGATCACCCGGGTATGAAAAGATGCAGGACTTTATAGAATTTATAGTATATTACTGGGCGATTAGGATCTATATTGAACAATAGCAATAACCAGCCCGGACATAACTTAGGTTCAATCCTGTTCAATATAAATCATAACATAATATCGGGCTGTCTGTAACATAATAAGAATAAAGTAGGCAAGTATGGACGATAAATATATCTCTATATAGCTTATAAGATAGGGCGAGAACAAATATCTTAAGAATATTCATAAATAGCTTAATGAAGATATCTGTAGTATGTGATTGTATAACAGGTTTGCTAATTTGGCGGGAAGAATGTTTCTAGACTTTTCTACAGGCACTAGGCGACAAAAAAGGTACATCTGGGGTACAAAGAAGATTCCTTAAAAGCTATTTTGTGCAAGTACATGGCTTACGTCATCTCATAACAAACTCTAACAAACCGGGGTCCACTTCATGACTACGGAGGTTATATGAAGTGGTGTAAAAGGGGGAATCCTATCCGTTGGCCAGGTAAGTTCACATCATTGCACACATTCATGACCCTAATTTCCAGCTACTGTTCATCATCTTCCTCTTTCTTCCACACCGAGAGAGATCACTGACTTGAGCGTCGGAGGGCCTAGCCAGGGATTCCCACCCCGGTCTTAGGTCACTGACGATAGTGTTGATTGGTCTCTTATGCGCAGGAAGTGTTGGAAGCTTCGGATCTGGGTTTTTCCTCTTCAGATTTGGATTTCTTCTTCGTCATCGGGTCTTCGTGCGAGGAGGACTCTCGGTAACTCTATCGTTCCCGATCCGCTTTGGGTTTCTAGGATCGGTATTCTGCAGACATCATTCTTCATCAGCGCGGTGGGTTTCTTTCTTCCGGATCTCCGTCTTGTCCAGCTTCTCAGACAGGATCATATATTATTTCAATGCTATTTACCATGAAAATAGGAGGCATGATAAAGTTAAGGAAAATCATGTAGCTTTTCATGTAACGACCCAATTTTCCCTATTCTGAGTTTCAAACGTCCATAAAAATGTTTGAAAATACTGTTAAAATATTCTAGGAATTTTTAGGAATTTTTAGAGTATTTTTACGTGATTTTTGGAGGTCGTTTAGTATTATTACAAAACCAAAGAAGTTTAAGCAAAAAGTGTTGGAGAAGAGGTTCGAACCCGCGACCTCGGGTCGGACCAAACCAAGCCAAACCGGCTTGACCAGCTGGGATAAGAGATTTATGTTAACCTCAAATAGAGTTAAATAAGGTTATAGTATAGTTGAGTTATATCCGATTACTTATAAAAGGAAATAAGTTTTGGGATTTTAGAAAACCTAAACATTTTCTCTCCTCCCTCGCGACGGCGTCTCCTCTCCTCGGGCGAAAATCGCAGCTCAAACCTAGGCGATTCCGGCGACCGGCGAGCTCTCTCCTCCACGGATTCTTCACGAAGCCGAACTTCTCTCGTCAAGGGGAGCGCGCGGGCACAAGAAGAAGTCAAAAGTTTCAAGCTTTGGAACCCTAGACCTTCCTCTCCTTCGGTTGTAAGTCCAAGAACCGGCTGTAAGTACTACTCACCTGCGGTAGGAGTTGCTCCGGGCTTCGATTTGATTTCTTTGCTTCCGGTTTTCATAGTGCCGAGTAGAACTTTATGCTAGGGTTTTCCTTCCTTGCTCTGTTTGTCAAGCCGAACGGTTATACCTAATTGCATTAGAGTTTTGAGTTTTGGAATGGACATGCTCCAATTGCAGCAGACCGAACATCCCTTGTTTGAGGTCTTGGTTCTCCTTGTGTTTGAATCTGCCGTGAGTTCTATGTGGAAAGAATTGGGGGACTTTGGCTTTCTTTTGGGTATTCTGCCGTGAGCTTCACAGGGAAATCAAGGTTTCGTTTAGGTTAGTTGAGCATGTAGTATGATTCTAGTGCCAAGTAGAATTGTATGCATTCTATCCTTAATTATTGCTAGGGATTTTGGCCGTGCACAGTGGAGTTTCGGTTGATTCCTTGCTGCCCTGTTTAGGATCATACCGAACAGATCATTATAGTTATCCCATGTCGCTGCCATGAGTTCACTTAAGGATGCATTGTCTTGGCTTGCTGTTGAATGCTTTGAGTTGTATGTTGTACATGAATTTCCTTGCTTTAAGGTCATGTTGTACATAGTTAAAGTTGATTAGAGATTTGTTTTTACAGCATGTTTAAGAAGTTGAGTAGCATTCTATGTCTGTTTGTTTTTACAGCATGATTAGGATCACTAAAGGTAGCATCCTTTGTCTATTTTACAGCATGCTTAAGAAACCCTAAAGTAGTATTCTTTGTCTATGTTTTATAACATGATTAGAATCCCTAAAGTAGCATTTTTGCCTATTTTTACAGCATGTTTAGAAGCCCTAAAGTAGCATTCTATGCCCTGTTTTTACAGCATGTTTAGAAGTATTAAAGTAGCATTCTTTGCCCAGTTTTACAGCATGTTTAGAAGCACTGAAGTAGCATTCTATGCCCTGTTTTTACAGCATGTTTAGAAGTATTAAAGTAGCATTCTTTGCCTAGTTTTACAGCATGTTTAGAAGCACTGAAGTAGCATTCTATGCCCTGTTTTTACAGCATGTTTAGAAGTATTAAAGTAGCATTCTTTGCCTAGTTTTACAGCATGTTTAGAAGCACTGAAGTAGCATTCTATGCCCTGTTTTTACAGCATGTTTAGAAGTATTAAAGTAGCATTCTTTGCCTATTTTTACAGCATGTTTAGAAGCACTAAAGTAGCATTCTATGCCATGTTTTTATAGCATGATTAGTAAGTCCAGATGTGCTTTCTTTTCCTTTATTTTATAGCATGTTTAGAAAGTCCAGATTTGCTTTCCTTTGCTCTATTTTATAACAGGCTTAGGGAGTTCAGATTTGTTTTCCTTTGTGTTATTTTTTTATATAGCATGCTTGGTTAGTTGTAATCCTATACTTGTTAGATATATATCTAAAGGATTCTAATAAGCTCTAGTAAAGGATTATGAGAAGTATGAGCAAAGAAAAAGACCAAGGTCTAATTAAAAGAAGATAACAAGTAAGTAAAGCAAGAGGCTAGTACCCGACATCCAAGAGCTTGTCGTTAAACAAATCCAGGTGACCATTTCCGAGGTCTTGGCCCTGGTAGACCGAGGTCTGCTCTTTTAGGATTGGTGGCTCGCAACCCCAACCTATTAGGGAACGCGCATGAGTTGGTACTAGGCCTGGGCCCAAGAAAAGAAAACCAAAGTAAAGAAAAGTAAAGAAAGGAAGAAAAGTAAGAAGAAAGAAAGAAAGAAGAAGAAAGTAAAGGATAGAAATTAAAAGATTAATTTCTAACACAAGGATACAAGAAATGAATAAGTTCCAAGCTTAGAATAAATAAGAATGGTTAGTTTCTTTGATTCTAAGTTTACATTGTTAGTTTCTTGTTATTCTGCTTGATACTGAGTATGATTTGTATTCTGTTCATTTTCTGTATACCATGAGCACGTGCAGATAGCTTTTTTATTATTTCAGTTCAGCACTCATGCATTTCATTTATGCATTTCGAGTTTTGTGAGATAGATTAGTACTTACTAAGCGTTTTCGCTTATAGATACTTTTCTTTTTCCTCCTACTGCAGATAAAGGAAAAGCTAAGATATGAAGGGAGGCGACGGGGTGGTGGTGATGATGGATGTGTGTGGTGGCTGAACTATGGAGGGATCCAGAGGGGACTAGCAAGACTTATTCATTTAGAGTTTATGTCTAGTTCATCTTCCTTATTTCCATTATGAAATCATGGGTTTATGTTTTGAGTTTAAAGTGCATTGTAGCTTGTTATGCTTTGTTCTGAGAGTTTTGAGTTTAATTCTTATTGCTAGTTTAGTTTTTGATTAGAATATGATTTATAAATGCGTGGTTGTGAATAAATTGTGATCCAGCCGCATGTGGCTGTGTATATATCCTGTGTATTATAGATTTGGTCACCGGTACAGAGGAGATTCTGCCGAAATTTTTCGGTAGGAATTTCTCTGAACCGTGATAAATCTAAGTGTCGCTAATAATAGCATAAGTGACACTAGTAAGTAGAGTAGGAGTTAGGTAACGGTCGCCCTTAGAGAATAGTAGTAAGAAGGGTGGGTTATGATAGTTGGTATCAGAGCAGTGTTCCATTCTCCAGCATCACACACACATCAGCATCATCCTCGCCGTCTCCAAGTAAGAAAGTATTTAAATCCTTTTTTTATTCTGCTTTCCTTATTATTAACTGCAGTATAGAGTATTTGTTTTTGAATGCAACTGCAGTATAGAGTATTTGTTTTTGAATGCTTAAGTAAGATAGAAGTTTTGTTTCTCCTTTTATTCATATACATATGTATGTTTAGAAAGGATAGAGAAACGTTTAGAAGTACCTACTTATAGGTGTTGAAAGTCAAGTATCATGTATAAGTAAGATAAAAGATTTAGTTTCCCTTTTCTTTATTCATATTTATGTATGATTAGAAGGGTTAAAGTAAGATATCAAGCCTTTACCTTGCATAATTAAATGTTAAGAAAAAGTATGTCCCCGTACCGTTCGTACTGAGAACCAAGAGCAGGAGAACGAAGGGCTTGAGCCAAATCTCTCTGAAGTTGTTGCCTAACTCCAGAGACAAGTAGCAGAACAGCAGCAAGTGATTGCCAATCTGATGGCAAACCAGCAAGCAGTTCCTCCCCCTCCTCCAGCCATTGCTACAGAGGTTCCAGTGGTAATTGAGACTCCACCAGCTACTCAGGGAGCCGTCACAGCATCCCAGAGACCAGAAGCATACCTTATACAATGGCTGAAGCTGAAACCAGAGAGCTTCTCAGACACGACTGAGCCCTGGGATGCCCAGGCTTGGTTTAAAACACTAGAGAGCACTATGGAGCTTCTTGACTGGCCAGAAGTCGAGAAGGTCAAGTGCGCCTCTTTCTGCCGGTCTGAAGATGCTCGTATGTGGTGGGAGAGGAAAAAGACCAAGAGAGCAGCCGATCAGATGAGCTGGGCAGATTTTCAGTAAGAGTTCTATGAAGAGTGCTTCCACCTGCAGATTACCAACAAGCACTACGAGGAGTTTATAGAGTTCAAGCCAGCTAAGATAGAAGACAAGACAGTAGGGAGCCGGAGTCCCAGTCAAGTAAGTGCAGAAGAATAGAAAGAAGGTAAGGAAGAGGGGGTTCGGGTGGTCTGTGAATATCCCGAAGTATTCCCAGCAGATCTACCTGTACTACCTCCCAATAAATGAATGGATTTGAGATTGAATTGGTTCCTAGAACCGGTCCAATTTCAAAAGCTCCGTATCACATGTCTCCAGCAGAGCTGAAGGAGTCACAAGAACAACTACAGGAGTTACTTGACAAAGGCTTCATCCGCCCTAGTCATTCACCCCAGGGAGCCCCAGAGTTGTTCGTTAAGAAGAAAGACGGATCCGTGCTAATGTGCATAGATTTCAGAACACTGAGCAAAGTAGCAGTTAAGGACAAGTACCCCCTTCCCAGGATCGATGACTTATTTGATCAGTAAGAGGGGCAACAGTGTTCTCAAAGATAGACTTGCGCTCTGGGTACCATCAGCTGAAGGTGAAAGAAAGAGATATACCCAGAACGGCATTCAGAACCAGATATGGACACTACGAGTTTGTAGTCATGCCTTTTGGTGTGACTAATGCACCAGCAGTCTTCATGGACTTAATGAACAGAGTGTTCAGAGAATATCTTGACAAATTTGTCATCGTATTCATCGACGACATTCTGATTTATTCAAGGACCCCAGAGGAGCATGACACGCACTTGAGGATAGTACTGCAGACTCTTCAGCAGAAGCAGCTTTATGCTAAATTCTCAAAGTGCGAGTTCTGGTTAAATCAGGTGGTGTTTTTAGGTCACATTATCTCTAAAGAAGGTATTCAAGTGGATCCAGCCAAAGTGGAAGCGGTCAACAACTGGAGTAGACCCAAGAACGTCAGAGAGATCAGAAGCTTCCTTGGTTTAGCTGGGTACTATAGGAAGTTCGTGGAGGACTTTTCCAGAATAGCTTCTCCGATAACAGCCCTCACTAGAAAGAACAAGAGATTCGAATGGTCAGATAAATGTGAGCAGAGCTTCCAAGAGCTAAAGAAGAGATTGATCAGTGCTCCCATTCTGACTGTTCCACAGAGCGACAAGAGTTTCGACATCTACAGCGATGCTTCCAAGATGGGCTTAGGAGCTGTACTCATGCAAGAAGGAAAAGTCATAGCTTATGCTTCCAGACAACTCAAAGACTATGAGAAGAACTACCCTACTCATGACCTCGAGCTGGCAGCTGTAGTTTTTGCACTTAAACTCTGGCGACATTATTTGTATGGAGTCCAGTGTAGAATTTTCACAGATCATCAGAGTCTTAAGTACTTCTTCACTCAGAAGGACTTAAACATGAGACAGCGTAGGTAGCTGGAGTTGGTCAAAGATTACGACTGTGAAATTCTCTACCACCCAGGCAAAGCTAACAAAGTGGCAGATGCACTCAGCAGAAAATCTAGTGCATCACTGATGTCTTTATCATCACTAGCCTTGCCACTGCAGAAGGAGTTGTTAGATTTTGGGCTTGAAATTATCGAAGGACAGCTCTCTACATTGACCTTAGAGTCTACACTGCTTGTGGAGATACAGAGAAAGCAAAGTGAAGATCCGGACATCCGGAAGATCAAGCAGGGGATACAGAAAGAAGACAACTCAGAGTTTAGAGTGACAGATAGCGGAATTCTTTATCAGGGGAGTCGCATTTGCGTGCCCAATGATGAGGAACTGAGAAAGAAGATCTTAGAGGAAGCTCACAGTACACCATATTCCATGCATCCTGGTTCTTCCAAGATGTACCAAGATGTGAAACAGAGGTTTTGGTGGTCAGGACTCAAAAGAGATGTAGCTAAGTATGTCAGTACCTGCTTGACATGCCAGAGAGTCAAAGCAGAACACCAGAGACCAGGAGGAGTTCTCCAGCCTCTTCCAATACCAGAATGGAAATGGGAAGACATTTCCATGGACTTCATAACAGGTCTTCCAAGAACCACCAATGGATATGATGCGATATGGGTAATAGTAGACCGATTGACCAAGTCTGCTCACTTCCTAGCCATCAAGGTGTCCCACTCCATAGAGCAGTTGGCCCAGCTATATGTTAAAGAGGTAGTCAGACTTCATGGAGTTCCTAAATCTATCGTTTCTGATAGAGATGGGCGCTTCACCTCACATTTTTGGGAGTGCGTTCAGAATGCTCAAGTTCAGCACAGCTTTCCATCCGCAGACTGATGGACAGACAGAGCGAGTGAATCAGATTTTAGAAGACATGCTCAGAGCTTGTGCGCTAGATTTCAAAGGAAGTTGGTGCAAGTATTTGTGCTTAGCTGAATTCGCTTACAACAATAGCTATCAGGCTACCATTAAGATGGCACCTTATGAAGCACTATATGGCAGGAAATGCAGATCACCCATATGCTGGCAAGAAGCAGGAGAGAGAAAAGAGATAGAAGCAGAGTTGGGCATTCAGACAGAGGTGATAGATGAGACTAAGCAATCCGGAAAATCAGACAGAGAATTGAGACTGCCCAGAGCAGACAGAAGAGTTATGCTGACACACGCCGTAGGCCATTGGAATTCCAAGTAGGAGATTCAGTTTTCCTCAAGGTCGCTCCTATGAAGGGAGTGATGAGATTTGGCAAGAAGGGCAAATTAAGTCCTCGCTATGTAGGACCTTACCTGATCATAGAGAGGATTGGGAAAGTAGCTTACAGGCTGGACTTACCACAAGACATGTCAGCGATACACAATGTGTTTCATGTCTCTGTGCTAAAGAAGTGTCTCCATGACCCGAGCCAAGTGATTAAGCCTCAGTCAGTGCAGATCCAAGAGGATCTTAGTTATGAGAGCAGACCTACACAGATAGTGGACAGAGCAGTCAAGAGATTGAGAAATAAAGAAGTACCACTAGTGAAGGTCGTCTGGCAGAACCAGAAGCACGAGGAAATCACTTGGGAGCGGGAGGACAGTATGAGACAGAAGTATTCTAAGTTCGAGGACGAACTTTTTATAAGGTATGGGGGATTGTAACGACCCAATTTTCCCTATTCTGAGTTTCAAACGTCCATAAAAATGTTTGAAAATACTGTTAAAATATTCTAGGGATTTTTAGGAATTTTTAGAGTATTTTTACGTGATTTTTGGAGGTCGTTTAGTATTATTACAAAACCAAAGAAGTTTAAGCAAAAAGTGTTGGAGAAGAGGTTCGAACCCGCGACCTCGGGTCGGACCAAACCAAGCCAAACCGGCTTGACCAGCTGGGATAAGAGATTTATGTTAACCTCAAATAGAGTTAAATAAGGTTATAGTATAGTTGAGTTATATCCGATTACTTATAAAAGGAAATAAGTTTTGGGATTTTAGAAAACCTAAACATTTTCTCTCCTCCCTCGCGACGGCGTCTCCTCTCCTCGGGCGAAAATCGCAGCTCAAACCTAGGCGATTCCGGCGACCGGCGAGCTCTCTCCTCCACGGATTCTTCACGAAGCCGAACTTCTCTCGTCAAGGGGAGCGCGTGGGCACAAGAAGAAGTCAAAAGTTTCAAGCTTTGGAACCCTAGACCTTCCTCTCCTTCGGTTGTAAGTCCAAGAACCGGCGGTAAGTACTACTCACCTGCGGTAGGAGTTGCTCCGGGCTTCGATTTGATTTCTTTGCTTCCGGTTTTCATAGTGCCGAGTAGAACTTTATGCTAGGGTTTTCCTTCCTTGCTCTGTTTGTCAAGCCGAACGGTTATACCTAATTGCATTAGAGTTTTGAGTTTTGGAATGGACATGCTCCAATTGCAGCAGACCGAACATCCCTTGTTTGAGGTCTTGGTTCTCCTTGTGTTTGAATCTGCCGTGAGTTCTATGTGGAAAGAATTGGGGGACTTTGGCTTTCTTTTGGGTATTCTGCCGTGAGCTTCACAGGGAAATCAAGGTTTCGTTTAGGTTAGTTGAGCATGTAGTATGATTCTAGTGCCAAGTAGAATTGTATGCATTCTATCCTTAATTATTGCTAGGGATTTTGGCCGTGCACAGTGGAGTTTCGGTTGATTCCTTGCTGCCCTGTTTAGGATCATACCGAACAGATCATTATAGTTATCCCATGTCGCTGCCATGAGTTCGCTTAAGGATGCATTGTCTTGGCTTGCTGTTGAATGCTTTGAGTTGTATGTTGTACATGAATTTCCTTGCTTTAAGGTCATGTTGTACATAGTTAAAGTTGATTAGAGATTTGTTTTTACAGCATGTTTAAGAAGTTGAGTAGCATTCTATGTCTGGTTGTCTTTACAGCATGATTAGGATCACTAAAGGTAGCATCCTTTGTCTATTTTACAGCATGCTTAAGAAACCCTAAAGTAGTATTCTTTGTCTATGTTTTATAACATGATTAGAATCCCTAAAGTAGCATTTTTGCCTATTTTTACAGCATGTTTAGAAGCCCTAAAGTAGCATTCTATGCCCTGTTTTTACAGCATGTTTAGAAGTATTAAAGTAGCATTCTTTGCCCAGTTTTACAGCATGTTTAGAAGCACTGAAGTAGCATTCTATGCCCTGTTTTTACAGCATGTTTAGAAGTATTAAAGTAGCATTCTTTGCCTAGTTTTACAGCATGTTTAGAAGCACTGAAGTAGCATTCTATGCCCTGTTTTTACAGCATGTTTAGAAGTATTAAAGTAGCATTCTTTGCCTAGTTTTACAGCATGTTTAGAAGCACTGAAGTAGCATTCTATGCCCTGTTTTTACAGCATGTTTAGAAGTATTAAAGTAGCATTCTTTGCCTATTTTTACAGCATGTTTAGAAGCACTAAAGTAGCATTCTATGCCATGTTTTTATAGCATGATTAGTAAGTCCAGATGTGCTTTCTTTTCCTTTATTTTATAGCATGTTTAGAAAGTCCAGATTTGCTTTCCTTTGCTCTATTTTATAACAGGCTTAGGGAGTTCAGATTTGTTTTCCTTTGTGTTATTTTTTTATATAGCATGCTTGGTTAGTTGTAATCCTATACTTGTTAGATATATATCTAAAGGATTCTAATAAGCTCTAGTAAAGGATTATGAGAAGTATGAGCAAAGAAAAAGACCAAGGTCTAATTAAAAGAAGATAACAAGTAAGTAAAGCAAGAGGCTAGTACCCGACATCCAAGAGCTTGTCGTTAAACAAATCCAGGTGACCATTTCCGAGGTCTTGGCCCTGGTAGACCGAGGTCTGCTCTTTTAGGATTGGTGGCTCGCAACCCCAACCTATTAGGGAACGCGCATGAGTTGGTACTAGGCCTGGGCCCAAGAAAAGAAAACCAAAGTAAAGAAAAGTAAAGAAAGGAAGAAAAGTAAGAAGAAAGAAAGAAAGAAGAAGAAAGTAAAGGATAGAAATTAAAAGATTAATTTCTAACACAAGGATACAAGAAATGAATAAGTTCCAAGCTTAGAATAAATAAGAATGGTTAGTTTCTTTGATTCTAAGTTTACATTGTTAGTTTCTTGTTATTCTGCTTGATACTGAGTATGATTTGTATTCTGTTCATTTTCTGTATACCATGAGCACGTGCAGATAACTTTATTATTATTTCAGTTTCAGCACTTATGCATTTCATTTATGCATTTCGAGTTTTGTGAGATAGATTAGTACTTACTAAGCGTTTTCGCTTATAGATACTTTTCTTTTTTTTCCTCCTACTGCAGATAAAGGAAAAGCTAAGATATGAAGGGAGGCGACAGGGTGGTGGTGATGATGGATGTGTGTGGTGACTGAACTATGGAGAGGTCCAGAGGGGACTAGCAAGACTTATTTATTTAGAGTTTATGTCTAGTTCATCTTCCTTATTTCCATTATGAAATCATGGGTTTATGTTTTGAGTTTAAAGTGCATTGTAGCTTGTTATGCTTTGTTCTGAGAGTTTTGAGTTTAATTCTTATTGCTAGTTTAGTTTTTGATTAGAATATGATTTATAAATGCGTGGTTGTGAATAAATTGTGATCCAGCCGCATGTGGCTGTGTATATATCCTGTGTATTATAGATTTGGTCACCGGTACAGGGGAGATTCTGCCGAAATTTTTCGGTAGGAATTTCTCTGAACCGTGATAAATCTAAGTGTCGCTAATAATAGCATAAGTGACACTAGTAAGTAGAGTAGGAGTTAGGTAACGGTCGCCCTTAGAGAATAGTAGTAAGAAGGGTGGGTTATTACATTTCATGCTAAAACCTCTCAACCTAGGTTTAGAAAGGTAGATAGGAATTTAGGCAAGAACCATAAGGATTCTAGGTATTTGCTTAAGAAAAGAAAAGTCATGTTTTTAGTGAAAATCTATGGTTGAGGGATTATGGAAGGAAAATCAAGTCTTGAGGTCAATACTTGATAAATTAGAGAAGACCCTTAGAAAAATCAAAAATGAAACACAAGGGTCTAAGGGTAAAAATCTAGGGCTAGGAGTATCAAAGTCATCCAATGGTCATAGAGGTTTGGGATACAAACCAAAGGCCAAGAAGGATGTAATTTCCTATCATAGGGTTACATATAGCTATGGAACTAATTCTAAGTCTAAGGGTCAAGTCAAGGATACAAGGGAAATTATCTCTAGAAGTATCTTTGCAACAACAAATGTGACTAAGATTTCTAAGAAGTCAAAGAAAGTCACAAAGAAAGTCACAAGGGAAGCAATCCCTAGAGTTGACCTAGAAAAGGTGACCAAGGCTTCTAAGAAGTCAAACAAGGTCACTAGGAAGGTATCTAGGGAAGTTATCCCTAGTGAATACCTAGAGCATCCAAGGAGCACCAATAGGTTTTGGGTTCCTAGGAGCATTTTCTCTACCCCATAGATGGGTTAGAGAGTGTCAACTCTAAGAAGAAGGGTAGTTAACCCAACTTTGAAGAAATTGCCACTCAAGGAGCATTTTCAAGGGTATTATTAACCTTTGAAAATGAAATAGATTTATCATTTACTCTTTGGAAGAGTAAAATGTGCCTAATTCTGGAGATATTGATTTTAATCTTAATTAGCACAATTTGGGAAAACATAAGAAATACCAAGTTGAGACTTTGGTATTTTTTTAGTAATTTAAGGCAAATCTAAGCCTTAATTTAAAAGTGCTACTGTTGTGGAAAAATAAAATATGCCAACACTTGAGAAATATGCTTAATTTCAATTGGCATAAATTAATCAAGAGAATTAGAAATGCCAATTTAGGTTTTGACACTTTCTTGAAGCACTTTGGACAAATCTAGGTTAGATTTTAAGTTAGCTAAGATTAAGGATACTTAGATAGGTAATCTAGGTATTTTATTTATGATAGTTTACCATGTTTTGTTTGCCCATTATATGCCATGACATCATGATTATTTTTGCATTCATACCTTATGATGAAAAACACAAAAATATCATGTCATGACATACATACATCATGTAGTTATAGGAAATTTTCTTTTGAAAATTATTTCTTTTTGATGTATGCCATAACATTATCATGCATTATGTTTATTTCCTTAAAATTAAGGATAAATGGCATTTATCAACAGGTGGTATCAACAAGTGACATCCTAGGTGGATGTTCAATATCCACAAAATGCCTAGATAGATATGCATGATCCCTAGATTAGGGCAAAACCAAATTTTACATCTCACAAAGACCTATAAGATGACTTGTATGTGTTTTATGCACAGTAGATACAAGTGAGATGTTAGGATGATGAATAAAACTCAAGATGTTGATTTAGTGCATTTTTTTGAGTTTTAAGTTCATCAAAACACATAGTTATGTGTTTTCCCATCATTGGGAAAGCTAATGTACAAGTCATGTGCATTAAGCCCAAGGAACATGGTGGGATATTGGTTTTGAAAAATATTTTAAAATGCTTTTGGAAAACCTTGGTGAAGGCTATCTTTTGATAGTAATCACCATTGAAAAGTTAAGCACAAACTTGGAAGAAAACACTAAGGTTTTTGCAAGTTTTCAAGTTTGTGTCAATCTTGGAAAATATGAAGTATTTTCTTATAAAACTATTTTTCCATGATAATATATGCCCTAAATAATGTCTAAAATGATTTTCATGATTTTTGGAATTTTGTAGAATTTTCTAGGGGTTTCTGAAATTGGCTGAAATTGAATTTCAGCAATTTCAGGTCTCCAATCGATCACCCGATCGATTAGAGTGCCTCAATCGATCAGCCGATCGATTGAGAAGGCCATTCTCGCAAGCAGAAGCTCGCTAGATCGATCAGTCGATCGATCCAGACTGGCTGAATCGATCAGTGGATCGATTCAAGCTGGTTCAATCGATTGGGACCCAACTCCAATCGATTGAGGAAGTTGATTTTGGCTGGGAAAGCCTGATTTCAGCATTCCAAACCAAGTTTAGTCTAGGAAACCATTCCTAACCCCTCAAAATATATTTGTATACATAAAAAGGGTATTTTCATGTTGAAAATAAGGATGGATTGGTTGAGGAAGACTAAATTGAAGTTTAGGTTGAGGTTTGGTTTCAATATTGAATTTTTGAACCTCAAACTTCTAAATTAGGTTTCCTAAAGGTTTAGGAATTCCAAGTCATTGTTGGTACAATGGCAGAAGTCACGACCATGTCTTTAGGGGGAGTTACTCTTTAAGGACATGAAAACTAAATTTTCATGAACCTTGGAAGGTGGTTAACCTTCTGTCGTGAAAATGCTCAAGGTTGGGCATTTGTTTACAATGGAGAGTGGATATCTTCATTGTTTAAGTTAAAAATACTCAAGGATGGGCATTTGTCTACATTGGGGGAGAATGTAGGGTTAAAAGATAAATGAAAGGTATGAGACTTTCATTATCGTGTTGATCACAACGAGTGAAGTTGTGAACAACGATGAGCAACTCTTCAGGGGGAGAGCCTCAAAGGGGAGAGTTTTCAACAAGTAAATTTGTTGATGTGTGCCAATAGGGGAAGAATGTACGGTTTAAGTTAGACCTTCATTATCTAAGAGGGAGTTTGCCTTCTTAGTGGGAGAATGTAGAGTTTAACTTATGCCTTCATTACCTAGTGGCATGAAGGAAGTTGAGGCTATGAGAATTAGCATAACTTAAATGAGGTATTGTCAAACATCAAAAAGGGGGAGATTGTTGGTGCAATATCCCTCATGTCAAGGTTGATCTGGTTGACCAAGCTTGAGTCTTGGTTTGAGTTTCGATATTTGACAATACAAGACTTCGATGATATGGACAAGTGCAGGTGCAGTTGTTCATTTGGGGAGATTGTTTGGTGCAATTCCCCTCTGATCAGGGTCTGATCAGGTTGGTTGAAGAAGAGTCAAGTAGGTCAAGGTTGACCAGATACTTGATTGGGAAGTCCTAACTGGGATGTTAGGCAGAAGAAAAATCCTGGTGAGTGAAGCCAGGTGAAAGTCCTGGTGAGTGAAGCCAGGCAGATGGGAAGTCCTAGTGAGTGAAGCTAGGCAGTATGGAAAATCCTGGTGAGTGAAGCCAGGCAGATGGGAGGTCCTAGTGAGTGAATCTAGGCAGTATGGAAAGTCCTGGTGAGTGAAGCCAGGCAGATGGAAAGACCTAGTGAGTGAAGCTAGGCATAAGAAAATCCTGGTGAGTGAAGCCAGGTGAAAGACCTAGTGAGTGAAGCTAGGCAGAAGGAAATCCTGGTGAGTGAAGCCAGGTGAAAGACCTAGTGAGTGAAGCTAGGCAGAAGGAAGTCCTGGTGAGTGAAGCCAGGCATGGGGAAATCCAGATGGATCAAGGCTGATCAGACATCTGGTGTTGGGAAGCCCAAGTAGGTCAAAGGGATTGACCGGATACTTGGCACGAGGAGGAAAGTCCAAGTAGGTCAAAGGGATTGACCGGATACTTGGCACGAGGAGAAAAGTCTAAGTGGGTCAAAGGGATTGACCAGACACTTGGTGAGCGAGTCCTAGCAGGTCAAGGGTGACCGGATACTAGGCATGATGAACCAATAGGTCATGGATTAACCGGATGTTGGTATGGGGGCTTGGGACTTAGTTTTGGGCAAAAACCAATGTCTGGATCGATCAGCCGATCGATTGGATGATGCCCAATCGATCGGCCGATCAATTGGGAAGGTCGCCGCGACAAGCCTCGAGTGGGCAAGTCGCAGAGCGCACATAACGCCTCTGGATCGATCAGCTGATCGATCCAGAGGTCCCAATCGATCAGTGGATCGATTGGGAAGCTACGTTTTATCGCAATAAGCCCTGGATCGATCGGCCGATCGATCCAGGCAAATTCCCAGAGCACAGAGGTGCTCTGGATCGATCGGTTGATCGATCCAAAGCCTCCCCGATCTATTGGGAGCAATCCAATTGATCGGGATCCGACCGTTGGCGTCGTATTTAGCTGCAGGCGTTCGATTCCTTCGAGAGAACTCTCGGACACTTCTCCCGATCTTCACCAGCAATCACAAAGCTTCTCCACAGGGTTCTCACCGCCAGTTCTTGAAGCTCTTGGAGGTTTTTCCATGTCAAGAGGCGGATCTATAGCAAGAGGAAGAAAGCTAGGGTTAGGGTTTTCTATACTCATTGTAAGCTTTTGCTTGTATTTGTGTATCCTTTCCCTTTCTTCTTGTAGTGTGAACTTGTAGGGCTTCTCCACCTTCGGTAGTTACCAAAAAGGAGTGTTTATTAGTAGAGGTGTGTGTGAGTGTGTGGATCCTTGGACTAGTTACCTCCTTTGGAGGTGGATACCAAGTAAATCTACTTGTTAGCGTTGTGTGTGTTGTTTATTGTATATTTCCGCTGCACATCTTTGAAGAAACAAGCAACGCCGACCACGAGCACGCGACGAGCTATTCACCCCCCCTCTATCTACATAATCGGTCCTAACAGTAGTGTGATCTCCAACAAGTCTCCTCGCTTGCTAAATTAGTCTCTTGATTTTTGCCACTACTCGTACTAATGTCTCCACCCTCCAACATAGCAACAATCCTATCATGTTCAATTTGCCTAAGTTGATCTCTCCTTTTACATGATGCTTCCGTCGTTTCTAGATAATGATAATCCATGTTTCACAAATAAAGCATCGATAGAATCCTTTAAAGAACGAGAGCTAGTGTCAGATACATGTACAATTGCAAGAAATCGTTCAATCACCTATCCTCTTTTGTTCACATATCTCAAAACAACTCCTATTTGCTCCTTCACTAAAATATCTCGAGATTCATCAACCATTAAGGAGACAACATTGTTTCCAATATCTTCGATTATGGAAAGTGTGATCTCAGAGGCACAAGCACGCGTAAGTTCTTTTTGAATTGCTTGAGAAATTATTTGATTGTTTCCGGGATCATTTTGATTAACAACCATTGAAACTTCCTCATTTCGTTGACTGTGCCATTGAAGCAATTCAAGAAAGTTTCCTCTATTTAAAGAATTACTTGACTCATCATGTCCACGGAAAGATAGTCCCTACTTCAAAAGAAATCACGTAACATCCAACATTACTGTTAAACGGGTGCGATAAGAAACCTCTATATCTCGCCATGTGCTCGTAATATATTTGAAACACTATGTCTTTGATCTTGAAAAGATTCAAACTTCACTCTAGCATGATTGTGACAACTATCTATGGCACCATTATGCAAATTAAATCTTTCTAAAGCATATTTCCAATTAATAAATCCCGTTTTTACAAAGGCATCCTCCTTATATCAACCTCCTTTATTTGATGGTTTGAAAAGATAATATCATAAGCAAAATGCCGCATCTTTTGATATGCTATATTCTAGCCATGTATATATTTTATACTAACTATCTTGGAAACTCCATTCTTGATTACCAAAAGATCTTTTTGGATACATATGCCCAATTGGTTGGCTGGGCCCCCTAGTCAAGTACTCTCTTCGAACTTGATCTCAAATAGAAATATCAAACTTTTCAATTGATTTTCATAATCCAGGATCACTAACAATATCATTTAAATCTAATTCCACATGAGATTGAATTTCCACAACTTCACTAATATTAGGATCATTGGAAGAACCCTCACAAAAATGTTTAGGTTTAAAAAATCTCTCCTAATCTATATAAATAAATAATTAAAAATAAAGTCATGTTCATGATGTAATTAAATTAATATTCACAAATCATAATTAATTTAAACCCTAAACCCCCTAATTTAGATTGAAATAAAAAAGTAAAAAAAAAGAAATAAAAATGGTAAAAAAAAAATTAACCTTGAATTATGTGAATGACTTGAGCAGTGGTGGCCTAGTGGATAGGGGCTTCCCAATAAGACAATGACACTGCAAAACAAGTGAGAAAACAACACAATGAGTTTACTATTTACCTCAAATAGCACTGTGCCACTTAATAATATTAATTTTCATACTTGGTAATGGTAGTTGGTAGTCAATAGAACAATTTAAAATAAAAGAGATCAAGAGAACAAAGTCACACACAATCCAATCAATGAATCAACACAAGAAAAAAACAGTAGAGAAAAAACAAGAGAGGGAGGCAGCGGACCTAGTGGGCGACTGCTGTAGTTGACAGGCGGCAGACCAGTGGGCAGCAGACCGGCGGGCGACAAACTAGTCGGCAGTGGAATGACAGCCAGCGGAATCTGTTGGATCGTGAGTTTCGCTAGAGGAGGAGGGGGGTGAATAGCGATAAAAAGAAAATCGAAAGTGAGTAAGCACAGCGGAAAATTAAAACAATGCTAACAAAGTCTTTTTTACTTGGTTCGGAGCCTGAGTCGACTCCTACTCCAAGGCCCGCACGCAAGGGTGATTTTGATGGGCAATTCACTAGCAATTCAGAATCTTGATTACAAGTTAATTACAGGAATGCTATGAAAGGAAAATAATACCGACAACAAAAAGTAAAAGAACAACGCGTGCTCGGAGTATCTTCGCAGCGTCGCAAAAGCACAAGTGAGCAGATCGTTCGTTCTAAGTTGTGTCTTTGCTACAGCCTTCACCCTCCTTATATAGGAGGTTCGGGGCGCCCGGATCCCTTCCGGGCACTTGGAATGTGACGTAGCCGAGTCAACCAGGGTGTTCCATGTGGCGACGTGCGTTGGGGATAAAGTTTGCATTCCGGGTGCCCGGACCACTTTTCTCCAGAAAGTCCTCCTGCAAGAAAAAGTTAGCCCTAGACAAGATGCAAACTATATTACCCTGCAAAATAAAGTTTTAGCACAGTTATAATAAGAAAATATAATATTAATTAGATTCCGTCTCACCGAGACCAGAATCTAGTCAAGATCTCGACTTAGAGTTCCGAAATGGTTCTAAGCCGGATCGCCGCCTAAGTTCCCTTCCTGGGAATGCATCCTCACAGTCACTCCCCTCCAGTGACTTACCTCAACTTACCTGCCAGACGTCCGGTCAGCCCTTCGACCCATCTAGACTTCGTGCCAGCTATCCGGTCAGCCCGTCGACCTAGCTAGACTTCGTGCCAAATGTCCGGTCAGCCCGTCGACTCATTTGGACTTCGTGCCAGCTATTTGGTCGGTCAGTCAACCTAGCTGGGCTTTATGCCAGACATCTGGTCAGCTTGTCGACCTGTCTGGACTTTTCCTGCATACTCGGTCAGAGTGTTAGATCACAAATGAAACTAACTTAACCTTCTTTGTCATTCATCAAAACTTGAGTTTGACCGTTAGTGCTAACCGCACCAACAAAATCAACACAAAAAAACAAACAAAACTAGAGAAAAAAACAAAGAGAGAGGTGGCGGACCTAGTGGGCGGCTGCTGCGGGGGACGATCCGACGAGCCCAAGACTGGTCGACGACAGACTGGTGGGTGGCGGACCGGCAGATAGTGGAATCAACACCAGAAAAAAAACAAAAGTATAGAAAAAATAGGGAGGCAACGGACCTAGTAGGCAACTAGCGGCTATTGCAGTAGATGGCCGGCGGACCGGCAGGCGGCAGACTGGTCGACAGCGGACCGACAGACAGCGGATGAGCAGAATCGACATAAGAAAACAAAATAAAAGTAGAGAAAAAACCATAGAGGGAGGTGGTGGACCGCAGACCTAGTGGGTGGCTGGCGCTGCTACAGTCGGCAGGCGGTGGACCGGCGAACAGCGGACCGGCGGGCATCGGACTGGTGGGCGATGGACCGGTGGGCAGCAGATGATAGAACACGAAGGGCGAATGGCAGAACGAAGCACCGACTGCTGACTGCTGAGGCGGAGTCACGATTCGCGAAGAGGGAGAACAATGCAATTGAAGAACTGACGAAGGACAAAAAAACATATAGATGACCTATTGGGCATTTGGGCTTGGGCTGCAAAGTGAGGCTTTTAAATTTTATTTATATAAAAATTAAAAAACATAGATGAAAACCTCCTGCTGCTTCCGCTTTTGTCCTATAGCTGTCGGACGCTGAACTTCTCACACCAGACACCAAACTTCTCATGCCATGGACTCCTCTTTAGCTCTTTCTCCGGCAAACCTTGGTGAGGGCTTCAACCCCCTCCAACCCTCGCCTAGATCCGTCCCTGTACATATTTCAACGAGGTATTCACAGACGGACCCAAGCATCGAGTTGATCATATAT
This sequence comes from Zingiber officinale, assembly GCF_018446385.1. Lineage (NCBI taxonomy): Eukaryota > Viridiplantae > Streptophyta > Magnoliopsida > Zingiberales > Zingiberaceae > Zingiber > Zingiber officinale. The sequence continues at coordinate 154,096,079 of NC_055989.1, forward strand.
TCATCAGGGCGTAATTCAAACTTCAAGATCGATGTATATAATGGTTAAGACTAATTAAGATATAAATATAAATAAAACTTGTAACTTATAATGATATATAATAAGCGCAAAAGTATGAGTGTCATTTTTTAAAAATCATCGAGATGACTCTGAAAGGCACCCTATCCCATCAGTTCTCTGTCAATAATAAGATTATTCTAAAATATAATGTTTGATATTATTATCTCCTATCATATGCATTAAATACAGTATCAAACAAATTTGTCATATTCAAAAATAAGTTTGTGTCATAGTAGTTATAAAATCATAGTTGTTGCAATATTACAGTAGTATGATTTTATAATTGCTACAACACAGATTTATTGTTCAATAATATTTACGTTGTTATTCCATAACTGTTACGTTGTTGAAAATAAGGAAGATAATACAGTTTGAAATCCATCATTATTATTTTGCCGGCCACCTAGCCATTGTTTGGTTGTAAAATCAACTTGTTTTAACTAGTTTTTCAACTATTAATTGGTTGTCACATCAGCCATTAATAGTTTGATATACTTGCCATTATTTTGTCTATAATACAATTAATAATTGATTAGTTGACAATGACTAAATAATCATCTCATCTCCTATAAAATGGGAGTTGCATCTCTCATTGGTAGGATTAAGAAATTTTATTTTTATTTTCTACAGAAATCTTACAAAGCTTCTTCTTCTTTACATTTCTTATTGACACGCCCCAGAGGAGTCCCTGTCAGAAAAAAATCCGGCAGCATCTCCCCTGTACCGGTGGCAATCAGAAACATACATATATACAAAATACATCAGCCATATAAGGCTGGAATATATACACAACCATGCAGTTATATATCAGCCCACTGGGCTGGAACAAGAATAAACACAACCACGCAGTTATATATATATTAAACAACTCACACGGTTAAAAGTAAAATACAGCGGAAATCACAAATAACGATCACAATACCACAATACAACTAACTGCGAGTCACCTAGGCTTGACACATCAACACCAAACCAAATACAAGATACCACAAACAAAACTCCATATAAAGAATACACAAATACAAGAACTAGTACAAAACCAAAACACAAATAGCGTAAGAAATACCAAAACCATAAGATCATCCTCGAATGTGACGTGGGACTGGCGGACAGGACCTCCAAGCGACTCCATATATCCTTTACTTGCTACCTGGCGAAATAACCAGTTTACGGGGTGGTGAGTACTAAGACTCAACGGATAATAGACAGATAGTGCATGAGTATAATAAAGAACTAGAGATACAAATGTATACAGTCTCGTAGGAAAAATAGTAGATACTATAGTGATATCAAAATAAGTGGCTATACCTGAAACCATATCCTAAGCTAGTAATAGAAGGTCAGGTGTAGCAAAGACCTGCTACAGTACTGGTCATAACTACATGGGTAACATGTGAGGTATATACATAATACCAATAATCAAACCAGTGTCTAAACACATATCATAGGTATATATCTCAACCTATGTAAGCATATCAGCAAAAGTAACAGCAGCATAAGTAAGCAACAACAATAGCAGATATAATAATAGCAGCGTATGCACGGATGATCACTCCCGACCCCTCTGTACCATGACCCCTATATGGTCGAGAGACCGGGACAATGACAGACTGTATACCACTCCAGCTACCACTACTCTTGAGTGGCAGAGGGGACAGTTGCATAGTAGCTAACTAGCTACATCTGCGATAGGGGTCCCTGCTGCCCGCAACTTCAGCTATCACTACCCATGAGTGAGCGCGTGGGGCACGTCAGGACAAGCGACACATTCCAGCTACCACCACCCATGAGTGGTCGAGCGTGCCACCTTGGCCAACGACCCTCTCAACCACAAGGGAGACATGATTGCCAGCATGCATGCAATGACATGATACGTAAAATGCAGCAGTCATCATATATATATAAACAAAAAGCAGGTATGTTACATGAAGCCAGCATACTCAATAAAGAATGTAACTTACAGCATACAAAACAAGTAAACATGGTATCTAGTCTCCATATATCCAATATCTAATATCTACCATCAGGTATCTAGTATCTGGTATCTAGTATCTAGTAATCTGATATCTGCTAAATATCATGGATAGCAACAAGAGACTGTATAAATATAGAAACGAGCAGCTCAAAAATTGAGTGGAAGTATCAAGCGCAGGAAAAACTAAGAGTGGAGTCAAGATAAACACGATATCTATCTGAATTTATAGCTCATGCACTAAGATCAATGTGCTAAAGAGAAAAGCAAGAAATACCCACCTTTATATGTTGATCGTGCTAACAATCCCACGTCGAGATGCTCATCTCGAATCCAAGTCCTGTGGTCACATAATGTATTTAGCTAGTTACATATGAAGTAATTAGCTAAATAACTCCCCCCATATAATTACAGGAACTCTAATAGAACATGATTATAGATTAATCCCCCGAATAACCTTAATCATACTACAACCTAATTTGATTAAGTTCATACATGATTTATCTTCAAAACTCACCCAAATCAACATAACACAACCGAATCCAACTTCTAATTATTTAATCCATTGAATCAACTATCAACTATCATAAACCCAACATACATGGTTCGTCCACATGATTAGTTTAGATTTAATCATATCATCTAACAAATCCAATAATCCTCAAACAACACAATTGTTTCCTACTCCAATTCACCTTCATATTTAGTAATTCATTTACAACAAACCCTAGCACCATCATCTAAGCAAACAAACCCAATGTAGAATTGCAATTCAACTATGTAAATCTAATACACAACTTACCCTAATTTGATCCACAGTTGCTTGAAGGAGAAATCAACTCATAGCAACAATAGAAGTGAAGCTCTCCCCTGTTAACTCACAACCGGGATTCTTGCTGCCAAAAAGGATGGTTGCTGCTAGGTGAACTGTTGTTATCCAAACCAAAACTCCAAATCATCAAGCCAACCATAGATCTGCACTTAAATCATCTACTAATAAGGAGTGATTACCTCCAATGTGATCGTCAAGGGATCGTTGCTAGGGCATAGGATCCCCCCCGGTTGAAGACCAACTCATGCGAGACAACTCGACGGAGAAGAAGATGATGCAACAACGTTATCGCGAGGAGCAGAGAGCGGTGTCGATGGTCAACCAGCGGCGGTGGATCGATAGCTACATCAAGGCTCAGTGAGGCTTCTGGGCAGCCGACGCATCGACCGACTCCCGATTGGGGTTGTCACCCAAGGTGGAGAGATCGGTTGAGGAGATCAAGACAAAGGCAGTCAACATCGCAATGGGTTGAACATCGACAAGATCAGCCGGCACACGTCGGCGATTGGCAGTGGAATCAGGAAAATCGCCAAAGGGAGCTCGGGAGAGGAGGGTCGGCGGGCTGCGTCGGGATAATCGCGAGGAAGCCTGGCCGCTTGCAACAGCCACGACCTTGGCCGGCATCGCTAGCCCCAAACTGGCCCGGCGAAGGGCGGTGTGGCCAACAGTTAGCACAGATGACGCTCGGTGTGGACGACAATCGGCGCAAGGAGGGGAGTGGCGGCTTGGGCGGAGATCGGAGATATGAGTGAAGAGGGGAAAAAAAACAGTCGGCGTTAATAAGGGGATCGGGTGTGGAGAGGGTGAGGAAATATTTAGGTTTTGTTTTTTATACTTAGGTTTAATCAATTTAAGCCTAAGATAATTCCTCAATCAACTCCCTCTTAATTGATATATCGAACATGCTTTATCTACGCCGAATAGCTTTATTCCCTTAACCGGCTCATATGAACTCCGTTTAAATCCCAAAAAATTTCTAAAAATTCTTGAAAAATCCAATAAGATTATTTGTCAAATAGCCTTTTTTTTTAATTATTATTTGGGCACCGTATTTCATTTCTTATTCTCAAACAAGAGGAACAATCTTTCCCTCTTGTGAGAGAAGTTTTTATTACTCTTTGTAATACTCTCCTTGTAACATATCTTATAAATACAAGATTGAGTTTTTAAGAGCGATGCTTCATCTCATGCAATCCAAATTGCTGTGAATTTTCTACATGGTATCAGAGCAAGTTGGTTGGTTCCAATAGGAAGTTTCAATCTTATTATGGGTACTAGTTCGATCAACCTTGATGAACCTTTATACGTTTTGCAAGTATGGGAGATTTGCAAGCAAGTTCAGCACAATCTCATTTCTTTTCATCTATGATTCTCAATTCTTCTAATTACTTCTCTTGGGTCACTCATATTAAGAGATCTTTAAACTCAAGGAATCTTTTGAGTATATTACAAATGATCCTCCTGTAGAGTCGGACCTTTTTTTAGAAGCTTGAAAAGAGAAGGATGATGATGTATTTATTCTCTTATCAAATTCTATGAATAAAACCCATAGAACAATGGTCACTTGTGCCCTAACGTCGAAGGTCCTCTAGGAGTAAATGAGTAATATGTATGGACAAGAATCAAATCTGGGAAGGATCTTCAAAATCAAAAGAAAAATTGCAAATATCAAAAAGGAAGAAAAGATTCTTTCCCAACTATTTGGTGACTATGAAGATGTATGGAATGAATATAATACTTTGAGGTTGATTACAACTGACCTCAAAGTTTTACAACAACAAAAAGAGGAATATATGATATTTGACCTTCTTATGTTACTAGAAGAAACATATGCTCCTCCATGTCAAGAGATTCTGAGAATGAAAAATTTTCCTCCCTATCAAGAGGTCATAGCTATGATTCAAAGAGATGCAGCAAGCATGAGACTTAAAGCCTCACAATCAAAGGTTCATGGCTTCAATGTAGACCTAGAAGTACAGAAGGCGAATAAAGTTCAAGAATCCAAAATTGTGTGTAGATAATGCAAGAAACCGAATCACACAAATGAAAATACTGATGACTTCATCCACACCTAAGGCTTGATCATTTAAAGAAAAAGGATCAATCATCCCACAACCGGACCAAGATTGCAACTCTAGAAATCGCCATCAATGACATCTCTGAAAGAAATCCTGTGTCTCATTCTCATTCATCTTTGTGAAATATATACAAGTACATGAGTGTTATTACAATCAAGGTGATTATTTATATTCTAATAATAAAAGATTATGCAGAGATTATTTTCATAATCTAACAAGATGATTATTTGCATTCTAATAATAAAAGATTATGCAGAGATTATTTTCATAATCTAACACAAATTTAGATACATATGAACCAATCAAAGAATCTAACAATTTGACCTTTACGTTTACGACGATCAAATTCGATAGCCTCCTTGACCAAAAGGTCGATGCTCCATTTTGAAATTGGCCAAAAGTTAAAATGACGGGACCTACAAAGATCACTAAATTTTATTAAAAGTAATAGATATTGGAGTAAATTTAAGAGTAAGATATAACACTGTCAAGTCCTAAAATCATAATATTGTTCATCTATATAGAATAATATTGACAATAAAACATTTTCCCTTTGCTGCTATATCGGGATATTTAATTTGACAAAAAAAAAAGCATTAACTCAATGGAATAGCTCATAATTTTGATATCGTAATCAAGATAAGATCATGGTTATTTGACAAATATGACGAAATTGAAATTAAATGCTTCTTAAAAAACAAGAACTTGCAGTTTTAATTTTAATTTACCAAAATTCCCAAGACAACACTTAGTTTTCATATTTACCAAAAAGATATTTATTTTCTAAAACAGATTCCCTAAATTGCCCTTATAAAGAATATAAAAAAAAAGACATGCATCTTAAAGTATTTAATTTTGCCTACTTCCTAAAATACTAAATCATTTAGATCTAAATGTTCATTCATTTCATATAAAAGAATAGATAATAAATAATTTGGTATGAAAATATATGTGTTACCTAAAATAAGGGGTGAGGGAATCCTTGAGGCTCTCGTCATCCCAATCCAAGTCGTTCCACCAATACTCTTCACCTTTAATCATTTTTAATCTGTTCTTCAATATTTCAGCCCCAAATGGTAATTTTTTGAGCTCTGGGCAATCATTCACGTCTATATATTCCAAGTAGGGAAAATGGAGCGGTCGATTTGCAATGCGATTGAGGTTTGGCATGTTGTCCAAAGCCAAGTTCTGGATGCTAGAACTAGAGATAGAGTTGGAGTTCCCTACCTCACTTATTAGTTCCTCCATCTTTTCACAATTAACTATGCATAGAGAATTAAGGCATGGTAGTTGGAGAACCCAAGAAACATCCTTCAACATGGGGCACTCAGAAATATATATTTCACGAAGGTTGTAGAGCCGAATTCTATTCAATGAAATCTCTTCCAATAGTTCTAGGTCAATAAACCAGAGTCTCTTTAAACATCCGAAACTTGATTCGCGGTCTACGCCTACAGCCAACTCTAATCGGTCTAATCTGAGGTTCTGAATATACAAAAACTCAAGCTTGTCACTTACCCTACAACCCCATTGTGGAGTGCCCAGATCGTAGTTTGGAAGTTTTGAAATATTCTCTCCATCCAAAGTGAGTTCCCATATGGAGACATTTAATGGTAACATGTTGAGTCGCTCAATATCATCTGTTATAGCATTAATGGTAATTCCCACACTCAATTGGTGGCGTCCTTTGAAACATTTCAGCTCATCCCACCACCACTCATTTGCAGGATAAGCGTGAGGTATATCCAACCATTTGAGCATTGATAAATTGGATATCGTTCCATTGGGTACAATCTCAAGATTAGTATACCTTAGAAGCAAGTATTCTAATTTTATGAGACAACCAAACTTGGCCGATAGTCTTGTAATAGGATTGCTGGACAAGTTTAAATATTGAAGCTCAGTTAAGCTACAAATCTCCTTGGGAAGGTTTGTTATACCACAGTTACTGAGATCCAAGTATGTTAAATGAGGCATGCTTGCGAACAAACTCAAAGGAATTCTTTTCAGGCCTCTGTTTCCATGAAGAATCAACATATAAAGTTTTGGAAAAGTGGAAGCTCCATACTCTTGTAAAGAAGTCATCTTATTGTGCATGAATGATGCTCGCTCTGCTTGTTGCCATTCTTCTTGTCTAGGCAAATCACTCAATCCGATTCCTGCTTTTACAATCCATTTTCTTTTGTTCCCCTTCAACCCAGAAACCATCAACAGTGCCATGTCTCGGATGACATCGTGCATCTTCACGACATAGTCCGAATCACATTTCTCTAGCAAGGATGCAGCCCCGAGAGCTTCCAGATGGGAGTAGCCTTTGGCGAAAGCTTCATTGATCACATTAAATTCATCGAATATGCCGCAACCTATCCAACACGGTATCAACTCTTCGAATTTGTTGATCTCATAATCTTCGGGCCACAAAGCGCAGCACAAGAGGCATTCTCTTATGGAGTCATTCTCTAAACTGTCGTAGCTCAGCTTGAAGGCTTTATACATGACTAGTGAATCTTCTGAAAGACTGATGGTTGTCCACTCATGTTTGTCCCTTATTTGATGGAGAGCTTCCTTCCAAGCTTCCCAAGACCTTTTCCCAGACATAGCCCGGGCTACGGTGACAAGAGCGAGCGGAAGGCCTGCACATTCTTTAGCAAGTTCTTCAGCGATGAACTTAATTCCAGCATCTGAGCTGAGAACATCCCCATCGCTGTTCTGCTCAAAGAGTTGCCATGCTTGTTCTGAATCCAGACATCTAACTTTGATCTTCTTTTCTGCCTTCATTTGTGCACACACTGTCTCGCTGCGGGTCGTGAACACCGTGACTTTGCGCGGCTGCTGATGCTGCTGCTGGCCTTGCTCAGTAGCCGAGTGTGCCATCCCCAACAGTTGAAGATTCAGATGTTCCCAAATGTCATCAAGAAACATCAAGCAGCTCTTGTTCATCAAGTAGCTAAAGAGCTTATCACCACAAGTTTTTTCATCGTCATTCTCCTGCAGTGTGTTCAGTCCTAGACTCTTAGCAATATCCATCTGGAGCCTTTTCAATTGGCAGTCCTTGGAGGCCACAACCCAAATGACACAATCAAATATGGCATGGTTAAGATGATAGTGTCGCTGGATCCTCTTCAACATGGTGGTCTTACCGACACCGCCCATTCCGTAGATGCCTATGATGTTGCCTTCTCCACCATCGATGTAGCTCACAATGCCCTCCACATCCGACTCGATCCCAACAGGCGGTCGGTGCGAGATGGAAAGCATCACGGTGGGTCGCGGAGGCCGAACTGTGACAATCGGATCCAGTGCACCAGCTCTGCTCATCAATTCATTAGCCTCGCTGAGCATTTTTGCCACTCTTCGAATGATGGAGCAGCAATTTGATGACTCTCTGATAGAGAGCTGATCTCCTGCTTCCTGTGTTTGACTCGATGTGCCGCCAGTTTGATTGAAGCAATTGCAACTGAAGCAACCTAACGAAACAAAGCAATAGAGTAATGATACAAATTCCTTATAGATAAAAGCAGTCGTGGTAGCTTCTATGGATTAAAACACAAAGCGTGACAATTGAATTGGCATGAAAATATATATATATATATATATACATATATATGGGAGAATGAATACTCACTTATGTTTTGGAAATCCTGCTTGATAACAGCCAGTTGGCCTTCCAATTCCTCCACGTCCCGTAGCCACTGGCTCGCTTCGTTGGTCGGAATTTTCCCTTCACGCTCCGCCTCTTCGATCTGGTTCTTGATGTCGTCCCTTTTACCTCTCAATCTTGTCATTTCCTTTTCCAACTTCTGGATGCCAGATTTTGGCCTGCCCAGTCGCAGCGATGCCCACAGTCCGCCTAGGCAACTGTTGACGTCCACGTTGAGATTTATTGTGGCGAACGCCATGGACGAGGAGAAGTTAGCTTACAACAGCTAGCAACCAGAGATTTGCATCTTTTACAGAGCAGGCAAAGGAAGGGAAGCAAAACAAAGATGAAGTGACAGATAACAATAATGAGAATTAATAGTGCATGTCATTATCATCAACAAGACAAAAAAGGAGATCATTAGTGCTTGGTTGGTTGTTTTTTTCAAGCTTCAAATCGATATTTTAAAACATGAACAAAATCTTTAATTAATTTTTCTGATTAAATTTAGAAGCAAAATTCTCAAGTGCATAATGGAGCGTTGCTGATAGCTCATTTGAAATTTATCATTCCAGTGATCTCATAAGGTCGGTCCTACCATCATTTATGAGGAGGTAAATTAAAAAGTTATAGTTAACTAATTTGATGGACATGGGTGGACTACGCACTCAATGAGACATGATCAAAGCACAATCAAAAAAGTTTGATTCTTCCCATCGCTCGAATAATTGAGGCTCAGGGATAATATAAAATAATTCTTTTAAAAATTAATAAATTATTCATCCACTTCCATATAAAGAATAAAAAGATCTTGAAACTTATTTATTGTATTTCAAAAATGTCCCCCTGAGATATCAAAATCTTGTTTATATATATATATATACATACAGTTTTGATATTGTGCGCGTCTTCTTATACGCGCCCGTGCGCGTCTTCTGTTTTTTTTTTAAAATCCAAGATTTTCTCATCGTGACAGGAACATCGTCGTCTTCCTCGCTCGCCTCGGTGTTCCTCGGTTACTCTCCTCGCTCGCCTCGGCGTTCCTAGCCGTTCCGCGGAGTTCCTCACTCGCCTCGGCCTTCCTCGTTCTGTTCCTCGGCGTTCCTCGCCCGCGACGCCGTGCTCCTCGACTCGGTGTTTGAGCGGATGAGATCGATGATGTTGGCCGTGGAGACCTTGAAAGCAGACGATTTGAAGCCGAAAACCCGGAATGGATCGGCGAATCCCTTCGTCTCGGTGGAATTCCGAGGCAAGCGCCGCCACACTGCCACCAAGCTCTACTCCCTTAGCCCCTGCTGGGACGAGACACTGCTCTTCCCTGTCGCTGACCCCCTCGACCTCCCACAGAGCACGATCGAGGTCTCTGTCTACCACGACAACTCCAACTTTAACTCAACCACCCAACATCGCAACAGCTTCCTCGACCGCGTCCGCCTGTCGGGTTCTTCCGTCGCGCCATGCCGCCTCGACGCTGCGCTCCAGCTTTGTCCTCTCGAGAAGCGCAGCTTCTTCTCGAACACCGAGGCGAGCGAGGAACTCCGCGGAACGGCGAGGAACGCCGAGGCGAGCGAGGAAGACGACGATGTTCCTGTCACGATGAGAAAATCTTGGATTTTAAAAAAAAAACAGAAGACGTGCACGGGCGCGTATAAGAAGACGCGCACAGTATCAAAACTGTATATATATATATATATATATATATATATATATATATATATATATATATATATATATATATATATATATATATATATATATATATATCATTTTGTCCGAAATGGGAAGGTGATTAATTGGAGATGTAGCTATTGTACTGATTGGTTATGGATCGTGCTCCGTTTTACAAAACAAGAAATGTTAGTGCCGAACCAGGGAAAGAATTCTCGGTGTTGACCCTCCAAATCTCAAGTCAGTCAATAAAATTGTAGAAGAAAGTAGGGCAACAGTAAAAGCAGCGTCAATAATGTGTGCGTGTGTACCTCTATCGGTGCATGGATCCCCTTTATATAGAGCCCCAATGAGCGATGTGCACGCTCCTCGAGGCATAAGTATGTTCTCCAATTTATCCTATGAAAGGACCTATCAGGAAAGTGGCTCTGATACCACACCCTAACAGGGCATGTATATCCCTAACAGGACAGTACAAGCTTCCGTCGTACGATCCGCTTGTTGACCATGCATCATGTCAGTGTCACTATCTCCCAAAAGAATATTAAGAGGTGTGAGAATGATCCCGCTGTTCGGCCGAGCGAGTATAGTAGCTTGTCCCCTCTGGTCAGTCAGTCTCCGTTGTTCTTCCTTGTGGTAACTGGGTATAGTAACTTGTCCCCACCCAATCGGATGGGCACTCCGGTCTCCCTAGCATTCTGTCGCTCCATACTAAGCGTCTGACAATCTTACCATATTGTTCTGAGCTAAACATTGTTCAGGTTGGCTCAGACAGGCCTCTGGCTGATCGGACACTGCTTACACCGATCAGCCAATGAAGTCGTCCTCTGCTCGACTACCATAGGTGAGCTCTTTAATACTCTGGTGTTGACCACCTTGACTTTGACCTCCACCTTGGCAGTTGGCCCTTACTAGGCAGGCCCCCCTTATCACCGCATCACAAGTTTTCCCCTCAAGTTTAATCGAAGGAGGCTGCAAGTCCGACTGACTGGATGAGTAGCGTCTTCGGTGTTCCCCACCAGCTACTATTGGAGGGCATCCTATACATGCTCGGCTTGAGCCAGATCCGAACGCGGCTGCCTTCCAGCCTAGGTATGCTCTTTCTTCTCATCATCTTTAAATATAACTGATTTTTCTTCCTTTTATGCAGCTTGTATCATGTTGAGGGCATGTCTTGCCGGCAAGAGCAGGCTTGCAAATGTAGAAATCAATGCAGCGGGTGTGCCTAAGTTGGAGAGTCGGTGCGCCTAGCGCTGGTCACCCACTCAAACGATCCACTCGGCGTGGCAGGTGAGACTACTGCGTCGGCCAGCGAGGGTGTAGCGAGTCAAACAGCGCCTAGCAGAGCCACGACTACTACAGATGACTTGCATCCTGAACGGTGTCTCATGTTGCCGATTGCGGTGGCCTTAGAGTCAGCTACCTCCGATGAGCCTCTGAAATGACGCAAGAAGCACGCCAGGGAAGCTTCCTCCCGCTCTCTCACATCCGCCCTGTAGATGTAACGACCCAATTTTCCCTATTTTAAGTTCTAAAAGTCCAGAAAAATATTTGAAAATACCTTTAAAATATTCTAGAGATTTTTAGAGTATTTTTACGTAATTTTTGGAGGTCGTTTAGTATGTTTACAAAAAGAAAGAAGTTTTGACAAAAAATCGTTGAAGGTGAGACTCGAACCCAAGACCTCCGGCCGAACCCGACCTAACCGGACGCAGCCAACCAGCTGAGCTACACGGGTTTTGTTAACCCAATATGGAGAGAATTAAATTTATAGCATAGATTTGATTAAACCCAAATATAAGAAAGGGAATTAGGTTTTTGATTTTCCGAAAACCAAAACAATTCCTCTCAAAAATCCCTCTCCTCTCTCGACGCGAGCGGCGACTCTTCTCCTCTCTCGCGGCGGAAACGAAGAAGAAACCAGGTTTGGTCTCCGGCGCCGGCGAGCTCTCTCCTCCACGGATCCTTCACCAAGCCGAACTTCTCTCGGCAAGGTCAACGCGGGCACAAGAAGAAGCCGCAAGTTTTCAAGCTTTGAAACCCTAGAAGTCTCCTTCCTCTCTCGGTTGTAAGTCCAAGCAATCAAGTGTAAGTACTACTCACCTGCGGTAGGAGTTGCTCCGAGCTTCGATTTGATTTCCTTGCTTGCGGATTTCACAGTGCCGAGTAGAATTTTGTGCTAGGGTTTTTCCTTTCTTTGCTCTGTTGTCAAGCCGAATAGCTATACCTATTGGCGTGAGAATTCTGAGTTTTTGGTGATTGACATGCTTCAATTGTAACAGTCCGAACAACCTCTGATTCTAGCACCTAGTTCACGTTTTAAGCATGCTTCAATTGTAACAGCCGAACAACCCCCTAATTCCAGCATGTAGTTCATATTTTACAGCATGTTTAGAAAGCTCAAAGTTGCATTCTTTTGCCCTATTTTACAGCATGTTTAGAAAGCTCAAAGTTGCATTCTTTTGCCCTATTTTACAGCATGTATAGGAAGCTCAAAGATGCATTCTTTTGCCCTATTTTACAGCATGATTAGAAAGCTCAAAGTTGCATTCTTTTGCCCTATTTTATAGCATGATTAGCAAGTTTAAAGTTGCTTTCTTAGCTCTATTTTATAGCATGATTAGTAAGCTTAAAGTTGCTTTCTTTGCTTTATTTTATAGCATGATTAGTAAGCTTGAAGTTGCTTTCTTTGCTCTATTTTATAGCATGATTAGTAAGTTTAAAGTTGCTTTCTTTTGCTCTATTTTATAGCATGATTAGTAAGCTCAAAGTTGTTTTCATTTGCTATTTTAACAAGCATGAACATCCATGTATTCTAGTGGAAAAATAAGAATCCTATTAAATACTTTTAGAAGTATTAACAAGTAAAAGAAAGAAAAAGAAAAGAAAGAGAAAGGCCAAGGCCTTAAGTAAATTCCAAAGTCAAGACTTTAGGGATTTTGGCACACAAGGTGTCTATTAAAATGCCAAGGCATTTAAAGAAAAAGTAACTAAGATTATAAGTATTTTACTTTTAAGAAGAGGCTAGTACCCGACTTCACAAGGTTGTCGTTAAACAAATCCAGGTGTCCAATTCCAAGGTCTTGTACCAGTAGACCAAGGTCTGCTCTTTTAGGATTGGTGGCTCGCTACCCCAACCTATTAGGGAACGCGCATAAGATGGTACTAAGCCTGGGCCCAAGAAGAAGTTGATTATTATTTTGAAGTATTATAAGTATAAGCTTTTGAACAAGTAAAATGAGTTTTACATAAACATAAAGTATTAAAGATTAAGTTTAGAACAAATGAAATAAGTTTCATATAGTTCTAAAAATCAGTAAGTTTAGTTCTTTATTCTACCATGTTTATCTAGTAGATGAGTAGTTTTTCATGTTTACCTATTAGATGAGCAGCATGATTAGCTATTAGAATTACATGAGTAGATTCCTTAGTTTTCTTTGCTATCAGTTTATGAGCAGTTTCCTTTAGTATTATTTCCAGTGTTCAGTTTTATTTCTGTACACCATGAGTACTTTGCTATTAGATGAGTACATGCAGCTTTTCTTTTAGCATTTCAGTTTTAGTATTGTTGCATTATTTCTATGCACTTCGAGTTTTTGTGAGATAGATTAGTACTTACTAAGCGTTTCGCTTATAGATTTCTTTTTTTTCCTCCTACCGCAGATAAAGAAAAAGCTAAAGTATGAAAGGAAGGCGACAAGGTGGTGGTGATGAAGGTGTGTGATGACTGGACTATGGAGAGATCAAGAGTTTGCTAAGAAGTTGTTAAAACTTACCTGTTTAGAGTTTCCTTTTCTTTTCTCCTTAATGCTATGATGAAGTTGATATTGTAATTGAGTCTATTCCGCACTTGTAGCTTGTCGTGTTTTATTGTTGGAGTATTATCTGTTTACTATTGCTAGAGTAGTTTCCTTCTTCTTATTGAGTTATTATACTGCGTGGTTGTGTGATTATATGTTCCAGCCGCCTGTGGCTGAGTATACACTGTTTGTATTGTTGATTTGGTCACCGGTACAGGGGAAATCCTGTCGAAATTTTTCGGTAGGGATTTCTCGTAGTTAAGTAGCGTACCGGTTAAGTAGAGTTAGTAGTTAAGTAACGGTCATTCTTAGAGAGTAGTAGAGTTGTAAGAAGGGTGGTCGTTACAGTTGGTATCAGAGCAGTGTTCCATTCTCCAGCATCACACACACATCAGCATCAGCCTTGCCGTTTTCAAGTAAGAAAGTATTTAAGTTTTTCCTTTTATGCTTTCTTTATTATTTGCAGTAGAGAGTATTTGTTTATATGCGCTTTAGTAAGATAGAAGTTTTAGTTTCTCTTTCCTTTTATTTGCAGTACTTAAGCTTGTTAAGAAAGGATAGAGAATATATCAAGTCTTTCTTTTTCTTGCATAACTAGATGTCAAGAAGAGGACGTCCCCGTACCGTTCGTACTGAGGACCGAGCTCAGGAGAACAAAGAGCCCAGAACCACTGGGCCTAATCTTTCTGAAGTTGTTGCTCAACTTCAGAGACAAGTAGCAGAGTAGCAACAAGTGATTGCCAATTTGATGGCCAATCAGAAGCCAGCTCCTCCCACTCCCCCAACCATTAATGTGGAGACCCAGTGGTGACTGAAGTCCCATCAGTTGCCTGGAAGTCGCCACAACACCTAGAAGATAAGAAGCATACCTCATCCAGTGACTGAAGCTGAAACCAGAAAGATTCTCAGGCACGACTGAGCCCTGGGATGCCCAGGCTTGGTTCAAGACACTTGAGAGCACAATGGAGCTTCTTGACTGGCCAAAAGTCGAGAAAGTTAAGTGTGCCTCTTTCTGCCTATCTGGAGATGCTTGTATGTAGTGGGAGCGAGTTAAGAGTAAGAGAGCAGTCAACCAGATGAGCTGGGTTGACTTTGAGACAGAGTTTTACGATGAAGTCTTCCGTCAACGGATCACCAATAAACATTATGAGGAGTTTATAGAATTTAGACCAGGTGACTTACCAGTAGAAGAAGCGGTCAAAAGATTCAACAGGCTAGCTCGTTTTTGCCTAGAGTTAGTAAGTATAGAGAAAGAACGAGTCAGACTGATGCTCTGAAGGCTGAGACCAGAAATATCACTTAATGTGAGTAATGAAACTCACCGACCACAGATTGGTGAAGAGCTGGTCAACAGGGTATTAGTGAGCACTATCTGAATAGCATCAAGGCACAACAAACGCAACACAAGCCAGTCAAAATAGAAGACAAGATAGTGGGGAAACAGAGACCCCAGTCAAGTAATCAGAACTGGAAGTACAAAGATAACAAGAAAGACCCAAGCAGGAAGATGTTCGGGTAGTCCGTGAGTATCCAAAGGTATTTCCAGAAGGGCTACCTGGACTACCTCCCAACAGAGAAGTGGAGTTTGAGATTGAGTTGGTCCCGGGTACCGGACCAATTTCAAAGGCTCCGTACCGAATGTCTCCAGCAGAGCTGAAAGAGTTACAAGAACAACTTCAGGAGCTACTTGACAAAGCCTTCATCCGCCCTAGTCATTCACCATGGGGAGCTCCTGTGTTGTTTGTCAAGAAGAAAGATGGATCTATGCGGATGTGTATAGATTACAGAGCTCTGAGACAAGTGACAATCAAGAACAAGTACCCCCTTCCCAAGATCGACGACTTATTTGATCAGTTAAGAGAGGCAACAGTGTTCTCAAAGATAGACATGCGCTCTGGGTACCATCAGCTGAAAGTGAAAGAAATGGATATACCCAGAACAACTTTCAGGACCAGATACGGACACTACGAGTTTGTGGTCATGCCTTTTGGTGTGACTAATGCACCAGCGGTCTTCATGGACTTGATGAACAGAGTGTTTAGAGAATACCTTGACAAATTTGTCATTGCGTTCATCGACGACATTCTAGTCTATTCAAGGATCCCAGAGGAGCATGACACGCACTTGAGAATAGTACTGCAGGCTCTACAGCAGAAACAACTTTATGCTAAATTCTCAAAGTGCGAATTCTGGTTAGATCAGGTGGCATTTCTAGGTCACATCATTTCTAAAGAAGGAATTCAAGTGGATCCAGTCAAAATAGAAGCGGTCAACGACTGGAGTAGACCCAAGAATGCCAGGGAGATCAGAAGCTTCCTTGGTTTAGCTGGGTACTACAGGAAATTCGTGGAGGACTTTTCCAGGATAGCCTCTCCACTAACATCTCTCACCAGAAAGAACAAGAGGTTTGAATGGTCAGATAAATGTGAGCAGAGTTTCCAAGAGCTCAAGAAGAGATTGACCAGTGCTCCCATTCTGACTGTTCCAGAGAGTGACAAGAGTTTTGACATCTACAGTGATGCTTCCAAGATGAGCTTAGGGAGCTGTTCTCATGCAGGAAGGAAAAGTTATAGCTTATGCTTCCAGACAACTCAAAGACTACGAGAAGAACTACCCCACTCATGATCTAGAGCTGGCAGCTGTGGTCTTTGCACTGAAACTCTGGCGACATCATTTGTATGGAGTTCAGTGTAGAATCTTCACGGACCATCAGAGTTTAAAGTATTTCTTTACCCAGAAGGACTTAAACATGAGACAACGCAAGTGGCTGGAGTTGGTCAAGGATTATGACTTTGAAATCCTCTACCACCCAGGCAAAGCTAACAAAGTGGCAGATGCACTAAGCAGAAAATCCAGTGCATCCCTGATGTCTTTGTCATCATTAGCCCTACCACTGCAGAAGGAGTTGTCAGATTTTGGAATGGAAATTATTTATGGGCAACTCTCTGCATTGACCTTAGAGTCCACATTGCTTGAGGATATATAGAGAAAGCAAAGTGAAGATCCAGATATCCAAAAGATCAAGCAAGGGATACAAAAAGAAGAAAGTTCGGAATTTCGAGTATCAGACAGTGGAATTCTTTATCAGGGGAGCCGCTTTGTGTTCCCAATGATGAAGAACTGAGAAAGAAGATTTTAGAAGAAGCTCATAGCACCCCATACTCCATGCATCCTGGTTCTACCAAGATGTACCAAGACGTGAAACAAAGGTTCTGGTGGTCAGGACTCAAAAGAGACGTTGCTAAATATGTTAGTACCTGCTTGACATGCCAGAGAGTCAAAGCAGAACACCAGAGGCCAGGAGGAGTTCTTCAATCTCTTCCAATACCAGAGTGGAAGTGGGAAGACATATCCATGGACTTCATAACAGGTCTTCCAAGAACTACAAACGGATATAACGCAATATGCGTAGTAGTGGACAGATTGACTAAGTCTGCTCATTTCCTAGCCATCAAGGTGTCCCACTTCATAGAGCAGCTGACACAACTATACGTTAAGGAGGTGATCAGACTTCATGGAGTTCCTAAATCTATCGTTTCTGATAGAGATGGGCGCTTCACCTCTCACTTTTGGGAGTGTGTTCAGACTGCACTAGGCACCAAACTCAAGTTCAGCACAGCCTTCCATCCTCAGACTGATGGAATGACAGAGCGAGTAAATCAGATTCTAGAAGATATGCTCAGAGCTTGTGCACTAGATTTCAAGGAAAGTTGGTGCAAGTATCTATGCTTAGCTGAGTTGCCTACAACAATAGCTATCAGGACACCATCAAGATGACATCTTATGAGGCGTTGTATGACAGAAAGTGCAGATCACCTATATGCTGGCAAGAAGCAGGTGAGAGAAAAGAAATGGAAGTAGAGCTGGGCATTCAGACAGAGCTAATAGATGAGACTACTCAGGCGATCCAGAAAATCAGACAGAGAATTGAGACTGCCCAGAGCAGACAGAAGAGTTATGCTGACACACGCCGTAGGCCACTGGAATTTCAAGTAGGAGATTCAGTCTTTCTCAAGGTCGCTCCTATGAAGGGAGTGATGAGATTTGGCAAGAAGGGGAAATTAAGTCCTCGCTATGTGGGACCCTACCTGATCACAGAAAGGATTGGGAAAGTAGCTTACAAGCTGGACTTACCACAAGACATGTCAGCAATACACAATGTATTTCATGTCTCCATGCTAAAGAAGTGTCTCCATGACCCTAGTCAAGTGATTGAGCCTCAGTCAGTGCAGATCCAAGAGGATCTTAGCTACGAGAGCAGACCTACACAGATAGTGGACAGAGCAGTCAAGAGACTAAGAAATAAAGAAGTGCCACTAGTGAAGGTCATCTGGCAGAATCAGAAGTACGAGGAACTCACTTGGGAGCGGGAGGATAGTATGAGACAGAAATATCCAGAGCTATTCTAAGTTCGAGGACGAACTTTTTATAGGGTATGGGGGATTGTAACGACCCAATTTTTCCTATTTCAAGTTCTAAAAGTCCATAAAAATATTTGGAAATACCTTTAAAATATTCAAGAGATTTTTAGGAATTTTTAGAGTATTTTTACGTAATTTTTGGAGGTTGTTTAGTATGTTTACAAAAAGAAAGAAGTTTTGACAAAAAACCGTTGAAGGTGAGACTCGAACCCAAGACCTCCGGCCGAACCCGACCTAACCGGACGCAGCCAACCAGCTGAGCTACGTGGGTTTTGTTAACCCAATATGGAGAGAATTAAGTTTATAGCATAGTTTTGATTAAACCCAAATATAAGAAAGGGAATTAGGTTTTTGATTTTCCGAAAACCAAAACAATTCCTCTCAAAAATCCCTCTCCTCTCCCGACGCGAGCGGCGACTCTTCTCCTCTCTCGCGGCGGAAACGAAGAAGAAACCAGGTTTGGTCTCCGGCGCCGGCGAGCTCTCTCCTCCACGGATCCTTCACCAAGCCGAACTTCTCTCGGCAAGGTTAACGCGGGCACAAGAAGAAGCCGCAAGTTTTCAAGCTTTGAAACCCTAGAAGTCTCCTTCCTCTCTCGGTTGTAAGTCCAAGCAGTCAAGTGTAAGTACTACTCACCTGCGGTAGGAGTTGCTCCGAGCTTCGATTTGATTTCCTTGCTTGCGGATTTCACAGTGCCGAGTAGAATTTTGTGCTAGGGTTTTTCCTTTCTTTGCTTTGTTGTCAAGCCGAATAGCTATACCTATTGGCGTGTGAATTCTGAGTTTTTGGTGATTGACATGCTTCAATTGTAACAGTCCGAACAGCCTCTGATTCTAGCACCTAGTTCACGTTTTAAGCATGCTTCAATTGTAACAGCCGAACAGCCCCCTAATTCCAGCATGTAGTTCATATTTTACAGCATGTTTAGAAAGCTCAAAGTTACATTCTTTTGCCCTATTTTACAGCATGTTTAGAAAACTCAAAGTTGCATTCTTTTGCCCTATTTTACAGCATGTATAGGAAGCTCAAAGTTGCATTCTTTTGCCCTATTTTACAGCATGATTAGAAAGCTCAAAGTTGCATTATTTTGCCCTATTTTATAGCATGATTAGCAAGCTTAAAGTTACTTTCTTAGCTCTATTTTATAACATGATTAGTAAGCTTAAAGTTGCTTTCTTTGCTTTATTTTATAGCATGATTAGTAAGCTTGAAGTTGCTTTCTTTGCTCTATTTTATAGCATGATTAGTAAGTTTAAAGTTGCTTTCTTTTGCTCTATTTTATAGCATGATTAGTAAGCTCAAAGTTGTTTTCATTTGCTATTTTAACAAGCATGAACATCCATGTATTCTAGTGGAAAAATAAGAATCCTATTAAATACTTTTAGAAGTATTAACAAGTAAAAGAAAGAAAAAGAAAAGAAAGAGAAAGGCCAAGGCCTTAAGTAAATTCCAAAGTCAAGACTTTAGGGATTTTGGCACACAAGGTGTCTATTAAAATGCCAAGGCATTTAAAGAAAAAGTAACTAAGATTATAAGTATTTTACTTTTAAGAAGAGGCTAGTACCCGACTTCACAAGGTTGTCGTTAAACAAATCCAGGTGTCCAATTCCAAGGTCTTGGCCCTGGTAGACCAAGGTCTGCTCTTTTAGGATTGGTGGCTCGCTACCCCAACCTATTAGGGAACGCGCATAAGATGGTACTAAGCCTGGGCCCAAGAAGAAGTTGATTATTATTTTGAAGTATTATAAGTATAAGCTTTTGAACAAGTAAAATGAGTTTTACATAAACATAAAGTATTAAAGATTAAGTTTAGAACAAATGAAATAAGTTTCATATAGTTCTAAAAATCAGTAAGTTTAGTTCTTTATTCTACCATGTTTATCTAGTAGATGAGTAGTTTTTCATGTTTACCTATTAGATGAGCAGCATGATTAGCTATTAGAATTACATGAGTAGATTCCTTAGTTTTCTTTGCTATCAGTTTAACATGAGCAGTTTCCTTTAGTATTATTTCCAGTGTTCAGTTTTATTTCTGTACACCATGAGTACTTTGCTATTAGATGAGTACATGCAGCTTTTCTTTTAGCATTTCAGTTTTAGTATTGTTGCATTATTTCTATGCACTTCGAGTTTTTGTGAGATAGATTAGTACTTACTAAGCGTTTCGCTTATAGATTTCTTTTTTTTCCTCCTACCGCAGATAAAGGAAAAGCTAAAGTATGAAAGGAAGGCGACAAGGTGGTGGTGATGAAGGTGTGTGATGACTGGACTATGGAGAGATCAAGAGTTTGCTAAGAAGTTGTTAAAACTTACCTGTTTAGAGTTTCCTTTTCTTTTCTCCTTAATGCTATGATGAAGTTGATATTGTAATTGAGTCTATTCCGCACTTGTAGCTTGTCGTGTTTTATTGTTGGAGTATTATCTGTTTACTATTGCTAGAGTAGTTTCCTTCTTCTTATTGAGTTATTATACTGCGTGGTTGTGTGATTATATGTTCCAGCCGCCTGTGGCTGAGTATACACTGTTTGTATTGTTAATTTGGTCACCGGTACAGGGGAAACTCAGGAGAAATTTTTCGGTAGGGATTTCTCGTAGTTAAGTAGCGTACCGGTTAAGTAGAGTTAGTAGTTAAGTAACGGTCACTCTTAGAGAGTAGTAGAGTTGTAAGAAGGGTGGTCGTTACAGTAGACTCCTGTTAGACCTGCTCACTCCCTCCCTCTGAACGAGGGTGAGACACCAACATCTACTCTTCCCAAGCAAGGAGCCGTGACGCTCCATACTTCACTATCATCCGACCGGACTCGTTCGTTGTCCGAGCTTATATCGAGGGGAAATCTGTGTACCACCGATCGCCTACATGCCATAGCAATCCTCGCTGGCAGCACAAGTATTCATCATTTGGCCATTCTCGACGTCCAAATCCACGGGCAAGGCGACTTCTGCACCTTCTGGTTCGAGAGGCCAAAAGCAGATAACAACCATTATCCACCTACCCACCTATGAATGGCGCCTCCCGAACGACATAGTGTCCCGTATCCCTGAGCACCAGATTCAGATTCAAGGGCTTCTAGCACAAGTATGAGCCGATGCAAGGGCCCGCACGACGGTCATCTCTCTAGGAGAGCTTGCGAACAGCCATACCCAGATGACGACTAGGGTATGTATATTGACTTTTTATTTACTTCTTTCTGCCCTCTCGACACTTACAATCTTATTGTTTCTATAGTATTGGGTCGAGAACCTGGCCATGTGCCAAAGGCTAGCGTTTTTGGAACACGATGTTCAATAGCTTTGTACCCCGAGCGGCGTCTTCGAAGCCTCTCATGCTCAACTCGAACAGCTAACCGCTGATGCGGCTCAGCTTAAAGCTGATCTGCAGAAGAGTTTCAAACTGCTACAGGAGGAAAGAAACAAGAGTGTCGAGCAATCTTCGCAGCATGCGAAGCTCAACCGACAGGCTAGCTCCTTTGAGTCAAAGATCAATTCGGCCAATTCCAGGAAGCTCCGAATTATTAAGGACTTGGAGATCAAGAACAAAGAGACTCGAGTCCTACCTCAAAACCTAAAGGAGACTGAGGCAGCTCTGAGTGCCGAACGAGAGAGTCGATCGGCTGAGAAATCTGCGGTGCAAGTCTAGCTTAACACCAAGGATGCCGAGTTGGCAACTATGAAGGCCGAGCTGGAGGCCTCCCGAACGGCCTTGAATGTTAGTTTATTAAGACATAGAGCCTAGCAGGTTCGAGGTTTTGAAGCGGGATTACCTCCGCTCGGACCCCTTCAATGACCGTCTCACAGATAGGGCGCTCTTGTTAGAGTGTATACTGAAAGCCTAAGCTTTTGTAGACATTTATTTTGAATAAAGAATCACATTTGGTCAAATTATCTACATTTATTTGTAGTTGTTCAATTAATTTATATTATAGATAACATAGTATGTGGTGTCACATACAGAAGATAATGTTATCAGTACCTTATAAATTATAAACAGTAGCTCACGACCAAGATGGAAAGAAACAAACCATTGGAATGTCGTAGTGTAATTAGGTATTAGTTTATCTTAACTATATAATTACATTAGTACACTTAGAGTGTATTGAGTAGGACCATCAGAGGTCGTTTCTTTTATACTGACTTTATAAAGGAACAAAAACCTCAGTTATTATGGAAGTGTGTGCTCTTAATCCTAATATAATAACAAACACATATATTTGATATTTATTTCTTTAATTTATCAATGGGTGAGATTTAGTTTGATAAATCAATAAGACCGATAAGTTGGGAAATGATATCACTTATAGTGTGTGTTGTTGATTATAGAAGGAAACTGTGTCCTAGTAATCTAGGTTGAATATGTCTCCAAGAGGAGCTCATAAGGATTGTCATGTTAAACCCTGCAGGTGGACTTAGTCCGACATGACGATAAGGTTGAGTGGTACTACTCTTGGACTAAGATATTAATTAAATGAGTTGTCAGTAACTCACTTAATTAGTGGACATTCGACATCTTAAACATAGGGAGACTAACACACTCATAATAAGAAGGAGCCCAAAAATGTAATTTGGGATTGGTGCGGTAGTTTAATAATAGTTCTCTAGTGGAATGAATTATTATTGATAAAATTAAGTTGTGTGTTCGGGGCGAACACGGGATGCTTAATTTTATCGGGAGACCAAAACCAATTCCTCCTCTCGGTCCCTATCGTAGCCTCTTAGTTATAGAGTACTATACCCACCTTCATACCCATGTTATAGGGGCCGACCAAGCTAGCTTGGGGACCAAGCTAGGGTCGGCCAAGCCTTGGTCTATGGGTGACCGACCCTAGCTTGAACCCAAGCCTAGGTGGGCGGCCATTAAAAATTCAAGAGGAATTTTAATTTTAAATTTTTTTTTCTTATGTGGAATACATGATTTAAAAGAGAGTTTAAAAATTAAAATATTTCCTTTTATAAGATTCTACAAAAAATTAAGAGAAGAGTCAAATCTCTTTCCTTATTTGTAGATTAAAAGGTTGATTTTAATTTTGGTAAAAACTTTCCTTATTTATAAATCATCCACATGTTGAAAAGATAAATTTTAAAATTATAGAAATTTCCTTTTATAGCATCAACCATGAAGGGATTATTAAAGAGAAATTTTATTTTAAAATTTTTCTGGAAGCAAATTAGGAAGCTTTAATTTTTCTAGCGAAAAATTTCCTTGTTTGCTTATTTGATGTGGTCGGCCATATACACTAAGAAAAGGATTTTAATTTTAATTAATTAAAATTTTCCTTTTCAATGGTAATAGAATTAAGGAAGGTTTTATTAAATTTTCCTTATTTGCCAAGGCTAAGGATTATAAAAGAGGGGGTTTGGGTGCCTTCACAAGACACAACCTCTATTCTATTTTCTCCCTCTTTTCTTCTTTGATGTGGCCGGCCCCTTCAAGTTCTCTCCTCTCCTTGGTGTGGCCGAACCTCTCATCTTTCTTGGAGATCAAGTGGTGGCCAGATCTTAGCTTGGAGAAGAAGGAGAGAAAGCTTGCATCCCTTGGAGCTTGGTTGGTGGAAAAAGTTCTTCATCCTTTGGAAGTTTTGTGCTTGGTCGAAACTTGAAGGAAGGAGAAGAAGGTGCTAGGTGGTTCTCGTCTCGGAAGATCGTTGCCCACACAACGTCCGAGATTAGAAGAGGAATACGGTAGAAGATCAAGAGATCATTATTCACAAAGAAAGGTATAACTAATAATTGTTTTCCGCATCATGTTAGTTTTGTTTCTTTGACATGCGATTCTAGTTTTTCAAATTAGTTTTCGAAGCTGTGTTCTTTTGTTTTTTCTTTTCCTTGTGATTTGATTGTTCTTAGCGGTTAACCTAGGGTTACTATGGGAAGGTTAAATATTTAATTTCCTTAAAAGGATTTGTCTAGTCGGTGGTGGTTGCTCCTATATCCAAGAAGGTCATGTGCATCTCCATGCAGTACTGGAAGCCAATTTTGGAAATAGATATTTAATTGTCTTTGTGACCTAGGTGATTTGGATCGAACGTGTTAAGTTCCGCAGGAGATCCAAGTCTAAACCTAAAAGAACAAATAAATTAAACTTAGGATCAAACGTGTTAAGTTCCGCAGGTGATCCAAGTTTAATTTAAAAGAACACATGGTAGCTAGGAAAAGGTTCAGACCTTTGTACAAAATTTTTGTATAGTAGAACCGATAGGTTTTCCGATTAGCAACCAACAATTGGTATCAGAGCTAGGGTTTTGCCTATGTGTATTTGGTATTAGTTTAATTATGCACATGTCATACATAATTTAGGCAGGATAATAGTAGGATTTGCTAACTTTTTGGATGCAGGATCCAACTATTATGACTTATAGTTATTGTGTGTGTGATTGGACCCTTGGACATGTCAAGGGCATTTTATTGTGTGTGCATGATTGTATTATAAAATACAGCAGGAGCTGTATTTAGTTTTATTAGGATTTTATTTTATTTTTATCTAGATACATGTACATTCCTTCAAGGAATATAGGATCGAAAAATGTAAAATTCTATTTATGTCGCGGATCGAATCTTGCAAGGTGTGGAACCTTTTGAGGACCAGAGGCGCAGCGGAACAAGGAGCAAGATGGATGCGATAACTAGACCCGGAGGCAGTGGCCAAAAATGGCAGCAGCTAGGGATGACAACACACGGAGGACAACAATAGATAAAAGTCATAATAGTTGAAAACTAATTTTTCTATTTATTGCTTTTATGCTGTGCTGTGTGTGCTTATTAGTATGCATGTTAAGTAGGCAAGCTGTTAGGATGTATACTAAAAGCCTAGTTTTTGGTATAAACATTTATCTAGAAATAAGAATCACATTGGTCAAATGTCTACATTTATGATAAATGTAGTTGTTCAATTAATTTATATTGTAGATAACATGGTGTGTGGTGTCACATACAGAGGATCATGTTATCAGTACCTTATAAATTATAAACAATAGCTCACGACCAAGATGGAAAGGAACAAACCATTGGAAGGTCGTAGTGTAATTAGGTATTAGTTTATCTTAACTATATAATTACACTAGTACACTTAGAGTGTATTGAGTATGACCATTAGAGGTCGTTTCTTTTATACTGCCTTTATAAAAGAACAAAGACCTCATTATTAAGGAAGTGTGTGCTCTTAATCCTAATATAATAACAAGCACATATATTTGATATTTATTTCTTTAATTTATCAATGGGTGAGATTTAGTTCGATAAATCAATAAACCCGATAAGTTGGGAAATGATATCACTTATAGTGTGTGTTGTTGATTATAGAAGGAAACTGTGTCCTAGTAATCTAGGTTGAATATGTCTCCAAGAGGAGCTCATAAGGATTGTCATGTTAAACCCTGCAGGTGGACTTAGTCCGACATGACGATAAGGTTGAGTGGTACTACTCTTGGACTAAGATATTAATTAAATGAGTTGTCAGTAACTCACTTAATTAGTGGGCATTCGACATCTTAAACACAGGGAGACTAATACACTCATAATAAGAAGGAGCCCAAAAATATAATTTGGGATTGGTGCGGTAGTTCAATAATAGTCCTCTAGTGGAATGAATTATTATTGATAAAATTAAGTTGTGTGTTCGGGGCGAACACGGAATGCTTAATTTTATCGGGAGACCAAAATCAATTCCTCCTCTCGGTCCCTATCGTAGCCTCTTAAGTATAGAGTACTATACCCACCTATACCCACCTTCTTACCCATCCTATAGGGGCCGGCCAAGCTAGCTTGGAGACCAAGTTAGGGCCGGCCATGACTAGGTTCATGGGTGAATTCATGTGGCCGGCCCTAGCTTGAACTCAAGCTTAGGTGGCCGGCCCTATTAAAATAAAAAGAAATTTTAATTTTAAAATTTTTTCTTATGTGGATAACATGATTTAAAAGAGAGTTTAAAAATTTAAATATTTCCTTTTATAAGATTCTACAAAAGATTAAGAGAAGAGCTAAATCTCTTTCCTTATTTGTAGATTAAAAGGTTGATTTTAATTTTGGTAAAAACTTTCCTTTTAATCATGTTTATGATTTAAAAGAAAGTTTAAAAATTAAAAATTCTCTTTTATTAGTTTATACAAAAGATTAAGAAAAGATTTAATATCTTTCCTTATTTGTAGATTGGAAGGAGATTTTAATTTTTAGAGATAACTTTCCTTTTTGAAAATTATCCACATGTTTAAAAGAAAGATTTTAATTTATAAAATTTCCTTTTTATTAACCAATCATGAAGGGATAAAAATTATTGGAGAAATTTTTTATAAATTTCTGGAGACAAATTAGGAAGTTTTAATTAATTAAAACTTTCCTTGTTTTGGGGAGAAGAGTGGCCGACCAAATAAATTGGAGAAGAGAAAATTATTTTTAATTAAATAAATTTTCCTTTTCATGGCAAAAGAATTAAGGAAGTTTTTATTTAAATTTCCTTATTTGCCAAGACCAAGGATTATAAAAGAGGGGGTAGATGTGCCTTCATGGCGAACGACTCTATTCTTTTTCTTCCTCTCTTTTCTTCCTAGGTGTGGCCGGCCCCTAAAGGTTCCCCTTCCCCTTCTCTCTTCTCCTTCTTGTGGCTGAGACTTCATCACCTCTTGGAGACATAGAAGTGGCCGGATCTAGCTTGGAGAAAAGGAGAGAAAGGAGGCTTGTTTCTTGCATCCCTTGGAGCTTGGTTGGTGGAAAAAGCTCTCCATCCTTTTGAAGTTTTTGCTTGGCCGAAACTTGAAGGAAGGAAGAAGAAGGTGCCTTGGTGGTTTTCATCTCGGAAGATCATTGCCCACACAATGTCCGAGGTTAGAAGAGGAATACGGTAGAAAATCAAGAGGTCATTAAAAGTTCACAAAGAAAGGTATAACTAGTAATTATTTTCCGCATCATACTAGTTTTATTTCTTTGTAAAAATACCAAATACAAGAGGCATGTGATTCTAGGTTTTGAATTAGTTTTCGATGTTATGTTCTTTTATTTTCTTTTCGAACTTGTGCTTCGATTGTTCTTTTTGGTTAACCTAGAGTTATTTAAGGAAATTAAATATTAACTTTCCTTAAGAGGCTTTGTCTAGGCGGTGGTGGTTGCTCCCATATCCAAGAAGGTCATGTGCCTCGCCATGCAGTCCTGGAAGCCAAATTTGGAAATTAATATTTAATCAACTTTGTGACCTAGGTGATTTGGATTGAACGTGTTAAGTTCCGCAGGAGATCCAAGTCTAAACCTAAAAGAATAAATAAATTAAACTTAGGATCAAACGTGTTAAGTTTCGCAGGCGATCCAAGTTTAATTTAAAATAACACATGGTAGCTAGGAAAATGTTCAGACCTTTGTACAAAATTTTTGTACAGTGGAACCGATAGGTTTTCCGAGTAGCAACCAACAATTAGTATCAGAGCTAGGGTTTTGCCTCTGTGTATTTGGTATTAGTTTAATTATGCACATGTCATACATAATTTAGGCAGGATAATAGTAGGATGTGCTAACTTTTTGGATGCAGGATCCAACTATTATGGCTTATAGATATTGTGTGTGTGATTGAACCCTTGGACATGTCAAGGGCATTTTATTGTGTATGCATGATTGTATTATAAAATACAGCAGGAGCTGTATTTAGTTTTATTAGGATTTTATTTTTGATCTAGTTACATGTGCATTCCTTTTATGGAATATAGGATCGATGGATGTAAATTTTATTTTATGTTCGATCTAGTTTACATGTACATTCCTTCGAGGAATATAGGATCAAAAAATGTAAAATTCTATTTATGTCGCGGATCGAATCTTGCAAGACGTGGAACCTTTGTCAAATAAATAGGTTGACAAGATAATAAAATTGTCACGCCCCCAAGATAATAAAATTAACTATCAATTTGTCAAATAAATAGGTTGACAAGATAATAAAATTAAAAAACTCCTCTTACAAATGTTTGATTTTGTATACGTCCACACTATCGTGGCATACAAAATTCACGGTGTTTGAGGTAATTTTATTTTGTCATAAAGATTTATTGACAAGATAATTAATGGGTAAAACCCTCCTCTTACAAATGTTTAAATTTTGTATACGTTCACACTATCGTGACATGCAAAATTCACGGTGTTTAAGGTGTTGGTGAATTTAAATAATATTGTTTGAGGAATCAATGTTATTTTAAATTCAAAAAGTTTTGACCAAATATTTGATCAAAGACAGATCAACTATTAATTTTATTCGTCATAAAGTAAAGTTGACGAGATAATAAAATTAATGGATAAAATCTCCTCTTTGATTTTATATACGTCCACACTATCGTGGCATACAAAATTCATGGGGATTTTAAAGAATTAATCTTGACCAAATATTTTTGTGATTCTTAGGATTTAAAATGTTTGTCAATTCCCTAGTTGTTATACTATAGAAAAGACTTAGTAGTCCCAATTGTAATGATTGGAAATAGGACTTGGACATTAAGGTAGACTGTCTTCTTAGAACTAAGAACAATATAGGTGTATTTAATTCATTAGTTGAAACATGTTTAATGGTGTTATCTACCAGAACCTGGAGTGTAGATACAGATGTCATTAATCATGTCCGCAATTCATTGCAGGGTTCCAGGAAACCCGACAACTAAATGAAAATAAAAACACCATCCACATGGGCACTGCTGTAAAAGTGGCAGCTGTTGTAGTAGGAGATGTTTATCCTTTGATAAGAATAAAACATGGATTTTGAGTAATTGTCTTTACGTACCAAGTTTAGAAAGAACTAGTTTTCAGTTTCTAAACTATTCAAAAAACTTGATATTCTGCCTCTTTTAAAAAGAGGGAAGTTATCTGTTCTGGTACGTTGGTTGACAATTTATAAATCCAATAACTCTCACGATGCAACAAATGGAAATTAGTAACACATCTTCTAACTTTAAGAGAAAGCAACCTTCGGAAATGAACCAATTATATCTTTGGCATCTAAGGCTAGGTTATATTAACTTGAGTAGGATTCATTGGTAGCTGATGAACTTTTGGGTTCATTGGTAGTGGAAATCTTTCCAACCTGCGAGTCTTACTTGGAAGGAAAAATAACCGAGAAGCTTTTAAGTATAAGGGGTATGGAGCCAAAGATACATTGGAATTGGTTCATTCTGATTTGTGCGATCCTATGACTATCCAGACAAGAGGTAGTATCGAATATTTCATCTATTTTATAGACAACTATTCAAGATACAAATACATTTACTTAATGTTCCACATGACTAAGTGATTTAATTAGTTCAAAGAGTACAAGGCTGATGCGGAGAATCGTTAAAGTAAAAGTATCAAATCACTATGGTAAGATCGTAGTGGCAAGTACCTCTTGGGATAATTTAGGAGTCACTTATCAAAAGTAGGGATTCAATCCCAACTAACTGCACCTGGTACACCCCAACAGAATGGTGTAGTAGAAAGAAGGTATAGGACTCTTATGGAAATAATTAGATTGATGATGAGTTATTCAGAAAATTACCAAGTTCGTTTTAAGGATATACTCTGAAAAAGAAAGTGAACATAGTACCTTCCAAAGTCAGAACTCTCTACTCATATAGAATTGCTGAATAGACGTAAGCCTATTTTGAAGCATATTCGGATTCGGGTAGTCCAACACATATGCTGAAGAGAAACAATGATAAGTTGGATAGGAATTCACTTGTTTATGGGTTATCCTAGAGAAACGAAAGTAAGTTTATAGTCTTAAAAATCAGAAGGTTATTGTTAGCATCAATGACTGATTTTTAGAAGAGGACTATATAATGAACCACAAGCTCATAAGTAAATTTGTTCTTAATAAAAGACACGTCTAATCTAGTACCAACTGTACAAGATGAAATATCACAAGAAACTGTAACACGTATCACAATTGATACACAATTATAGACAGTACATCATCGTAGTGGGAGGGTTGTCAAACAACCTAAAAGATTCATGTTTTGGAAAAATCTTTGGACTTGATCCCAAATGAACATGAGCCTGATCCCGGATATATGATGGAGCACTCCAAGACAAAGATGCAGCATCTTGGGAAAGAGCAATGAATACAGAATTAGAATATATGTATTCTAATCAAATCTGGAAGCTTGTAGAACCACCAGATGGTGTAAAAGCCATTGGGTGAAAATAGGTCTACAATAGGAAAAGATGGATAGACAGGAAGGTGGAAACTTTCAAAGCAAGGCTTGATGAAAAAGGAAATTTTTTCACTGGTAGCCATGATTAAGTCTATCCGGATTCTTTTATCTATTTGGCAAGTGGATGTCAAGACAGCATTCCTTAATGGAAGTCTTGAAGAAAGCATCCATATAAAGCAACCAGAAGGGTTCATTGCAAAGGGCAAAGAGCATCTTGTGTGCAAGCTCAATCAGTCTATGGACTGAGGCAAAACTTCAAGGTCTTGGAACATCCGGTTTATCAAAGTAATCCAGACCTATGGATTTATTTAGTAACCGGATAAGTCTTGTGTATACAAAAAGTGTGATGGAAACGTGGTGGTATTTCTTGTACTATACGTAGATAACATTTTTGGTAGTTGGAAATAATATCAAAGTGTTGTCAGAAGTAAGGGTATGGTTGTCCAAACAATTCGACATGAAGGACTTGGGAGAATGTATATATTCTTGGGATCAAAGTAATAAGGGATCACAAGAAAAGAATATTTTACTTATCCCAAGCTTCATATATCGAAAAAATCCTTGCTCATTTTAAGCATGCAGAACTCCAAGAAAGGTTTCTTACCTTTTGGGCTTGGAGTAGTTTTATCTAAAGAGATGTCTCCGAAGACATCAAAGGAGATAGAGGAAATGAAGACAGTTCTTGTTGGAACCCCAAGGTTATTTTGGTGTGATCAACAAGTTAAGTTAGGTCCTGCGTTGTTTCTAACCTTGTGTCTAAGTGTGCAGGAGCTTAGGAGCACAGGTACTCGAGCGGAAGACGCAGACGAGGTGCTGCGGAAGAGTACACCGGCGGACGAGAAGGAAGTGCGCGCGGTGGTTCCGAGGTACGAAAGCCGGAGCGGAAGATTGCTCGGGGAGCAAGAGACGCAGCTAGCGCGAAGGTCGGCACGGGGTGCGACCGAGGGACGAAGTCTGCGGATGAGTACGCTAGTGGACGAGAAGGGACACGCGGTAATTCTGAGGGACGAGAAGCCGGAGGGAAGCACGCTCGAGAAGACCGGAAGATGGGTTCGGGTGAGCCCTATTCTGATCCCGGATGAAAAAGTCAACTGGTTGACTTTTAGCTGGGCGCCCGGAACACCCCGGACCAGTCCGGGCGCCCGGACTATCCCGGGCGCCGGAACCATCCGGGCGCCCGGACAGCAAGTTTGACTCGATCTAAGCGATCGAACGTGGGGATAAATTTTATCCCCAGGGCACCCGGAACCCATCGGGGCGTCCACCAAGGCTATAAATATAGCCTTGGTCCAGAAGCTTTTCAACAAGAACGATCATTCTATTTCCAAACACTTGTATGCTTTAGTTGTAGTTAAACTTCTG
Source organism: Zingiber officinale (assembly GCF_018446385.1). Lineage (NCBI taxonomy): Eukaryota > Viridiplantae > Streptophyta > Magnoliopsida > Zingiberales > Zingiberaceae > Zingiber > Zingiber officinale. The sequence goes on from NC_055989.1 coordinate 154,128,058, forward strand.
TTTTCTGTGCCTAAACGCTGTAAGAGGCTTCTCCGCCTGAAGGAGTTTTTGAGCTTAATCTTCCTTGGATTAACAACCACATCGGTTGTAACCAAGTAAACATCTGGTGCCTCGTCTTTTATTTTATGCTTCTATTTATCTGCTTAATTCATTTTACAAGTGTTAGCTTAATCGTTCGAGGAAGGGTTGTCTGTTTTTAATTGACAGGTTACTTACCAACCCTACTAGCCGGCCCAACGGTCCTACAAGTGGTATCAGAGCCGAGTACGCCTCAGAAGGACTAACCGCCGTCTGACGCAACAAAAACGATGGCCGGAGCTAGCGACTACCCACCTGCATTCGAGGGGGAGTTTTCCATCTGGAAACAAAACATGGAGGTATACCTTAACTCAGATTCTGGTATTTCTTTAATAATGAAATTTGGTTATGAAGAACCAAAGAACACGAACGGAGAAAGACTCGATCTACGCCTCTGGAACAAGAAGCAGCGTGACGAGTCAATGGCAAACGGTCGGGCAGAGTTTCACATTCTAACCGCAATACCAAATGAAGATTTCGATAGAGTTGGCGAATACAATAGCGCAAAAGAACTTTGGGAAAAGTTCTTAAAACTCTACGAAGAACCAACTGAAGCCAAATCTGACTCTTTGATAGACACCAAGCTGCCGACAGAACCGTCTGAGATGGAAGAAATTTCCGAGACAGCCCCAACAGCCGAAGTACATCCCGAGAGTGATGAAGGGGGAGAATCTTCGGATAAAAGTAACTCGACAGGGGGAGAATCAACTACCGAAAAGGTAAGTCAGGTATGGATTCGAACCTCTGATCAATTAAATGATTCAATCGAAAAATTGCCTGAAGAGTCTTTCGAATCAGAAATTGAATTATCGAAAGAATTTTTCGAATTAGAAAATCAATTGTCAAACTTGCCTTGCAAATTATTATTAAAAGAATTTTGCAATTTAGAAATTTTTTGTAAATTGCAAAATATTTTTTCGTAAGAATTATGCAAATTAGAAATGATGTCAAAAACTTTCTTCGAATATTTTTTCGAATTACAAATTATTTTCTCGAAAGAGTTTTGCAAATCAGAAAATGAGTCATCGAAAAAGTGTTTCGGATTAAGAAATCTATTATTAATAAATTCCTGCAAATTAGAATTTTTATTAAAAAATTCTTACAAATTACAAAATATTCTTTCAAACGAGTCTTGCACATTGTCGAAAGAATTTTTTATAGCGTCGAAAAATTTTATCAAGTTAGAATCTATGCTATCGAAATATTTTTGTGAACTTGAAATTCAAAAAATAATAGAAATTGTTGCTTGTTTAATATTTTTTTCTTTAAATCTGAAAAAGTGTGACTTAAGAATTTCTGATAAATTAAAATGGAAATTTAAACCTTCTGATTAAAGCATAAAATATATAAATAAATAAATGCATAGAAAATTTCTCTTTATGTTATTAATTCTATGAAATTTTCTTGCATAAAGCTTTCTGTTTAGAAACTTCTTAATCTTGATGTCGAATGACTTAGAAATTTGTCTTGACTTAGAAATATTTCCCTGAAAATTATTGAAATATAGTTTCAAATTTTTTTTAATGTCAACCCTTAGATTTCGTTTGTACCCCATTTTTATTGTGATCAAAGGGGGAGAAGGGAAAGTATAAGTCTAGGGGGAGGTAGAAAAAATTGAAAATTAAAATTTGGAATGTTTGAAATTTAATTTTTTCTATCATGTTGCATGTTATTGCAATAAACTGTTTAATTTCATATCTATTGTTGGCCCTAGCTTAACTTGGGTTGATCACACCAAAAAGGGGGAGATTGTTGGAACCCCAAGGTTATTTTGGTGTGATCAACAAGTTAAGTTAGGTCCTGCATTGTTTCTAACCTTGTGTCTAAGTGTGCAGGAGCTTAGGAGCACAGGTACTCGAGCGGAAGACGCAGACGAGGTGCTGCGGAAGAGTACACCGGCGGACGAGAAGGAAGTGCGCGCGGTGGTTCCGAGGTACGAAAGCCGGAGCGGAAGATTGCTCGGGGAGCAAGAGACGCAGCTAGCGCGAAGGTCGACACGGGGTGCGACCGAGGGACGAAGTCTGCGGATGAGTACGCTAGTGGACGAGAAGGACACGCGGTAATTCGAGGGACGAGGCCGAGGGAAGCACGCTCGAGAAGACCGGAAGATGGGTTCGGTGAGCCCTATTTCGATGTCGAGATCACCCAAGCAAGCGGAGCCGAGCGAAAGACCGGACCGAGCCGAACCGGAGAAGAGAGCACGGACCAAAAGTCAACTGGTTGACTTTTGGCCCCGGCGCCCGGAACTATTCCGGGCGCCCGGAGCTGTCCGGGCGCCGGAACCATCCGGGGCGCCCGGAAGGGACTTTTTCACAGGATCAAGCTTTGACTCGATCCAACCGTTGGGGGATAAATTTTATCCCCCCCAGGGCGCCCGGAACCCATCCAGGCGCCCCGACCAAGGCTATAAATATAGCCTTGGTCCAGAAGCTTTTCAACAAGAACGATCATTCTATTTCCAAACACTTGTATGCTTTAGTTGTAGTTAAACTTCTGTTTTCTGTGCCTAAACGCTGTAAGAGGCTTCTCCGCCTGAAGGAGTTTTTGAGCTTAATCTTCCTTGGATTAACAACCACATCGGTTGTAACCAAGTAAACATCTGGTGCCTCGTCTTTTATTTTATGCTTCTATTTATCTGCTTAATTCATTTTACAAGTGTTAGCTTAATCGTTCGAGGAAGGGTTGTCTGTTTTTAATTGACAGGTTACTTACCAACCCTACTAGCCGGCCCAACGGTCCTACAGTTCTTTATGCTTCGGCTGTCGGAAGCCTAATGTATGCTATGCACGAGATCAGAAATCTGTTTTGCCAAGGGCATAGTTAGCAGATATCAAAGTAACCCTGGACAAGGACATTGGACTGCAGTAAAACATATATTGAAGTACCTTAGAGGCACTAGAGATTATATGCTAGCTTACAAGGCAGTTAATTTGATCCCTGTGGGTTGCACGGATTTTGACTTCCAATCGGATAGGGACAATAGTAAGTCAACCTCGGGGTTTTGTGTTTACTTTAGGAGGTAAAGTCATAACTATGGAAGAGTGATAAGCATAGGTGTTTTTCTGGACTCCGCCATAGAAGCTGAGTATATGGCATGCCTCTGAGGTAGTCATAAAAGCTGAATAACTCAATAACCTCAAGATAGACTTAGATATGATTTCTGGTTTGTCCAAAGATTATTACAATTTATTGTAATAATAGTGGTGCAGTAGTAAACTCGAAGAAACCATGAGTCTATAAGGCAAGTAAACACAATAGAGCGCAAGTACCACCCAATATGAGAAATCGTATAAACGAAGAGAAGTTGTTGCTGCCCAGATTGCATCAGATGATGACCTATAGATCTTTTCACTAAGGCCCTTAAGACAAGAGCTTTTGACGGGCATGCTGAAGGGTTGGGATTCAGATGTATGGCAGCAGATATGGTAGCTTAGTCTTTTAGTATAAGTGGGAGATTGTTAGGATGTATACTAAAAGCCTAGCTTTTGGTATAAACATTTATCTAGAAATAAGAATCACATTGGTCAAATGTCTACATTTATGATAAATGTAGTTGTTCAATTAATTTATATTGTAGATAACATGGTGTGTGGTGTCACACACAGAGGATCATGTTATCAGTACCTTATAAATTATAAACTGAGCTCCAACACCAAGATGGAAAGGAACAAACCATTGGAAGGTCGTAGTGTAATTAGGTATTAGTTTATCTTAACTATATAATTACTCTAGTACACTTAGAGTGTATTGAGTAGGACCATTAGAGGTCGTTTCTTTTATACTGACTTTATAAAGGAACAAAGACCTCATTATTATGGAAGTGTGTGCTCTTAATCCTAATATAATAACAAGCACATATATTTGATATTTATTTCTTTAATTTATCAATGGGTGAGATTTAGTTCGATAAATCAATAAATCCGATAAGTTGGGAAATGATATCAATTATAGTGTGTATTGTTGATTATAGAAGGAAACTGTGTCCTAGTGATCTACGTTGAGAATGCCCCCGAGAGGAGCTCATAAGGATTGTCATGTTAAATCCTGCAGGTGTACTTAGTCCGACATGACGATAAGATTGAGTGGTACTACTCTTAGACTAAGATATTAATTAAATAAGTTGTCAGTAACTCACTTAATTAGTGGACATTCGACATCTTAAACACAGGGAGACTAATACACTCATAATAAGAAGGAGCCCAAAAATGTAATTTGGGATTGGTGCGGTAGTTCAATAATAGTTCTCTAGTGGAATGAATTATTATTGATAAAATTAAGTTGTGTGTTCGGGGCGAACACGGGCTGCTTAATTTTATCGGGAGACCAAAACCAATTCCTCCTTTCGGTCCCTATCGTAGCCTCTTAATTATAGAGTACTATACCCACTTTCTTACCCATCATATAGGGGTCGGCCAAGCTAGCTTGGAGACCAAGCTAGGGCCGGCCATGGCTAGGTTCATGGGTGAATTCATGTGGCCGACCCTAGCTTAAACTCAAGCTTAGGTGGTCGGCCCTATTAAAATAAAAAGGAATTTTAATTTTAAAATTTTTTCTTATGTGGATAACATGATTTAAAAGAGAGTTTAAAAATTTAAATCTTTCCTTTTATAAGATTCTACAAAAGATTAAGAGAAGAGATAAATCTCTTTCCTTATTTATAGATTAAAAGGTTGAGTTTAATTTTGATAAAAACTTTCCTTTTAATTATGTTTATGATTTAAAAGAAAGTTTAAAAATTAAAAATTCTCTTTTATTAGTTTCTACAAAAGATTAAGAAAAGATTTAATATCTTTCCTTATTTGTAGATTGAAAGGAGATTTTAATTTTTAGAGATAACTTTCCTTTTTAAAAATTATCCACATGTTTAAAAGAAAGATTTTAATTTATAAAATTTCCTTTTTATTAACCAATCATGAAGGGATAAAAATTATTGGAGAAATTTTTTATAAATTTCTGGAGACAAATTAGGAAGTTTTAATTAATTAAAACTTTCCTTTTTTTGGGGAGAAGAGTGGTCGACCAAATAAATTGGAGAAGAGAAAATTATTTTTAATTAAATAAATTTTCCTTTTCATGGCAAAAGAATTAAGGAAGTTTTTATTTAAATTTCCTTATTTGCCAAGACCAAGGATTATAAAAGAGGGGGTAGAGGTGCCTTCATGGCGAACGACTCTATTCTTTTTCTTCCTCTCTTTTCTTCCTAGGTGTGGCCGGCCCCTAAAGGTTCCCCTTCCCCTTCTCTCTTCTCCTTCTTATGGTCGAGACTTCATCACCTCTTGGAGACATAGAAGTGGTCGGATCTAGTTTGGAGAAAAGGAGAGAAAGGAGGCTTGTTTCTTGCATCCCTTGGAGCTTGGTTGGTGGAAAAAGCTCTTCATCCTTTGGAAGTTTTTTCTTGGCCGAAACTTGAAGGAAGGAAGAAGAAGGTGCCTTGGTGGTTCTCATCTCGGAAGATCATTGCCCACACAATATCCGAGGTTAGAAGAGGAATACGGTAGAAGATCAAGAGGTCATTAAAAGTTCACAAAGAAAGGTATAACTAGTAATTGTTTTCCGCATCATACTAGTTTTATTTCTTTATAAAAATACCAAATACAAGAGGCATGTGATTCTAGGTTTCGAATTAGTTTTCGATGTTATATTCTTTTGTTTTCTTTTCAAACTTGTGCTTCGATTGTTCTTTTTGGTTAACCTAGAGTTATTTAAGGAAATTAAATATTAACTTTCCTTAAGAGGCTTTGTCTAGGCGGTGGTGGTTGCTCCCATATCCAAGAAAGTCATGTGCCTCGCCATGTAGTCCTGGAAGCCAAATTTGGAAATTAATATTTAATCAACTTTGTGACCTAGGTGATTTGGATCGAACGTGTTAAGTTCCGCAGGAGATCCAAGTCTAAACCTAAAAGAACAAATAAATTAAACTTAGGATCAAACGTGTTAAGTTCAGCAGGCGATCCAAGTTTAATTTAAAAGAACACATGGTAGCTAGGAAAAGGTTCAGACCTTTGTACAAAATTTTTGTACAGTGGAACCGATAGGTTTTTCGAGTAGCAAACAACACTAGCATAGTCAAAATTCCTCACTTTAAATAACTATGTGGGAGAGAGATTTTAAATAAATTCCACGGTCTCCATTACTGGTTTGTAAGTGATGCAAACAAACTTGCGCGTTGGCTCTGAGTGCCTTCCTCCATATCGGATGAGTTTATTTGTGGATCACTAGATCAAACTTCCATTTTAGATGACTATAGGAAATTAATTAAGAGCGTGTGATCTTCCCCATCGGAAGGGGCATAATCTTATTAATGGACTTAGTGTCAAGTAATGGTATACACTTAGGCACGTCTAATAGTATCCTCCCCATCGGAGTCACTGCTATTATTCGTGTGACCAAAGGAAACCAACTATTAATTTTATTTGTCAAAAAGTTAGATTGACAAGATAATAAAATTAATGGGTTACACCCTCCTTTTACAAATGTTGAATTTGTATACGTCCATACTATCGTGGCATACAAAATTTACGGTATTTTGAGGTGTTGGTTAATTTAAAATAGTATTGTTTGAGGAATCAATATTATTCTAAATTTAGAGTTCTGACCAAAAGTTATTTGTGATTCTTAGGATGTCTTTCAATCCACTAGCTATCATACTAAAAGAGAACAGACTTACTGGTCCTAACTACATAAATTGGAAAAGGAACCTGGGCATTGTTCTTACTGCTGAAAGCTATAAGTTTGTACTGACTGAGCCTTGCCCTGATGCACCCAATGGTGAATCTACCCAAGAGGAGATTAAGTATCATAAGAAATGGGTAAAATCAGATGAGATGGCGCGGTGTTACATTTTGGCTTCAATGTCAAATGTATTGCAGCATCAGCATCAAGATTTACCAACAGCTTATGATATTATGAACAATCTCAAGGAACTCTTTGGTCACCAGGATCGGGCTTCTAGGCAAGAAGCCATGAGAAAGATAATGACGGCCACCATGCAAGAGGGTACTCCTGTGAGGGATCATATCCTGAAGATGATGGATTATCTAAATGAAATACAAATCCTTGGAGGAGAAATTGATGGGGAAACCCAGATCGATATGATCCTCCAAACGCTACCTAGAAGTTTTGAGCAATTCTGCCTGAATTATAATATGAATAAAAGGGTATATTCATTGGCGAAACTAGTGACAGAACTTCAGGCAGCAGAAGGGTTATTTCGTCACAATTCTCAGATTCACTATGCTGAAAATGGTTCTACTTCTAAATCGAAAGGAAAGAAGAAGAAGAAACAAGTTGGCTCAGCAAAGAAGATGAATAAATCTCAGAATACAGGATCTAAAGCTGGAGTGAAGAAGCCGAAAGGCAAGTGCTTCATCTGCAAGCAGTCAGGGCATTGGAAGGCGGACTGTCCTCGTAGGAATCAAAACAACAAAGGTATATCTCATGCTCTAGTTGTTGAAACATGTTTAGCGGTGTTATCTACCAGCACCTGGTGTGTAGATACGGGAGCCACTGATCATGTCTGCAATTCTTTGCAGGGGTTCTAGGAAACCCGACGACTATATGAAGGAGAGATAACCGTCTACATGGGTAATGCTACTAAGGTGGCGGCTGTTGCAGTGGGAGATGTCTACTTATCTTTTGATAGGAATAGAAAATTGGTTTTAAGAAATTGTCTTTATGTACCCAGTTTTAGGAAAAAATTAATTTCAGTTTCTAAACTGTATTTGGATGGATATTTTGTTTCTAACAATGTAGTTATAAAGAGAAATAAAGTGATTATCTGTTCTGGTGCATTAGTTGACAATTTATATACTTTAAATCTAATTTCTCCCACAAAGCAAAATATGAAAATTTATAACACATCTTCTAACTCTAATAAGAGAAAACAACCTTTGGAAATGAACCAAGTGTATCTTTGGCATCTAAGGCTTGGTCATATTAACTTAAGTATGATTCAAAGACTTATAGCCGATGGACTCTTGGGTTCATTAGAGTTGAAAAATTTTCCAACTTGTGAATCTTTCTTGGAAGGTAAAATGACCAAGAGGCCTTTTAAGGCCAAGGGGTATAGAGCCAAAGAAGCTTTAGAATTGGTTCATTCTGATTTGTGTGGTCCTATGTCTATCCAGGCGAGAGGTGGTTTTGAATATTTTGTCTCTTTTATAGACGATTATTCAAGATACGGATACATTTACCTAATGGGCTACAAGTCCGAGTGCTTTGATAAGTTCAAAGAGTACAAGGCTGATGTGGAGAAACGACTAGGTAAAAGTATCAAGACACTACGGTCTGATCGTGGTGGCGAATACCTCTTAGGAGAGTTTAGGAATTACTTATCAGAGGCCGGGATTCAATCCAAATTGTCCGCACCTGGTACACCCCAACAGAATGGTGTGGCAGAACAAAGGAATAGAACTCTTATGGAGATGGTTAGATCGATGATGAGTTATTTAGTATTACCAAATTCGTTTTGGGGATACGCTCTGGAAACAGCAGCGCACATTCTAAACTTAGTACCTTCTAAATCAGTATCTTCTACTCCCACAGAATTGTGGAATGGGCGAAAGCCCAGTCTAAGACATATTCGGATTTGGGGTAGTCCAGCACATGTGCTGAAACCAGATGCTGATAAGTTAGAATCTCGTACAGAAGTTCATGTATTTGTGGGTTATCCCAGAGGAACGAAAGGTAGTTTATTTTATAATCCTAAAGACCATAAGGTCATTGTTAGCACTAATGCCCAGTTTTTAGAAGAAGACTATATAATGGATCACAAGCCCAGTAGCAAAATTGTTTTAGAAGAACTTAGAGAGGACACGTCTACTTTAGTACCAACAGTACAAGATGAAGTACCACAAGAGACTGTAACACGTGCCACACATGATACACAACCACAGACAGTGCCTCGTCGTAGTGGGAGAGTTGTGAGGGAACCTGAAAGATTCATGTTTTTGGGAGAATCTTCGGACTTGATCCCGGGTAAACATGAATCTGATCCCCGAACATATGACGAAGCACTCCAAGATATAGATGCAGTATCTTGGCAAAAGGCAATGAATTCTGAAATAGAGTCTATGTACTCTAATAAGGTCTGGGAGCTTGTAGAACCACCTGATGGTGTAAAAGTCATTGGATGCAAGTGGATCTACAAAAGGAAAAGAGGGACAGACGGGAAGGTAGAAACCTTCAAAGCAAGGCTTGTTGCGAAAGGGTACACTCAGAAAGAGGGAATCGATTATGAGGAGCCCTTTTCATCGGTAGCCATGCTAAGTCTATCCGGATACTCTTATCCATTGCCGCTCATATGGATTATGAGATTTGGTAAATGGATGTCAAGATAGCTTTCCTTAATAGAAGTCTTGAAGAAAACATCCATATGAAGCAACCAGAAGGGTTCATTGAAAAAAGGCAAAGAGCATCTAGTGTGCAAGCTCAATCGGTCCATTTATGGACTGAAGCAAGCTTCAAGGTCTTGGAACATCCGATTTAATGAAGTAATCCAGTAATATGGATTTATTCAGTGTCCGGATGAGTCTTGTGTATACAAGAAGTGTAACGGAAACGTGGTGGTATTTCTTGTACTATACGTAGATGATATTTTGTTAATTGGCAACAATGTCAAGGTATTATCGGACATAAGGGTATGGTTGTCCAAACAATTTGATATGAAGGACTTAGGAGATTGTGCACACATTCTTGGGATCAAAGTTATAAGGGATCGTAAGAAAAGAATGTTGTGTCTGTCCCAAGCTTCATATATAGATACAATCATTGCTCGTTTTAGCATGCAGAATTCCAAGAAAGGTTTCTTACTTTTTAGGCATGGAGTAGCTCTATCTAAAGAGATGTCTCCGAAGACATCAAAGGAGATAGAGGACATGAAAGCAGTTCCTTATGCTTCGGCTGTAGGAAGCCTTATGTATGCAATGCTATGTACGAGACATGATATCTATTTTACCGTGGGCATGGTTAGTAGATATCAGAGTAACCCTGGATAAGGACATTGAACTGCGGTAAAGTATATATTAAAGTACCTGAGAAGGACTAGAGATTATATGCTAGTTTACCAAGAAGACGATTTGCTCCCTATGGGTTACACGGATTCAGATTTCCAATCGGATAGGGACAACAGTAAGTCAACATCAGGCTATGTGTTTACTTTAGGAGGTGGAGCCATTGCATGGAGGAGTGTTAAGCAGAAATGCGTTTCGGACTCAACCATGGAAGATGAGTATGTGGCAGCCTTTGAGGCAGCTAAAGAACCAGTATGGCTCAGGAACTTTCTAATGGACTTAGATGTGATTCCTGGTTTGCCCAAAATCATCACAATTTATAGTGATAATAGCGGTGCAGTTGCAAACTCGAAGGAACCACGAGCCCATAAGGCAAGTAAACATATAGAGCGCAAGTACCACCTGATACGAGATATCGTGAAGCGAGGAGAAGTTGTCATCGCCAAGATTGCATCAGCAGATAACCTGGCAAATCCTTTCACTAAGGCCCTTCCAGCAAAAGCTTTCGATCGGCATGTGGAGGGGATAGGAATCAGATGTATGGCAGCAGATATGACAACTTAGTCATTAGTATAAGTGGGAGATTGTTAGAGTGTATACTGAAAGCCTAAACTTTTGTAGACATTTATTTTGAATAAAGAATCACATTTGATCAAATTATCTACATTTATTTGTAGTTGTTCAATTAATTTATATTGTAGATAACATAGTATATGGTGTCACATACAGAAGATAATGTTATCAGTACTTTATAAATTATAAACAGTAGCTCACGACCAAGATGGAAAGGAACAAACCATTGGAAGGTCGTAGTGTAATTAGGTATTAGTTTATCTTAACTATATAATTACACTAGTACACTTAGAGTGTATTGAGTAGGACCATCAGAGGTCGTTTCTTTTATACTGACTTTATAAAGGAACAAAGACCTCAGTTATTATGGAAGTGTGTGCTCTTAATCCTAATATAATAACAAGCACATATATTTGATATTTATTTCTTTAATTTATCAATGGGTGAGATTTAGTTTGATAAATCAATAAGCCCGATAAGTTGGGAAATGATATCACTTATAGTGTGTGTTGTTGATTATAGAAGGAAACTGTGTCCTTGTGATCTAGGTTGATAATGTCCCCAAGAGGAGCTCATAAGGATTGTCATGTTAAACCCTGCAGGTGGACTTAGTCCGACATGATAATAAGGTTGAGTGGTACTACTCTTGGACTAAGATATTAATTAAATGAGTTGTCAGTAACTCACTTAATTAGTGGACATTCGACATCTTAAACACAGGGAGACTAACACACTCATAATAAGAAGGAGCCCAAAAATATAATTTGGGATTGGTGCGGTAGTTCAATAATAGTTCTCTAGTGGAATGAATTATTATTGATAAAATTAAGTTGTGTGTTCGGGGCGAACACGGGATACTTAATTTTATCGGGAGACTAAAACCAATTCCTCCTCTCAGTCCCTATCGTAGCCTCTTAGTTATAGAGTACTATACCCACCTATATCCACCTTCATACCTATGTTATCGGGGTTGGCCAAGCTAGCTTGGGGACCAAGCTAGGGTCGGCCAAGCCCTGGTCTATGGGTGGTCGGCCCTAGCTTGAACCCAAGCCTAGGTGGTCGACCATTAAAAATACAAGAGGAATTTTAATTTTAATTTTTTTTTCTTATGTGGAATATATGATTTAAAAGAGAGTTTAAAAATTAAAATATTTCCTTTTATAAGATTCTACAAAAGATTAAGAGAAGAGTCAAATCTCTTTCCTTATTTGTTGATTAAAAGGTTGATTTTAATTTTGGTAAAAACTTTCCTTATTTATAAATCATCCACATGTTGAAAAGATAAATTTTAAAATTATAGAAATTTCCTTTTATAGCACCAACCATGAAGGGATTATTAAAGAGAAATTTTATCTTAAAATTTTTCCGGAAGCAAATTAGGAAGCTTTAATTTTCTAGCGAAAAATTTCCTTGTTTGCTTATTTGATGTGGCCGGCCATATACACTAAGAAAAGGATTTTAATTTTAATTAATTAAAATTTTCCTTTTCAATGGCAATAGAATTAAGGAAGGTTTTATTAAATTTTCCTTATTTGACAAGGCTAAGGATTATAAAAGAGGGGGTTTGGGTGCCTTCACAAGACACAAGCTCTATTCTATTTTCTCCCTCTTTTCTTCCTTGGTGTGGCCGGCCCCTTCAAGTTCTCTCCTCTCCTTGGTGTGGCCGAACCACTCATCTTTCTTGGAGATCAAGTGGTGGCCGGATCTTAGCTTGGAGAAGAAGGAGAGAAAGCTTGCATCCCTTGGAGCTCGGTTGGTGGAAAAAGTTCTTCATCCTTTGGAAGTTTTGTGCTTGGCCGAAACTTGAAGGAAGGAGAAGAAGGTGCTAGGTGGTTCTCATCTCGGAAGGTCGTTGCCCACACAACGTCCGAGATTAGAAGAGGAATACGGTAGAAGATCAAGAGGTCATTATTCACAAAGAAAGGTATAACTAATAATTGTTTTCCGCATCATGTTAGTTTTGTTTCTTTGTAAAAATACCAAATACAAGAGGCATGCGATTCTAGTTTTTCGAATTAGTTTTCGAAGCTGGGTTCTTTTGTTTTTTCTTTTCCTTGTGATTTGATTGTTCTTAGCGGTTAACCTAGGGTTACTATGGGAAGGTTAAATATTTAATTTCCTTAAAAGGCTTTGTCTAGTCGGTGGTGGTTGCTCCCATATCCAAGAAGGTCATGTGCCTCGCCATGCAGTACTGGAAGCCAATTTTGGAAATAGATATTTAATTATCTTTGTGACCTAGGTGATTTGGATCGAACGTGTTAAGTTCCGCAGGAGATCCAAGTCTAAACCTAAAAGAACAAATAAATTAAACTTAGGATCAAACGTGTTAAGTTCCGCAGGCGATCCAAGTTTAATTTAAAAGAACACATGGTCGCTAGGAAAAGGTTCAGACCTTTGTACAAAATTTTTGTACAGTGGAACCGATAGGTTTTCCGAGTAGCAACCAACAGCTCTGCCTCTTTAACCTCACCATTGATGGGACCCTCGACTAGTTGAAGGGCGACGACTATATGCCAACCGTATTGACCAACAAGGTCATCAGTCGAGACAAGATGACCGAGTCGCTGCCCGATGACATGCTGGATTATCTTGAGTGACCCCCCATCTATGCTTATCAGGCCTCCTTTTCTACTGTCTTATGCTACCTTGTAAAAAAATTTCTAAGTGTTAATACATGGTTGCCCGTTCGGCTCATCTTTGTTTAGTTGATTTTTATAATGTTCTATCATGCATCGTCATTCAGTGTTTCTTCCATTTCTTGTATTTTGCACTTGTTAATGAACGCTTTGCCACTCGGCTCAAGTGGGACTATGAACCACTTATTGTCTTGAGAAAAATTTTGAAGTATGGTTCCCTGCCCTCCCGATCATCGATGTAACTGGTCGCATACTTTTTCTCAGCTTATATATTCGTCGATCGACTATATTTATCGTAGACTTGGTTTTAGATATTGGTCGTTATTCGTCGTAGACTTGGATTTATAGCCATCACTCGGCTGTTAACGTAGACTCAGGTTTATAGTCGCCGCTAGACTGTTGAAGGCATAGATAGAAGTTTATAGTCATCACTCGACTGTTGAAGGTGTAGACAGGGATTTATAGTCGCCCCTTGACTGTTGAAGGCATAGACAGGGGTTTATAGTCATCGCTCGACTGTTGGTGAAGATAAGGGTTTATAGTCGTCGCTCGACTGTTACAGGCGTAGACAGGGGTTTATAGTCATCTCTCGACTATTGAAGGCATAGACAGGGGTTTATAGTCGCTATTTGATTGTTGGTGAAGACAAGGGTTTATAGTCGTCGCTTGATTGTTGAAGGCGTAGACAGGGGCATATAGTTATCGCTCGATTGTTGGTGAAAACAAAGGTTTATAGTCACCGCTCGACTATTACAGGTGTAGACATGGGTTTATAGTCACTGCTCAAATGTTGTAGGCATAGATAGGGATTTATAGTCGCCGCTTGACTGTTGGTAAAGATAAAAGTTTATAGTTGCTGCTCGACTTTTAAGTCGGCTGGTCAACTCAAGAGTCTGGGACATTTGTGAATTTTATTCAAGGCTCACCTGCATTTCGGGACATATGTTGATACAGTTTCATTTGGATTTAACCACGCACCTCTCACCAGGCCCTATAGGGCTGGAGATGGTTAGCTCTCTAGGGTTGTTCGAGCCTTCTCCCATCCTCATCCTGCAGGTAATAAGCTCCCGAGCGGAGCTTCTGAATTACTTTGTAAGGTTCTCCCCATGAGGCTTCTAGCTTGGTAATGTCGCCGACCAGCTTCACCCGTTTCCACACCAAGTCGCTGACCTGGAATGACCTTGGGATCACCCTCCGGTTGTAGTTCTACTTCATGCCCTACCTGTACGGCATTAGTCGGACGATGACTTTATCGTGCACCTAATCCACTAGGTCGAGCTCCATGAGTCTCCGTTTCGCATTCCCATCATCGTAGAGTTGCACTCGATCGGATTCTATTTCGACCTCCACTGGAACCACCGCTTCACCTCCGTACACCAGATAGAACGGGGTGATGCTAGTCACGCCTCTTGGTGTGGCGCAATGGGCCCAATGTACGCTAGGGAGTTCATCGACTCAGCTACCTCCCACATGGTCGAACCGAGTTTGTAAACCTCTGAGGATTTTCTGGTTGGTGACTTCCGTTTGCCCGTTGCTTTGGGGGTTGGCCACTGAAGTAAAAGTTTGTGTAATGTCTTAGCTTCCACACCACTCCTTGAGCTTCCATCAGGTGAACTGTCTTCCATTGTCTGAGATGAGTCGGCGAGGGATGCCGAACCAACACAGAATATTTTGCCATATGAACTTGATGACCACATGCTCTGTTATCTTGGCTAGTGGCTCAGCTTCCACCTACTTTTAAAAATAATCCACCGCGACGAGTAGGAATCTTCGCTGACCAGTAGCCATTGGGAATGATCCAACGATATTCATGTCTCATTGATCGAACAGACATGCCACCGTGGATGCTTTCATCTCTTCGGTGGGTCAGTGCAAAATGTTATGATACCTTTGGCACGACAAGCAAATAGCCTTTGTCCGAGCGGCGTCATGTTGCAATGTGGGTCAAAAGTATCCTGCCAATAGGATCTTTCAGGCTAGGTAGTGGTCCCCAGGGCGTAGCATAGATGGGGAGTGCATGGTTCTGTGGCTGAAAGGTCCAGGGGTCGATCCCCGGGGTGTCATTGCCTGGGGTTAACGTCTCCACTATGCACTTTCCACCTGTGTACCTGCATTTACCTCCCTCCATATCCGTGGGACCGGCTCTAGGGGGGTCGCTGATGTGGCGGTTCCACATTTTTTTTTCAGGCTAGCTAGTGACCTGCCGCCCGGGTGACTTATGCAGGAGCCTTGATGCACCTCCTATAGGATGTATTCAATGTCTCCTGATCCGACACACCTGAGCAGAGGCCTTGAGAAAACTCTTTTATATAGCTGATCTCCGATCAGGGTGAACCACCCGGTCCTCTTTCTCAACAAGCAGGCTTCCTCCTAATCGGCTGGTGTGACTCTCGATCAGAGAAACTTTATCAGTGCTATCCTCCAGTCGCTCGGGAAGGTCATTCCATCCATCCTGTCGATGTGCGGCACTAATGAGACTTGTTCGATCGGCTAATTTATCACGACCGGTGATAATGAACTGACTAACTTAGCCAGTTCGTCCATGTTGGTTGCTACTCGGAATTCATACTGGTTCCCCTGTACAAAAATTTTTATACAAGTACTGAACCTTTCCTAGCTACCATGTATTCTTTAGAAATTAAACTTGGAATCGCAAACGGAACTTAACATTATTGAAACCAAGTTTAACTTATCTGTTCTTAATGGTTAGACTTGGACCGCAAGCTGAACTTAACACTATTGATCCAAGTTCAACTTATGTTACATAGTTAATTAAATATTTATTTCTGAGATTGGTTTCCAGGACAAACATGGCGAGGCACTAGGCCTTCTTGGGTATGGGATCATCCACCACTGCCTAGTCAAAACCTTTCAAAGAAATCCAATATTCAATCCCCTCATAGTAACATTAGATTTAACCAAAAAAAACAATCGAATCACAAGATCGAAAGAAACAAAAGAACACAAAATCGAAACACAAATCAATTTCCTAAAACGATAGTCTCTTGTGTTTGGTATTTCAAGATCAAAACAAAGAAACATGAACTAGTTATGATGCGGAAAACAAATAACTAGTTATACCTTTCTTTGTTGCTAATGACCTCTTAATCTTCTGTTGTATTCCTCTCATTCTCTTGGGCGTCGTGTGAGCGACGATCTTCCAAGATGAAACCATCCGAGCCACTTCTTCTTCTCCAAGAATCTCTAGCCACCAAGCGATGCCAAAATAGGAAATTTCTTCTCTTCATCTTCTCCAAACAACCGGCCATCACAAGTAGAGTCTTCTCCAATTCTTTCAAGTTTCGACCACAAGAAGAGATGAGTGTCGACCTTAGAAAGAAGAAAAGGCAGAGAAGAAAGGATGGAGTTCCGCCGGCCTAAGGAAGAGAAAAGGAAGAAGGAAGAGAGATAGCCACGCCAAGGAAGAGGAAGAGAGTTTCGGCCACCATAAGAGAGGAGACAAGCCTTAGGTTGTGTGTCTCATGAGTCACCCTCTCCCTCTCTTTTATAATCCTTGGTCTTGGCAAAAAAGGAAATTTTAATAACAATTAAAATCTCTCTCTTTTAAATTTTCTATTGTCTATGGCAACAAAAGCAAAGTTTTAAAATTAATTTCTCTCTTTTAACCATGTAGATAACTATAATAAAGGAAAGATTAATTAAAATTTCTCTTTTAAATCATGGTTAAAAAAAAGAAAGTTTTATTAAAAAATTAAAATTCTCTTTTAAAATTATATGGCCGATTATAAAAGAGAAATTTTTTTTTTAAATCTCTTTTTAAAACATAGAAGAGATTTTTTTTAAAAAAAATAAAATTAAAACATCCCCTTTTTTTTTTTAATATGACCGGCCATATGCTCTAACGTGGACACATCAACGTTGGCAAGTTTTTCAAAACTTCTCAACATCAACGTTGGCAAGATTCTCAACTTCTCACGTTGACACATAAGCTTCTCAAAACTTCTCAACATCAACGTTGGCACGTAAACTTCTCAAAGCTTCTCAACATCTCACGTTGACACATAAGCTTCTCAAAGCTTGCTTTTCAAAGCTCTCAAATGTTGACACATCAGCGTTGAGAAGCAACCTTGGATAGCAACGCCAACGTACGATCTAGAAGATGGGCTTAGATTGATACAAGATTTTATTGAGGCTACAACAAGGATCGAGAGGAGAAATTGGTTTTGGTCTCTCGATAAACTTGAACTTCCCGTGTTCACCCCGAACACTCAACTCAAGTTCATCGATAATAACTCATTCCACTAAAGAGTTATTATTATACTACCGCACCAATCCCAAATTACATTATGGGCTCCTTCTTACTATGAGTGCATTAGACTCCTTGTGTTCAAGATATCGAATGTTCATTAATTAAATAAGTTACTGACAACTCACTTAATTAATATCTAGTTCCTGTTGGACCCGGTATCTCCCGGAGTGCGCAAACTGATACTGATCATCGAGGCTAGTGTTCAACACTATCTCCGTAAACGATATTGCTTCGCTACGGTGCTAACGGATAGCAGCAATTCGTTCCCAAGATACAACGACGAACGTCTCAGAATCGTAGCACTTCGAATTCTGAGACCAGCGAACCTTCTCGTAGGCTTTTTGGACTCTTAAATGCACAAGATGAGATGAATGCTCAAGAGAGAGTAGAATAGATGAATTCGATGATTCGATTGATATTTCCAGCATCTGGAGGGTTCTATTTATACCAAATGAAGAGGTTGAATGCCTTTTTGGGTGAGAGGATGTGTTCTTTGGGCTGGATCGATCTGGATCGTCCATTCTGAAGAGTTATAACCATTCACATATCCCACTTTAATCTCATCCATCAGATCTGAAGAGTTGTGACCCTCAGATCTTGCCTATTGTCATCAGTCATCGGATCTGGATCTACTGATCCATTCGATCTGACTCTTCAGATCAAGTCTCATCCCAAGCGGTCAGATCGTGACTCTTCACGATCCAACGCTCTAGATCTCATCACAAGCGATCCATCACACCTCTTTGATCAATGGTTGCCATCCGTTTGCCCAATCAACAGTCCAGTCATCTCTTCTTGCCCACGTGGATGCCACATAGGCATTGCCATGTCAGATACGAGCATGATACGTCACCCGAGTGCCACGTAGGTACTGCAATGTCCTGCGCACGTGGCAGGTGGCGGGCTCACAGGTGCGAGCACCTGCTCGCCCCTGAGAAGAGAGCACCTGACCTCTTTTTTTTCTGAGTTAACTCCATTAACACAACATCATTAATAAGCAAAGAATGCACATCGAAAATTTCCGATGTGGGACTATTCTCCCATGCATTTCCTTATATATATCATTAATGAATAATTAATGTTTATTTGGGCCGACTTTAAACAATTAATTTCTCATTCACCTTTAATCGATTTTGAGCAAATTAATAGTCTAAATTTATCTACGCGAAACGTAGATTTCAATTTTGAAGTCAATTACGACTTTTATCTATTGATGGCATTCCGATTTTTCCACAAAACTGTATTGGTCCATTAAGGCCCTAATATCCAATAATCCCCCACATGAATGGAAATTAATGCAATGCGTGTATGCATGCTGACACTTTACAAGAGTCTAATCGATAAGTCACTGCATCGGGAGAGGTAGCTTGTGGCTTTGAACCTTCCGTAGTGGAATGCTATCGAGTATACTAGGCTGCGCAGTGAACGTGATGTCTTGAACTGCTCAGCTGTTGGTGTATACTAAGATAATAACACCCACACAGAGACCTATCTCACCTGCTTTAGGTTCTCATGGTTGGTTCTGTTTCGGCCATGGACACCATCTTGGATTCATGAGTGTTTCATTGAAGCGGCCTGTCTTCACACTCATATAGGTGACACTTCTATCAGGAGTATCCTACCATACTCCACCTTATAAGGTATAGAAGTCACTAAAAGCATAAGCTTAACCTCACTACATGAGGTAGGACAACACAAATTCATCCTAGGATTGGGATAGAGATAAAATATCTCATGTGCTGTAATACAACTTCTGTAACTTCGTTGTCCCATTGAACCAAGATCTTGGGATCTCCAGTCAACAAGATTGGGTTACCGCTACAGTCGTTTTTTAGTTGTAGATTTTTAATCTCATTCCTCTTGACGAGCAGTATACTTGATCTCGACTCAACCCTTTCGTAAGAGGATCTGCCAAATTTTCTTTGGGCTTAACATAGTCAATTGCAATCACTCCATTCGAGATCAACTGCCTAATGGTATTATGTCTACGATGTATATGTCGTGACTTCCCATTATACATATTACTCTGTGCCCTTCCAATTGCTGATTGACTATCACAGTGGATCAGTACGGCAGACACAGATTTCGTCCAGTTCGGAATATCTTCCAAGAAATTCCACAGCCATTCAGCTTCCTCAGCTGCTTTGTCTAATGCTATAAACTCAGATTCCATAGTTGACCGAGCAATGCACGTCTGCTTAGTGGATTTCCAAGATACTACTCCCCCACCGATCGTGAAAACATATCTACTAGTGGATTTGGAGTCTTTTGTATCTGATATCCAATTAGCATCACAATATCCCTCCAACACAGCGGGATATTTTCCATAATGTAATCCATAGTTCATAGTATATTTTAAATATCTAAGAACTCGCATCAATACTTTCCAATGAGTGTCGTTTGGATTACTCGTAAAATGAATCAGCTTGTTGACCGCACAGGCAATATCCGGACGTGTGCAGTTTGTGACATACATCAAACTGCCTATTATCCGAAAATATTCCAACTGCCATAAGGTCTCACCATGGTTTTTCGCTAAGTGTTGACTTAGATCCATAGGTGTTTTTACTGTAGAGAGATCGTACGCATTGAATATTTTCAATACTGACTCTACATAATGGGATTGTGTCAGAACTATCCCTTCTGATGCCCTGAGAATTTTAATTCCCAATATAACATCTGCTTGACCCATATCTTTCATATCGAAATTTTTTGTCAACATTTTCTTTGTAGTCATGATTATATCATGATTACTGCCCATTATTAGCATGTCGTCTACGTATAGACAGACGATTACATAACCTTTAGGTGTGTCTTTGACATAAATGCATTAGTCACATTCATTTATTCTGAATTTGTTTGACAGCATTACTTTGTCAAATTTTTCGTATCATTGTTTAGGCGCTTGCTTAAGTCCGTATAATGACTTAACAAGTTGACACACCTTTTTCTCATTTCCTGGAGCCACGAACCCCTCGGGTTGCTCCATATAAATTTCTTCTTCCAACTCACCATTTAAGAACACGGTCTTAACATTCATTTGATATATTTCAAGGTCATACAGTGCTGCAATGGCTATTAGCACTCGTATGGATGTAATCCTTGTCACCGGTGAGTAGGTATCGAAGTAATCAAGGGCTTCCTCTTGCTTGTACCCCTTGGCTACAAGTCTGGCCTTATACTTGTCAATAGATCCATCAGCTTTATACTTGCGTTTTAGTATCCACTTACAACCTAATGGTTTATTACCAGAAGGAAGGTCTACTAATTCCCAAGTATGATTATTCATGATGGATTTGATTTCACTGTTGACAGCTTCTTTCCACATTGGAGCATCGGGACTAGAGAGAGCTTCACTTAATGTTCTTGGGTCCATTTCCAACATGAAAATCATGAAATCTGGCCCGAACGATTTCTCAGCTCTAGCCCGTTTGCTACGACGTGGCCCTTCGCTTTGATCGTCAATAGTCCTTTTATAACAGCTAAGTTCGGTAACGTCATTTTCATTTGAACTTCCGTTGTTATCATTTTCAACGTTTTCCTTCTTATTTGGGAATTCATTTTCAAAGAATATCGCATTCCGAGATTCTAAGGTTGTTCCCACATGAATATCAGGAATGTCTGATTTGTGAACTAGAAAACGATATGCACTACTATTATGGGCATATCCGACAAATACCGCATCAAACGTTTTAGGTCTGATCTTTACTTGCTTTGGTTTAGGTACTTCGACCTTTACCAAGCACCCCCACACTTTCAGGTATTTGTACGATGGCTTGCGGCCTTTCCATAGTTCGTATGGAGTTTTATCACTTTTCTTATGAGGGATTTTGTTGAGAATGTGATTTGCCGATAATATTGCTTCCCCCCACAAGTTTTGAGGTAAGCCTGAATTTATCAACAAGGCATTCATCATCTCTTTTAGTGTTCGATTTTTACGTTCAGCAACATCATTCGATTGAGGTGAGTAAGGCGCCGTTGTTTGATGGATAATGCCAGAATCTGAACAAAATTCATCAAATGGTGCACCATATTCTCCACCTCTATCGCTACGAATTATTTTAATTCGTTTGTCAAGTTGATTTTCAACTTCTATTTTATAGGTTCTGAACGCCTCTAAGGCTTCGTCTTTACTTCTTAAAAGAAAGACATAACAGAACCTCGTGCAGTCATCGATAAAAGTAATGAAATACTTTTTACCTCATCTAGTTTGCACAAATTTCAAGTCACATAGATCACTATGTATTAACTCTAGAGGAGTCGTTGACCTTTCCACCGGATGAAAAGGTAGTTTCGTCATTTTAGCTTCCACACACACTTCACATTTGTGTGTTTCATCAACATTGACATTCGGTAATAAATTTAGTTTGACGAGATGTTTCAGAGTATTATTATGCACATGTCCAAGTCGATCATGCCACAAATTGAAACACTCAACCACATAGCTGGAAGCAATTATTTTATTACCATCAAATTTTCGGAATACAGTCATTACAACCATTTTGAATAGACTTTGTTCTAAGTACCCCTTTCCTACGAAGACACCATTCTTCGTAAGGACAAAGTTGTTGGACTGGAACACTAGTCTAAACCCGACCTTAACAAGTGCCGATCCAGAAACTAGGTTCTTTCTGATGTCGGGAACATGGAGCACATCAATCAGAGTTAGCTCCTTTCCAGACGTCATCTTCAGAACAACTTTTCTGAGTCCGACGATCGGAGATGTCGTGGAATTGCCCATATAGAGCTTCCTTCCATTTATTGGAGTATACTTGGAGAACATCGCCTTATCTGAATAGATATGACGAGTTGCTCCAGTATCGATCCACCACTGCTTTGGGTTATCCTCCACTGTATTGGATTCAAACACGACCGCAGTGAGATCCAAGTCCTCAAGAGAGGTTGCGACGTGGTTTGCAGCATCTTTTGGTCCCTTGGTTGGCTTCTTCGGGTGTCTGCAGTCCTTTGACATGTGTCCTGACTTTCCACAGTTGTAGCAAGAGCCCTTGAACTTCTTTGCTTAAGCCTTCTTCTTTAACTATTTCGGCTTTTTGGCGTTTGGCTCGACCAGGTTGGACATTTCGTCAATAGTCCGCTTGGTTCCTCTAGAGTCGGATAATTTTCAATTATCCTCCTCTATTCATAGCCTCAGGATCAGGTCTTCCAGTCCCATCTCCTTTTGCTCGTGCTTGAGGTAATTTTTGAAGTCCTTCCATGACGGAGGGAGCTTCTCAATTACCGCAGCTACTGCGAATGACTCGTTCAGCTTCATGCCTTCGACGTCCAGATCATACAGTATTAATTGCATATCTTGGACTTGAGCTGAGACGCTCTTAGAGTCCACCATCTTGAAATCCAGAAATCGGCCGACAATGAATTTCTTCAATCTAGCATTTTCGGTCTTGTATTTCTTCTCAAGTGATTCCCATAAAGATTTCACCGTCTCTAATGAACAATACACGTTATACAGGTCTTCCTGCAAAAACCGTACAAGGTTTAGCGTCGTTAGATAAAACAACATTTTCTGCTGCCAACTTTTGAAGTCGGCTCCGCTGAATTTCTCTGGCTTTTCTCCGTGCGGAATTGATGTTGGCGGAATGGCGGTCGGAACGACCGTCGGAACGTCGTTGGAAGTAGCCATATCAATTTGCACAATATCGTTTACGACTGTTGGACCCGGTATCTCCCGGAGTGCGCAAACTGATACTAATCGTCGAGGCTAGTGTTCAACACTATCTCCGTAAACGATATTGCTCCGCTACGGTGCTAACGGATAGCAGCAATTCGTTCCCAAGATACAACGACGAACGTCTCGGAATCGTAGCACTCCGAATTCCGAGACCAGCGAACCTTCTCGTAGGCTTTTTGGACTCTTAAATGCACAAGATGAGATGAATGCTCAAGAGAGAGTAGAATAGATGAATTCGATGATTCGATTGATATTTCCAGCATCTGGAGGGTTCTATGTATACCAAATGAAGAGGTTGAATGCCTTTTTGGGTGAGAGGATGTGTTCTTTGGGCTGGATCAATCTGGATCGTCCATTCTGAAGAGTTATAATCCTTCACATATCCCACTTTAATCTCATCCATCAGATCTCGTCTATTGTCATCAGCCATCGAATCTGCATCTACTGATCCATTCGATCTAACGCTTCAGATCAAGTCTCATCCCAAGCGGTCAAATCGTGACTCTTCGCGATCCAACGCTCTAGATCGCATCAGCGCCCATTGCGCACGTGCGAACGTGGCGGGCTCACAGGTGCGAGCACCTGCTCGCCCCTGAGAAGAGAGCACCTGGCCTCTTTTTTTTCTGAGTTAACTCCATTAACACAGCATCATTAATAAGCAAAGAATGCACATCGAAAATTTCCGATGTGGGACTATTCTCTCATGCATTTCCTTATATGTATCATTAATGAATAATTAATATTTATTTGGGCTGACTTTAAACAATTAATTTCTCATTCACCTTTAATCGGTTTTGAGCAAATTAATAGTCTAAATTTATCTACGCGAAACGTAGATTTCAATTTTGAAGTCAATTATGACTTTTATCTATTGATGGCATTCCGATTTTTCCACAAAACCATATTGGTTCATTAAGGCCCCAATATCCAACAGTTCCAAGAGTAGTACCACTCAACCTTATTGTCATGACGGACTAAGTCCACATGCAGGGTTTACATGACAAACCTTATGAGCTCCTCTTGGGTACATCATCACCCTAGATTACTAGGGCACAGTTTCCTTATATAATCAACAACACACCATATAAATAATATCATTTCCCAACTTATCAGGCCTATTGGTTTATCAAACTAAATCTCACCCTTTGATAAGTTAAAGAAATAAATATTAAATATACATGCTTGTTATTATATTAGGATTAAAAATATACACTTCCATAATAACAGAGGCTCTGTTCTTTTATTTAATCACTATAAAAAAATACCTCAAATGGTCCTGCTCAATACACTCTAAGTGTACTAGTGTAATTATATAGCCAAGATAAACTAATACTTAATTACACTACAACCGTTCCAATGGCTTGTTCCTATCCATTTCGGTCGTGAGCTACTTTTTATAATTTATAAGGAACTGATAACATAAACTTCTGTGTGCGACACCACACACTATGTTATCTACAATATAGATTAAATGAACAATTACATTTAACATATAAATGTAAATATTTGACCAATGTGATTTTTTATTTCATAATAAATGTTTACAAAAAGGTAGGCTTTTAGTATACATTCTAACAGTCCATGACCTGGTTGTCCGATCGGGGAATCTTGTGGATAACCACTTCTTGAAAACCGGCCTTCAACTTCCGAAGGCTTCAACATACAACCTGAGTCACACGTTTCTTATCTCGAATGTTCCTAATAGTTGCTGCGCGACCAGCTGAGAATCCGAATGGATGAGCACTCTTGTGGCGCCTACATGTCGAGCTGCCTATAAGCCGGCTATCAATGTCTCATACTCAGCTTCGTTATTTGTAGCCTGATAGTCCAGTTGCACGAACAACTGCATCCTTTAAGCTCTTCTAGTGCCTTATCACACTCCGCGTCCTGCACTGGCACTTCGTCCGAAGATGATCCTCTTTCCTTATCCGCTTAGCCACGTTCCTCTGAGGGAGTCTGGAACAATGCATGATGAAAGGGGATCGGCGCATTGGGTGCCTCCCCATATGTGCCAATTAGCCTCTTGTTCTGGCCCCGGACTGATATGTGATCCTCTCGGTCTTCGTATTCGGCCTGATGACCTGCTACTGATGTCGCGGGCTCATGCGCTTGGCGCTCGGCCAACGCTAGTTGTTGTTGTTACTCCACCATTTTCGCTGCTCGGGCTTATATCAACATATCCAACTCCTCCTTTGTTAAAGTCACCGTGGTGAGTTGTCCAGCATCCTTCATCTTCGCACTTCGGATACAGGCTACATTCCCACAGACGACACCAATATGATCCTGTCCAGAAACGGAAAGGTGGCTAGCTGGGGATGTGTATACTGCGCTGACTAGCTGTGGACAGCGCTCCACTCTGTAAAACAAAAAACGTCACTGTCGAACCATCCCGGCGTTGGCCTTCCGATGCTCAAGTCAATCACTAGAACTGTAAAAGAAAGTGGAGCAACAGTGAAAGCAACGTGAATAGTAAATAATGCATGCGCGTGCGTACCTCCGCCGGTGCATGAACCCCCCTTTATATAGCGTCCCAACGGGCGACGTGCACGCTCCTCGAGGCATGGACACGTTCTCTAATTTGTCTTATGAAAGGACCTGTTAGAAAAGTGTCTCTGACACTATACCTTAATAGGGCATGCATATCCTTGACAGGACAGTAGAAGCTTTTGTCGTACAATTCGCCTGTTGACAATACACTATCTCCTAAAAGGATATTGAGAGGTGTGACAATGATCCCGCTATTCGGCCGAGCGAGTATAGTATCTTGTCCCCTCTTGTCGGTCGGCCTCGGCTATTCTTCCTTGTAGTAACTGGGTATAGTAGCTTTTCCTCTCCTGATCAGACGTGCCCTCAGGTCTTCTTAGCGTTACGACGCTCCATATTGAGCGTCTGACGATCTTACCATATTGTTCTGAGCTAGACATTGTTCGGGTTGGCTCAAACATGTCTCTTGCCGATCGGACACTACCTACACCGATCAGCCAATGAAGTCGTCATCGGATCGGCTACCATAGGTGAGCTCTTTGACACCCCTGGCGTTGATCATCTTGACTTTGACCTCCACCTCGATAGTTAACCTATATTGGATGCCCCCCATCACCGCATCAAGTGGTGGTTGTTTCGAGCTTCAAAGCAATATTTTAAAATTGGACAGAAGAGCAATTGCCTTTGCTTTGTTTATTGTTTTACATATGCCAACCACTTTCCTAATGTGTGCGCTTCCTAATTTATCCTGATGCCTGGTGGAAAATTTCTATGGGACCAGGTCGATCATCCAGAAATAGTCAATGAGACTAACTGGGATTATTATTTTTTTAATTTAATTAATTAATAAAAATAAAAGCTATGAGAGTGAACAAGCAGGCATTTGATGAACATCGGTGGAATACGGAATCAATGAGACTCATGATAACAAAACACAATAAACAAAAAATTAACTAGATGTGATTCTTGTAATCCCTCCACTAATTAATGATCAGGCTAAGGGATAATATAAATTAATTCTTTCAAATATAATAAATAATTCATCCGCATCGAAACAAAGAATAAAAAGATGCTCTTGAAATCTTATTTGTTGTATTTCAAAAAAAATAACAAATAGCAGAAGGGATCCACACACTTAAGTTAATTTTATGCCTTTAGATGATGTGATGAACCACTTTACAACTAGCAAAAGGGAAAAAAACAATTAAAGACATAAAAGCTATGTCTTTGCTTTGTATTATTGCTTTAAATATGGCAACCACTTCCATTATATGACCTTATAATTTAATTAATTAATTAATTAAAGACATAAAAGCTATGAGAGTGGACAAGCATGCATTTGGTGAACATGAGTGACTACACACTCAATTGAGACTCACTTGATCAAAAATACAACTAAACAAGTTACTCTTTAACATAGATATAGGTTACCAAAAAATTGTAATTAAACTTGTCTAAATCACAATCATTAATGTTAAATACAAATATCAATATTATTTTTATATAAATTTAAATATTATTTAATTAATTAACTCAAAAAATACTCTTAGTCCAAATAAGTCTCAAGTGCTTAATGATTCAACTCTTAATGTTTAATTATTCTTTGGTAGTATTATACCCTCACTTTATAACTAGCAAAAGGAAAGAACAATTGTCTTTGCTTTATATATGGCAACCCCACTGGCATTATGTGACCTAATTTAATTTATTAATCAATCAATTAATTGAAAGCATAAAAACAATAAAAGTGAAAATCATGCATTTGATGAAAGTGACTACACACTCAATGAGACTTCTTTGGTAGTATTATACCCTCACTTTATAACTAGCAAAAGGAAAGAACAATTGTCTTTGCTTTATATATGGCAACCCCACTGGCATTATGTGACCTAATTTAATTTATTAATCAATCAATTAATTGAAAACATAAAAACAATAAAAGTGAAAATCATGCATTTGATGAAAGTGACTACACACTCAATGAGACTCACATGATCAAAAGCACAAATAAAAAGTAATTTTGTTCTGACTTATGTCATTATTCCCATTCCTCCACTAATTGGAGTCTAAGGGATAATATAAATTATTTTTTAAAAAAAATAATAAATTATTCATTCACATGTTGGTTATTATCTTCAATTGGTGGGCTTAATTATAAGTTATACATATAAGTAAAAAATCGAATCCATTAAAGTGATCTAACTTAAGTTTATTAGATTTTATATTATTGGATAAGGATTGAATGTGTAGAACTTTTTAGCCCGATCCGTTAACATCTACTGGTTGATAACAAATTGGTTGTCTATTGACATAGCTTTTGGTTCCCCATTGACCTAGAGCTTTTCGACATCATTATCCCTTAAGTCCCTTAGAAGACCAACCTTCTCCTCCTCTTTCTTCCACTTTCTCAAGAGCACGAGATTGAGAAGAGACGACACTACAAGAATAGTACTTCCGCTGCAATTAGGTTCTATGTCATTGCCGTAAAGCTTTTATTCTTGTTATGTCATGATTCATAGAAACGAGATCCAAGTTCTTGTTGTTGTATTTCCTCTTTGAATTCTTATTCGACCTTTAGAATCCATGCGACATAAGATTTTACAACATCTATCAATTGGTATCGGAGACACAACTCTGTTTCTTCGAATTTCATGATTTAAAGTTAGTATTTTTCGTCAATCTTTTTGTTCTAGCAATTTGATTGTCGTAAGAGAAAACCTAGGAAAGATTTAAATTTTTGAGTTTTTTTTTGTATTTTTGTTAAGAACACAAAGACCAGCAAGTGAATCCCCACTTTCTTTGTCGAAAACCACCGTTGTTTAACTTAATTTTAGGTTAAATCACGATGGTGTAATCGATTGGCTTGGTCAGCCAATCGATTATCGAGTCTAAAATTGCAAATAGAACTAACTGTCAGGAATCGATTGACTTAATCGATCAGTTAGCCCTAATCGATCGTGTCAGTTTGGCAATCGATTGGCTCAACAAAGATCGAATACGCAATTGATTTTAATTGATTACAGGTTCGATTATTGCTGCCTAATCGATTGGTGATTTTCATCAATCAATTAAACGCTTTAAAATCAAACACATAAATGATTGGAATTGATCCGCCAGTCGATTAAAGCTTTCGTTATCGATTAAAAATCTTGAGTAGTGATAAAATCTTACTGTTAATCGATTAAGAATTTTTTAGTAATCAGTTAATTAACAGGTTGAAATCACGACAGACTCTATTGGAATCGGTCAACTAGGATTGATACCAATCTATTAATAGCCCGAATCAGTTTCCAATCGATTAAATTTTTTTCTAATTGATTAGAGTTTTAAAAAAGGTAGATCCACTACCTTAGAGGTCCCGTAGTGCCGACCCCACTGATATGGAGGGAGGTTCATGCAGGTATACAGGCCATAGGCGCATAGTGGGATAAACCCCAGATAATCAGTTCCTGAGAATCGACCCTTGTCTATTATACCAGAGATGTTATGCACCCACAGTCTGCGTCCTGAGGGCTTGATTAGAGTTTTAAAGAATTGATCATTGATGGATTCGATTCATTTTGTTTCGATTCACTTCACATACAGGGAAAAAATAAATTAAAAAAAAAACCTCTTGCAAATGGGTCCCACTTAAAATGAAAGAAGATTTTATTTTGTTTTATTTTGTTTTATTTTTATCCATTAATGTAATCTATTGATGATCTTGTAGTTGTAGTTTATATATAGTAGACTTTTAGATCAATTAGGATAATTAATTAGATCATATCAATTAATTATCATATAGTATCAATCGATTAATAAGTTTAATTTAGAGTTATTAAGGTTGATTAAGTGATTATCTATTTGGTTAAAGTTTCTAGTATTTTCTTGGGGTCTATCTACACAACATACTACTAAATTGAACTATTGTGTCGGTCTAAAGGAAAACACTTTAGGTAGATTTAGTGCATTTTATGTTGGTAGACTATATATCTATGCTAAGAGTAATTGATCTAAAAGAAGATTACTTTTATATTAGATATATGCTCAAGGTAGCTTACAGCTATGGAACAAAAAATTATTTTGTTTAGATCATGGGCAAAAGATATCGACACAATGGAAGACATATTATGTGGTTGATTAAAGTTATTGTGAGATATGGATCAACATATACCTCATATAAAGTGTCATATTATGCGCACAATGGGTCGGCCCCAAGGAAAACACATTATGTGGTTAATTAAAGTTTGAGTTATATCAGATAGTACAACTAACAAATTATATTTTAGTCCACAGAGTAAAATGCAATGTTGTACTTGGTATCTCATAAAGAGTCCATTTATATGCATTTAAAATTTCATTTTATTTGTATAATTTTATTCATGTTCTTAGTTTTAATTAAATCGTGCACTTATATAATCTACACTCTTTTAATTTTAGTACAATCTGTAACTGACAGTATTAATAACATCTAAACATTAACTAATTTGAATTTTACTAATTAAATAGCGAGAATATATTATCATAGTCTTAGGTTGCATGGACTTAGACTATGCATTAAGGAACAATTACCCTACACCTCTGACCAATGCTAGTGCTATATAGGGCAAAGGGCTGAATTTCAACTGTAGGAGAAATCAAATCGTATGTGCTTGAGTATCATGATGCTTTCCATACCGGTACCAACAAAAGCCTCAATAATAGAGAAAAGAGATGCTAGGAGTTTCCTTAACCAACTGGCAGACTAATTCACCTCAAATGAAAAAGTTGAGACTGTCACACTTACAAAGTTGGTAACCATGCAGTACAGTGGTAAAGGAAACGTAAGGGAGTACATAATGGAGATGTCCAATATAGTGACAAGTCTGAAAGTATTAAAACTCGATATGTTTGAGAGTATGTTAGTGCATTTCATCTTGATATCTTTACCTACACGGTTCACTCCTTTTAAGATGTCGTATAACACTCAAAAAGAAACAAAAAGATTGAAACATCTAAGAGTATTCGCTTAGCATCTGGTTTCAAAGTATGAGCAAGAAACAAAAAAGAATCAATAATAAAGGAAAGAAAAGACCATATGAAAAAAGACTATCTCAAATACGTCAACTGTTAAAGAAGGGTAAACTTCTCAACTTTATTAGTTCGGAAGTCAATTCACCCACTGCTACTTAGTGGATAGATACCGGTGGTACTGCTCACATAAGTGTCACTATGCAGGGTTGTCTTAGGAGTCGACTTCCGCTTGATGGTAAAAGATACATCTATATGGGGAATGGAACGAAGGCTAACACTACAAAAAATATGACATTCCACAGTGCGTAAATATGCTATCTGTATCACGCATTGCACACTGCACAACTGTAAAATGTTAAAAGTTATAAATCATTGACAACGTGCGTCGCGCGTTGCTGTTAAGAGCATCCATGGTTAAAAGTCATAAACCATCAATAACATTGACCAACATTAGATTCTCGTATAAGTATTTGTAGTATGGACTTTCTATCGTGCCACAACTTAACCAACTTTTGAAAGATTGATTTCTTTTCTCACTCATCAACATTATAATTCATCTATGCATTAAGAAGCATGAAAATATGTTTACATTTTGTTATAATATTGGACAAGAAAAATTTTGTGACTGAAGACATTACTTGAAGATAATTCACATCTTATTCTTTACTTCTTTGTTTACATCATTCCATCCATCTAATGTGTATGACACAAATTCTTTTATCATGCAACCTAGGAAAGAAGCGTAATTCACTCAATTATCTCCAATTGGTTGTCTGAACGCATTACGCTCCAGTTCTTTTGGCTTTTGTTGACCATTTACCAAATTCAATTTTTATGAACTACATCCATTTTTCTTAACAATTTTATCGTCATCAATTCCCTCTTTACCGTTCAAATCTTGTGATGAATTAAGTGGACTATTAGAAGCTATATTTTCCTGCAACATAGCATAAAGAAATCGAAATGTATAAATGTATTTTATTAAAATAAACCAAGATTTAAAATAGAATACAATATCACATGAATTTCATCTAAAACTGTTTTGCTATGTTTTTTGCCCATTTTTCTCATCTTTTGAATGATATATAATTAATGACCTGCTCATTTACAATATAACATGATCATCGCTAAAAACAATTAACTATAAAATCTACACCATAAAATTTAAGTCATGAATCAATCACATCAATTTTCTCACACTCATTCCTTGCATATGGTTTATTCTCAGTAATGTTAATCTCAAGTCTAGACACATCAAAAGGTGTTGATGATGTATAGGCATTCTCTTCAATCAAATTCATATTATGAATATCCCGAAGCAGCGCTTTTAGCAACATACCAATTTGATTCATCATTGTCCCTAGAATAGAATACTTGTTTTGCTTGTGATGCTAAAATGAAATGATCACTTTCCAAAGTTCTTAGTCCTTGGTGTAAGTTCACCAGTGTAAAATCATCTTCCATTTTAAAATGATAGCATGGATTCAGGCTCTCTATTCTATAAACTATTGCTAAATAGAATACAATCTTGAGCATCAAGTCATTATATTTTCTCCTATTGAAATACAAGTATCTTTAATTGTACTTGTAACTATCACATCCAATACAATCATGATATTTGTTAAATTCTTTCCACACAATGATTCCTCTAAGAGAGTGAAACTACACTGTCATCAAGATAAAAATTGTAGGGGCAATGAAACTATATATAGTCCAAGAACTAATTCCAGGCTAAAATGAGTACAGATACAAGCAACAAGGTAATATTGCTTAGTAGTTGCCATGTGGTGCCATCTTTCATGAGAGACTTTTTTAAAGAAATTAAGTCAAGCACAAGCATCAGCTAAGAAAATCAACTATAAATCAATGAGAAATTGCTTGCAATTGGTTGTACATTCAGAAACTAAAGGGATAGATGAAAATCACATGTAGGTATGTTGTGCATATTAGATTCAATAGAAAAGAGCATTCTTCATTTCTACACAGCATTTCTAGGTTAATAGTTTTGATTCATCATACTAACAAAAACTGGAAATTTCCTAAATATTATGACAAATTTCTGTTATGAGACTGGCCACAGTTCATTGTTTTGCTTACTAAAACGAAAAAACCAATACCAGTAGTTTGAAACAACAAAGTTGAAATCTAAACAAAGACCAATTTGACAAGATCTGAGGGAAAAAAAGCAAAGACTTCAATCGTATTGACAATCCACAAAAGTTTATAGAGCAGGAAACAAATGGACAAGACAATTGTAACCTAATTTTGTCGATGCTCTCTGTCTCATGGAATGTTTCTTTTATTGGAAGACAACTTCGCAAAGGAAGCTAAAACCCATGATTCAATCAAACAAAATCCTTGTAAGCCAACCAAAGCAACACAAGCTGCAAAATGAAGGAATCATTCTTGCCAACCAAAGGTTTTTGGTTCATCGGGAGACACAAGTTCGAGCAGTCCTCTCTGTGTCCAAGTGACGCCTACCTATTTGTCCCAAGACCTATCTTTGCTTTCCAAAAGGTTATGCACTACGAACAGATTCTGGAAAATGATAAGGGTAGATTATCTTCGTCATGAAGCTATATTAGTCAACTATAAGAAGTCTAACCCTCCATTGGGATCTCCACAAGGCAATGTCACCTAATAAAAATATAATTATCTTTTAAAAATTAGATTAACAAATGTTTTCTTAGATCTCTCTTTACCCCTTAAAACTTCAACTCTAATAGATTTGACTTTTCTAAGTTCTATCTATTGATTTTCTCATATCATCTCAACCTATTTTCCCTCAATTTATCGTCTACTAGAGAGGGTAAGAAAGTGAGGTAAGAAAGTCACTTTCTTCTAAATTTAAACAATAGAGGTTGAGGGAGAAAGCGGATGGTTGTTACTTTCTCATTTGATCTCTAAGTAAACAGTAATCAAAATTTCTTTGATGTATCTTCCCTCAAGTCTTCCCTAACTTTTGTATCCTCCCTACCTTTTTCCAAATAAACAGGGGTAATGAACAGCAGAAATTCTAGAAATTGAAACATATCAACAATATGGAAAGTAACGATAATAATGAAAAATAATTTTGATTTAATTTCAATAAATTAAGATTTATTATATTTAACATCACAATCAAAATCAATATCGGCATGAATTAAATAGTAAAAATAATACTTTTAAATTTATTATATTCATTATTATACTTATTGTCACGCCCCAAAAGAGTCCCTGTCCGAACAAAATTTCGACAGCATCTCCCCTGTACGGGTGACAATCTAAAGCATTACTACATACAAAATATACCTCAGCCACACTCGGCTGGAATATATACACAAAATATAAACAACATGACACGCAGTTTAATATACTCAGCCTACCCGGCTGGACAAAAATGAAATAACCACAACCACGCAGTTTATATCATCAACTCACTCGGCTGGAACAAAATCACACCACAACGTAAACACACAGCAGCGGAAGACATAAAACGATACGAACGTAAAACCAATAATGGCACTAACAAAAATACCTGAAATCACCGTACTTGACTCCAAAATTCACATCGACTTATTGAAAAACAAAAATACACCAAATCAACATACCACCCAAACGATAACAAAACCCCAAAAAAGAAACTATTCTCGAGTGTGACGTAAGACCCAGGACTGGCGGCCGTCATCTCTCCAAGCATCCATGACTCATCTACCTGTTACCTGGCGAAAGAAAACTATTTTGTGGGGTGGTGAGTGTTGGAACTCAGCGGGTAAGGAAAAAGATAGTGCATGAACATAACATATAAGTAGAGAGTGTCAACAGTATACAGCCTCATAAGAAGAATAGCAGATACTATAATAGAATCAAAATAAATGCTCATACCTGAGACCATATCCTAGGCTAGATATAGGAGGTCAGAAATGGTATTAACCTGCTACAGTACTGCTCATAACTACAGAGGTAATAAGCAAGGTATATACCAGCAATAACAGCGTAGGTACACAACAGCAGTAAGTAAGCAATAACAGCATATATAAACAGCAGCAGCCCAAGCAAATATAATAACAGCGTATGCACGGATGGCCACTCCCACCCACCTCTCCGCACCATGACCCCTGTATGGTCGAGAGGTCGGGTCAGTGACAGACTGTACACCACTCCAGCTACCACTCACACGAGTGGCCGAGGGGACAGTTGCATAGTAGCTAACTAGCTACATCTGCGATGGGGTCCCTGCTGCTCCTACTCCAGCTACCACTCACACAAGTGGCCGAGTGCGGCATGACAGGACAAGCGGCATCAACTCCAGCTACCACTCTCTCGAGTGGTCGAGGATGCGGCATGCATGCAATGACATGATGCGAACAATGCAACAGTCATCATATATATATAAGCAGAAACAGGTATGCTACATGAAGCCAGCATGCTCAATACTGTACATAAACAAACAATAGTTAAAGCATACAAATATGATATTTAGTATCTACTACTGATCATGGACAACAACAAGAGACTGTATAGATATGGAACGAATTTCTCAAAGATTGCGTGGAAGTATCAAGCGCAAGAAACTAAGAGTGGAGTCAAGGTAAAATAGTCCTTATCCAAAAATAGTTCATGCACTAAAGTCAAAGTACTAAAAGAAAACAAAGCAAGAAGTACCCGCCTTTACTTGTCGATCGTGCTAGGCTGTCTCCACTTCAGAACACTTGGCTCGTAGTAGTGTCCTAGAAAACCAATACTGAATCCATCCATCTGAATTGGATCAGTTAGGGCACGGCTCGGAGAGGGAGAGATCGTCGGTCGTGCTCGTCGTGGCATCTCTGGTGCGGCCGTGAGGAGGGGTCGGTAGCATCCAAGGGTGCTCATGCGAGGAAGAGAGATCGCTGCTGTGGCAAGGGCAGGAGGCAAGGCCGGCGGCTGGGGCTCGTCGTGACCGACGGAGGTGCGGCGTGGGCGAACGATGGCGACTGGTGGCGTGGCGCCAATGTCTCGGGTCGAAGATTTGCAGCGATCGGACGAGAGAGGAGAGGGCAACGGCGCGAGAGGAGGGCGCGGGACGAAGGTGGAATCGGGAGAGGGAGTTCGGGCGACGGTGCTTGCTAGGGCACGAGGATGATTAAAATAAATAGTTTTAAACTTAGGTCTGTTTAATTAAGGCCTAAGTTCTTTTCTCAATCAACTCCTAACTAAAATAGGTATTCTAAATAGGCTTTCTTATAGCCCATTAATTGATCCCCTTAAAACGTGTCATAAGAGATCCGATTAAATCCCAGAAAATTTCTAAAATTTTCTAAAAATTCTGTTAAGGTTATTCGTCCAATAACCTCTATTATTTAATTGTCGGATTTTACACTTATAATTATTTGTCATATTTAATCTTTCCATTATTAATATGACAACTTGTATAAATAAACATATTGACTTTAGTAAATAATAGATCAAAAAATTAATTCTTTATTCTATTTCTTTCTTTATATATTGGTTTTAACATGTTATCAGAGTCTATCTTCTCTTCCTGCCAATTTTCCTTACAGCAACTACAGGAGTTTCTACATGCTACTTTGATATCATCGTCTAAAGTGCGACAAACTCGGCATCTTCGACG
Source organism: Zingiber officinale (assembly GCF_018446385.1). Lineage (NCBI taxonomy): Eukaryota > Viridiplantae > Streptophyta > Magnoliopsida > Zingiberales > Zingiberaceae > Zingiber > Zingiber officinale. The sequence goes on from NC_055989.1 coordinate 154,164,380, forward strand.
ACGACAACAACAACTTCGGCAATAACAGTTTTTCTTTTCCTTTCATCAATAACTCTTTTCTGTCGATGGCAGCAACTTCGATATCATTAATCATAGCAAGGCAGAGTTATTGTTTACTCGTTTTATTTTTCTGTTCAATATATTTTTAAAAAAATTTCCCTTCCCCATTGTGTAAAAAAAGGAAAAAAAATAAAAAAGAAAGCTGGACCAAAAAAGGAAAAAAAAAACATAAACAAAAAAATGGGGGAAAAAAGCATAAAAAAATCTTCTTTAAATTTTACTGAAATCCCTACGCCATCACAAAATACCTTTTTCTCTTTTCATATGGTTTTTTCTTTTTTCGATTAAACTTGACGATGATAGCTATTTACTATGGAAATTACAATTTCTTCTGTTATTTTGTATTCATGACTTACTTGGTCATGTTGATGGTACTTCATCCCCACCTTGAAAAGATGATTCATCCTATGCTATTTGGTTTAAGAATGATCAATTAGTCTTAACTTGGTTAATCTTATCAATTACTAAGTCAATACTTCCCATGCTCATTGTAAAGCTAGGTGTGTACAATGGTAGCCGAGCGGCGGCTCTAATCTCAGAAATATAAATAATAGTCGAGCGGCGGCTCTAAGCTCAAGTGGAAAATTAATTAGGCAAGCAGCGACTCTAAACTCAGGAGTGTAAATGATAGCCGAGTGGTGGCTGAACTTAGGTGCGAAATTAATTAGCTGAGTGGCAACTTTAAATCAGCTTCAATGTTCACCATATCCAAGCTACGGCTCTAAGCTTAGGTCAGTAAGATAAAGCAAAACAACAACTATAAAGATAATATGAGTCGATCGGAAGCTCGGAAACAGAGAATGCCCGATCAGGGGAAGGTCACTGAAAATACTACTTGTTGAGTCAGTCAGATTTACAGCCTCTTTCGACTAGACTTTGTTGGAACTCTAAGGTTGTTTTGATGTGATCAAACAAGTTAAGATATGTCCTATGGTATTTTGACCATGTGTCTAAGTGTACAGGAACTTAGGAGCACAGGAAGTTAAGCGGAAGACACAGCTAGTGAGAAAGACGGCACGGGAGAGAGCCGACGGGCTCGGTTGCGTCTGAGGGACGAGGCGCTATGGAAGAGTACACCGACGGACAAGAAGGAAGCGTGCGGTGTTTCCGAGGGACGATAAGCCAGAGCAGAAGATTGCTTGAGGAGCAAGTGATGCAGCTAGTCAGAAAGTCAGCATGGGAGAGAGCCGACGGGCTCGGTGCGTCTGAGGGACGAAGAGCTGCAGATGAGTAGGTTGTCGGATGAGAAGGAAGCACGCGATGATGATTTCGAGGGATGAGAAGTCAGAGCGGAAGCCTGTTCAAGAAGGCCGGAAGTTGGGTTCGGGTGAGCCCTATTATGGATGGCCGAGATCACCCAAGCAAGCAGAGTCGGAGCGAAAGACCCGGACCGAGGCGAGCTGAACCGGAGCAGAAGGCCTGGATCGAAAAAGTCAACATGATTGATTTTAGGGTCCGAGCGCCCGGACCCATTCCGAGCGCCTGGAGCACTTTAGGGTACGGGCGCCCTAAACCATTCCGAGCGCCCGGAGCCAGCTAGAGTCTGGGCGCCCAGAAGTCAAAACTTATCAATATTGGCGTGGACGTTGACCGTTGCATCAAGGATAAAATTTTATCTCCTTCTAGGCGCCTAGAACCCTTCTAGACTCCTGGAACCCTTCCAAGCGCCCCGGCCAAGGCTATAAATATAATCTTGGTCCAGAAGTTAAATAACACACAAGCAATTCTAATTACAACACTTGTACGCTTCCATTGTTAGTTTAGCTTCTTATTTCTCTATTCTTAAATGTTGTAAAAGGTTTTTTCACCTGAAGGAGATATCTATTATGCTTCAACTTCCTTGGATTAACAACCTCCCCAGTTGTAACCAAGTAAACTCATTCGCCTCTTCTTTTTAGTTTATTGCTTTTAATTATTTATGCAAGTGTTACCTTAAAAGTTCGAGAAGGGTTTGTTTTTATTTTTGTGCAGGGGTAATTCAACCCCACTTCTAGCCGTCCAACCGGTCCCAACAAGTGATATCAGAGCAAGGACACTTCAAAAGGACTAACCGCCGATTGAAGCAACCAGATAGCCGGAGCTAACATCTACCCACCAACATTTGAGGGGGAGTTCTCTTTTTGAAAGCAACGAATGCAGGTTTATTTTAAAACTGCCTTTAATATGTGTCTAACAATAAAATATAGCTTTGAAATGCCCAAAAGCAAAGAAGGAGAAGAACTTGAGGAGCATCAATGGACTGACAAGCAACGTAACGATGTTATGGTACATGGTAAGGCTAAGTCTAGCCTTTTGAGCGTACTACCTGCCTAGGATCTCGACAGAGTCAGAAAATATAGAAGTACAAAAGAACTTTGGGAAAAGTTCTTGAAGCTATACGAAGAACCATCTGAAGTTGAATCCAACTCCTCGATGGACACCAAGTCGCCGTCAGAAGAGTCCGAGACCGAGGAAATTGTCGGGACATCCCTAACAATCGAGTTCCATCCTGAGGACATAGAAAGCTCATCTCAGATGAGCATCGATGAAGGGGGAGAGTCTTCGGAAGAAAACAACTCAACAGGGGGAGAATCAACAGCCGACAAGGTAAGTCAGGTATGGTCTCCACCTCCTGACCAATTGATTAATTCAATCAAAACATTGTCGAAAGATTTTTATGAATTAGAATTATATTATCGAAAGATTTTTGTAATTTTTTGTCAAAATATTTTTTAGAAATTAAAGATAAAATGTTATTAACAAAAAATAGTGAGTTTAAAGAAACTCTAGCAATAGCTTGTCGATTAAAGAATCTCAACAAACTAACAATAGAAAATGACATGTTAAAGGAACAAATACAATTTTCGCCATGCTCTAAATTCTCTGCTTCAAATTTGATAAATTATGATTTAAAAAATTATGATAGACTAAAATAAAAATTTAAATAACACAGTGAAAAATTAGATAATTGGTAATAACTTAAAATTCTCTTGTTAATCCAGTAAAAATGATATTTTTTTTGCTAGTATTATTCTTTTTGCAATTTTTTTTAAAATACAAAAATTTCGTTTGAGTTATCCCTGCTAACAAAGAAAATTATTTTTAGAAAGTTAAAAAGATTTTTTTAATAAATGCTTATCTAAATGCAATTTGTTTTAAAACTTGAAAATGCATGCTCTATTTTTCAAGATCTCAAAAATTGATTTAAAAATCTATCAGGAATTTTTTTTTAAATCATGCTCTATTTGGTTTCTATCTTTCAAAGTATTTCAGATGAATATACTTTGTTTTACCCTAAGACTTGTTGACATATCCCAATTTTTATGTGATCAAAGGGGGAGAAGGGAATATTAAGTCTAGGGGGAGGTAGCTCTTTTAAATTTTTATCTTTTTGCACTTTAATGCAAAATTTTATTACTCTTAATTTATGTTGGTTACACAAGCTTAACTTAGGTTGCTCACATCAAAAAGAGGGAGATTGTTGAAATCCTAAGGTTGTTTTGATGTGATCAAACAAGTTAAGATAGGTCCTATGGTATTTTGACCCTGTGTCTAAGTGTGCAGGAACTTAAGAGCACAGGAAGTCGAGCGGAAGACGCAACTAGCGAGAAGGACGGCAAGGGAGAGAGCCGACGGGCTCAGTGTGTCTGAGGGACGAGGCACTGTGGAAGAATACACCGATGGACGAGAAGGAAGCGTGCGGTGTTTCCGAGGGACGAGAAGCCGGAGCGGAAGATTGCTCGAGGAGAAAGAGACGCGACTAGTGAGAAGGTCGTCACGGGAGAGAGCCGATGGGCTCGGTGCGTCCGAGGGACGAAGAACTATGGATGAGTACGCTGGCGAATGAGAATGAAGCACGCGACGATTTTGAGGGACGAGAAGCCGGAGCGGAAGCCTGTTCAAGAAGGTCGGAAGTTGGGTTCGGGTGAGCCCTATTCTGGATGGCCAAGATCACCCAAGTAAGCGGAGTCGGAGCGGAAGACCCGGACCTAGACGAGCTGAACCAAAGGAGAAGGTCCGGACTAAAAAAGTTAACATGATTAACTTTAGGGTCCGGGCACCCAGACCCATTCCGGGTGCCCAGAGCACTTTAGGGTCTGGGCGCCCGGAAGTCAAAATTTATCAATATCGACGTGGGCGTTGACAGTTGTGTCGGGGATAAAATTGTATTCCCTTCCAGGCGCTTGGAACCCTTCTAGGCGCCCCGACCAAGGCTATAAATACAGACTTGGTTCAGAAGTTAAATAACACACATGCAATTCTGATTACAACACTTGTACGCTTCCATTGTTAGTTTAGCTTCTTATTTCTCTGTGCTTAAATGCTGTAAGAGACTTCTCTGCCTGAAGGAGATATTTATTGCGCTTCAACTTCCTTGGATTAACAAGCTTCTCGATTGTAACCAAGTAAACTCCTTTGCCTCTTCATTTTAGTTTATTGCTTTTAATTATTTATGCAAGTGTTACCTTAAAAGTTCGAGAAGGGTTTGTTTTTATTTTTGTACAGGGGCTATTCAACCCCCCCCTTCTAGCGGGCCAACCAGTCCCAACAGACTTGAGGGGAAGACTTGTGATGTAACGATAAAGGGGGCCCACCAAGTGTGGGTCAAAAGCAGAGACAACAATCGACGTGGAAGTCAAAGTCAAGATAGTCAACGGTGGTCAGCTCACCAAAGATGGCTAAGCAAAAATTGACTCCAACTGCTGATCGGGCATGAAATGTCTGATTAGCCAGGTGGCTTGTCTAAGTAGAATGCCCGTCTGGCCAAGAACATCAGATGATTATTACAGATCGGAGGAACATTAAGGTGACTGGAGCTCTTCTCTGGTCGGACGAAAGCAATCTACTGAACTTAGTCATAGCGAGGAAAAGCAACAGAGATCGACCGAGTGGAGTCCTGGCCGAGCGGCTACCCCGCTCGGCAAAATAATGGGACCCTTCTTGTATCTCTTTGTATCCCTTTGGGAGGTAATGACGCATAATAGAGTATGGTCAACAGGCGAATCATACGTCGGAAGCTTCTAATATCACGTCAAGGATCAACATGCCCTGGTGTCAGAGGTACTTTTCTGACATGTTCTTTCATAGGATGGTTGGAAAAACTTGCCCATGCCTTGAGGATCGTTCGCGTCGCCTACTGTAGCACTATATAAAGGGGGGGTCCATGCACCGCCGGAGATATGTGATATTCACTATTCATGCTGGTGCTTTCATAATTGTTACATTGCTCCGTTTTCTACTATTCTGGTGACTAACTTGAGTGTCGAATGGTCAACTTCGAGGACCCCTTCCCTAGCTCGACACTAATGATTCCTTTATTGCAGAGCAGAGTGGATTCTTCATGCGATCAACCGAGGAGCCACATCTCCAGCTAGCCTTCTTCACGATTTTCGAACAGGATCAATATCAAATCAAAGAATTTGAGAATCTCATGATCTTTAGGCCACAAAGCGCAACACAAGAGGCACTCTCTTATAGAGTCATTCTCTAAACTGTCGTAGTTAATCTTGAAGGCTTTATACATGATGAGTGAATCTTCTAAAAGATCGATTGTTGTTCGCGGAGCCTAACAGCTGGCCGAAGTCCAGTTGGGTCTGCGGAACTTGACAACTGGCGAGAAGACCTGGTGGGTCGAGAGGCTAGTCAATAGACTGTAAGTTGGTAAGTAAAAGTAAGTCACTGGAGGAGAGAGTTCCGGTGAGGATGAGTCTAAGTTTGGACTTTAGGCGCTGGTCCAATTTAGGTCAATTTTAGATCCCTAAATTGTGACCTTAATTAGTTCCTGGTCCTAGAAGGATAGGAACTAATTATCACTGCTTATTAGTATTTTGCTAACTTTGTTTTACACGTTAAATGTTTTAGTATTGGACTAACACATTTTATGGGGTAAAAGGAGCACAAAGTGCCTCGGGTGAACAGTACCCAAGGCACTTTCGGGGGCTTTGAAGGCGCATTGAGTACTGTTCATAGAAGGTGTCTTCCATCGGATAAAATCAGACTTTGTCAATGATAAGCGGCGAACTATTTGGGATCAGATTTTATGCATTAAAGGAGCCTTCAACGCTATAGAAGGCGCCTTCCACACTCTATAAAAGAGCTGCTCGACCAAGGTTTCATCATCAACTCTTCTACAAGCTTCTACGCATCCGTTTGATGTTTCGACTTCTCTGACTTCCTGTTGTTGCTCCGCTACGATGTTGTTGCATCTGACTACTGCTGAGGAGCCATCCAACACTGAGCCTAAGCCAATCATCTTCGCAAGTGTTGGGTAATGAAATTCAGTTCTGTACTTAATTATAGCAAAAGGAAAAATGTAACATGTTACACTTGTTCCTATTCTTTTTGTACTTGATCTCCTCTTCCGGCGGTTCCGGAAGAGGTTATTACTGAATTATCCATTAATATATCCACGAGACTTGGATCTTGAGTAGGAGTCACTGAAAGCTCCGAACCAAGTAAATGGCTTGGGTACTTGCATTTTTGCTTTTTGTTTTTGTATTTTAATTTCGCTGTATACTCACTTTTTAAAATAGAAAAAGAAGTTTTAAAAATCACATGATTCACCCCCCCCCCCCTCTTACTTGCATCTTGATCCAACACTACACATAACAATTTGTAGAAGAAAAATAAATTAAGTATCCAGACTCACATAATTGACTAACAGAGACAAGATCAAGTGTAAGGTTGGGAATATAGCAGACATCGGAGAGAGATAAACAAAACATAACTAATGAACCCACACCTACTAATGATATTAGAGTATCATCATCAGTCATAATAGATATAGATGAATTAAGAGATAAAGGATGATAAATCAAGTGACATATGATAAGAGGCTCCAGAGTCGAAGACCCACAAGAAGAAGATATACCTGAAGTACTAGAGGATGACAAACCTATATAGAAAGAAGCTAACATAGCATGAGGCTACGAAGCGAGGAATTATTGAAAGTCTTCAAACATGTATGGATCCAAAGAACGGTCAACAATTGCACTCGCTTGGGTCTTCAAGTCTTCATGGTCAACTTTTGAGTTGACCATTTTCGAACTTCACTTGCTTGGGTAATGTTCTGGTCATTCAGAATTGAGCTCACCCGAACTCAACTTCTACATTCTCATCAAGCAGGCTTCCACACGACTTCTCATCCTTCGGATGTGCCGCGCGCATCCTTTTCGCTCCACTAGTATACTCTTTTGCAGCTCCTCATCCCTCAGATACACCAAGTCCATCAACTTCCTTTCTGTGTCATCTTTCTCGCTCGCTGCGTCTTCCGCTCAACTTATCAAATACCCAAGGCATATCTTAATTCGGTTGATCACATCAAAACTAATCCACAGTACTTATAATCTCTCTCTTTTTGATATGTATGAATCTGAGTTAAGGTTAGAGTAAACGAACAAGAAATATGATTTATAAAAACAATCATAACATCAAATATTACAATTAAGTACAATTAGTAAATATTACAATTTAAAAACAAATAATAATTTTGTAATCTCCCCCTTAACCCTTATAACTTCTCCTCCTTTGATAATATAAAAAAATACAAAAAAAAGGAAGACAAATTGAGAAAATTTTTTAGGGGTTGTTCACAAATGATATAAGGTTATGTATTTTTACTGAAATTCTTTTTCAAAGAAAATAATTTTTAAGAATTTAATCTCAGATATGCCAAAAATAATTTATAAATTATTTCAAAAAAAAATCCTAAATTTTTTTGTCAATATCAAATAGAATCAATTTGATCATAAACAAAATTTTCCTAAGAAAACTATTTTTCTTTTAGTTAGAAATTATTTTTCTTTGCACACCTGGATGTTTTGTAAAATAAATACTTAAAAATAGAATTTTGCTTAAAAAGATCTTTGATAATTTTTCTAAATATTTAAAATCTAAAGGTTATTTTTGGGAAAAAAATCAAAGTTTTTGAAAATTAATCTCCAAAAATTTCAATTTTTAAAATTTTATTTTTGGTAAAAAAAAATCATAAAAAATTATATAATGGTTAAAAAATCTCAAAATTTTTCTGCCAATGGATAATATAATTTTTTATCACAAAAAAAATTAAACTAAAAGAAACTCTAACAGAAAGTGTAATTTAGTCAATTCTTTAGAAATTCAACTAAATCAATTTCAAACATGCACATAAAATTAATTTAACAGGATAAAACAAATTTTGGTAGCCAAAATATATTTGATTAGAATATTAATTTCTAGCAACTTTTGTAATTTGACCTTGTGATTTCTAATATATCAATTAAGTTCCTTATTGTATCTAATGTTTTTTTTTTTTTTGAAGTTTGTAAGAAATTTGAGCATGTATGATATTTTTCTAACATTTCTATTTTATTTTTCAATTTTTCATTTTCAGTTACAATTTTATCGAACTCTTTATTTAAGCATGTATTTTCTATCTTATTTTCTATGTCAATGTTAATTCTTTTTAAATTCACATACTTGGTTAGTAATTTGCGTAAGGATCTATTTAACATTTTTATTGCATCATATAATTGATTGAAAGGTAAGAGTCGTACCTCACTTAATTATCATATTGGATTCATAGGTGGATGCTCCCCTTCATTGATGTTCTCAGCTGAGATGTCTTCATCATTTAATTCTTGGTTACTGGCAATTAGTGCTAGTCCGACATATTCTTCTTTCTCAGACTCAGATGATGATGATTCGCTCTACGTCACTTTGAGGTTCTTGTTCTTTGACTTTATTGACCCTTTTTCCTTTTCTTTTCCAATTTGCTTTTCAATCTTGGACAGCTGTCCTTGATATGCTATTCTTCTTGACAGTAGTAGTACTTTTCTTTTCTTTTACTTCGATGTAACTTTGTTGCATATTTCTTATCAAAGTTGTTAGATTTAAAAAACTTTGAAAATTTTCTTATCATAAATGCTTCTTTGTCTTCGTTGAGGGAAGACTCCGAATTTGGTTCGAGATATTTGACTTTGAGTGCTAAATTCTGTTTTGGCTCTTTTTCTTTTCTAAGTTTTGCACATTGAGATTCATTAAGTTCTATAGTTGAAAACAAAATTTCTAAAGTATTTATTGTAAGTACCCCTAGTTAATTTTGATGTTATCAACCAAGTTAAGTTAGGTCATGTTTATTTTTGATGTCTTTTGTCTAAGTGTGTAAGAGTTTAGAAACACAAGAAGTCAAATGGAAGATGTAGGGGACGAGAAAGATGGCACGGGAAGTGAGTAGATGGACTCAGTGCATCAGACAGACGAAAAGTTGTAGAAGAGTAAACTGGTGGAGTGAGATGGACATATGCAGTGATCCAAGAGACAAGAAGCCAGGAAGGACACACAATTAATTTCTCTTGCTTTCTTGTTTAGCAAGGACACACAATTAATTAAGAAGAAATAAATAACATAAAAACTAAAAGGGACACAAAGAATTAATTTGTTACAACCTCTGTAGTTATTAATCTAAGGCAGTAGAAGGTTCACTAAAAATAACTCCTTTGATCAAGATCGGAGGCAGAGTAGCCTCTTACAGTAGTTGAATGTATAAGAAGTGAATACATAAGTTTAAGAATAGGTTTTTTTTTTAACTAGCTTTAGGACTCTATTTATAGCTCAACAGTCAAAGTGACTATTTTACTAATGTAACATTTTGGGGCACCTCGAACAATTGGAGGCGCATACAAGTGGATAAAATTTTATCCACGTAACATTGCGGCATCGGAGGCGCCTCAGTTCTCAAGAGGCACCTCGATTGTTGCTGACATGGCTTCCCACTTCTTATCCACGTCGCAACAGTTTTGCGCATTTGAGGTGCCTCCCGTTGATCTAAGGTGTTCCAGCTACTGTTCATCCAAGACGCTTCCAATCAACTAAGGCACCTCGAGTCACTTCCATGGCAGCAGCTTTGCTGGGCATCCGAGGTGCCTTAGATCTTCAAGTCTTCATGGCTAACTTTCAAGTGGACAATTTTCGAACTCCACTCACTTGGGTGATATTTTAGTCGTCTGGAGTTCAGTTCAACCAAACTCAACTCCGACATTCTCCTCAAGTAGGCTTCTGCCCAACTTCTTATCCCTCGGATGCGTCACACGCATCCTTCTTGCTCCACTAGTATACTCTTCTACAGCTCCTCATCTCTCAAATGCACCAAGCTCATCGACTCCCTTCCCATGTCATCCTTCTCATTCATTGCATCTTCCGCTCGACTTCATGTGTTCTTAAGTCCCTGCACACTCAAACACAAAGCATCAAATACACAGAGTCTATTTTAACTCGGTTGATCACATCAAAACTAACACAGGATACTTATAAAAGGGAAGTGTGTGTTTAAGGGTTTAGGGATGAAAATCCTATTTTAGGGTTATCCAATCGATTGTTAACTTCAAACCTAAACCTCAATTTTGGGTTTTACAATACCAAACAATTGCTATAAACCTGAAATTTCAGGTTTAGGCAAGTGGTGTATAAATTGATTGTTATGTATTGTGAATCGATTGATAACCAATTCCAAGTACACAGAAGTTTCTCAAATGGATTAGCTAGTCGATTAAGTATTTCCAATCGATTGGTGCGATTGCAACCTTCTTCGAAAGCACAAAAGGTTGTCAAATCAATTGGTTGATCAATTGTGCATTGTCAATCGATTGATAAACTTTCTTCGAGAGCACAAAAGGTTGACATATCGATTGACAAATCGATTAAGAATTGCAAATCGATTGGTAAAAGTTTCATGAGGAAACAGAAGGTTGTTGAATCGATTGGTGATTTTCACCAATCAATTGGGATCCAAAATGGAATAATCTCAGTCATTGATCTGGAGTCAATGACCCTTCAATGTACAGTCAGATTGTCAACAATCAATTGGTATGTTTCTACCAATCGATTAGTGGTGATAAAAAGCAAAGAAACAACCCAATTCTGATGTGTTTAAATGAGGGCTTAGGGCACAATGCCTCTTCGACCTTAGATAAGTTTCATAACTTGATGTCGGTGGTGATAATAGTCGATCCATTGCAAAGTGGACAATAAAGCTTTAAGGGTTTAGGGCACGATAATAGGTTACGGTAAGACCATACAATGCACCTCTTTTATATATATATATATATATATATATATATATATCCACAGAGAGAGAGAGAGAGTGTTCAGCAAAATTCTAAAAAGTACGAAATGTGCGTTACTAATTAAATAGGTCACGGTAAGACCATACAATGCACCTATCCCAAATGAACTCCTTCACGGAAAGCCTTACAATCCCTATACAGAAAAAATGATCCCTATTATTGTATTTCTATTCAAAATGATCCCTTTATAAATGTACCCTATTATATCTCTACTAATAATGTCCTCTAATCTAATCCCTTCTTTAGTGGAATATTAAACAGGTTGTAAATGTACTCTTTATTCCCTATTAAATACTCCTTAATAGGTAAGAGGCCCTAAATTCGCTAAAGTATATATCGGTGTAAACTAACCCCAGGGTAATTTGCTTCCTAAATGGAGGGTGGATACTGCATACCTCTAGAAAAAAAAACAAGAAATAAACTATGAACAAAACACGTATCAGAACCACCTAACAAGGTTTGTCTATGGAGTAGAAATGTTCCTCTCTCTATGGAGTCCATAATACAGAGCAAGGCCCCTTTTGGAGGTGTTTGGTACTAACCTCCATTGATTCAAAACAGGGCAGGGCACCCCCTTAGAGATGTCTGGTCCCACTCTCTAAGGTCGAAGTAACTACCGGGAGGGACCGTCTATTTTAATAAATTTCTTTGTTCGTGCGATTTATGTCTTACTCTATATATATATATATATATATATATATATATATATATATATATATATATATATATCCTGTCTGAAAACGAAGAAGATGACTATTTGAGATATGGCTCTGTGGTTGACTAGATGAAGACTTTGGCATGGCTCTGACGGTGACTTGGTTGAAACCTCCGCTTCGTCCTGCAAAACCAAGAGTGTTAGTGTCGGGCCAAAGAAGGGTCCCTGGCGTTGGCCCTCGGACACTCAAGTCAGTCATCGGAATAATGAGAAAATTGTAGAAACAAGTATGTGCAGTAGCCTAGGGACGTATACCTTCGCCAGTGAATGTACTTCTCTTTTATAGTGTCACTATAGCGTTTGTGCACGTATTTCATAGTGCATGCACGTTTTCCAAAGCGTCCTAAGAAAAGACAAGTCAAACGTATTTTTGACACCTTTCCTTAACCAAGCATACAAATCCCTAACGTGATAGAATGGAAGCTTCTAAAATACAATTTGTATATGGGTCATGCTCTATTGTCAGCGACACAAACTTCTAAAAGGGTACCCTGAGATGTGCAAGTGGACCCTACTATCGGCTGACTAGAATCCACTCAGTTGGGATGTCCTAGCCTGCCTGCGCCGCTTAAAACTAATGGCTTGCTCTCTGCTTAGCCTTCTTGCTGCTGGAGGGCTACCTTTTGTCCGACCAGCCATGTCATCCGAGCGGCAGGGACGGTGAGCTAGAGGATCTGTTGTTTGCCTTTTGTACCCATCGTAGATTTTGGTAGGATAGACATCTGGTCGATCATGTCCAGCCGGCCGTAGCGTCCTGATCAGCTCTCCTTGCATGGTCTGCGGTTTTGAGCCTTTAACCATCTTGACTTTGACCTTTAGATCAGCCACTCTTCCTTGATCTGACCGATCTTTGGTGAGCCCCTCTTTACCACCGTATCACCAATCTTTCCCTAAGTCTAGTCGAAGAATGATGCAAGTTCGACTGACTGGACAATCAGTATTTTTAGCAACTCTTCTCTCATTGGGTGCCCCAGGGTTTATAGCCGCCACTAGGTTGCTGTGGTTATTGCACAAGGGTTTATAGTGTTGGTGCGGTTAGCACTAACAGTCTAACTCAAATTTTGATGAATGACAAAGAATGGTAAGTTAGTTTTATCGTGATCTAACACTCTGACCAAGTGTGCAGGAGAAGCCCAGCTAGGTCGACGGGCCGATCGGATAGCTGGCACGAAGCCCAAACAGGTCCACAGGCTGACTAGATGTCTGGCACGAAGCCCAGCTAGGTCGACAGGCAGACCGGATAGCTGGCACGAAGTCCAGACAGGTCGATGGGCTGACCTGATGTCTGGCACGAAGTTCAGCTAGGTCAAAAGGCCGATCGGATAGCTGGCACGAAGTTCAGACGGGTCGACGGGCTGACCGGACGTCTGGCGGTAAGTCACTAGAGGGGAGTGACTGTGAGGGAGCGTTCCCGGGAAGGGAACTTAGGCGTCGATTCAACTTAAATCCATTTCAAAAATCTAAGTTGAGATCGTGACTAGATTCCGATTTCGATGAGATAGAATCTAATTACTATTCTTTTTTATTATAAATTGTGCTAGCACTTTATTTTGCAGGGTAGTATAATTTACATTTTACCTCGGACTAACATTTTCTTGCAGGTTGCTAGAAAATAGAGGTCCGAGCGCCCGGAGGTCCAAGCGCCCAGAAGGAGTCCGAGCGTCCGGAATGTAAATTTTATCACCTTATCTCTTCGCCACGTGGAGCACTCTGGTTGGCCGGGCTACATCAGAGTCCAGGCGTCCGGAAGGGATCCGAGCGCCCGGAGCCTCCTATAAGGTGAGCCCTAGAGCAAAGGACAACTCACTACAACGTCTTTCAACGCTTGCTTTGCTGTACTGTGCTCCTGTGACGCTGCAAAGCTTCTCCAATAAAGTGTTGTCTTTCTTTTCCTTATTATTATCGGTATTCCTTTTTTTAAAGAACTTGTACTTTTACTTGTAATACTTTTTACGAATTGCTAGTGTATTGTCCAACGAAAGCACTCGATGAGTGCGGGTATTGGAGTCGGAGTCGACAAAGGCTTCGAACCAAGTAAAATTGGTTCCTGTTAGCATTGCTCTCGATTTTATCTTTCCGCTGCGTACTTGATTTTCTACGATAATTTCTAAATCGTTATTCACCCCCCCCCCTAGCAAATGTCTCGATCCAACATATAGCCGTCGCTCAGCTGTTGTATTTACTACACCAGGATTTATAGCCGCCGCTTGGCTTTTGTATTTATTGCCCTTGCTTTGCTAAACAGCTAACAATCGCTTCATATTATGGGATTGACGCCGATCGGGCTCATTGTGGGCAACACTTGGTCGTTTGTCAACTTCTTTCAACTCTCTTTTCCGAGTGGCCTCTCTCACTTAGTGTGTTTTAATGGTTGTTGACGTCCTCTGATTTCTTGGAAACCATACAAATCCTATGCCATTAATGCAAAGCACGTTTATAACACTTTTTAATCATGCACTCCCTTCCCCCATCAATTCAACTTGTACTCGAATGCCACATGTCTCTCTCCCTTGCCACGGCATGCGTGATGTGACGGGCAACTGTTAGTATCTGCTGCAACGACTTCCTTTTCGAATTCAACAGCTAAGATTAAGCCTTGCTTCCAAAGCTCTCGATCGGACGGCTCAGGGAGACCGTAAACAGGGTTTTTAAACTCTTAACTTTTTCTGTCGCCCTATCGCATTCTTAATCTTTGTCTCCTTCGTCTTCTTGATCTTCTTTCTCTGCTCATCACCGGCGATCCTTCTTTTCTACAATAAGTTCTTCTTCCTTTCCCTCTTTTGATCTTTGATTCCTATCTCTCGTCCTATGGCGTGTTCTCCCTCTCCACCCCCAGTTGTCCCCGGGTTGTGGTACACCTCCCCCGAATCTGACTTCAACGGTGATGAGGTCGACCAGATGAAAATAACCTACCTCATGCCCGACAATTACCAAATTGCAATCCCTTTTGCCTATGCACGTTCCCACACGCTGCCGAACAACTTCCTTCCTTTTTTTAAAGACTAATTTTTTGCCAACCTGTGAGTTTCTATCCATCCTTTTTTCTCCGAAGTTTGTTGATATTTCCACATTCCCTTGCACCAATTGGTCCCTAACTCCTTCAGATTACTGTGCGGAGTTGTTGTAATATTCCGCCTATACAAAATTCCCCTTATACCCCGTGTTTTCCACTATTTTTATTATCCAAAGTTGTCCGAACCGAACACCTTCCTTTTCCAAGCTCAAGTGGGCACAATTTATTTTGACAAAATGCCCATCTCGAACAAGCACTAGAAGGAGCACTATTTTTTCGTCTGTCTTCCCGAGCAACATGCCTTCCCGATTGGTTGGCAAATAGAGTTACCGAAACCTCCCACACTACAAATATTATTGGGAGTCGTTCTACCTCCAAGCGGCCTAGCGCCTTGCCGGTCAAAAATATCATATCCACAGATTATTATAGGAGGGGGTCTTGTATGCGTTCAGGCGGAGCCCTATCCGAACCCGGCTGCCTGCCCCTCTAGGTAAGTCATTTCTTTTCCTGTCGCTTTTGAATCTAACTAATTTCTCTTTCTTTTTGTAGCTCAAATCATGTTTAGCGTGTTGCTGAGCGGTAAGAATAAACTTACCGATGCAGAGATCAACGTTAAGGGAGTAGCTGAGCTGGAGAGTCATGGGCTACTGCCGATCGAGCATTCGAAGAGCCGTCCGGCAAAGCAGGAGTAAGCCGGACGGTTGCTAGCGACGCAACAACCAATATCGGTGAGTTGCAACCCGAGCACCCCTCTATGGCGCCCATCATGGCTCCCTCAGAATCAGCCACTTCGGGCGAGCTGTTGTTCCAGCGCCACAAGAGGCACTAAGCAGAGTCTTCATCCCGTTCGGCGACTTCGACTTTGCAAGTCCATGTTCCAGTGGCAACTTCCCGCCCTACGTCAGAGCGAGGAGAGACTTCTTCCTCCGCAATTCCTAAGTGGGAGGCTCTCCTACCGACTCCCCCTTCATCCCACGGTGAAATTTTTGAGGAGTCGGTCGGCTTAGCTTCCCTAAAAATTCCACATAAATTTTAATTAATTTTTTCGATTAAACTGCAAATCTATTTCAAACTATTACGGCATTTTTTTCCTTCTGATCGGATGAAATTGTTGATCGGCTCAAATTACTAGGCAAATTTTTGTAAACGTTTGACAATAAATTAACGAAAAGAACATCCAATTAAACTTATCCAAACCATATACATTAATAAAGTTTACAAACATTAATGTCAAATAATAAATCAAAGTGTATCATTTAGGTGCGATCATGCATCGTAATAATTAATATGATCAAATGGTGATATCAAAACAAAATTAAAACTGTAACATTATATGAAATCAAATACTTCATGATAAAGTAAAATCAAGAAGAATCAAATTTTAAAACACTAAGGAGATGTCCAATTAAGTATTTAGGAATCATCAATCAAATTTAGATACATATGGAAACAATCAAAGAATTCAACAATTTGACCATCAAATTCTATAGCCTCCTTAACCAAAAGGTCGATGCTTCATTTTGACATTGGTCAAAAATCAAGAAGACCTACAAAGATCACAAAATTTTATTAAAAGTAACCGATATTGGAGTAAATTTCAAATAGTTAAAGAGTAAGATATAACAAACTCATAATATTGTTCATCTATATAGCATAATATTATTGACAATAAAACATTCTCCCTTTGCTGCTGCATCGGGATATTTAATTTGACATAAAAAAGCATTGATTATCGCAATCAAGATAAGATCATGGTTATTTGGCAAATATGACGAAATTGAAATTAATTACCTCTTAAAAAACAAGAACTTGCCGTCGCAGTTTAATTTTAATTTGCCAAAATACCCAAGACAACACATAGTTTTCATATTTATCAAAAAGATATTTATTTTCTAAAACAGATTTCCTAAAAAACGAATATAAAATCAAGACATGCATCTTAAAGTATTTAATTTTGCCTGCTTCCTAAGATACTAAATCATTTAGGTCTAAATGCTCATTCATTTCATATAAGACATAATAGATAATAAATAATTTGGTATGAAAATATGTGTTACCTAAAATAACGGGTGAAGGAATTCTTAATGTTCTCGTCATCCCATTCCAAGTTGTTCCACCAATTGTCAGCACCCTCAATCCTTTTTAATCTATCATTCAATATTTCGACTCCAAATGGTAATTTTTTGAGCCTTGGGCAACCCGATACACGTATATATTCCAAGTAGGAAAAATGGAGCGGTCTATTTGCAATGCGATGGAGGTTCCGCATGCGGCCCAAAATCAAGCTCTGTATGCTACAGCCAGAGCTAGAGATGGAATTGGAGTTCCCTCCCCCACTTATTAGTCCTTTCATTTCTTCACAATTGCGTATCTCTAGACGTTTAAGGCATGGCAGTTGGAGAACCCAAGAAACATCCTTCAGCATAGGGCATCCCCAAATAATTAGTTCACGAAGGTTGCTGAGCCGAACTCTATTCAATGAAATCTTTGTCAATAGTTCTAGTTCAAATAAATAGAGAATCTTTAAACATCCAAAACATGATTCGCGACCCACACCTGCGGACAACACTAATCTGTCTAATTTGAGATCTCTAATGATCAGAAACTCAAGGTTGTCACCTACCCTGCTGCCCCAATGTGGAGTGTCCAGATCGTAGTTTGGAAGTTTTGAAATATACTTCCCATTCAAATTGAGTGTCCATATGGAGACATTTAATGGTAACATGTTGAGTCGCTCAATGTTATCTCTTGTAGCGTCAATGTGAATTTCCACACTTAATTGGTGGCGTCCTTTGAAACACCTCAGCTCATCCCACCAAGACTCGGTTATAGGATAACTGGAAGTTATATTCAGCCACTTGAGCATTGACAAAGTAAATATCGTCCCATAGGATACCGTCATAATTCTAGTATTGTTTAGAAACAAGTACTCTAATTTGCCGAGGCAACCAAACTCGACCGGCAGTCTTGTAATAGGATTGTAGGACAAGTCTAAATATTGAAGCTTAGTTAAGCTACAAATCTCCATAGGAAGCTCAATTATATCACATCTATTGAGATCCAAGTATGTTAAATGAGGCATACTTGCGAACAAACTTGGAGGAATTGTTCCCAGGCATATTTTGTTGCCACATAGAATCAACATAGAAAGTTTTGAAAAAGTGAAAGCTCCATACTCTTGTCAAGAAGTAATCTTATTGCACATGAATGATGCTCGCTCTGCTTCTTGCCATTCTTCTTGTCTAGGCAAATCACTAAACCCAATTCCTGCTCTTACAATCCATTTTCTTTTGTTCCCCTCCGACCCAGAGACCATCAACAGTGCCATGTCTCGAATGACATCATGCATCTTTACATCTATGTCCATAGAACTAAAGAACATGGGGCTATGTTGCTCTAGCAAGGATGCAGCCACGAGCGTTTCCAAATGGGAGTATCCTTTGGCGAAAGCTTCATTGATCAGATTAAATTCATGGATTATGCCGCAACCTATCCAACACGGTATCAACTGATCGAATGTGTTGATCTCATAATCTTCGGGCCACAAAGCGCAGCACAAGAGGCATTCTCTTATGGAGTCATTCTCTAAACTGTCGTAGCTCAGCTTGAAGGCTTTATACATGACGAGTGAATCTTCAGGAAGACATACGGTTTTCCACTGATGTTCATCCCTTATTTGATGGAGAGCATCGCTCCAAGCTTCCCAAGACCTTTTCCCAGACATGGCCCGGGCGACGGTGACAAGAGCGAGCGGAAGACCTGCACATTCTTTAGCAAGTTCTTCAGCAACGAACTTAATTCCTGCATCTGAGCTAAGAACATCCTCATCGCTGTTCTGCTCAAAGAGTTGCCATGCTTGTTCTGAATCCAGACATCTGACTTTGATCTTCTTTCCTGCTTTCATTTGTGCACACACTGTCTCGCTGCGGGTCGTGAACACCATGACTTTGCGCGGTTGCTGCTGGCCTGGTTCAGTAGCCGAGTGTGCCATCCCCAACAGTTGAACACTTTTCATATGTTCCCAAATGTCGTCGAGAAGCAGCAAGCAGCTCCTGTTCTTCAAGTAGCTAAACAGCTTATCACCACAAGTTTGTTCATCGTCATTCTCCTGCAATGTCTGTAGTCCTAGACTCTTAGCAATATTCATCTGGAGCCTTTTCAATTGGCAGTCTTTGGAGGCCACAGCCCAAATCACACGATCAAATATGGTGTGCTTAGGAAGATAGTGTTGCTGGATTCTGTTCAAAATGGTGGTCTTACCGACACCACCCATTCCGTAAATGCCTATGATGTTGCCTTCTCCACCATCGATGTAGCCCACAATGTCCCCCACGTACGACTCAATCCCGACAGGTGGTCGATGTGAGATGGAAAGCATCGCGGTGGGTCCCGGAGGCCGAACTGTGATAATCGGATCCAGTGCACCAGCTCTGCTCATCAATTCATTAGCCTCGCTGAGCTTTTTTGCCACTCTTCGAATGATGGAGCAGCAATTTGATGACTCTCTGATAGAGAGCTGATCTCCTGCTTCCTCCTGTGTTTGGCTCGATGTGCCGCCAGTTTGATTGAAGCAATTGCAACTGAAGCAACCTAAAGAAACAAACCAGTAGACTGATACAAATTCCTTTTTTTCTCTCACTGTCTTATAGTTAAAAGCAGTACGTAGTGGCTTGTATGGATTAAAACACAAAGCGTGACAATTGAATTGACATGAAAAGGAAAATATATATATATGGGAGAATTAATACTCACTCATGCTTTGGAAATCCTGCTTGATAACAGCCAGTTGGCCTTCCAATTCCTCCACGTCCCGTAGCCACTGGCTCGCTTCGTTGGTCGGAATTTTCCCTTCACGCTCCGCCTCTTCGATCTGGTTCTTGATGTCGTCCCTTTTACCTCTCAATCTTGTCATTTCCTTTTCCAACTTCTGGATGCCAGATTTTGGCCTGCCCAGTCGCAGCGATGCCCACAGTCCGCCTAGGCAACTGTTGACGTCCACGTTGAGATTTATTGTGGCGAACGCCATGGACGAGGAGAAGTTAGCTTACAACAGCTAGCAACCAGAGATTTGCTTCTTTTACAGAGCAGGCAAGGGTAGGGAAGCAAAACAAAACAAAGATGAAGTAACAATCAACAATAATGAGAATTAACAGTGCATGTCATTATCATCAACAAGACAAAAAAACAGGAGATCATTAGTGGTTGGTTGTTTTTTCAAGCTTCAAATCAATATTTTAAAACACGAACAAAAGCTTTAATTAATTTTTCTGATTTGATTAAATTTAGAAGCAATATTCTCAAGTGTCTAATGGATCAACGCTGATAGCCCCCTTTGAAATTTGTCATTCCAGTGATCTCATAGGGTCGGTCCTATCATCATCATTTATAAGGAGGTAAATCGAAAAATTATAATTAATCAATACATAAAAGGATTCTTTTTTTCTATTTTATCGAGATTCGAACCGCTGGAGGCTTTGATACAGTGGTCAGATATTTCAGCAGTTATTCATATATCTAAGGTTTAAAGTTATTTAGGTATCGAAGTAATGGGTATTACTTGATGATATGAATCACTTGAAAAATAAATGTATTCATTCTATAGCGGATTTGTTACAGGATCAATTTGGACTGGCTCTTGTTCGTTTAGAAAATGCAGTTCGAGGAACTATATCTGGAGCAATTCGTCATAAATTTATATATATCAACTCCATAAAATTTGATAACTTCAACTTCATTTACAACCACTTATGAATCATTTTTTGGCCTATATTATCTTAAGTTTTGGATCGAACTAATCTATTGACACAAATTATTCATGGAACCAACAATTAAGATAAGCACGACAATGAAGCTTCAATAAATACATATACACCTAATACATCGAAACCCATTGCCCATGGGTAAAGAAATATCATTTCCACATCAAAAACAACAAAAACTAGAGCAAATATATAATAGCGGATTCAAAATTGTAACCAAGCATTCCTTATGAGTTCTATATCCGATTCATAACTAGATAGTTTTTCTGATCTTTCCCTAATCGGGATTAAAACTCCGGAAAATATTTTCTTTTACTGGAATGACAAATCTAAGAATATTAACATCTTTGAATGGATAACTAAGAACATTTTTTTATTTATTCTAATTGTTAATAGAAAATTTCTATAGAATCAAATCAATTACCTCTAAAATTCTGATTCAAAAAATCATACCTAAATGTAAAAAAAAAAAATGCACCATTTTTTAGTGGTAATTACCCTTTATATATGACAGCCACTTCTGACCTAATTTTATTAATTAACCGGTTATTTAATCAAAACATAAAATTTGATGGGCATGGGTGGACTACGCACTCAATGAGACATGATCAAAAGCACAATCAAAAAAGTTTGATTCTTCCCATCGCTCCAATAATTGAGGCTAAGGGATAATATAAAATAATTCTTTTAAAAATTAATAAATTATTCATCCACATCCTTATAAAGAATAAAAATATGCTCTTGAAACTTTGTATTTCAAAAACGTCCCCCGAGATATTAAAATCTTGTTCATTATATATAAAAATATGATCATGTCCAAAAATAAAAACATAATTAATTAGAAATATAGTTACTACATTGATTAGCAATGGAACATGCTCCACTTTGCAAAATAAGAAATGTCAGTATCGAACAAGGGAAGAGGTCCTCAGCGTTGGCCCTCTGATGCTCAAGTCAGTCACCGAAACTACAGAAGAAAGTAGAGTAATAGTGAAAGCAGCGTGAATAGTGAATAATACGTGCGTGTGTACCTCCATCGGTGCATCGACCCCTCTTTATATAGCGCCCCAACGGACGACGTGCATGCTACTCGAGATATTGGCACGTTCTCCAATCTGTCATATAAAATGACCTATCAGGAAAGTGTCTCTGACACCATACCTTAACAGGGCATACATATCCCTGACAGGACAGTACAAGCTTCCGTCGTACGATCCACTTGTTAACCATGTCTCATGTCAACGTCACTATCTTCCAAAAGAATATTGAGAGGTGTGACAATGATTCTGTTGTTCGGCCGAGCAAGTATAGTAGCTTGTCCTCTCCGATCAGTCAGCCTCCGTTATTCTTCCCTATGGTAACTAGGTATAGTAGCTTGTCCCCTCCCGATCGAATGGGCACTCCGGTCTCCCTAGCGTTTTACTGCTCTGTTTGAGCATCTGACGATCTTACCATATTGTTCTGAGCTAGACATTGTTCGGGTTGGCTCAAATAGATCTCTAGCCGATCGGACACTGCCTACATCGATCGGCCAATGAAGTCGTCCTCCACTCGACTACCATAGGTGAGTTCTTTGACACCCTGGCGTTGACCACCTTGACTTTGACTTCCAACTTGGTAATTGGCCCGTATTGGGCGGTCCCCCCCCCCCCTTTATTACCGCATCACGAGCCTTCCCCTTAAGTTTAATCGAAGGAGGTTGCAAGTCTGACTGATTGGACGAGTAGCGTCTTCAGTGGTCCCCACGTCCGAATGAACTTTCTATGTCCTCGAATTGTTGATCGGGTCACATAATCTTTGTCGTTTGGCTTCATGTTGATGACCTGGGTTTGTAGATGCCGCTCGAATCATTCCTCATAAGGCTGGGTGGATCGGCCGCTCAGCTGTGTTATAGTCAGCTAACTATTCTGATTTGAACGGTGGACGACAATACTTAGCAAATTTTTCTATTTCGCTACACCCTTTCATGGCGGCTAACATCATCAAAATTTTAGAAAACTGTGCAAATCTTTGATGATTATGGCTGAACACGTGGTCATACTTTTTAATTAAACTTAATTAAGTCTTCTGGTAGCCGACTGCCATGTGTTCCACCTTCTGTCGTCATACGTTTGATGTGACAGACGAATATCAGCTGATGATGTGACCAACACCTTTTCAAATTCTACGGCCAGATTTCATCCTAGGTTTGTGCAACCCGAGATCGGACGGCTATGGGCGATCGGCCATGAGGTTTATAAACCTTCATTTGTTCGTCGTCATCTTCACCATGCCTCTTGCATTCGTCCTCGAGCAACCTCTGTGACGCTTCTTCTCCTCTCCTTCGCCGACGACCTTTGTCATTAAGGTTCCTCTCTCCTTTCTTCATTAAATCTATGCTTTGCTTCTTCTTGCTTTCCTTGTTTTCGATGGCTGGTTCTCCGCAACGCCCTGTGCCCGTCCTCGGACTTTGGTATACTTCCATTGAGTCCAAATTTAATGGGGATGAGATAGAAAAGATGAAATCCATATACCATTTTCCGTCTGATTATCAAATTATCATTCCCTCCACTTACGACAGGTCACATGAACCACCAGTTTGCTTCCTACCCTTCTTTAAAGACTAGTTTAGCGTGGGCCTTCGATTCCCCGTCCATCCCCTCTTTTCTGCTATAGTAAATCAATTAGTGTCAAACTCCTTTAGGTTGATGTACGGGGTAGTAGTTCTCATCCACCTGCATGGCATTCCCTTAACGCCTCGGGTCTTTCACTACTTCTATTACCCTAAATTGTCTGAGCCGAGAACCTTCTTGTTCTAAGCCCGAGTGGGCTTGGTTTTCTTTGATAAAATACCGACCTCGAATAAATATTGGAGGGAATATTATTTCTTTGCTCGTCTTCCTGAGCGGCCTGATTTCCCGACCGACTGGTAGATGAAAGTGATGAATCCTCTTTCACTCGGGAGGTACCGCAGTCAATCCAACTATCTCCAAGCAGCCTCAAGTTTGGCTGGTTAGAAATATCACATCGACAGACTACTATTGGAGGGTGTCCTATACATGTTCGGCCTGAGCCAAATCCGAATGCGGCTGCCTTCCAGCTTAGGTATGCTCTTTCTTCTCCTCATCTTTAAATCTAATTGATTTTTCTTCCTTTTTTGCATCTCACATCATGTTGAGGACATGTCTGGCTGGCAAGAGCTAGCTTACGGATGCATAAAATCAATGCAGCGGACGTGCCCGAGTTGGAGAGTCGCGGCCTAACACCGGTCACCCACTCAGACAATCAGCTTAGCGAGGCAGGTGAGACTACTGTGTCGACCAGCGAGGGTGGAGCAAGTCAGACAGGAGTTAGCAGAGCCGCGACTGCTACAGATGACTTGCATCCCAAACGGTCTCTCATGCTGCCGATCGCGGTGGCCTTAGAGTCAGCTACCTCCGATGAGCCTCTAAAATGATGCAAGAGGCACAGCGGGGAAGCTTCCTCCCACTCTCTCACTTCCGCGCGCCCTGTAGACTCCTACTCAGGCCTACTCACAGCTACCCTCCGAATGGGGTGAGACACCAACATCTACTCTTCCCGAGCAAGGAGCCACGGTGCTCCATACTTCACTATCATTCAATCGGACTCCTTCACTGTCCGAGCTTCTGTCGGGGGGGGGGGGGGGGGGGGGGAATTTGTGCACCTCTGATCGCCTACATGCCACCTCAATCCTCACCGACAGCACAAGTATCCATTATTTGGCCATCCCGACGTCCAAATTCACGAGCAAGGCGACTTCTGCGCTTTCTGGTTCGAGAGCCCAGAGGCAGATAACAGTCATTATCCACCTGCCCATCGATGAATGGCACTGTCCGGACGACATAGTGTCCCATATCCCCGAGCACCAGATTCAGATTCAAGGGTTGCTACCACAAGTATGAGCCGATGCCAAGGCCCGCTCGACGGTCATCTCCGGGGGAGCTTACGAACAATCATACCCAGATGACCAGTGGGGTATGTATATTACCTTTTTATTTACTTCTTTCTGCCCTCTCGGCACTTACAATCTTATTGCTTCTATAGTATTGGGTCGAGAGCCTGGCCATGTGCCAAAGGCTAGCGTTTTTGGAGCACGAAGTCCAATAGCTATAGGAGGAAAGAAACAAGAGTGTCGAGCAAGCTTCACAACTAGCGAGGCTCAACCAACAAGCCAGCTCCTTTGAGTCAAAGATCAATTCGGCCAATGCCAGGAAGCTCCGAGTTATTGAGGACTTAGAGATCAAGAACAAAGAGGCTCGGGTCCTGGCTCAGAACCTAAAGGATGCTGAGGCAGCTCTGGGTGCCTAACGGGAGAGCCGATCGACTGAGAATCAGCGGTGCAAGTCCAGCTTAACCCCAAGGACGCTGAGCTGCAACTATGAAGACCGAGCTAGAGGCCTCCCGAATGGCCTTGAATGTTAGTTTATTAAATCGCAGAGCCTAGCCGGTTCGAGGTTTTGAAGCGGGACTATCTCTGCTCGGACCCCTTCAATGACCGACTCACAGATAGGGCGCTCCGCCTCTTCAACCTCGCCATTAATGGGGCCTTCGACCAGTTGAAGGGAGGCGGCTATATCCCAACCGCATAGACCAGCAAGGTCATCAGTCGGGATAAGATATCTTCTGCTACCTTGTAAAAAAATTTCTAAGTGTTAATGCATGGTCGCTCGTTCGGCGCATCTTTGTTTAATTGATTTTTACAATGTTCCGTCACGCATCGTCGTTTGGTGTTTCTTCCATTTCTTGTATTTTTCACTTGTTAATGAACGCTTTGCCACTCGGCTCAAGTGGGACTATGAACCACTTATTGTCTTGCGAAAATTTTGAAGTATGGTTCCCTACCCTCCCGAACGTCGATGTAACTGGCCGTAGACTTTTTCTAGGCTTATATATTCGTCGATCGGCTATATTTATCATAGACTTGATTTTAGAGATTGGTCGTCATTCGTCGTAGACTTGGATTTATAGCTACCGCTCGGCTATTAACAAAGACTTGGGTTTATAGTCGCCGATCGACTGTTAAAAGCATAGATAGGAGTTTATAGTCGTCGCTCGATTGTTGAAGGTGTAGACAGGGGTTTATAGTCGCCGCTCAATTATTGAAGGCGTAGACAAGGGTTTATAGTTGCCGCTCGATTGTTGGTGAAGATAAGCTTTTATAATCGTCGTTCGACTGTTGTAGGCGTAGACAGGGGTTTATAGTCGTCGCTCAACTATTGAAGGCATAGACAGGGGTTTATAGTCACTGCTCAAATATTGGTGAAGACAAGGGTTTATAGTCGTCGCTCGACTATTGAAGGCGTAGACAAGGGTTTATAATCGTCGCTCGACTATTATTGAAGATAAGGGTTTATAGTCACCGCTCAACTATTGGTGAAGACAAGGGTTTATAGTCGCCGCTCGACTATTGCAGGCGTAGATAGGGATTTATAGTCGCCGCTCAACTGTTGGTGAAGACAAGGGTTTATAGTCATCACTCGACTTTTAACTCGGCTGGTCGACTCAAAAGTCTGGGACACTTGTGAATTTTATTCAATGCTCACCCGTATTTCAGGACATACGTTGACATAATTTCATCTAGATTTAACCACACACCTCTCACTTGGCCCTATAAGGCTGGAGGTGGTTAGTGCTCCAAGGTCGTTCGAGCCTTCTCCCATTCTCATCCTACAGGTAATAAGCTCGGAGCTTCTGAATTACTTTGTAAGGTCCTCCCTATGGGGCTTCTAGCTTGGTAACGTCGCCGACTAGCTTCGCCCGTTTCCACACCAAGTCGCCGACCTGAAATGACCTTCGGATTACCTTCTGGTTGTAGTTCTGTTTCATGTGCTGCCTGTACGCCATCAACCGGACGATGGATTTATCCTGCGCCTCATCCACCAGGTCGAGCTCCATGCGTCTCCGTTCAACATTCCCATCGTGTAGACTGCACCCGATTGGATTCTGTTCCGACCACCACTGGAACCATCACTTCACCTCCATACATCAGATAGAACGATGTGATGTCAATCACGCCTCTCAGTGTGGTGCAATGGGCCCAAAGTACGCTAGGGAGTTCATCGACCCAATTGGCTCCTGCATGGTCGAGCCAAGTTCGTAAACCTCTGAGGATTTCCTGGTTGGTGACTTTCGCTTGGCCGTTGCTTTGGGGGTAGGCCACTGAAGTGAAAGTTTGCGTAATGCCATAGATTCCGCGCCACTCCTTGAGCTTCCGTCAAGTGAATTGTCTTTCATTGTCTGAGATGAGATGGCAAGGGATGTCGAACCGACACAGAATATTGTGTATGAACTTGATGACCATATGCTCTGTTATCTTGGCTAGCGGCTTGGCTTCCACCCACTTTGAAAAATAATCCACCGCGATAAGTAGGAATCTTTGTTGACCAGTAGCTATTGGAAATTGTCCAACGATGTTTATGCCCCATTGATCGAATAGACATGACACCGTGGATGCTTTCATCTCTTCGGTGGGTCAATGCAAAATGTTATGATACCTTTGGCACAACAAGCAAGTAGTCATTGTCCGAGCGACATCATCTTGCAACGTGGGCCAAAAGTATCCTGCCAATAGGATCTTCCGGGCTAGTGACATGCCGCCTGGGTGACTTCCACAGGAGCCTTGATGCACCTCTAGCAGGATGTATTTAATGTCTCTTGATGTAACACACTTGAGCAGAGGCCTTGAGAAAGCTCTTTTATATAGCTGATCTCCAATTAGGGTGAACCACCCGATCCTCTTTCTCAACAAGCGGGCTTCCTCCTGATCGGCTGGTGTGACGCTCGATCGGAGGAACTCTATCAGTGCTGTCCTTCAATCGCTTGGGAAGGTCATTCCATCCATCCTGTCGATGTGCGCCACTAATGAGACTTGTTTGATCGGCTGATATATCATGACCGGCGATAACGAACTGGCTAACTTAGCCAGCTCGTCCACGACCTGGTTGTCCAATCGAGGAATCTTATGGATGACCACTTCTTGAAAACCAGCCTTCAACTTCTCGAAGGCTTTGGCATACAACCTGAGTCACGCGTTGCTTATCTCGAATGTGCCTAATAGCTGCTGCGTGGCTAGCTGAGAATCCGAGTGGATGGGCACTCTTGTGACTCCTACATGCCAAACTGCCTGTAAGCCGACTATCAAGGCCTCATACTCAACTTCGTTATTTGTAGCCCGATAGTCCAGCTGCACGAACAACTGCATCCTGTCCTCTCGAAGCGAGATCAAGAGGATTGTCGATCCCGCTACCTTATCAAGTGGATGAACCGTCTACATATATTTTCGAAGTCGCATCCGACTCGGCATTTTTGACTTCTGTGACAAAGTCAGCTAAGTCCTAAGCCTTGATCGCCGTTCACGGCTGGTATTGTATGTCAAACTCGCTCAGCTTGATGGTCCATTTGATCAACCGCTTGGATGCCTCTAGGTTAAGGAGTCCGCCTCTAGGTTGAGGACTCTTCCCAATGAGCTGTTGGTTATCACTACGATCCAATGTGATAGGAAATACGGATGAAGTCTCCGAGCGACGAGCACTAGTGTGTATGCCAATTTTTCAATGTTGGTGTAGCGGGACTATGCATCTTTTAATATATGACTTAGAAAATACACAGGTTGTTGCTCAAAGCCGTTATGGTGCACGAACGCCAAGCCAACCGTATAATCCATGGATGACAGGTAAATTCATAGCAGCTCGCTAGCGACGGGCTTGGCCAACACAGGCAAGGAGGTAAGGTACTCTTTGAGCTCTTCTAGTGCCTTGTCGCACTCCGCGTCTTGCACCGGTGCTTCATCCGAATATGATCCTCTTACCTTATCCACTTGGCTTCGTTCCTCTAAGGGAGTCTGGAACAATGTGTGATGAAAGGGGATCGATGCATTGGGCGCCTCCCCATATGTGTCAGTTGGCCTCTTGTTTTGGCCCCGGACTAATATGTGATCCTCTTGGTCTCCATATTCGGCCTGATGACCTACTGCTGATGTCGTGGGCTTATGTGCTTGGCGCTCGACCAACGCTTGTTGTTATTGTTGTTGTTGTTGTTGTTGTTTCTCCACCATTTTCGCTGCTCGGGCTTCTATCAACATATCCAGCTCCTCCTTTGTCAAAGTCATCGTGGTGAGTTGTCCAGCGTCCTCTATCTTCACGCTTCGGATACAGGCTATGTTCCCACATACGGCGCCAATATGATCTTGTCCAAAAACGGGAAGGTGGCTAGCTAGGGATGTGGCTGCTGCACTGACTGGATGTGGACCACGCTCCACTCTGCAAAACAAAAACGTCAGTGCCGAACTAGGAAGGGATCCTCGGCGTTGGCCTTTCGACACTCAAGTCAATCACCAGAACTGTAGAAGAAAGTGGAGCAACAATGAAAGTAGCGTGAATACTAAATAATGCGTGTGTGCGCGTACCTCCATCGGTGCATGGACCCCGCTTTATATAGCACCCCAATAGGTGACGTGCACGCTCCTCGAGGTATAGGCACATTCTTCAATTTGTCCTATTAAAGGACCTGTCAAGAAATTGTCTCTGATACTATACCTTAACAGGGCATGCATATCCTGGATAGAACAGTAGAAGCTTCCGTCATACTATCCGCTTGTTGGTCATGTCTAATGTCAGCGTTACAATCTCCCAAAAGGATATTGAGAGGTGTGACAATGATTCTGTTGTTCGGTCGAGCGGGTATAGTAGCTTGTCCCCTCCGGTCGATCGGCCTTGGCTGTTCTTCCTTGTGGTAACTGAGTATATATAGTAGCTTGTCCCCTCCTGATCGGACGGGCGCTCCAGTCTCCCTAGCGTTCTGCTGCTCCGTACTGATCAGCATCTAACGATCTTACCATATTGTTCTAAGCTAGACATTGTTCGGGTTGGCTTGAACATGCCTCTGGCCGATCGGACACTATCTACACCAATCTGCCAATGAAGTCGTCCTCTGCTCGGCTACTATAGGTGAGCTCTTTAATACCCTTGCATTGAATATTTTGACTTTAACTTTCACCTAGACAGTTAACCTTCATCTTAACAATTGACCCGTATAGAATGGTCTCCCCTTATAACCGCATCAAGGATCATTAGTGGCGGTTGTTTCAAGCTTCAAAGCAATATTTTAAAATTGGACGGAAGAACAATTGCCTTTGCTTTGTTTATTGCTTTACATATGCCAACCACTTCCTTAATGGGTTCTAATTTAATTAATTAATCAATTAATTAATAAAAAATAGAAGCTATGAGAGTGAACAAGCATGCATTTGATGAACATCGGTGGATTACGGAATCAATGAGACTCATGATAAGAAAACACAATAAACAAAAAATTAACTAGATGTGATTCTTGTAATCCCTCCACTAATTAATGATCAGGCTAAGGGATAATATAAATTAATTCTTTAAAATATAATAAATTATTCATCTGCATCGAAACAAAGAATAAAAAGATGCTCTTGAAATCTTATTTGTTGTATTTCAAAAAAAAAATAACAAATAGCAAAAAGGATCCACACACTTAAGTTAATTTTATGCCTTTAGATGATGTGATGAACCACTTTACAACTAGCAAAAGGAAAAAAAACAATTGTCTTTGCTTTGTATTATTGCTTTATATATGGCAACCACTTCCATTATATGACCTTATAATTTAATTAATTAATTAAAGACATAAAAGCTGTGAGAGTGGACAAGCATGCATTTGGTGAACATGAGTGACTACACACTCAATTGAGACTCACTTGATCAAAAATATAACTAAACAAGTTACTCTTTAACATAGATATAGGTTAACAAAAAAAATGTAATCAAACTTGCCTAAATCACAATCATTAATGTTAAATACAAATATAAATATTATTTTTATATAAATTTAAATATTATTTAATTAATCAACTCAAAAAATATTCTTAATCCAAATAAGTCTCAAGTGCTTAATGATTCAACTCTTATTATACCCTCACTTTATAACTAGCAAAAGGAAAGAACAATTGTCTTTGCTTTATATATGGCAACCCCACTGGCATTATGTGACCTAATTTAATTTATTAATCAATCAATTAATTGAAAGCATAAAAGCAATGAAAGTGAAAATCATGCATTTGATGAAAGTGACTACACACTCAATGAGATTCACATGATCAAAAGCACAAATAAAAAGTAATTTTTTT
Organism: Zingiber officinale; assembly: GCF_018446385.1. Lineage (NCBI taxonomy): Eukaryota > Viridiplantae > Streptophyta > Magnoliopsida > Zingiberales > Zingiberaceae > Zingiber > Zingiber officinale. The sequence continues at coordinate 154,195,158 of NC_055989.1, forward strand.
TTCTAACTTATGTCATTATTCCCATTCCTCCACTAATTGGAGTCTAAGGGATAATATAAATTATTTTGTTAAAATAATAAATTATTCATCCACGTGTTGATTGTTATATTTAATTGGTAGACTTAATTATAAATTGTACATATAAGTAAAAAATCGAATCTATTAAAGTGATCTAACTTAAGTTTATTAGATTTTAGATTATTGGATATGGGTTGAATGTGTACAACTCTTTAGCCCGATCCGTTAACATCTACTGGTTGATAACAGATTAGTTGCCTATATAAGGGGAGGTCTCCAAGGGTTTAGGGATAATCTTGACATAGCTTTTGGTTCCCCATTGACCTAGAGCTTTTCGGCATCATTATCCGTTAAGTCCCTTAGAAGACCAACCTTCTTCTTCTCCTCTTTCTTCCACTTTCTCAAGAGCACGAAATTGAGAAGAGACGACACTACAAGAATAGTACTTCCGCTACAATTAGGTTCTATGTCACTGCCTTAAAGCTTTTATTCTTGTTATGTCATGATTCGTACAACATCTATCAATTGGTATCGGAGACACAGCTCTATTTCTTCGAATTTCATGATTTAAAGTTAGTTTTTTTCGTCAATCTTTTGTTCTAGCAATTTGATTGTCGTAAGAGAAAACCTAGGAAAGACTTAAATTTTCGAGTTTTTTTTTTGTATTTTTGTGAAGAACACAAAGACCAGCAAGTGAATCCCCACTTTCTTTGTCGGAAACCACCGCTGTTTAACTTAATTTTAGGTTAAATCACGATGGTGTAATCGATTGGCTTGGTCAACCAATCGATTACCGAGTCTAAAATTGCAAATAGAACTAACTGTCAGGAATCGATTGACTTAATTGATTAGTTAGCCCTAATCGATTGTGTCAGTTTGGCAATCGATTGGCTCAACAAAGATCGAATATGTGATTGATTTTAATTGATTACAGGTTCGATTATTGCTGCCTAATTAATTGGTGATTTTCATCAATTGATTAAACGCTTTAAAATTGAACACATAATGATTGGAATTTGATCCGGCAGTAAGAATGGGGGACCCCTATTAGCAAAGTCAACGCCACGTGGAGGTGGAAAGGAAAAAGGCCAACCAGAAGCTTGGCCGAGCGGCTAGAAATGGTGGCGACCGACTGAATCTTCCGAGCGGAAGCAATACACCCCGGCGGGGAGTCGGGGTTCCGACGCTCATGATGAACAGTATAGTAGTGCCGAGCGGAGGGCCCGCTCGGCCGAAGGAATAAAATAGAACACTGCGAACAGTCCAGAGCACACGACCAGGAACACCCCGAGCGGACATGTACCTTAGTCCGGTCGGACGAGATGGGATTGCCGAGCGGCAGGCCGCTCGGTGTGGAAACAGGAGCTAGAATGACAAGACAGAAGATTATGCTGTCCCATCATAGAGGTGCTCGGACTGTAGCGGTATGGAGTCAGGCAAGCTCCTCTGACAAGCCCATACTGGGGTATGGGCTGAGGACACGCGTGTGCCTCGGTATGTGTGCATCAGCCTCCTCACAGCCCTATATAAGGGTTCTCAGACTTCACCGGAGGTATGAAATGGGGGATCTTCGGAGCTATTTCATCATCTTCCTCTTGCCTGACTTGAGCGTCGGAGGGTCGTCGCCGGGGACCCCTCCCCGGCCCGACTTCTGTGCAGGTTCGCCGGAGTTTGGAGCACCCGAGGATCCAGCAGGGAGCGCCACATCCCCAGCGTCCGTTGACTCACCGTTCGGACAGGATCAGAATTGATCGGTCAATCGATTAAAGCTTTCCTTATCGATTAAAAATCTTGAGTAGTGATAAAATCTTACTGTTAATCGATTAAGAATTTTTTTTCTAATCAGTTAACTGGTTGAAATCACGACAGACTCTGTTGGAATCGATCAACTAGGATTGATACCAATCGATTAATAGCCCGAATCCGTTTTCAATCGATTAAAATTATTTCTAATTGATTAGAGTTTTCAAAAAAGGTAGATCCGCTACCTTAGCCGGCCCCTTAGTGCCGACCCCGCGGATATGGATGGAGGTTCATACAGGTACACAGGTCATAGGCGCATAGTGGGGTAAACCCCAGGTCATCATTTCTTAAAAATCGACCCCTGACCATTATACCAGAGATGTCATGCACCCACCGTCTATGTTACACCCTGGGGGCTTGATTAGAGTTTTAGAATTGATCATTGATGGATTCGATTCATTTTGAATCGATTCACTTCACATACAGGGAAAAAATAAAAAACAAAAAATAAATTAAAAAAAAACCTCTTGCAAATGGGTCTCACTTAAAATGAAAGAAGATTTCTTTTGTTTTTTTGTTTTATTTTTATCCATTAATGTAATCTATTGATGATCCTATAGTTTATATATATAGTAGACTTTTAGATCGATTAGGATAATTAATTAGATCATATCAATCAATTATCATATAGTATCAATCGATTAATAAACTTAATTTAGAGTTATTAAGGTTGATTAAGTGATTATCTATTTGGTTAAAGTTTCTAGTATTTTTTTGGGTCTATCTACACAACATGCTACTAAATTAAACTATTGTGTCGGCCCAAAGGAAGACACTTTAGATAGATTTAGTGCATTTTGTGTTGGTAGACTATATATCTATGCCAAAAGTAATTGACCTAAAAGAAGATTACTTTTATATTATATATATGCTCAAGATAGCTTACCGTTATGGAACCAAAATTATTTTGTTTAGATCAAGGGCAAAAGATATCGGCACAATAATGGAAGACATATTATGTGGTTGATTAAAGTTATTGTGAGCTATGGATCAACATATAACTCATATAAAGTGTCATATTATTCGCACAATGAGTCGGCTCAAAGGAAAACACATTATGTGGTTAATTAAAGTTTGAGTTATATCAGATTACAACTAACAAATTATATTTTAGTCCATAGAGTAAAATGCAATGTTGTACTTGGTATCTCATAAAGAGCTCATTTATATGCATTTAAAATTTTATTTTATTTGTATAATTTTATTCATGTTCTTAGTTTTAATTAAATCGTGAACTTATATAATCTACACTCTTTTAATTTTAGTACAATTTGTAACTGACAATATTAATAACATCTAAACATTAACTAATTTGAATTTTACTGAATAGCGAGAATATATTATCGTAGTCTTAGGTTGCATGGACTTAGACTATGCATTAAGGAACAATTACCCTACACCTCTGACCAATGCTAGTGCTATAGGGAAAAGGGCTGAATTTCAGCTGTAGGAGAAATCAAATCGCATGTGTTTGAGTATCATGATGCTTTCCATACCGGCACCAATAAAAGGTTCAATAATAGAGGGAAGAGATGCTAGGAATTTCCTTAACCAACTGGCAGACTGATTCACCTCAAATGAAATGGTTGAGACTGTCACACTTACAAAGTTGGTAACCATGCAGTACAGTGGTAAAGGAAACGTAAGGGAGTACATAATGTGGATGTCCAATATAGCGACAAGTCTGAAAGTATTAAAACTCGATATGTCTAAGAATATATTAGTGCATTTCATCTTGATGTCTTTACCTACACGGTTCACTCCTTTTAAGATATCATATAACACTCAAAAAGAAAAATGGGCATTGAATGAGTGCATTGCTCAATATGTGTAAGAGGATGGGAGATTAAAGATTGAAACATCTGAGAGTATTCACTTAGCATCTGGTTTTCAAAGTGTGAGCAGGAAACAAAAAAGAATCAATAATAAAGGAAAAAAAAGAAAACAAATGGTAGATTTTGAAGGTAATAGTCATAAGGAGCACAAGAAGCAGGATAAGGAATCTATTTATTTCTTTTATAAGAAAACAATTATATGAAAAAAGACTACCTCAAATACGTCAACTGGTAAAAGGGTAAACTTCTCAACTTTATTAGTTCGGAAGTCAATTCACCCACTGCTACTTAATGGATAGATATCGGTGCTACTACTCACATAAGTGTCACTATGCAGGGTTGTCTTAGGAGTCGACTTCCGCTTGATGGTAAAAGATATATCTATATGGGGAATGCAACGAAGGCTAACACTACAAAAAAATATGACTTTCCACAGTGCGTAAATATGCTATCTGTATCACGCATTGCACACTGCACAACTGTAAGATGTTAAAAGTCATAAAACATAGACAACGTGCGTCGCGCGTTACGGTTAAGAGCATCCATGGTTAAAAGTCATAAAGCATCGACAACATTGACCAACATTAGATTCTCGTATAAGTATTTGTAGTATGGACTTTCTATCGCGTCACAACTTAACCAACTTTTGAAAGATTGATTTCTTTCTCACTCCTCAACGTTATAATTCATCTATACATTAAGAAGGTCCCCTTGGGACGGTCTAATGGCTAGCGCATGAGGTGTTTCCACCATGAGGTCGGGGTTCAAATCTCGGCAAAGTCGAGATAAAATGTCTTCCTTATGTGCTAGTCACTATTCCAAAGGCTAGTAGCCCGGCTAGTAGCCCGGCTAGTAGCGGCCGTGATTTACCTCCTCCGTGTTGGCCCTGGGACGAGTTGGCGGGGGTGCTGGAGGCTAGCATATTCATCTTTTGCCACCATCTATACATTAAGAAGCACGAAAATATGTTTACATTTTGTTATAACATTGGACAAGAAAAATTTTGTGACTGAAGACATTACTTGAAGACAATTCACATCTTATTCTTTACTTCTTCGTTTACATCATTCCATCCATCTAATGTGTATGACATAAATTCTTTTATCATGCAACCTAGGAAAGAAGCGTAATTCACTCAATTATCTCCAAGTGGTTGTCTGAATGCATTACGCTCCAATTCTTTAGGCTTTTGTTGACCATTTACCAAATTCAATTTTTTTGAACTACGTCCATTTTTCTTATCAATTTTATCGTCATCAATTCCCTCTTTACTATACAAATCTTGTGATGAATTAAGTCGATTGTTAGAAACTATATTTTCCTGCAACATAGCATAAAGAGATCGAAATGTATAAATGTATTTATTAAAATAAACCAAGATTTAAAATAGAATACAATATCACATGAATTTCATCTAAAACTGTTTTGCTATATTTTTTGCCCATTTTTCTTATCTTTTGAATGATATATAATTAATGACCTGCTCATTTACAATATGACATGATCATCGCTAAAAACAAACAGCTATAAAATCTACACCATAAAATTTAAGTCATGGATCAGTCACATCAATTTTCTCACACTCATTCCCTACATATGGTTTATTCTCAGTAATGTTAATCTCAAGTTTAGACACATCAAAAGGTGTTGATGATGTATAGGCATTCTCTTCAATCAAATTCATGTTATGAATATCCCGAAGCGGCGCTTTTAGCAACATACCAATTTGATTCATCATTGTCCCTAGAATAGAATACTTGTTTTGCTTGTGATGCTAAAATGAAATGATCGCTTTTAAAAGTTCTTAGTCCTCGGTGTAAGTTCATGTGTAAAATCATCTTTCATTTTAAAATGATAGCATGGATTCAGGCTCCTCTATTCTATAAACTATTGCTAAATAGAATACAATCTTGAGCATCAAGTCATTATATTTTCTCCTATTGAAATACAAGTATCTTTAATTGTACTTGTAGCTATCACATCCAATACAATCATGATATTTGTTAAATTCTTTCCACACAAATGATTCCTCTAAGGGAGTGAAACTACACTGTCATCAAGATAAAAATTATAGGGGCGATGAAGCTATAGTCCAAGAACTAATTCCAAGCTAAAATGAGTACAGATACAAGCAACAAGGTAATATTGCTTCATAGTTGCCATGTGGTGCCATCTTTAATGAGAGACTTTTTTAAAGAAATTAAGTCAAGCGCAAGCATCAGCTAAGAAAATCGGCTATAAATCAATGAAAAATTGCTTGCAATTGGTTGTACATTCAGAAACTAAAGGGATAGATGAAAAATCACATTTAGGTATGTAAACATTAAATAGATAGTTGTGCACATTAGATTCAATAGAAAAGAGCATTCTTCATTTCTACTCAGCATTGCTAGCTTAGAAGTTTTGATTCATCATACTAACAGCAACTGGAAATTTCCTAAATATCATGACAAATTTCTGTTATGAGGACCGACCACAGTTCATTGTTTTGCTTACTAAAACGAAAAAACCAATACCAGTAGTTTGAAACAACAAATTTGAAATCTAAACAAAGACCAATTTGACAAGATCTGAAGGAAAAAGGCAAAGACTTCAATCGCATTGACAATCCACAAAAGTTCATAGAGCAGAAAAAAATGCACAAGACAATGCTAACCTAATTTTGTCGATGCTCTCTGTCTCGTGCAATGTTTCTTTTACCGGATGACAACTTCGCAAAGGAAGCTAAAACCCATGATTCAATCAAACAAAATCCTTGTAAGCCAACCAAAGCAACACAAGCTGTAAAATGAAGGAATCATTCTTGGAAACCAAAGGTTTTTGGTTCATCAAGAGACACAAGCTCGGGCAATCCTCTATGTGTCCAAGTGACACCTACCTATTTGTCCCAAGACCTATCTTTGCTTTCCAAAAGGTTATGCACTGAGAATAGATACTGGAAAATGATAAGGGTAGATTATCTTCATCATGAAGCTATACTTGTCAACTATAAGAAGTTTAACCCTCCATTGAGATCTCCATAAGGCAATGTCACCTAATAAAAATATAATTAATTATCTTTTAAAAATTAGATTAACGAATGTTTTCTTAGATCTCTCTTTAGCCCTTAAAACTTCAACTCTAATAGATTTGGCTCTTCTAAGTTCTATCTATTGATTCTCATATCATCTTAACCTATTTTCCCTCAATTTATCGTTTACTAGAGAGGGTAAGAAAGTGAGGTAAGAAAGTCACTTTTCTTCTAAATTTAACAATAAAGGTTGAGGAAGAAAGCAGACTGTTGTTACTTTCTCATTTGATCTCTAAGTAAATATCAAAATTTCTTCAATCTATCTTCCCTCAAGTCTGGGAGGGATAAAACATCGGCGTCCATATTTGCCCTTTGCAACCTTTAGGCAATCGGCTGCCACATGCTGCATGGCATGCGTCCGAGGTTCATGGTGTGGCTGGGTTCCTCCCGATCAAGGCCCCTTAGGAGGTTGATAGCTGCTCGTATGCCCCGTTTAGATACTCCTGTGGGCTCGGCGAGCAACTCCTTCTTCCTTACTGCTTGAGCTTCCTCCACGTTGATGCATTCGTTGGCCTTCTTTTGTGGGTAGCCGAAATCCCTTGCCGGCTTCCGAATTAGCGATCGGAAAAACTCTCCTTCGGTGAGCCCTTGGGTGAAAGCGTTCACCAATACATCCGAGGAGACTACCAGGATGTCCATCGCTGCTTGATTGAAGCACTGGATGTAGGCCCTCAATGTCTCTCTAGGCCTTGCTTGAGCGAGAACAGGTTCACGCTCGTCTTCTGGTGGCGGCGACTGTTGGCGAAGTGGTGAAGGAATGTCGATCGGAAGTCCTTGAAGCTATGGATTGATCTATCCGACAATCTCTTGAACCAACGTTGTACTGATCCGGAAAGAGTGGTGAGAAAGCTAAGACCCGACATTTAACTCCATCGGTGTACTGATGAAGTGTGACTGCATTGTCAAATTTGGCCAAACGATCGTCTGAGTCGGTAGTTCCGTTGTACTCTCCGATCACTAGCGGAGTGTAGTATTTTGACAGAGGGTCGTTCAGAATCCCCTCCGAAAATTGCTAATTGATCCACTCGAGAAAATCATCCTCCCTAGGTGCCTTCACTTTCCTTACGTCCCGAACAGGCACGTCGCTTAAAGAAGACCTCCGATTTTTATCCGCTCGGGCTCATTCCTCTGATGGGGTCCTAAACAGTGCTCGATGGAAGGGGATAAGCGCATTAGGCGCTTCCCCATACTTGCCAGCCGGCTTATTGCTGTTACCCCGAGCGGATACTCGATCCGCTCGGTCACCCTGTTCAGCTAGTCGACCGACGGCTGATGCTACTGGCTCCTGCGCCTGGTGTTCGGCCATAGCCTATTACGCTCGGCCAACACCTGTTGTTTCTGTTGCTCCACTATCTTCACCGCTCGCGCTTGTATCAGAATGTCGAGCTCCTCTTGCGTCAGCGTTACCGTTGTAAATCGCCCAGCGTCTTCCATCTTCCCGTTCGGATGCAAGTTGTGTTCCCACAGATGACACCAAAATGATCATGTCCAAAAGCATGAAGCTGAAAAACTGGGAGGTGGCGGCTTCGCTGACCGGGCGTGGACTTCACTCCGCTCTGTAAAACAAACAGCGTTAGTGCTGGGCTAGGGAATAAGTCACCGGCGTTGGCCCTCCAACGTTCAAGTTAGTCACCGAAATGTGGAGAAAACATAGAGCAATAGTAGCAACAGTAGAATTCAAGACTAATGTGTACCTCCATCGGTGATGGACCCCCCCCCCCTTTATATAGAGCTCTGGTGGACAGCGTACGTGCTTCTTGAGGCATGAGCACGCTCTCTCATGTGTCCCATAAAAGAGCCTTGTCAGGAAAGTACCCATGGCACCATACCTTAACAGGGCGTGCATATCTCTGACATGTCAGTAGAAGCTTCGGTCGTACGACCTGCCTGTCGACCATGCCTCGTGTCAGCGGTACTATCTCCTAAAAGGATGTCGAGAGATGCTACAGTGATATCGTTGCTAGCCCGACAAGAGTAGCCGCTTGGCCGAGACTCTGTGCCGTCTGTGGCCAGGTCTCGCTACTTGGTCGAGCGGTGTAGCCACTCGGTCGGTACTCCTCCGCTCTGTCGACCTCAGAGGCTCGATGGCTTTATATGTTCGGGTTGCAAGGTTACAAATATAGTCCCACATTGAAAACACATGGAAAAGATCATGGGTTTATAAGAGAAAGATATCTTCATTGGTATGAGGCCTTTTGGGGAGAGCCCAAGAGCAAAACCATGAGGGCTTAGGCCCAAAGTAGACAATATCATGCAATTGTGGAGATATCTAAATTCTTTTCCATCCTACATTATAGCACCTGCCTTCTCCCCCGTTCGGACAGGCTGCTATGTCTCCCTCGACGTCCTACTGCTCCGTCTTGAGTGTTGTCTGTTTTGCACATTATCCTGAGCCGAATGGGAGTCGGCTCGGACCCATCTCCGGCCGATCAAGGCCTTTAACTTGGCCTACCGGCCATTGTCCTTGTCCTCCGCTCGGCTCTTTGACATTTGGGTATTGACCATCTTGACTTTAACCTCCATCGTATCATCATTCATCATGAATGATGCTCGCTCTGCTTCTTGCCATTGTTGTTGTGTAGGCAAATCACTCAACCCGATTCCTTGTTTTACAATCCATTTTCTTTTGTTCCCCTCCAACCCAGAGACCATCAACAGTATCATGTCTCGGATGACATCGTGCATCTTTACATTTGTGTCCCCAAAAGGAAAGTCCGGGTCACTACATTTCTCTAGCAAGAATGCAGTCACGAGAGCTTCCAAATAGAAGCATCCTTTGGCGAAAGCTTCATTGATCACATTGAATTTATGGATTATGCCGCAACCTATCCAACACAATATCAACTCATAGAATTTGTGGATCTCATAATCTTCAAGCCACAAAGCACAACACAAGAGTCATTCTCTAAACTGTCGTAGTTCAGCTTGAAGGCTTTATACATGACGAGTGAATCTTCTAGAAGCGCAATGGTTGTCCATTCGTGTTTATCCCTTATTTGATGGAGAGCATCGTTCCAAGCTTCCCAAGACCTTTTCCCTGACATGGCCCGGGCGACGGTGACAAGAGCGAGCGGAAGACCTGCACATTCTTTAGCAAGTTCTTCAGCAAGGAACTTAATTCTAGCATCTGAGCTGAGAACATCCCCATCGCTGTTCTGCTCAAAGAGTTGCCATGCTTGTTCTGAATCCAGACATCTGACTTTGATCTTCTTTTCTGCCTTCATTTGTGCACACACTGTCTCGCTGCGAGTCATGAACACCATGACTTTGCGCGGCTGCTGCTGGCCTCGTTCAGTAGCCGAGTGTGCCATCCCCAACAGTTGAAGATCCACATGTTCCCAAATGTCATCCAGAAGCAGCAAGCAGTTCTTGTTCTTCAAGTAGCTAAATAACTTATCACCACAAGTTCGTTCTTTGTCACTCTCCTTCAGTGCCATCAGTTCTAAACTCTTAGCAATATCCATCTGGAGCCTTTTCAATTGCCAGTCTTTGGAGGCCATAACCCAAATGACACGATCAAATATGGTATGCTTCGGAAGATAGTGCTGCTGGATGCTCTTCAACATGGTGATCTTACGGACACCGCCCATTCCGTAGATGCCTATGATGTTGCCTTCTCCACCATTGATGTAGCCCACAATGTCCTCCACATACAACTCGATCCCAACAGGCGGTTGGTGTGAGATGGGAAGCATCACGGTGGGTTCCGGAGGCCCCAATTCATTAGCCTCGCTGAGCTTCTTTGCCACTCTTTGACTCGACGTGCCGTCAGTTTGATCGAAGCAATTGCATCTGAAGCAACCCAACGAAACAAAGCAGTAAACAGTACGTAGCAGCTTGTATGGATTAAAACACAAAACGTGACAATTGAATTATGGAGTCTTGAGGTATTATAAAATATGATTCAAGTAGCCTCATTGTTGCCCACCTTTCATTTTCATCCCAAGTATAAGAAAATTCGGATCACATATCTAGTATAGTATATGCTGATGACTTATTATTATTATTATTATTATTATTATTATTATTATTTTTTGTTCGAGCGAATGAAACCTCCATTTCGGTAATAGCTGACTGTTTGAAACAATTTGGAGATGAAGTTGGGCTAAGGCAAATTCTTTAAAGTCCAATGTGTATATAGCCAAAATAAATGATCGAATTACTTTAAATTATTGAATTCCAAGAGGGCACTTTTCTCTTTCGATATTTGGATATTCCTTTTGCGATGGAGAAATTACGGATTGTGAACTATGGGTCCCTACATGATGCAATATTAAGAAAGATAAATGCATGATCAAACAAATATTTTCATATGCGGTAGCTTGGGGTTGGTTAGATCAGTACTCCAAAGAGTTGCATGCTATTGATTCTCCATGCTTCCCATACTCAGGGGAGTGATTGAGAAGATTCATGCTATATGGTGGATGTTTGCTTGGTCCTCCAAGCATCCCCAATATCATAGGTCACGATTTATCTTTCCAAACAAGAGGGATGCTATGGACTTCGGAACATCTATACATGGAATAATTCTCTACCAAGTAAGACACTATAGAATATTCAAAATGGATTCATTATGGGAATATTACATTAAGAGAGTTAACCTTTGACAAAGGAATGTCAAGGCAACAGACTCCCCTTTGATCAAAGCGGTTGATGGGTACTCGAGACCAGATAGTTCAGAGGCTATACGAGCAAGGGGCAACTAATATGATATTGCTGGAGTGTTTTGCTAGGGAAAAAAGTCGGACTGCTAATGCTTATGAGTTTTTCAAGCCGAGAAGGCCTGTAGCGGCTTGGGCATGGGTGGTTTGGAGGCCAGATCTCATGCTAAAGCACTGATTCTTCAAACTAAGACAAGGGAGAGGAAGAGGTCGATCATCACCATGGTTGGTTTAGTCACTCACGTGTTGACTATTTCAGTTGGTTCAATTAGATATGCCAATAGAAATCAATTGAAAACTTTAACTGCTAAAACACTTCTGTGCGTTTTTATTTCTTCAAACTTGCTAAATGAAACATCCTTCACGCTGGGGCATTTGTAAGGGTGTAGGTTTGTAATAAACTGTGCATGAATGATGTTCCCTGGTGTTTGCCCTCATGATTTTCCTCCAAACCCTCAGCGAATGAAGATTATGTCAAACCTATCCAACACTCTCATAATCTTCAAGCGCCAAAGCGAATCATGTTTCTATTTAATTAATGCTAAAGATCCAAATTTCTTATCTCTGTGATGATTCGAGATGCCTCAGAAAGCTTGTTAGCTCTCTCGTACGCACTCGCTGCCACCAGATGCAACTCTTTCTTGTCGATATTCGGGTCATCCTTCAGCCTTTCGAGCAACGCTTCCAAACCTGCAAAATCTCTCCGGGCGCCCAGGAGGCTCATCATCTGGAAGTGCACCCTGTCTGAGAAAACACAACCTTCTTCCTTCATCTCCTGGTAAACGGCGTCAGCCCTGTCGAACTCCTGCAACTTCCCGTAAGCATTTAGAACTGTTGCAATCATCTCAGAGTCGGGAAAGTAACCCACTGATCTCATCTTCTCGAAGACCTCTATCACGTTGGTGTGCTTCCTGTTCCTGGAGAATAAGTCGATCATGCACTGGAAAACAGAGATATCCTTGACCTCCCCGGCGTCGGTTGCTTGCCTGAATAGCCAAGCAGCCTCCTCCACACGGCCGGCGTTGGCGAGTATCTTGACGGCCGTCTCCTTGGAGATGTTCTCCGGGTGTTTGAGGTCATGGAGCAAACGCCTTGCGTGCCCGACGAGGCCAGCCCTTTCGTATACCACGATTATTGTTTGATACAATACGGGATCGATTTCGACTCCTGAGCTCCTCAGCTTCTGGAAGAGTTTTGCAGCCCGATCGAGCTTGCCGGCCTTGCCCCAGATGGAGATGATGGTGGAGTATGTGATGGCATTGGGCTCGATTCCCTTCTTTTGCATTTCTTGGACCAAGTTGCCAGCTTTCTCGTGCTCTAGAGTTTTGCCGTAGATCTTGATCATGGTGTTGTAGGTCACCACGTTCTGCTCGATGTCCTTACGCTGCATGAGGCGGAAGAGGTGGATTGCCTCGCCGAAGAGCTCTGCGTCGCCGTAGACGCGAAGCATGGTGTTGTAGGTGACGATGCCGGGTTCGACCCCAATCCGCCGCATGCTCCAGAAGAGGCGATCCGCCTCCTTTGCCATGTCGAGCTGCCCGTACGCGTCGAGCATGATGTTGCAGGCGGTGAGGTCAGGGGCCACGTGGCGGGTCCGCATCTCGGAGAAGAGGGAGAGCGCCTGGAGGAAGCGGCGGCGGCGGACGAGGGCAGCGAGAACGGTGGAGAAAGAGATGGCGTCGGGCGCAACGCCGGCGGCGGACATGTCGACGAGGAGGAGGACGCGAGCCTCGCGGAGAAGGCCAGCGAGAGTGAGGCCGTGGAGGGCGGCGTTGAAGGCCCTGATATCGGGGTTGAGCCCGGCGGCGCGGAGGCGGGTGAAGAGCGCGAGGGCCTTCGCATGATCGCCGAGGCGTAGGGCTAACGTCATCAGCGTGGTGAAAAGGGGCAGGTCTGGGACAATGGAGTCGGCGTCCATGAGAGGGAGGAGCGAGAGGGCGGCGTCGAGCTTGCCGGCGCGAGCTAGGGCCGCGAGGATAGTGGAATAGGTCACGGGATCAGGCGAGGGGCGGCGGAGGCGGCGCATCTCGTGGAGGAGGCCGAGAGCGAGCGGAAACTGCTCGGCGCGGGCGACGTTGCGGAGGACGACGTTGAAGGCGAAGACGGAGGGCGGGTAGTCAGCGGCTTCGAGCATCCAGTCAAGGAGGGCGAGGGAGCGGCGGTGGTCGGGCTCGCGGGAGAGGAGGGAGACCATGAAGCGGGGAGAGAGGCGGTGTTCTCCGGATCGGTCCCCGAGGTAAGGGGACATGACGGCGTGGAGCTCCTCCGGCGAGGTGGTCTGGCTGAGTTGGAGGAGGAGGGAAGCCATGTCCACTGTTCGGTCGATGTAGTCGGGGCGGCCGCTGCGACGGCGGCGGGGATGGAGGTCGGGGTTGCGCCATACGTCTCGGGCGGTGGTGGCAGTGGAGAGGGCGGAGGCGGAAGAGACACGAGAGTAGTAGGGAGGAGGAGGAGAAAGGCGAGGTGTTGTGGAGGGCGTACGAGGATAGCGCAGAGGATGAGGATGGTGGTGAGGAAACAGAGCAGGGCAAGCCGCCATTTCCGGTCCGCGAGGTCCGGACCATCCATCGTTTATCGAATCGATTCCGGTTTGCCCAGTCCGGTAATTTTTCAATTTAGCCCCTCAATTTAGCAACACGGCTGTTCTTTTACAACAGGAATGGGTTTCTGAGATTAAGCTTTAATTTTTTTTTTATTTTATAACAAAAATGGAAAACAAATTAACAACCAAATCCAAGTAATTAAAATAAAAGAGGCTTAAACAGGATAATTAAGTGAACAATTGTAGCCAAGAACTCCACCAAAACATAATTAATCGTGAACAAAAAAAAAACTCAATCATAAACATTTATATATAAAACAAATTTCATGAAGAACAAAAAAATCAATAAGTGTAGAGCTCAGCTAACTCTTCCAACGTATCCGCCTCCACATCAGCAGCCACATTCTCCAACATCCACAGCAAGTGGTCGAACAGCACCACCTCGCACCGCACTTGCACCTCATCAACACTCGATCGATCGATCAACGTGCTCAGCAATGGGTGATCCAAGTGCCTCTTCTCCACCGAGTACCTTCTTCGCGACCGGCCTACGAAGATTGTGATTGTCGTTGCCGCTTCATCGTTGTCCTCCCAAGGCTCGAGATCTCGATCTTCTTCCCTCATGGATTTCGATCGGAGGCTGCTATAAGAGGAGGTCCTCTTTAGCTTTGAGATGGAGAGGCTCTTGCACTTTCTTAGAATGGTGTTCATTTGGGATTGTAACTTGAGGAGGAAACAAGGGTGGCTTAATATGCACACTAATAGCTAATAGTTAGGTGTTACATCACTTTTCGTTCGTCTAATTAATCGAACGAAGCATGGGGCCTAAAACACCTAACTTAGAAGAATGCCCGAAGAATTATTAGTTCTCGATGTCAAAGGATGAATAAAATTTGAATGCAAGTTTAACTTCTAAATTTGGATTAAAGTAGATTAAGTTAGAGAGATGCTGTTTATTATGGGGATGATTGACGTTAGGTTGTGAAATATTGTATCTATAACAATCATTAAGGGAGTGGTTACTTTGCTTAGCTTTCAAGTTAATTGTTGTGCTAGCTACTAAAAGTGGTTGGAGAAGATATTTGGAGGAAAGTGTTTTAGTTAAATACACAAGTTTAGATAACTAAACTTGATATGAGATTGATGCCAACGACAAGGGAAATCATGGTGATCATTGTTTTCTATGTACATAATTCATTAAGATCTTTTGTTAGTAGGTAGAATTTAGCAAACAGTTGATATTATTCTTAATTTTATAACTCTATATTTTATTTAAGATAAATTTAGTTAATCTTATTGATTAGCTCTAGAATAATCGATCAGATTTTATGAAATTTTTCTATCAATCATCAGGATAAATCGGAAAACGCTCACAGCGGGCGGCTAAGAAATCCAGCATCCTTTGGCTCCCCGTCCCATTTACAGAAAAAATTCCTACAAATTCGTTATAATTAGGGATCAAACTGTGGGTACTTGGATAACAATCTGGATACTCTGTCGCTGCACCATAACCCTAGGTCATCCTATTAACTAGCTCTAGGTGATCGATCCAACCCTATATTATTTTTTCACTGGTCATAAAGTCACGAAATGCTCACGGTAGGCGACCCAGAAGCACAACATCATTTAATTGTCTCATTCCATTTTAAAAAAAAAATCTTATAGATTCATCATAACTGAGGATCAAATGAGTACTTAAGTAATAATTTAAATGGTCTGTGGCTGCACCATAATCTCGAGACGCTTTATATTCTATTTATGAAGTTTATCATTCAAATTTGATTACTTTTATGATGAAATATAAACATCTAATCAAATTACATTAGTAAAATATTAAAAATACTGTGATTAAATTTAATAAAGGAAAATTTTAAAATATTTGTAAAAGTCAAATAAATATTTTTTTAGGTTAATGAAAATAAAAATTAAAATTTGGGGCTAAAACTAATTAACAAAAAGACGATTCCCATTTGTTCTCGGGAGAGACCAAATCATTGACCTCGAATCGAAGCTTTGAGAGAGAAGAAAGAGCGAGCTGCGGCCGCCGACCGTAGATTCCGTCCATAGCCGTAGGAGTACAGCTGACTTCGGTCGTCCTTCCTAGCGAGGATGGATTGGCGAGGGTGGTTGAACTCCGTCTTTCCCCGTAGCGATTCGATCTCTAGGCCCCTGCTTACCGTGCTGCTCGTGTACTCCTTCTCGTCGCAGTTCCTCCCCATTGAGCCCTACCTCGTTCCCTACCTCACTACCGTCAAGGACTTCACCAACTTCCAGGTACTGCCTGCGCTGCCGAATTATAATTGCGGGCCGTCCGGTTGTTTTTTGCACGCAAGTTTGGTTGTTGTTTGCTTTAGGGTTAAATGCTTGGGGTTTGAATGATGAATTGTTGGTAATAGTATCAATCGAGTAGTTGCTAGCAAATTGTTGCTGTTATGAGCTGGGACGAGCAAGGTCGAAGTGACTCTTGAATCACTTTCTGTGATAGCTTTGAATAATCGAGGGCAAATCACTTACATGATGTACATACTAGAGCATTTCAACTCTTCCTAAGAAGTCTTCCAAGACGTAATAGCTAAGGTATCCAACTTTTATTAAGTGCAAGATATGGAAGTAACTGTAAGCACAAATCTTATCAGGCTGCAATGTTAAATTTCTTAGTTGAATTATAGTTTATCCAGCCTCCGATCGTTCACTTGTTGCTTTATTGTTTGAGTGTAGGTGAATAAATATATCGCCTTTCAACCTTTAAGATCCGCATGCACTTCACAAGTTAGGTTTCATTGGCCTGTAAATGTCTGTAATAAAACTACCCTTATAGTTGATATAGAGTGCAGAATTTACTTCAAATTGGGGGTTTTGCTTGCTATATTTCAGTGAGGAAAAAGGGCTCAGATCTTTCCTTGTTTTCTTGCTCAAGTTATCCTTCTACCCTCCCCTCATTGGATGTTATGCTTGAACCAATGTACTTTTGATCCTTTACCGAGCCTAGTCAACATTCGTCATTCTCATGTGAAGTTGATCGAGTGCAATTTTACATAATAAATTTTCCATTGTATTCATTTCCTAAACCTGATGTCTGATTGACTCAGACATTTGTTCAAGTCAACTAATCACTCTTACAAATGTAAAACTAGTTCTCATTGGGCCTTTATTTGATTAATTACCAAATTGGGTTCTTTTGATCTGCAGTTCATTAATGCATGAAAGCATTATGGATGCTTGCATCAAGTTAGTTACCTCAACATTGAGGATAAGCATTATGGTCCTTTCATAGTTCTTTTGCACATGTTGTGTATATATAATTTCTCCTTAGTGACCATGCTCTCTATGTCAAAGCAAATTTTTATTAGGAATGACCATCTATTGGTTGGCATTCGCCAATTCTATGCTTCTTGTCATGTTATGTACCATGCCATCTTACCCAACATGTGCCCTGTGCCAAAGCAAACAACTATTGGGGACGGTCAGGTTTTGATTTAAGCAAATTATAAAGGGAAAAGTTTATCTTTAAACGAGTTGGGTGTGATTAAGTGAAGAGTCAAAGGATTATGTTTAGAAATGTATAAACTATAGAACATAGATTCATGATTAATCATAGATCAAGATGGAGAACACATTTATTGACCCATATCCTATGTCAATATGAGCCAGCAGTTATATGGTACATGTTGATTGAGACCAGGATTAGTTTTGATACAAGATTGAAAACCTAGGTCAGCTTTCTCATTGTTTGACATTTTCACCATCTCTATTATTGTTTACTTGTTGGTTTGATAGGTTGTTATCTTTATATGTGTATTGACTATGAATGTTGTTTTATTGTCCTAGATTTGTTTTTTGTATGCTGAGTTTTTTATTTATTGACCTTTCAAATTGCTGAATGTTAAAATTCAACCACTGCCTTACGATTTTCCTAATACATTTCCAGGTCACAAATTTCATATTTCCTGTAAGTGTCTATGCTCAACTTATATTTACACTTATCATGGCACCAGCAAGCTATTACCTCTCACACAAGGTGATGATAATTATAGGTAAAGTTCTAAATTTTCATCTTTCATTGAATTTCAATATATGCTAGCTATTATGTGAAAAAGGAGTAGAAACGCCAGCCATGTAATTCTCATGTTTCTTATACTAGGTAAAAGTTATATTGTTAGAAACTAGGAAGTTTTATTTAAAAACAATTTCTTGGTAGTGGCATTTGATTTACTCTAGGATTTACTTTTATTTTTTTGTTTAGCTTGGAGAAAGAGAATTCTCTAAATACATACAACCTTGATGAGAATCTCATATTCCCATGTGTACTTCTAGGATGTTTGTCTAATACCATGGTGATTTTTCTCCCCTCCCATTTCTGAGTCCTTTTGGGTTCCATTCCTTTTCTTTTTTGGCTTCTTGTTGCATGAATTTAGATGAATTTATTTTTATATTCTGTGCTATCTGCTAGTTCTACTGTGATCAACATGTAACCTAAAGCTGATCCACATAAATATTGTTTAAGAGATCAACCTAGTTGTGGTTTCAAGTTGTCAAAAATCAATTGCAAAGGCATCCTTATGAACGTGATGGATGACTATTATAACTATAATTCTTTTTGGTACTTTCTTAATGTCCACTAACATGTTCTCTTTCTTATCAATTTAAATTTCTGCTGATCAGAGATGCTAGTATTTTAGGTGCTTTTGGACTATCTCTGACATACTTGTTAGCATGGTGTGGACAGTCACTCGTGGCTATGCAAACTATGCAGGCAAGTCCCTAGTTAATGACACTAAGTTTCCATTCAAGTTGAACATTATTTCTTCTGAACATTATTTACGCTGGTAAAATTTGAAAACCAATAGTATGCTGGTATATCCATGTTTATTTTCCCCTTAGATTGGTTGATGTAAATTTGATCCAAGATTGAATTTGTTGTTATTTGTTGATTCTTCTTCTAGCATCTGTTTGTTTTTCTTTTAATGTTTACCATCCTCATGGCGGTCATCCTAGTTGAAATAATAATGGGGAATTTCAGTTTGTTTGTAAAGTTTGCCTCGGTTTTTAGTTTACCCTTAAATTTAGTCTCTTGTGAGTTTCCCAATGAAGTTTACAATCGGTGATCAATTTTACATGATCGTTAGCTTTTGAATGGACTGCCTAGATCAGCAAACTGTATACAAAAGAGCCAAGTGGCATTTTCTTGAGAAAGTTGATGGAAATTGTGATTGGGAAAAACTGACAAGGGAAAGCAAACTTCCAGTATTAACTGACACATTTGCATGCTTAGGGAGAAATCACAAATCAAGATATACTTTGCAGGGAAGTTGAAATTTCCATTTTGCTGCAATGAATTATGATCAACGTGATTGGTTAATCATAATCACCACTCCGTGAACAATTCAGACGAAATATTTTGGTTTTATTTTGTTTTTTTTCCTCATCCTTGTTGAATGGTTACAACCCTATGCCAATATCTATGAGAGGATGTTGTCATTACGTCGCTCTTGCTAGCTTTTCACAAATCTCATTGCATTTGCTACAGTGTCCCAGAATCGTAGACTGAGCATAGACATAAAATCTAGAAAGGACTTATTTGCATATACATTATCAAAAGTAAACAAACAAGCAAATAAATAAAATCAAGAAGAGAAAAGTCATAATGTTTGTATTTCTAGGAACTTGTGTCAAATGAGGTCTCTTTCAAACTTATGCCTTATAATCTAATAATTACTCCAACTCTGCTGATATTAGAATATTGCTTATTACTAACCATTTTGCAAATAAGAATTTTATTGCACTTACAGATTAGGTCTTGTATAAACAAGGGGAAAAAGGATGGAAATGATTGATAAGGAACTAGATTCAATTTGATTTATCCTATACTGTATTTCTGCTTTAGCAATGTGTTGGAAGGCAAGTGCGACATTTATAGCAAGGCACCTTTTGGACTTTCTATCGCGGTCATGTCTATCCCAGCAGTAACTGTGCATTGAGTGCTATAATAGACAAAACATTAATATCTATCTCTCCTGAACAAGAAATGGAAATGCTATAATTGTTCTTGTCTTGGAGCATTATTTACTATGATAGATTAAGCTTCTTTTGTGTAAATAAATCCAAGAAAAAAAAAACGGTGGTTTCAACTTTCGAACATATGCTTCAAACATTAATCTTCTTGCTGGTAGGTTATGTATGGATTTGCGACATCATCACGGCTGGTCTTCTCGTCGTATATTTTTCTTCTTGTCTTGGAAGAAGATTATCAGATCATGGTACATTAGTTAAATATGTGAATTTCCCAGTGTCAACCTTTTTCTAGTTTATAAAGTAGGCAAAAGAATTACTCCCAGAAGTATTGAATGCTCTATTCTTTGCTAGCTTAATATTGGGTTTCTTTAGTCTTTAATCCACTTAACAACTGCTCAAGTATCATCATATGCTCACTCACTTTGATCTTTTGTAGTAATTCTGGTTAACTATATATTGTAAACTCTCTTCCATTGCCAGTGTATTATCATCTTTAAGCTCTTTATTTTCCTTCAAAGAAGTTTTCCGTTATGAATTTGATTTTGCTCCATTTAGAAGCTATCGCAACTTGACTACTGTGCTGTAATCCAAATGGGTGTTCTGTGGGAAAAGGATCATGGGCTGGTATCACTTGACACTGGATGCATGTGAAGTTTTTGTAGCATTAAACAATATCTTCCTTTTGTCTAAGGTAGTTAAAAAGGATTTTTAAAGCATTGCAAAATAATATAGTGGTCATAATAATTGTATGCTTGAGTATTCATAGTTTCATATTCTAGGTGTGCCTTTCCTTTTATGTCAGAATTTTTCCTGTAATTTCCAAGAGCCTATGGGAATTGTTCGAGTTGGTGTTCCTACATAAAATTAGATGCTGGGAATTGTTAGAGCTTTTGTTCCTACATGAAATTAGATGCCTAAATATACGCTTTTTACTTATATCTTGAGTTCTTTAAATATAGCTAAGGGTTTTTCATCCTATTTATTATTTTGCAAATATTGAATTTTGTGCAAACTTTGGTGTTTGGGAGTAACAATTGCATGCACCCTGATATTCCTGTCAGCATGTTTCCTAATTAACCAAAATCAGAACCTATCACAATGTTTAGCAGATGATGCACATTTTGTAGAAGAGTTAGTTTTCTTTATAAACCATATTGATCATAAATTTTGGTCTATGCTCATGTGCATCGGGCTAGATTACTATATCATGTTTTTTCTTGTATGGTTAACCAGCAACGTATACTAATTTTATGTTAGCCAATATGACCCAAAAATACCAGAAAATTGACAAGCTAAGCGTGAGAATTTTTTCTGTGGTGAGAAATGAACCTATATCTTCTCTTTGTAGTTATTGTAAATCATGAATTTCCATGCTGAATCATAATCTATTAGCAAATATGCATTTTGTTCTCAATCCTTTCAAAAACATTCTCAACAATTGCTTCCCCAAACTAGTAATGGTAACTCTATCATCTATGCTTACACATTCATGGAGCTTAATTCTGCCGTAATTTTCAACTCATCTAATGTTATTTATGTTTGTCCTTTTTGTGCATGATCTTAGACACCCATCTACATGTTTCATGGAATATGTTTGTATTTACTTCCTGTAGCAAAATACTTCTCTATGCAAATCATGCTCCCTTCAGGCGAGCATTAAAACTCACTGATTTATTTTGTTTCATTTGCAGACCAGCCTAACTCAAACAGTTTCACTTTTATCCTTTGTGCTAGCTTCTGAATTGGGTATGCAAGTATTGGCTATACCATGCCTCCTGAAAAATTTGGCTATTTCTTAATTCTTGTCATAGCAATAACAACCACAGCGAGCAAAAACCATTATTTCCTTTTTATTTTCATATTCATAATTTATCATGGTTCATAATTGGTTGGTTTTAACTTTTAATTTTTGTTCTCTTCTTAGTTTTGGTTACATTATTTTTTTCTGTACTTATGTGGAAAATGTAAATTTTGTGTTGGTTTTTATGCATCTTTGTTTTAAGACTTGAAACCTTATATCCATGACATTCTTTTCTTATATTCAGTACACTTGGTATGTCATCCAAGAGAGTCGGGATTGAGTTCCTACCTCAGAACTGAATGATGTTCATAAATTTGGATCATAAGATCGGGGCATCAGATTGTAAGATCATACAATTTAATTAAATTATTTCAGAATTATTCTTAGATATTTATAATTTACCATATCTGACCGTAAAAGACACATTTATCTATTTAAGCTCCTATACTTGGGTTAACCCCATTCCATAAGTACACTGAATTTAATTTAGGTTTGCATAAACTTTTCACCGATGTGAATGGTATATGAGGGTTTAATCAAGCTTGAATAAATTAGAAATCACCTGAGGTATTCCTCTTATCTATAATCTACCAGGCTTTCTACAGTTTGTTCTACCGTTATGCTCAGGAGAACATACCTTCCTAAAGATCAATAATCTAAAAGATTGTTAGTTTATGAACATATGCCTGTCAGTTTTATTAAATTTTGTAAAATATTTTGTTTTTGGCTATTTGCTTATTATAGGTCAGTTGCTTGCTCTTACGGATTCTTCATACGAGATATACTTCATCATTTCACTTGTTGCGGTATGTGGACACAATTACACAGTTGTTGTAACCATTCAAACCTTCTAAGTCGAAATAATCACTTTAATATTTTCAGTTTTTTTTTCATTTTCGTGACATTATGATTTAGTGCTTGCCTGAATAATGTGCCATCGTATTTGCAGCTGATTGTTTGCTGTGCCTCTACTTTCCTTCTGCCTGCAGATAGTTCTTCGTGTTCGTTGTCTTATCTGAATAGATTGGGGAATCCCAGCAAGGTGAGGATTCGATAAAGCAACATTGATTTGTACAACATTAAAAAGAATAAAGCTTTTGGAATTGACGGGAAATTTGTAAAAACTTTAATCTCACATCTAGCTTTTGGAAGGAGTTTGAGATATTAAATATAACATCTTCGATAAATTTTGATAGAGACACGATGTGGAAAGTGCATGATAGATCATGAACCATGCACATTGGCGGTGCACCGTCATGCACAACAGGTACCCATGTGGCACACTTTTTACTTTAGATTGTTGGTGCACTGTCATGCAGAACCGCCATGCACAACAGACACCCATTGAACTTCCGAAATTGCTACGGAGGATGGCCTGTCCATGGAACTGTTGCACACACCAATAGTTTGGATCAATAGAGTGGATTAGATAGTCACTTCAAATTTAAGTAAGAATTGACTCATTCTAACAAGCAACAACCTTTCTCTCTCTTTCAGCAAGATTTTTTTCTCAGTGTAGACAAAGTTATTGGCATTGAAAATGCACACTATAGCAGATCAATTCCTATGACTTTGTTCTGGAGTTGGTTGGACGGTGACTTCTTCCTCAATAGTGAAAGTTGCAAAATGGTTATCAATTTCAATGTAGTCCTGATAAAATTTATTGGATACTAATTTTGTTTTGGCAGCACCAATGAAGTTATACTTTCTCTACTTCTAACTAATCCTTAAATCATGTTTACAATTTTCTGAATTCTGGAGAAAACTTGAATATTGAATGCAATAGCACAAGTATAAAACATTCTATCAGATTGTTTTATTCCAAAGCTACAGACTTTCAGTTATTTGAACATTACCTAATCCACTTCCAGATATTCTTTGATTTAATTTGCATACTTGCTATGAGTTATACTTGAGATTTTCTATGAAGGAATAAATAAATCTCATTGCTCAAGTAGAGACTTAGTTGACTCTTTCTATCCGAACATTCTTTCCCTGACATGGATGTGCCTTTTTAATTTGTCAATAGGGATGGACTGCTACACTGAAGGAAACGTGGGGTGGTAAGAGTTTAAAGATTCTCTCTGTGTGGTTAGTTCTCTTAACTGCAGCATGAAATAATTCTTATTTCTAAGTCTGAAGCAGCTTTATACAGAAATCAGGCTTTTCTGATGTGATTACCTTGACAGTTTCCAGTCCAAACAGATTGAGAAAACTCATGCAAATAAGTGTGTTGCCTACTTACTATGATATTTATTGGCAGCCAGAACTCTACACTTTTGGTTTGCACCGGAAAGAGTTAAGAGTGCATTTAAAGTTGAATCAAATTGAATAGGAACAGTATTCCCTCTGTGATTCATCTCTAATATTTGGCTGGACAACTTTAGGTGGATGAGGATGACTTATTCGAGTCTATCCATTCAATAGAGGTGAAATTTTTTATTCCACCTCTGTTATAGTATAATACATTACTAAGTTATTATTTTAAAACTAAAATGAAGATAAATGAAGTTAGTGAACAGGGCGCAAAGAGGACTAATGGAGCAAGTCAAATCGATTGAACCGAGCATGTTCAAGTGGATCAACCAAATGGGTGTGTAAAATTTATACAAACAAATTAGACCTACCTAGAGAGTCACATTGATCCATTATACACAGTCTTATCTTGCTTTTTGCAAGAGATTGTTTCCAGGATTCGAACCCGTGACCTTTTGATCACAAAAGAACAACTTTACCGTTGCGCCAAGGCGGCCCTTCATCAGAAGAATCAAATAAACTAAACAAATTGAATTTAAAATCTATCATTCAATTAGTTATAGCATTTCATTATTACACCCAATTAAAAGAATGAAATGAATGCATTCTCTTTTTTTTTATGTCATGCCACTCCACTCTACTCTATCGTACGGATTGCACTCTTAGATTGTTCTGAATACCAACTTCATTTGCTAAGTTCACTGATCCAACTTGGAACTCAAGAAGTGCGTGTTGAAATATTAAGAAACAGATCACCAATTCTTGACATTTTTTTTTTAATTATACTGTTTCTTCTTTTAACAGGTGGGCACTTGCATTTGCGGGAGTTTCCTTGGTGCAAAACTATGGCACAACTCTCTTCGATGCTATTGATTCCCATTCAAAATTCAATGGACACATTTTAGCAATATCTGAAGCAGGAGGAAGTCTTGGATCTTACTGTGCCATTTATATCGACAAATTTTCCTATCGGTCGCGCCAGTTCATATATGTTCTGGGATCATCGTTCATGGGGATCATTTGTGTGCTCATGGGAGTTTACACAAAGATTTGGGGAGCATATCTCTCTTATGTGGTGATTTGTACTATCTACCGAACGTTTTCTTGCCTTGTGAGCGTGCAGTGTGGACGACTACTATCAAATGGACAGTTCATCCTACTCTTCTCAGTCAATAACTTTGCTGGGCTTCTAATTGAGACATTGCTTCAAGCTGCCGTTGTATGTATAACCTCTTCATGCAATGTTTCATTCTTGGCGAATTTTGGTTTGATAATGATTCTTGTCTGGTTACAAAATGAATCTGATGAGAATTATCATTCCCTCTTCATCCTTATTTATTTTTTGTGTCATCCAAGAAATACTTAATATCATATGTTGAAATTGCTGCTCCATGAATTAAGTTTAAGAATATCTAAGAATAGAAATACCCAAGCATATCATTAACAACTTGATGATTATACGAGACTAGTAGAGTTATATCAATAGTTTGATTTCCCCCTCATAGTTGACTTGTTATTTGTCAATGGCAGGAAGTTGTGGGTCTATCAATATATTCACAGTTTATAGCCTTCTCTGGCTTGTTCTTTGTGGCAACAGCTATCTTCATTACCTTTTCCTGCATAGACTGCAGAGGAGATGAATCAAATAAGTATGTGCTAACAGAAACTGGACCTGAAGGCATCCTTACTGCTGATACTTAATAAATTCATTCTAGAACCCCTAAAAGCTTCAAAGGTACATTTCTGCAAAGAGCTGCTAATTTTTTTCCTTACTGCTGATACTTAAGGACGTATACCCAATTATGTATTTTCACTTATAAATCTTTTGTGAATAACAAAATTCTAAAGGGAAAATTACCATTTCAATTGTAAATGCACAATATTATTACTGTTGTAGTTTCAACAGAATTACAAGGAATTTTGCTGTAGTATTCCATCATAATTGCCCTAAGAATAGTAAATCATTTATATACTAAAAAAATAGTTGGACCCATAAACAAAGGGAATGATGCCTCTAATATGGTACAGCACTTAGCGCTTGCTAGAACTCTAGCACGCCTCAACCCTATGAAACTGCATTATGTTAGAAGTGATTTCGGCTGACTGAAATATTGCTGTGCCAGGAACAAAAACATTCTTTTTGGTATCCAGATTCTAGATAACATACATCATCATAAGCTGTCAGTGGTTTGGTTTTTTGACATGTTGTCAACAACTTCTAATCCTTCCTTTGAAGCAATTATCACAGTGCATCTGCAATGGTAATCAAAAGAAGGATAATGTACACTTATTTGTTGGTGCTTCAAGAGGCAAATTAGATTCCAAATATTCTTCACAAGATTAGAGTAATTAGCTTTTGCAGAAAGACAATACTTAATTTAGCAGAGAATCTCCGTATGATAGCAGTTATAAGTCTATGTCAAACTCAAAAGAGAAAATATTCGACAATGGTCAGAGAATACTAACGGAATGCCACATATGATTCCATGGTCCACAACGCCGTCAACTTGGTCCAGGCTTTCTGCAACTTGACCTACACATTCTTCAAGAGATACATTAAGAATGCAATAATAAGAAACAAACATCAGCCAAGTTCCAAGTCTCTAACGCCATTAATCATTAACAAACAGCTATTGTAACTACATTCTCGTGTTTTATGCTCTATGAAAATTAACATTAGTCCCTGAAGACAACAAACAAACGGTATTGGTTAGATGGAAATTGTGAAAAGAGGTATCTTACCTAGATCGAGTATAGGAGACGTGAAAATGACATCAAGAACATGGTGTCCTTCTTTAGTAACTAATGGGAAGTCGCCCCCTAGAGGGCCTGCACCTCCAGATGGTGATCTTCTCCACACCTTTGCAACAAACCAAGAATACGAGATCTTGCACAGCTATAGTGTAGATAAACTCAAAAAAAACAATCAAACCATTGACATATAGGAAACAAGATGCATTTTTGTGCATTCCTTTTGTCTATGTAGCTATTGAAGTTTTCATTCTCCTATTTCTTTCTACCTCTTTATCCTTTTTGATGAAGTTATCAGCTTTGTTCATAGAATAACTCTGTTTGACAATCGTGGTTCTTATATTAGAGTGGCTAGTTCCACACATCTGGATTCATGGTGATCGATATCAAAATAATCCCTCAATCAGTGGAAATATTCATTCCCAGACTGATCATAGCATGTAAAACCATACCTCGGCATCTCCAAGAAACAGATCGTCTATTTGTTCAGCAGTTTCCAGCCAATTACCCTGACAACCACAACTAAAATCTTGTTGGCTATCTCATTCACACTGCTAAGATCTATGGCAGTTTCGAAACCAACAAAACATACACTAGTAATCAGGACTGGAATAGATCCACCAAGTTCACCAGTATATTGATTGTCAGTCACAATGTAAGCAAGTCCACTAGCTCTCTTTATAATTGACTGCACAAAAGCACACCAAATCCACAACAAATTTCATAACATGAATTCAATTTTAGTGATTCCTTGCAGATATACAAACGGCTAGGAAGATTTACCTTCTCTTGGATTATGGACTCACCACCATCCAATTTTCTCCGACCAATCACAGCAGTTAATGTTCTCTTATCAATTAGATCGGCATCGTCAAATACAAAATCAATCTGAATTAAAACCAGAAGATTATCAACTTTAACTGCTTTAATTCATTGGCATGAAATCTTAATCCTTGCATTTTGTACTAGAAATCATTCTAAAACATGAAAAGTACTCACTAAAACAAACAGATAAGTATTCAACATATTTGACAATAAGAATGCATGCACACTTGAAGATTTTCTTGGTAATTGTCCAGTGGAATTCCTGCCATTGCTGCTTTACTTGCACTAGACACAGATCTGCAAAAAGAAGACAACAAATGTGTAGTGGATAAAACATGCCATTGCTGAAGTATAACTGTTAAATAATAGCACAGAAAAACAAGATAGCGGAAGATTATTAGTCGAGTTAAGTCAGTAATAGCATCTAGATGACTTGGGTCCTATAGCGGAGGATCTTAACTTTGCATAAGCAATCGGTTTGAATGTACTCGGTGAAACACTTGAACATGTAAATTAGCGACGTAGGTAAAATTACTCACTAATCTCAGGTAACACGCATATGATAGATTCAATTGTTCCAAGCTTGATCATTGGAAAACAAACACACATCCAATTAATCTGGTTGACAAGGAAAGCTGTTATAGATCTTGTAGCAATAAGCTGGCTCCAGATGGACTCCCTGGTCATCTAGTGTAGTGTCATTGGACGAACGCTCACTATTAGGCGTATAAAAGGTGAATCAAGATCATATCGAAAAGGACTGAGCAAGGACCTCAACTCAACTCACTCCGACTAAACTTGGAGCAGTTTGGTTGAGCTAAATCCAACCTAGCTGAACCCTTCCCAACACATCCTGCCGTAGCTAACTTCCCCAATTGGTTTTAACCATAACAGATAACTAAATTCAAAGACTAGCAGAGTTATCTATTAGGGTTTTAACCATAAAATTTAGTTTCTTCATTGACACCAAGCTAGCCCCCGAGCTATGGTGCAACGGAAGGATGTCAAGTTGTCACTCAAGTATTCACGATTTGATTCCCAACTACAATGCATTTATAGGAATTTTGTAGTGCATTTGTAAGGATTTTTCCTTCAAATGGAGCACACAATCGAGATGTTAGGCTTTTGGGCCGTCCGTCATGAGCACTTCTCGGCAGGTAGAAAATTTTCATGGGGTTGAACCGGTCGTCCTAGATTCGATGTTACCTAGTTCAATATTTTTTTCCCATTGACACCAAACTCCTTTTTTGTTTTGTCTGACTACCAAGTTCACCTTTGCCGGGCTCCTTACTAATGCTTAAAGTATGGGAGAAGAAGGAAATGAGCCGTCAAATGCGTTGGAAGGAGAAGAAGGAAGGCTCACGTTGGGACTCCGACGACGTCCTTGAGGCTTCCGTCTCGTAGTCGGTGGCCAAGATACTGTATGGCCAATCCAGAGGCGCGTCCCGACCCCAATCCCACCACCATCCCGCTCCTCACATACTTATCCACCTTCGCCATCCACCGGATCCAACACGGTTCAGTCGATCGGAAGCAAAACCTAAAAGAGAAGGCAAAGACGGCAGGCAATCTCCCCCCAAAGAGACGACATTTGTGAGAGAGTCACTCACCGTAAGCTTGGCGGCCGCGAGGAGGTCGGGGCCACTGCACTCCACTGGGGGCCTCTGCTTAAAGAAGAAGCCGGCTGTATTCCGGCGGTGGGGAAGCGAGGAGGCTGGGGCGGCGCCGGAGAAGGATGCGGTGGCGATTGCGTGGGCCATTGGCGGTGGCGGAGGGTTCCACGGAGGATTATCTCTTCCGCTGCGTCGAATGGCACGCGACTTAAGACTCGACCGATCAGCCTTTTTGAAAAATATATATATATATATATTTCTTATTTTTTTCTATTTTATTTTTTAAAAAATAATAGTATTATCCATTGACACTTAAATTATATGCAAGCATAATTTACTAAAATATAATTTGAGTTAAAGTAAAAGTAATCCTCTTTTTATTAAAATCATCCAAATATCTCTCTCCCACATGAGTACAATTATATTTTCGAAATTATCCTTACTTTTTATTTTGTTGGCAAGAAAGATACATTCTAACGATTCGAATAAAAAAGACAACCTTTTAATTTTTGTCCATATAATTTTATATACAAATGCATTTAAAAGATATGTAACATTTCCTCTATTTGTGTGATTGCTTAGCTTTTGTGAAAAATCTAGTTATCGAATTTTGTTTTCCACAAGGTTTATTTTATTCCACTTTCTACTGGACGATATCAAGCAAAATCTTTCTCAATTAATCTCCTATCATTAATTTACTTGACAGTCTTTAAGAACAAACTGGTAAACAAAAAATCTTATACTTAACTCAGATGCAAAAGTAGTTGAAGAAATGAACTAGAGCTTCAGAAGAAAGGTTGCTTGATAATTTGCAGGAGTTACAGAATGATAAAATAATTTTAGAGTCTGAAACCAAAACATTGTCATGAAGCAGGAAAAGAAACGAGTGGCATAATTATTCTTGCTTTCTCCATCAGTTGGAGATGGATCAAAGACCCAATGACACCAATGAGAATGAAGAGCAAGATAGGTTGTTCTTGTTGTTGAGGATCTACTTGGATCTCTGCCTCATCTTTCTGCGTTTCCTCTTCAGCCTCCTCATCCGCTTCTTCTTCCACTGCACAAAGAAGGCCAAGTTTAAGTGCAAGTAATCCAAAAGTATGGAAGAAACAGTCAGTTGATTGACGCTCGAGGTGGCATTTTAGGGGGTTAGCTGATTAAGAAGACGAGTAAAACTGATAAAAGAGAAAACAAGAAGAAAATTGGTCTTTTGAAAACCAGACAAGATGAGGGTTATCTCAAAGAAGTAACACTTCATTAAGGTTTCCACAAACTAGAGTTGTCAATGAGATAGTGCTTGAAGCTCCTTCACTGTTTATCCTCTTCTTCCCTCTTTGATTCCTCCTAATGATCAATGATGATCGACACCTCCTTGATACATCATCAGCACCACAGACATATCTTATTCCGGTCAAACACTAAAATCTCAGAATGGAACAAGATTTCAAATCTAAGCTTCAGTTAAATTGGGGATTGGAGACCAATCAGAACGATTGAAACAACAATACATTTCAATTGGACGACCTGAGGAATTGCAACTTTGGGGTTTGATGAATCAAGTACTCAACCCCTACAAAGCTTAAAGAATCATGAAAAACTATGATGTGCATTTCAGAAATAGAACATTAGTACACTCCAATAAAAACTGTTTGGAAGCACCACCTCCAGGAGAGTGCAAGTGATTTCTTAGCATGCAAAAAGAACTTGGTGTTGGCATATTTAAGTATATGCTTATGAAGTTAGAGAACACCAAATACTGATAACATATCAGAAATAGAAGGGTACTGCTACTTCAATAAACTGTCAAAATGAAGCACCATCGAAGTGATTGCTTAGTATTCAGACAACTAAGTATCCATACTTACAGATCTTAGAAAAACATGAAGAAAAAAACATTGCAATTTTGAACTGTCAAAATTAAGCACCATGATTGAGGAGAGTGCAAGTGATTTCTTAGTATGCAAAAGAGGATAAAATACAACAATCAAGTCTTATCCTACTAGGTAGGATCAGCTATATGGATCCTTTTACATTATTGAACTCTATCTCCTACTATATCATCATCTATACTTAAATAAATTTTATCTTGCTTTATTGTATCTAACAAAGTCCTTTTTGTTCTTCCTTGTTTGATATGTATATTTGTCATAGTTTCACATCGTCTAATTAAAGCATTTATTGATCGTCTAATATATGCTCGTACCATCTTAAACGTGTTCTCAAAATTTTTCCTCAATAAATGTAACTCCAAATTTCTTACTAATACTCTCATTTCTTATTTTATCCATCCTCATATGTCAACACATCCACTTTAATATCAACTTTCATCTTCTACTTATGTGCTTGAATCATAATCTTTTAGAGATACTTTACGATCACATAAAACACCCGACGCTCTCCTCCATTTCAATCATTCTACTTGTATTCTATGTAAAACATCTCACTTAATCCCTCCATCATTTTGCAAAAATTATCCTAAATATTAAAACTCTCAATTTCAAACAACTCCTTATCTCCTATCTTAACAATTGTCTCATTACGTCTAATATTGCTAAACTTAAATTTCATATATTCTGATTTTATTCTACTAAGCCTAAAACTTGCAAAGATTATAATTTAATATTTATTTCTTCACGTATTTCATCTACTAAAACAATATCATCTGCAAACAACATGCACCACAGTACTGTGTCTTAGGGTTTAGGGTTTAGGAGGATTAAGTGAATAAGGTAAATGCAATATCTAAGATGATGCAATTCACTTTTTCTCTATTATATAACACTATTGTTCCCTCCCTCAAAAACACAGAATAAATATTTATGCTTTCAAGTTGACCTTTTTTAAATCATTGCACAATTAGAAACTAACAACAATTAACATACATTTCAATTGATTATACAAGAAAACAAACACAAGAAGAAACTTGAAACAAACAGAAAAATCTATGATACACAAATAGCTTTGAAAATGATTAATCCAATATATATATATATATATATATATATATATATATATATATATATATATAAACTTGTTCATAGATAACAGAAATATAAAAACTGAGTTAATACTCCACCATTTTGTCAACTTTAAGCCTTAGACGTTATCACTAGCCAAAGATCACATTTTCATATGAAACAAACGAGAAAAAAAAACTTTTTGAACATAATTCATGTGTAAAAAGGATCCATCCAAAGAATTCTAGTGGAAGGGGCGATGGAGTGTTAAAAAGGATCAATCCTAGAAAAATCATGTTTGTAGGTAACAGAAATATGAAAAAGAAAAAAAAAAGTTCATCTGCGTCAAGTCGTCTCCTACATGGAATCGCTAGACACAGATGAAAGAAACTAGGAAACGAAAGGCCTTCTTAACCCAATTAACACCATAAACGCAAAGGAATCTATTGCAAAGGGATGAAGGAGAATTAAGCCTTGATGTCAAAAGCTCTCACCTTTGCCCTCATCGCTACGTCAGCGTCGTCCAACCCCTAACGTATCCCCTCTCGCGGCGATCGGCTGCTTCTGATCCGTCAAGGGTCTTACCATTCAATGGTTCTTTATATAGCTCACGGATAACCCTAATCAGATAAATTAGTGAATTTGGGTTAATAATGGGCTTCGGCCCAACCATTTTTTGCCGGCCTTGTAAAAATTGGGATCAATTTTTTGTAATCCAGTATCCAACTTACGTATAATATAACGGGAGGTGATCTTTTTCAAACTCGTTATGTATAAGATGACCTGGTTGAGATTTGAATTTGTATTTGGTTTAAGTTATGGTATATAATTTTGATTATATGATTATATAATAATATAATTAAAATTATGAAGAATAAAATATAATTTAATATTATTTGATTCAATATTTAATGTATAATTTAATTTAATATTTTACTGTATTATTTTTTATTACAAAATCAATATTTAATGTATAATTTAATTTAATATTTTACTATATTATCTTTTATTACAAAATCAATTGAACTATTTTTTTTTACTTTATGTGTTGTAAAATATCACATATTTTTATTTTTATTTTTATTTAATTTTTATTATTTAAATAAAATTTTTGTTATTAAAAAATTTTAGGAATATTTTTAGTTAAAAATTTTGTTATTTCTGAAATTAAAAAAAAAACTTACTTTTTCAAAATTGATATATATTTATCATCGATTATCTAAACTAAACGATAATATTAGATAGATAATCAAAATTATCAAATATAACCCTCAACTAAATATACTTTTATTATCTAAGAAGTTCATCCTACCTCCTACCATCGCAACTAAATATACTTTTATTGTCTAAAAAGTTCATCCTACCTCCTACCATCGCACCGTAACTGAAAAAAAAATCAACTTATTCAGCCAATATTTCTGGAATAAAACTAAATCAATTAATTCGACAGACTAAGAGTGAGCTGAACCAGTAAATTCGCTGAACCAGTAAATTCAATCGACTAGAAGTGAATGAACCGGTCAGTTCAATCGAGTAAATAAAATAGATAAATTCCTCTATAAAAAATGGTTACATCATCATATTCAAAAAAACAAAGAACACTCTCATTACAACAAATGAATGGGATTGATCTCATTGCTCCCACACAAAAAGATGACAAATAAAAATGTTTTTCTCTACTCTAGATACATAACAAATTCAATACTGAAAATCTCTGGAATTAGATTTCCTGCTTTCATTTGTCAGTACTAAGAATGTGCTAGAAAGTAGAACTGAAATGGTTTAGGAATGTCGTGGATGTACCGTGCCCTGATCCAATAGCCTTCTGATGATATCGTTGTTCTATCCAGTGAAACTGACAAAAAAGGACTTGAAAGACTAGGGGCAGTCGGCATGGATCGTATTCAGAAACTTGAATCTCGTGGTGATGTAACCTTCTTCCTTGAAACTCCTAGACATATGAACTTTCATATGGGCATATAACCTCTGTCTTGTAGCCCGCTGCGTGAAAATGTCCGACTCAAGAACGACTTCCTATTTATCGACCAACTCCTCCTCATGGCATGCCGCCTTTGCCAAGAAGTTATCCTCGCGTAAAGCAAAGGAAAAGAAACGACGATTAGAATCAGAAGCACAATCGAGCCACAGAGGATCAAGACATTCCGAAATCCATCTTCCAGCCCGGGATATTTCTGGGCTGTCCATGGCACACCACCAACGTTCATTCCGAATACTGTAAAATGAACCAAAGGCATCGCATTAGCATTGCCATACGACAATTAAAAGATCTTCATACTTGCCATACGACAATTAAAAGATCTTCAGTAGGAGAAAGAGGACTTACTTCCTGTCACTATAGATAAAGGAAGAAAGATCATAGAAAGGAAGGAAAGATAATATAGCTTCCGATTTATTTGTTCAGACTGCCAGCTATCGAGACCAGCTTGAATTGCAGTGACCCGATTTACTATAAATCCCAAATTCTCTTTTAACCTCCTTAGACGTCCTATTAGTTCTTCAAGCGCGACAATATCTTCATTTGCAAACCAGCTTTTGGTTGAACATTTTTCCTTCACACGCGGAAATACTTGTTCACCATGTGATACGACCTGGATTATAGCACGATCCGGAAAGAACACTTAACTAAAGCAGTACAAGAGATTAATTTCGTGTAAATATGAAACATCTGTGTCATCCAATTGGTTAGCTAAGTAGGTAGAGAAAAATATTGACAATATCAAATAGCAACTTAGGATACATCAAGATAATAACAAACATACTTGTAGTAGGCGCTGTATGTTCAAATGCATTTTGGGAAATCTTCGATCGTCCAACATTTGCTTCTTCAATGCAGAGCCACCTGCACTAAAAGTGATTATTCAGAAGTCTCTAGGAAATATATCTGGCATATAGCAAAGATATACAAAATTGTTAAACTATGTGGTGTAAGCATCCAAACACCATGAAAAAATATTGGTTAAATTGAATATTTGAACCCAAGAATCAGAAACAATTAACTCATCGCTTATAGGTTGCAAAGCCACTACTAAATAGTCCGACAATGACATTACATGGGAAATTAACCAGGTGAATGCAATCAGTTTGCTGTGTTTGTATTCATACATGATATAGCACTTTTGGTGGATAAAATAAAGCATTTGATAAGGGAAAAACAACCCCCTCATTATCTCTATATCCTCTTAGATCTCAATTCCATCTCATAACACTATTATGTTGATAATTGCATTACTTTCCTAGCTTTTTGAACTTCTTAAATTTTGTTTCAAAATTACTAGGATTCTTCTCAACCAATCGAAACAGTATTTGACTAATATGGTTAGAGTTCCATGCATATATATAAGAAACGGGCCATTTCCTCTGTAGTAGCTCTGAATTTTATCATATACAATATGGTGACATGATCAAAGTCTTGGTATATCTAGATTTATTCTATTTGTGTCTCTGCAATTCAAGCTTAGAGTTTATTCTATTTGTGTTCCCATCAATTAGCAAAAAAAATTGAGGAAACTTTGTAAAGCTAAGCTTTCGATCCCTCGTTTTGACCTTCCGCATCAATGATTACATTGTC
The DNA here is from genome assembly GCF_018446385.1 of Zingiber officinale. Classification (NCBI taxonomy): domain Eukaryota; kingdom Viridiplantae; phylum Streptophyta; class Magnoliopsida; order Zingiberales; family Zingiberaceae; genus Zingiber; species Zingiber officinale. Next base: position 154,230,891 of record NC_055989.1, read on the forward strand.
CTACAAGTATATCGATGATGATCTTCTAAAAATTAAAAAGAAGAAGCAATTACCCTTGTCTAGTTCTAGCTCCACTGAATCCAATTCCATCTCAAGCTTCGTCACGATGTCTTGGACATGGTCGACATGCGTGTCGATAATGTGCACAACAAGGTTAGAAACTCTGTGAGGAACCGGATTATCTGCCTCTTCTGAGTGGTTCATTGTCAACAAAAATTCAAGAACATGCTCCCGAATGACAATGCCGCTGCGTCCATCCTCTTTTCTTGCTAAACCTGGGCCTTCCACACTCGGGATCTCCGACAGAAGCGACTGCCCGGTGGGCGAAAAGCCCAATCTTGGAACCCGTCCGAGGCTCACCGTTATGACAGAGTTCTCAGTGACCCTGACAGCCAGCCTCATTGTGAAACTACTCGCCGCTGGACCGGGAGAATTCACTCGGAAGACGAGAGCACCGTCAACGTATCCGCAGAAGGGACCGTTGCTGATTAGAGTTAAAATGTCTTGGAGCTTCAACGGGGGGCATAGAACATCGATGAGATACTGTGCAGAGACAGCCAACTTCTGGTTCCCCTTTGGGAGTTCCAACTGATACCAACAGAACTCTCGCCCATGGCCTTCCTTCAAATCCCATTCCTTGTTGAAGTAGCTGCCCAATCCATCGAAAAGATAGGCTTTTTGCCGCACCGCGCCGGGGAAATGGGGGAAGTGCCGAGGCTCGCTCACGAGTGGCTCCAAGGAGGGTTCCGCCTCCACATCTTCCCCCTCCGCCATCGCGTCGTCAGCAACGAGCTCCATCGCAGTAACACCGGCGCTAAAGAGCCATAAAGATCCAATCTTTGAGCAGAAAACCAACCAAGAAAACCAGATTGAGGGAATGCGGAAACTATCGCAATCAAAACGAAATCTCGGAATAATAAACAAGAAAAGATTGAACTTTTTAGATGAACATCCACCTCGTTTTAGGCGAAAAACACGCCAATCAGGTTGGTCGAGGAACTCGCTCGTCGAAGGCGACAGGGGCCTTGGACGTTGATGCCTAGGAGATCCAGGAAGACGCGGAGAGAGAAATGGCGAGATAAAGGTTCGAAAGGTCGTCGTAATCGGCACCTTCTGCGATGCTTCCTGCCTTCCTCCAACGTTACGCCGACTAAATTAGGAATAATTATAATAAATGGATTCTATTTATAAATATTTTTAAAAAATATATTCTTTTACAATAATTTAAAAATACTTTTAATATTCAATATCTTTTTTTAAAAATGAAATTACAAAGATAATTTTTAGTCAAATATTGAAGTTAGTTTAGCAAAAGAATTTTTTTTTAATAAATCTTATTATTTTACTATTTCATCGCGAATATCCTCCTTTACCATCTAAATATCATTTTTACTATTTATATTAAAAATAATTTTAAAATTTATTAGAAATTTTTACAGATACATTAATCAATGATCTAAAATTTAAGACTCAACTTCGATTATTATTGAAAATATTTCTTATTAATCAATTATAAATTTAGAGTTCTATGTAATCTTATATCTTAGAATTGGTAATACTACGAAGAGAAACTTTTATAAATATCTTAAGCTGACGATATTATAAAATATATTTTTCTTAATTTTTTGACTAAAATCAAGTATGATATTAAATTAATTTTATATAAGAAAGAATCTATTACAGTAGCTTACTACTGGAATTCTTGAGTATCATTCTAACATTGTACTATTACATGATAGGTCATATTAATTAATACCAGATTAATCAAATTTATTTAAAAAATAATAATAATTTATATAAAATTAATATTAAATTAATTGAATATTCCTTAGAAATAAAATCATGTGGAAAACAAGCGAATAAATATATTTATCATTTCTTTTTATAATGGGAAATACATTAGTTTTGTTACTCTCCTCTCTCTTTTCTCTCCCCAAGTAAACTAAGTCTACTTCCATCTTTTATATTAAAATATTAATATTTACATACATGCTTATCAAGATGACCTGTATTAATTAGATTTTACATATTATATTCTCATGTATGATTGAACTTATTTAATTCCTCAATCATGCAGTTTAGGCCTTCTGTAGATTAATTTGTTTAAAAGAAAAATTAAAGTGAAATAGATGATTTTTTTAAAGTTGGAATAATTATGGAATAGTTGTTACAAATTTTAATAATTACTATTATAGCTAAACTCTAAATTTTAAATTATTATTTTCTCACATCTCTTCCTTCCTGCATTACATCGTTTGATATAATGGTCCTAATTCACACAACACCATCGCTAGTATAAAGAAAAAAAAAATCGGCAATTAATCAAATATAGAGAAAAATAAGGAGCAACCATTTAACAAAAATCATACGCGATTGGACATGCCCAATCTTATCTTTTTTTTAATACGGTTGAAAAAGGAAAATAATTATTAAAAATTTTAAAGCAATTATAAATAATAATATTTATAGACAAATAAATAGAGGAGCATTTGGTTAATTTAATATATAAATTAATCAAAACTGATTTAATGTTATCTAATTGAAACAAATTAAAGCTTTATTAAAATCGAATTAACCGAATTAAATTAAAAATAGATCATATCGATTAATATCGAATTAATCAAATTTATTTTAAAATAATAATAATAATTTATATAAAATTAATATTAAATTAACTGAATTAATGAAATATTCATCCTTTCACAATTTATAATGAGAAATACAACACTTTTGTTCCTCCGCTCTCCTCTCTCTTTTCTCTCCCCAAGTAAACTAAGTCTACCTCCATCTTTTATATTAAAATATTAATATTTACATACATGCTTATAAAGATGACATTTATTAATTAACTTTTACATATTCTCTTGTCATATATGATTGAACTTATTTAATTCCTCAATCATGTCCATTTTAATTTAGACCTTTTGTAGATTAATTTGTTTAAAAGAAAAATTAAAATGAAATGAATGATTTTTTAAGTTGGAATAATTATCAAATAGTTGTTACAAATTGTAATAGTTACTGATAATTATTATTATAACTAAACTCTAAATTTAAAATTTAAAATTTTTAACTTTGAATATTATTATATCAAAATGTTCTTTTCAAATTATATAAATTTTATAAGAATTATTTTAAAACCATTAAAAAATCTATTAAATATCAAGTATTTAAAATAGAAATAATATTATAGTAACTACTTAATACTTTCTTAACTACTAATGCATTGCAAATAGTATAGGTTTTATAAACCCATGAACTTAAAGATTATGTAAAAATGAAAAATAATTTGTGGAACCCAAGGATTTATGGACATGGGTCCCACGTATAGTCGATGTGGGTCACTTAAGTTTTTTTTCATTGATTTTATTATTAATAAATTAATTAATATGTATATTATTAATATAAAGATACTATATAGAAAAGATAGATAATGAAACGATGGGACCCAATATAAAGTTATTTTTGGGTTTATGATTATAGAAAGTGGTTTATAAAAATTATAGAATTTTTTATTCTTATGTGACAATGATATAATATTATAGTTCCCATAATAAAATTGGATTTATAAGTTCAGTGTTAAGATCACCCTCATAACATTGCGGAAATAAAGGATATTAGAAATCTAAAATATTTGATAGAATATTTTTTTCATTTATGTTTTTGCAAAAAAAAAAAAAAGTGTCACGAGACTTTTACGCTAGTTTTTTCATAATCAAGAAAAACCACAAAGAAAAGGGGGAAAAATACTTAAAATCTCTGCCATGAGCATAAAGATTCTGAGCTTGACCAGGGCTTTCAACTGCGTGCCGGCAAAAACACCTGCTGAGCTCAACAGACAATTAACCGGAATGCAGTTTCAGACCCTGCCATATTTACAGCATTAAATGCATTAAAGAAAATGAAAAATATCAGGAATAAGGACAACTAGCAACCACATATTTCCCAATACTGATTTATTGAATCAGTGGGCACCAAGAACAAAGCATCACAATTCCACCGACCACTGCTCCGGTTTGTGGTTTCATCTGCCTGTGTTTATTGGTAAGCAGCTGATACCTTCTCTTCCAACCTGCCCTGCAACCTCACCTTTATCACTCAATCTCTCCAAATTTACCTTCTCCTCCTGCTGCTGCTGCTCCTCCTGCTGCTGGTGAGTTTGCTTTTCTCTTCTTTTTTCCCCCCTTTTTTTTGAGCTTTTTACTCCTGTGGTGGATTCAGATAATACTTCAGGTCACTTATGTTTTCTTTGGTTGGAAGTTCTTCTTCATATTTTTGTTGTTGTTTTGAGGGTAAAAATTTGTATGAAACTGCTTCAGGGAGTTGAAAGATTTGTGTTTATGTCTAGAAATGGTTTCTGACAGTGTTGGTTTCTTGTGTGATGCCAAGAACAAGAGCTTGTCTGTCTGATCATGTTCTTGGATCAGACCAAAGGATTAAAATAGGAATGTGGAATAGATCTGCTTTAATGTGGATTAGTTTAAAGTTAGTAGGTTGTAGCCTTGAATAAACTATTTTGTTCCTTTATTTTATCATTTAAATCACATCTCAAAGGAGCTAAAAACTGTATTCTTGAATGAAAACTGCATGTTAGCAACACGGTCGGTTTCGTTGTGGAACCCTAATCCTTCACGTGTTGGTCGGTGGGTGGAATGATAAGCTTTAAACCCTATTGACACCCGTTTTCAGATTATATCGAGTTAAAACTTGTTTTGAAACGTCTCTCTATTGATTTATCTTGTTGCTTAAAGACTCAATTGAGAACCTTGTCAACAGCATTGTTGGAACAGGAAACAAAATGTCTAAAAACATGGAGAATGTTGCTGAAAACCTTATCCACAACATCGTTGAAACAGTTACCGACACAATCCAACATCAAACCTCGAATCCTGAAGAGCAGAACAGGACTTCTGCCAGAGTGAAAAAGCTGTTCGGTCGCCAGAAAACTATCCATAGGATCTTTGGTGGTGGGCAATGTATGCCACATTGTATCCATAACCCCTTTGCTAATTTTCGGGGATGTATATCCTTACCGAGACAAATGTGAACTAAATATGAGTTTTTGAACTTGTAGCTGCTGATTTGCTGCTATGGAGGAACAAGAAGATCTCGTCTAGTGTCTTGACCTGTGCCACAGCCATTTGGGTTCTCTTCGAATGGCTGAACTACCATTTCTTGACGTTCTTAGCATTCGCTCTCTTTGTCATAATGCTCGTTCAGTTTGGTTGGTCTAATATCTCCGTCGTGTTGAACAGGTACTAAATCTAGCTCACTGCAATCTTTTGATCAAAACATGCTTGTTCAAGTTTATTGATAGCTGAAATTTCACTTCTTGCAGATCGACGACTCAAGTTCCTAGAGTTGCTATTCCTCAAGATGTATTTGTTAATGTTGCTACTTCACTTGGTGCCCAAATCAATCAATTTCTGAACTACATTCAAGATGTTGCTTGTGAAAGAAACTTGAGACAGTTCCTAGTGGTATGTTCTTTATCGATGTTCATTACGCTTCAGACTGTAGAATGAACCAAACGATATGGATTCCATTTCAGGTTGCAGCAAGTTTGTGGGCGGCTGCTATCGTAGGAACTTGGTGCAATTTCCTAACTGTTATTTACGTTGGTGAGATTTTTTTTCGATTTCAGTGAGGATTATACGACTATAGACTCGTTACCGAATTTCGTCAAATCTGCTATGTGCAGGATTTGTTTGTGCTCACACACTGCCAGTTGTGTATGAGAAATATGAAGACGAAATCGACGAGTTCTTGTATAAGCTCCTTGGACAAGTCCAGGACCGATACAGCAAAGTGGATGTGAGTGTGCTGAGCAAACTTTCCAGGGGAAACCTCAAATCAAAGAAGGGTGATTAGATCGGAGAGTCTGTGATCGGTATGATGTAATGTTGTCGAATAAAATCAAAAACCTCTGACCGAATGAATTTGAACGGCATTGGAAATGCATTTGTGAAGCCATATGAACAATTCAAATTGCTATGTTAACAAATCCACCTCCATTTTGGCTTCACATTGTCAACTAGTATTTGTGTTTGTGTGTGTTCGATTCTAAGTGAATGATGATGTATCATTAGCAATCATGTTTCTCTCGACTATTTCAGATTTGCTAAGTAAGAACACACCTTTTTGTCCATGTTACTCTGACTCGATTACGAGTATTCAACACAAGTGCAATAAAAATGTAGAGCTCAATGCTCAAGAGTCGATATACAATGGGATATGGCACAGATGGATGAAAAGTCTAGAAAACACAAACAAACTGGCAATGTGAAAGGGTAGAGATGTGGCAGAGATAGGTATCCTACACGGGGCATCACTGGATCGGTCAAGAGTAAGTTGAGTTGTAAATTAAAGAGAAGAAGATCGGTCAATACACCTGAAGCAAGTCGAATGGAGCACTGAGTTGCTGACGTGGTAGGTCAAGACACGCCCCCAATGCCTCGAGGCAAACTTAATAGAGTTCTAGCCCCTTCAAATCGGCCACACTCTGCTCCTTCAGCTCTGCTCCGCTGAACTCCTTAAACTTGATCACACCCGACTATAAGTATTCAAGGTTAATTTTGATGTTGATCAATCAAGTTGAGTTAGACCTTGTGTATTTTGATGTCTTGTATCTAAGTGTGCGGAAACTTAGAAACACAAGAATTCGAATGAAAGATGCAACGAACGAGAAGGATGACATGGGAAGAGAGATGACGAGCTCGGTGCATCCGAGGACGAGAAATTGAGGAAGAGTACACCGGAAGAACGAGAATGACGTGCATGGTGCATTCGAGGGATGAAAAATCGGGAGGAAATTTGCTCGAGAAGAAAGACGGAATTGAGTTTGGGTAAACTCAATTATAGATATCCAAATCCAAGGCATCACCCAAGTGACTGAAATAAAGAATGGTCAAGTTGACCAATCGAAGCTTGGATTCAATCCAGGCGCCTAGATTCCATGCACCTGGATCCATTCCAGGACCATAAATGGACTGCCATGTCATTGCGACTGTTGCCAACAGATGAGAGCAGGTTGAAGACCAGGCACTCGGATCGATTCCAAGTGTTTGGAATCGCGCTGAGTCAACGGAGGCATTGGCAGAGTCATTGCCGACGCGGATAGAGTTTCGTTAACTCCAGGCACCCATATATGATGCCACGTTAATAAACGGCCAGTTTCGACTAATGAGCTATAAATAGAGCCTTTCAGCTTGAAATGAAAAATCACACTTGTTTTTAAGTTTTGTATTTCTTTTTGAGCTTTCAACAACTATAAAGGACTTCTCCGCCTCTGGAGTTTACTAGTGCACAAATATTACCTTGGATTAGTTACCTCCTCGGTTGAAAAACAAGTAAATATCAAGTCCCTTTTTATTTAATGTTATTTATAACTAACTTCTAGTGTGTCATTGCTAAGTAGAAAACAAGAGAATTGGAATTTCTTATTTGTAGGTTATTCATCTCCCTCTAGCCGTCCCACTGATCCTAACAAGTAGTATCAGAGTTCAACCATCTTAGAAGGACTAACTGCAGACTAAAGTAACAAGAAGAATGACCGAACCAAGTATTCACCGACCAAAGTTTAAGGGAGAGTCTGCGCTTTGAAAGCGATGAATAGAGGTATTTTTCAAAACCAATTTTGATATTTTATTAACAATTAAATATAGTTTTGAAGCACCAAAGGATAAGAACGGAGAAGAAAAGGAAGAACACCTTTGGAACAAGAAGCAGAGTGACGAATTTATTGCAAAAGGTAAGGCCAAGTTCCACCTTTTGAGCGTACTACCACCTAAGGAACTCGACAGGATCAACACGTACAATTTTTGCAAAGCTCTCCAAGGTAAGGTTCAAGAACTCTACGAAAAATCAAAAGAAGTAGAATCTGACTCTACAATGGATATCGATTCATCTTCAGAAGAGTTCGATATCGAGGAGATTGTCGGATTAGCACTGAAACCAGCCACCAAATAGAAGACGATGAAAGTTCTTCAGAAGAGAGCATCAATAAAGAGGAAGTCTCAGATGACAAATCCGACAAGATAAATGAGATACGACTCTTACCTTCTGATAAATTATATGAAGCGTTAAAAATATTGTCTATAACACTATGTAAAATAAGGACCAAAAATATAAATTCGAAGAAAGAATATGCATGCTTCTTACTATAATTTGATAAAATCAAAGATGAAAATGCAAAAGTAAGAATAAATAAAAACATTAAAACCTCACAACTATTCTATATGTTCAAATTCATAAGTTCCATAAATGAACTTAAATGTTACAGAGGGCTTAATTGCTATATTAGAAACCATAGGAATTAAATTATAACAGTATAAAAAAAGTAATATAGGTAAAATACTTGATAAATTCAGTGGGTAAGAATTTATTTTGGATTCCAAAATCTATTTTGACCTATTAATTTTTTAATTGCTAGAGATTTAATTACTAGAAATTAATTTACTTGAATTATTAACATCATTGAAAAATTATTTTTCGTAAACTTTTTATTGGATCTTTTTTTGTTTAATTTTTTCTGTGATAAACAAACAAGTTAGCTGTTAGCAGGATTTTTTTTTTTAAAAAAAAATTGACTATTACATAATTTTTATGAATTTTTTTATCGAAAAATGATTTTTTTTAAAAAAAATTAGAAGATTACATTTTAAAAAACTTGATTTTCTACACAAAATCATTATATTTTAAATGTTCATGAAAATTAACAAGTAATTTTAACGTTGAAATCTATTTTTAAAGATTTAATTTCAAAATTAACTATTCATGAAAAGATTTTTTTTACTATAAAAAATTTAGTTTTCTCATGAAATTTTGTTTTTGTTGTCAGGTTGATTATGTTTAACATTGACCAAAATTTTTAGAATTTTTCAAAAGTTAAAAATAAATTTCAAATTATTTTTAAAAAAAAATCTGAATTTTAATTCTAAAGCCTTATTTTGTTTCAAATTAATTACAGTAAAAGTACATAGACTTACATCACATATGTACATCCCCTATAATTTTTTTTCAAAATTTTCTTTGTTATTTTTTTTTCATATTTTCAATATCATCAAAGTGGGAGAAATTAATACCAAAATTATGGGGGTTAAGTTAAGAGGGAGAGATTGCAAACTTTTTGTTTGTACTTTATTGCAAAATATATGTGATGATTGTATAATTGTTTTTCATATACAATTTCTTGTTTGTTTATTTAACTTTAACTCGGGTTGATGCATATAAAAAAGAAATAGATTGTAAGTGCCCCAGACTAGTTTTAATGTTGATCAACAGAGTTAAGTTAGGTCATATGTGTTTTCATGTCTTGTGTCTAAGTATATAGGAACTTCGGAACACAAGAAGTCGAGCAAAAAACACAGCAAATGAAAATGATGACACCGGAAGAGAGTTGATGGGCTCAGTACATCCGAAGGACGAGGAGCTACAAAAGAGTATACTAGTGGAGTGAGAAGGACGTGTAGAGTGCATCTGAGGGACGAGAAGCCGAGAGGAAATCTGCTTGAAGAGAAAGACAAAGTTGAGTTTGGGTGAGCTCAATTTCAGATGTATGAAGCATCACCCAAGCAACCCAAATGAAGAATGGTCAACTTCTGAGATGATCATTCTAGGCACCTGACTCTAAATGGGTTGCCACGTCTCCGCGACTACTGCCCGCGGATAAGAGCAAGTTGAAGACCAAGCGCACGGATGGATTCTAGGCGCGCAAAATCGTGCTGAGTCAATAGAGTTGTTGGCAGAGCTATTGCCGACGCGGATTGAGTTTTGGCAACTCTAGGCGCCCGGATTACTTTCAAGTGCCCATATGATGTCACGTCAGCGAACGATCAATTTCAACTAGTGAACTATAAATATAGCGCTTAAGCTCGAAATAAAAAAACACACTTCTTCTTAACTTTTGTATTTCCTTTTGAGCTTTCAACTGCAGTGAGGAGCTTCTTCACCTTCAATCTTTATCGAAGAAGTTTGTTACTGATCCTGTCCGAACCAAGAGTCAGCGGACGCTGGGCACGTGGCGCTCTCTGCTGGATCTTCGAGTGCTCCGGCGAACCTGCAACAAACCGGGCCGGGAGGGGTTCCCGGCGACGGTCCTCCGACGCTCAAGTCAGGTAGGCTATGGAGAAAGTGGCTGCCAAATCTATATCATGCGTACCTTTGGCGAAGTAATAGCCTCTTTATATAGGACGGAGAAAGAATTGATGCACGCCCATCGAGATGTGTACGTGTCAGCAACCCATACCACGGTATGCACTTGTCAGAGAGCTTACCTGATCCCATACTGCTACAGTGAGAGAATGTTCTTTGATGGGACGGCAGGACCCCCGTTGTCAGGCTAGTCGTATGGCATAGCCATACGACTTGACGGTTGTCAGAAAATGTTCCCATCTTTTACCCACCACCTGTCTGGGGAGCCCGGCCCACCGGGCGGGCGGTGAAAGTCCGGACGCGGTGAAAGTCGTCCGGACGGCCCTGATTCTTTGCGCCGTCCGGGGGGTGTTTCCTTCCGCTCGGTCATTGTGCACTGCTTCATTTGAGCGTCGGAACCCTGGTCTCTACCAGGGTGTCTTTTTACTATCAGATTTCCCTTTTTTCCGAGTCCGGTCGGCTCGCCCCTTTCGGGTGAGCCACTGGACCCTTTGACCTCCCCTCAGCGTTGACTCCTTGTGGGGTTCCGGCTTTTTACCGCCGGATCACTTGCCTTCCTCTCGAGTCTAGTCGAAGGAGGCAAAGTCCGACTGACTGGACTGCCGATCTGCCGAACAATGATTATTGCATTAGGCCGCTCGGTGCGACATACGGCTGCTCATCCATGCGGCGATATCTGTCCGTTCGGCGATACTTTGTCCATGCCTTGTATTTTCTTGGAATCGACGTCCGTTGTTCTCCCACACCTCCCATCACGTGCTCTGCGCACGGTAAGGGGAGTTCATTAAATGCGGCTAGTAACCGGCTGACACGTGGCGATCGTGCATTTGTCAGTATGGCGGTTGCGTCACTTCCGATGGGACAGCCGCCGTTTGAAACGGACGATCAGATGACAACCTCGATATCGACGACCTGGATCGGACGGTGGAGATCGCTTCCGGGCGGCGATATAAAGCCCTTGACTCCGTTTCCGCCGCCTTTCATCTTCTTCATTTCCAGATTCCTGTCGCTCCTCCTTTCGCCGGCGACCTTGTGCTCAGACTTCCCGACGATCACACGGCAATTTCCGATCATCTCCCTCGCTTGTAAGATCCTTTTTCTCGCTCGAGACGCGTTCTTCTTTCTGTTAATCATCCTCGTCAGTCGGTTTTCTTCCTTTGCTTGAACCATCCTCTTCTATCCCGCATTCTGGCCTTTCGATCATGACCAGTACCTCGCAGTCAACCGGCGGTGCTCCGGGTCTTTGGTACTCGAACATGGAAAGTCGGTTCGACGAGGAAGACGCCATGCGCCTTATTCGAGCATATGACCTACCGACCGACCACGAAATAGTGTTAGCCACGCCTTCCGATCGGCCTAACGATCCTCCGTCCGGCACTGTTGTCTTCTTCCGTGATCAATTCCTGGCCGGCCTACGTTTTCCTCCTCACAAGTTTTTCTTAGAAGTTTGCAACTATTTCCGCATTCCGCTCGGCCAAGTAGTTCCCAATTCTATTAGATTGCTGAGCGGAGTGATAGTTTTGTTCAAACTGAACGGCATTCCCTTAAACCCGAAAATCTTCCACTACTTCTACTATCCCAAGCAAGCCGAGTGGGGTACCTTTGTTTTCCAATCTAGGATAGGCTTCGTCCTTTTCGATAATATGCCGAGCTCCAACAAACACTGGAAGGAGCATTTTTTCTATATTCGTTTTCCCGAGCGGCCTACTTTCCGCACTAAGTGGCAGACAGCTATGCCTGCGCAACCGGAACTCGGCAAGTTTAGAGGTGACGCAGACTATCTCCATGCAGCCGAACGGCTAGTAGGTCAGCGCTATCACATTGACAAGATGCTTCTCCCAGGAGTAATGCATATATTCGGCTTGTCTTCTGCACCAGCCGATCTGCCTTGTAGCATGAGTAAGCTTCCCTATCTCCTCCTTTATTTTGTTCTAACTGATTTATTCTCTGCTTCTGCAGCTGAGGTCATGTGGAGAGCCAGAGCTACCGAGAAGCTCAAACTGAAAGCCGCTCAGATTGAGGCGGTGACGAGCAAGGAGGCCGCCGAACGGGGCCTGGCTCCGGCTGACCCGGCCGGCGAAGAAGGTGAGGGGACGCCAACGGTCCCAGAAGCCCCGGACGCCCCTGCCCCTCCTGATGAGGCCACGGGCAATATAGAACATGGAAGTGAAGTTGAAGTGGAGGCCCGTTCGGCCGATGATGCGCCGCTGCGCACTCGGAAACGCCGGCGACCGGAATCCGCACCTGCCTCTACACTTGATGAGCCACAACCTGAGCAGGGTGTAGGTGCGCCGGTGCTGTCCGGAACAGTTTCCGTCGAGAGTACCCCTACCCCTCAGGATTCTCCGAGGGCCAGCTCGGAAGTTCCGCCGTCCAGCCCTTCGAGGACTCGACGACGTCTCAAGCGTTTAGGCGAGCTACCCTCCTCTTCTGCTGGTGGGCCATCTCCGAGCGGGCCGAGCGGCCAGAATCTACTTAAAACCGTCCTGCGCCTTCCTTCGGAGGCGTACATGGCTGCCGCCGATCGGCCGGTATTTCCCGAGCAGATGATCACCCTGACGGGTCCTCTCGCACAAGCTTGGATAGATGCTCGGAGTCGCATAGCCAAATTGACTCCCGGGCAGCTCGGCGACAGCAACCTTTAATCAGCTACCGGGGTATGGCCCCTTCCCTTCTTTTCTCCTATTTGAAGTTTTTAACCTGCTCGTGTTTGCTAGCAGAACTGGGTGGAGCAGATCGCCATTAGCGATAGATTGGCCGAGCTGGAGGAGGAACTGAAGAAACAAAAAACAGCTGGGGACGCCAGGCAGTCGACGGCCGCTCTGGAGAAGGCCAAAAAATCACTAGAAGCTGAGCGGAAACGAGCTGCTGATCTGGCGAGCAAGGTCGTTCGGCTTGAAACAATGATTAAACAACGAGACAAGGAGATCCAGACGGCGACCACTCAGAAGCAACAGGCCATCAATGATATGGACCACATGAAGGTGGAGATCCGGGGGCTGGAGCAACGCATTAAGGACCTGGATGCTCTGCTGGCCACCGAAAAAGAGAACCGCTCGGCTGATCTCCAAAGATTCGATGGAGACTTGAAGGATCTCCAAGCCGCTAGCGACGCTGCCCATGCCGCGCTCAAGGAATATCAAGAGGGAGAGTCGGCCCGCTCGGAGGAAGTGAGGAAGGCGTTCCTCCGCTCGGAAGGCTTCGGAGAGAAGTTTACCGACAAGATATCCCTCACGTTCGAGGAGGCAATCAAGGCGGCGGTGGGCTACTTGAAGACTAAAGGTCACCTGTCTGCCGAGCTGACCATCCCCCCCGAGGACTTAGCGAGCGTGATGGATGCCATTCCCGACGCTCTTTTTGATTTTGATGTGTGAAGAGCGTTTTTGTAAGCTTTTTTGAATTCCCGCCGTTCGGCCCGGCTTATGTAATGACTTTTGACTTGCATATTAGATAGTCTTCTGTTCCTCTCTATTTTAGCTTCTATTTTAGCTAGAAATCCTCGTCTCCAAAGGGGTTTTCGCTGGATTTTCGCAAGACCTCCAGCTCAGGCGTTTATAGACGCGGAGCTCGACGGCGCAGCCGGTCGGCGGCTCTCGATTTTAACGACGGAGCTCGTCGTCCGCTCGGACTATTTAAAGACGCCGCTCGTCTCGATATTTATCGTCGGAGCTCGCGGTTTTATAGCCGGTCGCGGCTCTTGATTTTAACGACGGAGCTCGTCGCGTCCTCGATTTTTACGCCGCTCGTCTCGATATTTATCGTCGGAGCTCGGCGCGCGGTTAGCTCGTCGGCGCGTCCGCTCGGATTTTTAACGACGGAGCTCGTCGGCGCGTCCGCTCGGATTATTTAAAGACGCCGGCTCGTCTCTCGATATTTATCGTCGGAGCTCGACGGCGCGGTTTTTATAGCCGGTCGGCGCGGCTCTTGATTTTTAACGACGGAGCTCGTCGGCGCGTCCGCTCGGATTTTTAACGACGCCGGCTCGTCTCTCGATATTTATCGTCGGAGCTCGACGGCGCGGTTTTTATAGCCGGTCGGCGCGGCTCTTGATTTTTAACGACGGAGCTCGTCGGCGCGTCCGCTCGGATTTAACGCCGGCTCGTCTCGATATTTATCGTCGAACTCGGCGGTTTTATAGCGGTCGGCGCGGCTCTTGATTTTTAACGACGGAGCTCGTCGGGTCCGCTCGGATTTTACGCCGGCTCGTCTCGATATTTATCGTCGAGCTCGGGCGCGGTTTTAGCCGGTCGGCTCTTGATTTTTAACGACGGAGCTCGTCGGCCGCTCGGATTATTTAAAGACGCCGCTCGCTCTCGATATTTATCGTCGGAGCTCGGCGGCGGTTTTATAGCCGGTCGGCTCTCGATTTTAACGCGGAGCTCGTCCGCTCGGTTTTAACGCCGGCTCGTCTCTCGATATTTATCGTCGGAGCTCGACGGCGCGGTTTTTATAGCCGGTCGGCGCGGCTCTTGATTTTTAACGACGGAGCTCGTCGGCGCGTCCAGTGAGACTGCACACCCGGCCGAACGGCGCGGCCTTCGTCGTCGAGCGCTTGGCTTGTATATAATCATCCCTGAGGTAGTCTCGGCTAAAATGTACCTAGCCGAACGGCTCAGGCCTTCGCTCTGGCAATAATCTCCCTCTATCATCCTGATCAGCGCAGGGTTTTGGTTTCCTTCCTGCCACACTAGTATGCAGCCCGGCTGAACAGCTCGGGGTCTTCGAGTTCGAGCTCCCGGTTCGGACATAAACCTCCCGGCCGATCGGCTCGGGGGCCTTCGGGTCACGATGATAATGCCTTATATTCGCTCTTTTGACTTTTCATCTCTGCATTTCAAGTATTTAGTCGAAAAATGAAGTACACGGTGATTTACAGTGATACACCTTTCACCCCGACCGATAAGGTTGGAGGTGGTTCGCGCTCCACGGTCTATCTAGCTGCCTACCGTCCTCGTCTTCCAAATAATACGCGCCCGAGCAGAGCTTTTCGATGACTTTGAAGGGACCTGCCCATGGAGCTTCAAGCTTGCCGACATCGCCGACCGGCTTCACTTTCTTCCAGACAAGATCGCCGACCTGGAACGATCTGGGAATGACGCGCCGGTTGTAGTTTTGCCTCATCCGCTGACGGTATGCCATCAGCCGAACGGACGCCTTTGCCCTCTCCTTTTCTACCAAGTCCAGCTCCATGTTTCTTCGTTCGGCATTGCCATCACCATAGCTCTGGATTCGGGCTGACTCAATGCCGACTTCGACCGGAATGACAGCCTCACCGCCATATACCAAATGGAACGGTGTGACTCCTGTCCCTTCTTTTGGCGTCGTTCGGATGGCCCACAAGACGCTCGGCACTTCATCCGGCCAACTCCCTCCTAAATGGTCGAGCCGAGCGCGCAGAATACGAAGAATTTCCTGGTTGGCGACTTCAGCTTGACCGTTGCTCTGAGGATAGGCCACGGACGTGAAATGTTGCTCAATGCCGTAGCTTTTGCACCAATCCTCTAACATCTTCCCTGTGAACTGCCGCCCTTTGTCGAACACTAGTCGGCGAGGGATTCCGAACCGACAAATGATGTGTTGCCAGATGAATTTTTTAACCATTTGTTCAGTGATCTTTGCCAGCGGCTCGGCCTCCACCCACTTGGAGAAATAGTCTACCGCCACTAGTAAAAATTTTCTCTGCCCGGTCGCCATCGGAAATGGACCCACAATATCCATTCCCCATTGATCGAACGGACATGAGATGGTTGATGCCTTCATCTCCTCTGCCGGTCGGTGGGAGAAGTTGTGATACTTCTGGCATGAAAGGCATGTAGATACTGTCCGAGCGGCATCTGTTTGTAAAGTTGGCCAAAAGTATCCGGCCAAGAGAATCTTCTTGGCCAACGAGCGTCCGCCCGGATGACCTCCGCATGATCCTTGATGTACTTCCCGGAGGATGTAAGCTGAGTCCTCCGAGCTTACACATTTCAGCAAAGGGCGCGAGAAAGCTTTCTTGTAAAGTTGATCTCCGATTAGTGTAAACCGACCGGCTCTTCTTCTGAGGAGCCGGGCTGCATATTCATCTGATGGTGTGGTGCCCGAACGGAGGAATTCTATAATAGGTGTCCTCCAGTCATTTGAAAACGCGAGGCCTTGCATCCGGTCGACATGCGCCACCAGCAGCGTTTTTTCAATTGGTTGCTGAACGGCGACCGGCGTTATTGAGCTCGCGAGTTTGGCTAACTCATCGGCCTCCTGGTTCTCCGTTCGGGGAATCTTCTGAATAAGCACCTCTCGGAAAGCAGCTTTGAGTTTTCAAAAGCCTCCTAGAGTTTGAGCCAACTTTGATTTCAAAGGTCTTGGGAGCGGCCAACTGTGAATCGAATAGAGAGTCACCCGACCGGCTCCCACATGCCCCTGCAATCCGGCTATGAGGGTCTCATACTGCTTCATTGTTAGTAGCTTTGTAGTCTAGCGACGGATAGGTGCATCTTTTCTTCGAGGTGAGAGTAGTAATATTCGATCCCACTTCGAGCCAGTGGAGGATCCATCCACATATTCTCCACATAGCTTCCGGCTCTGGTCTTTGCACTTCGGTCACAAAATCAGCCAAATATTGGGCTTTAATCGCCGAGCGGGGCTGATATTGGATGTCAAATTCACTTAATTCTGTCGTCCACTTGATAAGCCGTCCGGACGCTTCTGGATTCAACAGCACTCTTCCGAGTGGACTGTTCGTCCGGACAATGATGGTGTGAGCCAAGAAATACGGTCGAAGGCGCCGAGCGGCTAAAACCAAAGCTAAAGCCAACTTCTCGAGCCCAGTGTAACGAAATTCAGCATCTTTTAAAATGTGGCTTAGAAAATACACCGGCTGCTCTTCGCCGCTCGCCCTCACAAGTGCTGAGCCTACAGCATGCTCAGTTGACGACAAATACATATACAGTGACTCACCCCCGATCGGCTTGGCCAGCACAGGCAGAGAATTTAGATATGTCTTCAATTCTTCAAATGCTCGGTCACACTCTTCATCCCACTGAAACTTAGTAGCCTTGCGCAGGATTTTGAAGAATGGCAAGCTCCGATCGGCGGTTCTGGAGATGAATCTGGATAAAGCAATTATCCGACCGGTCAACCTTTGCACTTCTCTTGTATTTCTTGGGGGCGGCATGTCTTGCAGTGCTTTTACCTTGCTGGGATTTGCTTCGATTCCCCGCTCGGTCACTATGTACCCCAAGAAACGCCCTCCTTTAGCTCCGAACAAGCACTTCTGGGGATTTAGCTTGACTCCATATTTGCGCAGTGTGCGGAAGGTTTCTTCCATATCCTTGAAAAGATCGGCCGCTCGGACGGATTTGATAAGAATGTCGTCCACATAAACTTCCAGATTCCGCCCGATCTGCTCCTTGAACACTTTGTTCATCAAGCGTTGATAGGTGGCCCCGGCATTCTTCAATCCGAACGGCATCACATTGTAGCAATATGTGCCGTCGGCCGTTACGAAGCTTACTTTTTCTTGATCTTCCCGGGCGAGCGGGACTTGATGATATCCTTGGTAGGCGTCAAGCATGCAAATTAATTCGCAGCCGGCCGTAGAGTCCACCAGCTGATCTATCCGGGGCAGAGGATAAAAATCCTTGGGGCATGCTTTGTTTAAGTCTCGAAAGTCGATGCAGACCCTCCACTTGCCGCCCGGCTTGGAGACCAAGACTACGTTGGCCAGCCAGCTTGGGAACTGCACCTCGCGTATGTGGCCGGCGTTCAGAAGTTTTTCTACTTCTGCCCGGATAATAGTATTCTGCTCGGCGCTGAAATCCCTTTTTCTCTGCTTCACCGGCCGAGCGTCCGGTCGGACATGCAATTCATGCTGCGCCAGGCTCGGCGAAATTCCAGGTAACTCATGTGTCGACCAGACGAAGACATCATAATTTCGTTGGAGGCACTGGATCAGCTTCTCCTTCTGTTCTTTCCCCAGATCAGAGGCGATAAAAGTCGTGGCCTCCGATCGGGTTGGATGGATCTGGACTTCCTCCTTTTCATCATAAATTAAAGCAGGAGGTTTCTCAGTTATGGCGTGTACCTCGATTCGGGGTGCCTTCCGGGCGGAACAGGCCTCCGCTCGGATCATCTCTATATAGCAGCGCCGAGCTGCTAGCTGATCTCCCCGCACTTCTCCTACTTTGTCTTCCACTGGGAACTTTATCTTTTGGTGGAAGGTTGAGACAACCGCTCGGAATTCGCCGAGCGCCGGTCGTCCCAAAATGACGTTGTAGGATGATGGAGAGTCGACCACCACGAAGGTCTGGTCCTCCTGAGCGGCTCTTCTCCCAGCGAGGTGGCCAGCCGGATTTGTCCGACCGGCTGAACTTCGTTGCCCGTAAACCCGTAGAGCGGGGTCGTCATGGGCAGCAGCTCGGCTCGATCAATTTGCAGCTGGTCGAACGCCTTCTTGAATATGATGTTGACCGAGCTCCCTGTGTCAACAAATATGCGGTGAATGGTGTAATTTGCTATTACCGCTTTAACGAACAGCGCGTCGTCATGGGGCACTTCTACTCCTTCTAAGTCCCCGGGTCCGAAAGTGATTTCCGGTCCACTTGCCCGTTCTTGACTACAGCCGACCGCGTGGATCTGCAGCTGTCGGACGCCCGCCTTTCTGGCTCGATTGGAGTCTCCTCCGGTCGGTCCGCCGGCAATAACGTTGATCTCGCCCCGGGAAGTATTGTTCCGGTTTTCCTCCTCCCGAGCAGACGGTCGTGACCGTTCTCTGGACGCCCGGCGATTCTCCTGCCTCGGAGATCGGTGCCGATCGGGTGTCTGCTGATGTCGCTTCTCGGTGTGGGTCCGGTCAGCTTCATGAGTCCTATGTCTCCTGTCGATGGGAGGAGACCGTCGTTCGGCTTTCCTAGGAACGGGATTGGACAACAAGGGAATGCTTCGGCAATCCCTCGTGTTGTGTGTATCCGTCTGGTGGAATGTGCAGAACATAGGGGTCCACCTCCTCTTTGGCTTGGGCCGAGCGGCAGCCACCTCTTGTACGTGAGATCTGGCATGGGGGGGTCGGATTGCATCGGCCCTCGGTCCTCTGGGCGGCTGCTGAGCGGCTTGCTGTTTCCGTTCGGCGTGAGTATGTGCCCGCTCGGCAGGGGCTTCCTTTTTCCGAGCGGCTTGCGCTTCTTCCACATTTATATATTCGTTGGCTCGATGTAGCATGTGATCATAATCTCGGGGCGGCTTTCGGATGAGCGACCGGAAGAAGTCTCCATCCGCTAGGCCTTGCGTGAAGGCGTTCATCATCGTCTCCGAGGTGGCCGTTGGGATGTCCATCGCCACTTGGTTGAACCGCTGAATGTAAGCTCGAAGCGATTCTCTCGGCTCTTGCTTGATGGCGAACAAGCTGACACTTGTCTTTTGATAACGCCGACTACTGGCGAAGTGGTGGAGGAAGGCCGTTCGGAATTCCTTGAAGCTCGTGATGGATCCGTCCGGCAACCTCCGGAACCACCGTTGAGCAGATCCCGAGAGAGTGGTAAGAAAGACTCGGCACTTCACTCCATCGGTGTATTGATGGAGCGTGGCTGTGTTATCAAACTTACCCAGATGATCATCCGGGTCCGTTGTTCCATTGTACTCGCCGATTGTCGGAGGCACGTAGTGCTTGGGCAGAGGGTCCCGTAGTATAGCCTCCGAGAATTGGCGATTGATCTGCTCGGGGGAGGAGTCCGCTCGGGGAGCTTTCCCCTTCCTGTCATCCCGCCTTGGCATTTCATCTGAGGAAGATCCTATATCTCTTGGCTGGCTCGGTGCGAAATAAGGCCCATGGAATGCGACGGTGGGGAGGTGCTTCCGATCGGACCCCTGACGCCGATGTTGCTTGCTGCTCCGCCCGCTCGACGGATGCTTTTTGTTTTTGCTCCACGAGTTTGGCGGCCCTTATCTCGACCAGAGCGTCGAGTTCCTCCCTTGAAAGCGTCACCGTGTGCTGTCGTCCAGCCTCGTCCATTGTCTCTGCGGATGCGGAGCGTTCCCACAGACCGAACCAAGAGTCAGCGGACGCTGGGCACGTGGCGCTCTCTGCTGGATCTTCGAGTGCTCCGGCGAACCTGCAACAAACCGGGCCGGGAGGGGTTCCCGGCGACGGTCCTCCGACGCTCAAGTCAGGTAGGCTATGGAGAAAGTGGCTGCCAAATCTGTATCATGCGTACCTTTGGCGAAGTAATAGCCTCTTTATATAGGACGGAGAAAGAATTGATGCACGCCCATCGAGATGCGTACGTGTCAGCAACCCATACCACGGTATGCACTTGTCAGAGAGCTTACCTGATCCCATACTGCTACAGTGAGAGAATGTTCTTTGATGGGACGGCAGGACCCCCGTTGTCAGGCTAGTCGTATGGCATAGCCATACGACTTGACGGTTGTCAGAAAATGTTCCCATCTTTTACCCACCACCTGTCTGGGGAGCCCGGCCCACCGGGCGGGCGGTGAAAGTCCGGACGCGGTGAAAGTCGTCCGGACGGCCCTGATTCTTTGCGCCGTCCGGGGGGTGCTTCCTTCCGCTCGGTCATTGTGCACTGCTTCATTTGAGCGTCGGAACCCTGGTCTCTACCAGGGTGTCTTTTTACTATCAGATTTCCCTTTTTTCCGAGTCCGGTCGGCTCGCCCCTTTCGGGTGAGCCACTGGACCCTTTGACCTCCCCTCAGCGTTGACTCCTTGTGGGGTTCCGGCTTTTTACCGCCGGATCAGTTACTATACTACTATTGTCTTGAATTAACAACTTCTCCAGTTGTAAACCAAATAAATCCTAAGTCTCTTTTATTTAATCTTATTTATAACTAACTAACTTCTAGTGTGTTCTTGCTAAGTAGAAAACAAGAGAATTGGAATTTCTTATTTGCAGATTATTCACCCCCTCTAGTTGATCACCGATCCTAACACTGACTCCTTCAGCTCAGCCACGCTAGTCTCACTCAGCTTGGCCACCCCAGTCTCCTTCAACTCATGATGCAGTCACGCCAATCTCCATTCCAAATACCTCATGATGCGGTCACTAGCCTCCCCCTCCCCAAGTAGGAAACATGGATAGTATGATAAACGAAGGACGTTGAGCGACTGAGTGTATGGATAAGAGCATGTGAGCCTGCATCAACATCCCCACGACTTGAACATGGGGTTCATGCCTCCCTCATAGGAGATGGTATAAAAGGGAGTTTGTTTTGGCAGACGCTGATACATGCGCATGTGACATTAAAAATACTTAACTTTCTAAGGTTTTCTAGTCAACCAGCTCATTTCTAATTTGAGTGTCGGAGCTGTCGCGCCAAGTTCGCCTTGGCCCCATTTTGACCTCTTGTTGAGTGTCATAGAGATTCAAGGAACTCGCTTCGCTATTGAATGTTTAAGAACCCTCTTCACAACAATTGCTCTATGATGACATATGTTCGTAATCTTAGACATGAATAGCTACTATATTAGAAAATTTTGGCCCTAGCTCTATCATTTTGCTTGACAATGAACCATTTTGTTCTAGATTGGAATTTAGAAGATGACTTCTCTAACAATGGGGATATTCATATCCTTCCAATGGCAAGTCACAAGAACCCAATAGGGTGAGTATTTATGTTCTTTCATGTCCTTTTAGAGGTAAAAACACAAATTTTATAGAAAAGAATTATAAAATCTCAAGTTGAGCCTGGTAACGCATGTCAAGTCAAGCAAAATCGAGGGTGACCTAGCAAAATATGCTTCATATTTGTTTTACCATACTCGTAGCATCTTCATTGTTCTAAACATCCAACCGAAAAGGATGAACTTACGAGCCCATTGAACCGAGCCATGGTCTGTACTGTTGAACCAACTCTAAGAATGATCCTATTAAATAACAATTCTACTTCAATAATAAAAGCTTGTCTCTATAAGTACGATGAAAATAGTGATAGTTTCTTTCATCACTAAGCCAAAATCTATTTTGTGTTGGTCTCGAGTAGGGATGAGCAAAAATTCGGTTAAATCGATCGAATTTAAAAATTTAATTTGATTTATTCGAAAATTCGATTTTCTTTATCTTCTAAGTACCAATTCAACTATGTCCGTAGGAGAGAGTCTGTCGTAGTTTTCAAAGATTTTCACCGGAGTTGGTTTTCAAAGATTTTCACCGGAGTTGAGCATCCCTTCGGCAAACCTCTCTCACCACCCCAAGTTGGCAATAGACATCTTCAGATTTTCTCATTGCGCGACCTCTGAGTTACCTGATCACTCGCCGACCCAACTAACTGTCGACCCAATAAGAAGATTCTCAGTCCGTAATGACCCAACCTGTATCCGACCTGTTCGCGATTCCCTGCTCTGATTTCTCAAGGAGTCAACCGGGATCATCACTAAATAGTTCAATATAACTATTATCTATCAACAAAATTATCCGAAACTTTAATAATCTAATATTTATTACTAAGGCTAAAATCTTATCCAAGATTTGATTAATCAGTGCACAGAGGAGCCCACAGAGAATCTTATCTCGCCATATCTGTACTTGAACAAAATCCTGAACTAAACAGCAATCTTGATTTGCCCTACAAGTCCTCATTGTTGGCACCAGAAGATTGAAAGAGACTAATCACAAAGTGAGGACCTAGCAGAACATGGCTAAATAGCATTTAATGTTTGATTCAAGGTTCAAGATTTTAAATGGTGTTAAAGTTTTTAAGTTTTAAATTTTGATTAGAATGATATTATTTTGATATCATGTATGATATTATTGGTATGAATTGAAGATAAAAAACTAAAAATAAAATACTACTTAATTTAATCTGTGGACTAAGATAGATAACATTATTTTCATCATAAATTTGATTTTGATTGGTAAGAACATTATACAAGAAACAGATAAAGAATAATCTTTCTTCGTTAATCAATAATATAGACAATGACTACTCTATTTGGTTGACCCACTCTATTTATGACCCTCATTCGATCCACCAACCTCAACCTATCTAGCCTACTCAAATAAAATAAAAAGTAGTAATCATGTAACAAAGATTAGAACGATAATAAAGAAAAAATAATTCTATAAAAAATTGATATTTTAAACTCATTTTATAATCAAACATAAAATTATTGATGAGAGTTTATGTGGGATAGAACTGAATGACCAATCCTATGAACCAAGAGCAATTAATATTGAACCATATATAACCTGATATATAATGAAATGACAAAAAAAATTGAGATTAAGTGAGTTACTCTAGCAAAATTTAGATATCATGATTATTCCAAGGAGCAATCAAAATCATATAAACATTGAAAAACTTTACTATTTTTGAGTCACATCTTTCCAGAATTTGGGATATACATCATACAAGCAACGATAATATAGTTTTTGAATACATTTAAACTTTTCTAATTCCACAGTACATACCATTCTTGATTCTTTCCTATTCTACCTTTCTAGCTCTAATAACAATCTGGTAACTATCATTATCTTTCAATAGAAACAAAGTTAAATCGATAAGCTGCACTTAAACAATATTACACTGTTCAAAGTTGCATCATGGTTTAGAAGCCCAAACATAATTGTACATTTACAGAAAGCTTGCAGATTATTGGACAAGTACTGAAGATCCTAACTTCTGTTAGGATTTCAAGGCACTTAAATAAATACGCCCAACTTCTCTATAATGGACCAAAATACTACCATGTTCTACAATAGCAATATTGTATAAACAATAACCAAAAGTTAAGATTTTAGTAGATCTATGTTTAAGAAGCTTGCAATGTTACTTTATGGGCATTTTACCAAAATGAATCCTTCATAATTGGTGATATATATTTAAGGCACCAAGTCAATTTTTTCCACATAAAACCCTTAGCTATCAATTTTATCTCCAAAAGGTAGAACAAGGTAATTTGTGAACCAACTTCTATAGTAAAAATCATAAATTTCTTCTATGTTTAATATTAGGACACCTCAAATTCAACATTTTAAATTTCAATAGTTTTACTACAAGTACATTTGTAAATCAATTCGTGACACATTTTCCAAAGAGCAAACTGATTTACGAATAGACTAGCCCCTGTGATAATCACAAATCATATTAAGTTTAGCTGTAAAACATCCCAAGATCAACATTCTCAGTTTTTGGGTAGCAAAAATGTATTTTTAGCCCTCAATCTTGTCGCAAGTTATGCTATTTAGAAGGAGAAATCACAGTCAAAGGCATTATTAAAAAAAGATTTTGGAACACCTTTTAGAACAAAAAATTATAAAGACTTTATTGGTTTCATCTAAGTTAGTAAGTGATGATGTTAGCTAGCTGATAAAGCTAGGGTGCTCCTCTCACTTGAACAAGAATGGTGAACCATGATATCTCTATATTTAGTGGATGTTGCTTTGCAAAATCATTAATTATTAAAGAAACATATCGACATGTTATCAAAACTAGACAAAACAGACTTGCCACCCTTTTGATACAATAGACATGAAGTGGCATTCTGAAACTAGGCAACCCTGGTTCCAAGTGCAGTGGTTCATAACATCTAAATATCAGAAGCTGTCTCTCTACCAAATGACTATGCAACTTAAGATGGTGCCCAGATGTACACCGATAGTTGCCCTGGTGTACAAGATTGTCTATAATTTTTGGTACAGATGGACATAATAGATGTGAACATGGAGCAAGAAGTATCATAAGAATTAGAAAAGAACTCATTCTCCAAAATTGAGCAATTCTAAAGATTCCACAGAACAGTTCAAGTTCAGAAATAAGTCATGTGCACTATTTTAATTATGTTAAGTCTTTTTAAACTGAAAATTTTCTATTTTGAATTTCTTAAAAAAGATCATAAAAATTTTACAAAAAAACTCATATCATCAATCTTTTAAAAAAACAATCATGTTTTGATCTTGGAATTGGTCCTGATATGCTTTGTTTTTGGGCGATTTATAACAGAATTCTTTATACAACCTGTTTGTGGCTACTGTTTCCACGTGATAATATCCAGTCTGCTGTGCCGACACATTACATTCTGCGTATACCTTTTTCTACAACAATTTCAAACTTGAAGATATCTTTTTTTTTATATGAAAATAAACGGATGAATCCAAACGATGAGCAAATAAAATAAGTGGAGAAGGGAATCTCTGCGCCCAGAAACAAGGGCGGGCAGGTCTGTCAGTTAAAAACCTGCGTACAGGTGCTACAAATACCGAGAACAAGACCCACTACAGTAGTGATCCAACTTTGACTTCATCTACACATGCAATTCATCCATTTATTCTCACATAAAAAAAAGATGATATCTTCAAGTTTGAAATCGGCGTAGAAAAAACTATACCACTGCCGCACTGCGGAATGTAATATGCCGGTACAGCAGAGACGGGATATTATCACGTGGAAATAGTAGCCACAAAAAGGTTGTGCAAAGAATTCTGTTAGAAATTGTCCAAAGAACAAAGCATATCCGGCCCAATTCCAAGATCAAAACATAATTGTTCTTTTGAAGAGATTGATGATATGAGTTTTTTTGCAAAATTTTTATGACCTTTTTTTTAAAAAAAATCAAAATAGAAAATTTTCAGTTTAAAAAGAATTAACATAACTAAAATAGTGCACATATGACTTGTTTCTAAACTTAACTGTTCTGTGGAACCTTTAAAATCCCTCAATTTTAGGGAATGAGTTCTCCACTTTCTAATTCGATACTTCTTGCTCCATGCTCACATCTATACCACCGCGGAATGTAGTATGTCGGCATAGCAGACTGGACATTGTCACGTGGAAACAGTAGCCACAAACAAATTGCGTAAAGAATTCTTTTAGAAATCGGCCAAAGAACAAAGATCAGGACCATTTCCAAGATCAAAATTTGAAAGATTAAGAAAGCTAAAGCATCGAATCAAACAATAATAGATCTGGAATTATACAAGGCGAAATTTGAACAAGCAAAGCAGAATCAACTTTTATACTAAAAAGTAGCATTTTGTTACCTCAAGTTTGATTCAGTTCAGGCTTTGGCGACGGTATGGCTTCTGCTGAAGCTGCTGTGAGGATTCCACCTCGGGGCGGAGACGTCCTTCTCTTTCTTGTGGGGCGAGAAGAACTGACCGAATCCAAATACGGAACCAGGCTTCGACGAACAGACTCGGAGCGAGCCAACCGGGATTACGTTGAGCACAGGCGCGATTCGGACATTGGCTGAGTAAGACCGCTCCATCGCCCTATAGGGCTTTCTGCGGAAGTGATGGCCACTGACGCCAGCGGCAGGAAAGCAGCCTGGGCTGCTCGAGCTCCGCTCTAGCGCCTGGAAGACTACCTTCCCAGACGCGTTCATCCGCGGGCTATCGACAGAAACTCCCCTCGACGGAGGCGCCGCCTCCCCCCGACGCCTTACCGGACTTCGGCCTGTCCTTGCCGCGTGATTGTTCGCCAAGCTGGTGCCCCTTGTCCGGGACACCCGCACTGGGGTCGTTGCCCGGGCGAGGGAGATCCGGTCGTGAACTCGCTTTTCGAAGTCGAGGGAGAGCCGCGGAAACTCGTCGTGGTCGGCGCCCGAGGAGGAGGACGAAGAGGAGAGTGAGCGGCGGGTGGATATGGAAACAGGCTCCGCCTCCGATTCGTGGAGAAGCGGTGTGGAGATGGAGGAGTCGGCAGCGGAGGGCTTCTGATGGCGGTGAAGGAGATGGAGAAGCGATTTGGTGCTAAGATGCGAGCTCCTAGTAGGGGCGGCCTGCCCCGCCTTCTCAATGTCCGGCTTAGGGCTATTCGACTTCTTGAAACCAAGTAGCTCCCTCCACCGGCTTGAACACCTCGGCGCCTTGGGCGACTGCGCGCAAAACTCGGATCCGAGAACATCCGCCACACGACGAGGCCGCTCCGCCTGAGGAGATCGGATCTCCTCCACGTGGGGCCGCGCCGCCGAGATCTGGAGCGGAACAAGCTTCCCGTCGGAGAAGAGCTCGTCAGCAGGCAACATCGCGACGGGGTCTTCCGGGCGGAACTCGAAATCGGGCGCTAATTCCGGGCTTAACTCCCCATTGTCGGCTGACACGGAGGGGTCAGCGTCTTCGCGGCTGAAGGAAATCCGGGGGCTGAGCCAGCCGAAGGCGGAGCGAGAAGGGGCGAAATCGAGGAAAGCGGAGTCTGTCAGAGGACAAGCGGAGTTGACGCAGGTGGAGGCCATCGTGGAGCATCCGACGGCGAGGGTTTCCGGTGGCGAAGCTAATAAACCGAAGCGTCGTGTGATGCGGCGGCGGAGGAAGACGAGAAGCCTCGACAGTGGCATCTGATCAGTACAAACAAATATATAAAGAAGATATATTTTTACTTTGCCCCCGAATGTTTAGTAGATTGTAAGTTTACACTCCTAATTTGAAATTTTATATCTTATACTTGAAATCTATCCACGATCTAATAATTTCTATTTAAAAAAATATTTTAATATCGATTAAAATTGTTCAATAATATTAATTTAAAATGTTCAAAATTATTTCAGTTAAAATAATTTTTGATAAGAAATAGTCTTTGGTGATAATATAAATTAGAGAGGTTGTTTTAATAAATTTATCCAATTTAATATTTATCAATAAACTAATTATTTAATAAAAAAAATCCAATTATTTTCTTGTCTTTTTGCGTAGTGGACTTGTGGGCCCGTCTCTCTACTCCTTATCCGTACGTCGACAGCCACGATGCTGACGGGCCTTCTTCCTCGAGTCCACCGCCGCCACCTGTTCACCCTTTCTTTGCCGTCCGATCTAAATCGGACGATTGATATCGCTCGCGGAGGGCCTTAGGAGAGACCGCCTAGTAGGCTGCCCCGCCGACAGCTGCCCATTCGGCGAAGCGTGTCGATCTTGGCGACGGGCTCGCTCAGCCGTTGGATTGAGTTGCGTGATGGTTCCGAATCACGAAGCATTTGCTATTTGAAAGACTTTATATAATTAAATAAATAATTTTAATTAAATTAGTCCCGTTGAATTTTATAATTAATAATTATAAATAAAAATAAAATAAATGGGAGCAAATTCCAACAACCGCTTTCCTCTTCGCTTCCCTGCAACAACTGCTGCCTTTTTGGTTCCATCCCTTTGCCCTGTCGCGCTGCTGCTGTCGCTTTTCTCTCAGCCCTAAATAAACCACCGCTCGCGTACGAGGAGGGAAAGCCCTCCGCCCGAGACCCCTCCTATGGCGGCTCCAGGTGCCCTTCCAACCAATCATCTCATTACTATGTCTCAATCTCGGAGTTGACTCGACCGATGGTGATAATTAGGCGTTGCATTTGGATTGAGATTTAGGTTTCTGGGTTTGGTTTTTGGTCGAAGTAGGTCGCAAAGTCGACATCTTTGGATGGTAGATGGTGTATCACCATGTTCCTGACTTCCCGGCATGTCTATCAGTCTGTGTTGTCTAGTTTTGCGCTTTCCTTTTTGTTTTTTTGTGTGTGTTGAATTCCATTGGTAATGGATTGTCCTTCGTTCTTTGGGTCAAAGTTTATCTTTTTTGTTGTATTATGGATTTTGGGCAGTGTGGTGGTGCTTCTTGGCATATCTAATCTATATGTTCTTTAGCTTTGTGCTTTCCCTTTTTCCTCCTCTTGAATTCCGTTGGTGATGGATTGTTCTTGGTTCAAGTTTGGCATTGTGGTGGCGCCTTTGGTTTCTACTTTCTGGGTAATTTTTTGTTATCTTCTTGCATCTTCTCATTGTTTGGCATCATTTTGAATAGGGATGAAAGGAAGTGTTTCTGCATCTTTTCCAAATTTTGCTACTTTTGAGCCAAAGGTTCATATATGCGAAGTTTAAGGTTTGCAATATAGTGTGTAATTTTTGTAGTTAGAAATGCAGGTAGTAAACAAGAGCACTGTGATTGCTGTATGAGATTCAGTCATCAAAGGAATGGTTGATGCTAAAGTTGACAGGGCTGCCGAGAAATTAGCTCTTAAGAATTGGCCTGTAAATCTGATGTAGCTACTGATCAGAATACTGAGCCTCTTATAGTACACCCTTGATGATGGAGGAAGATATTGATGAGAGGAGATTAGGGTCGTGTACGGGTTGTTCGAGTGCTAGTGGAGAATGCAATGACAATAGTAGGATAATCAGATTAAAAGTTATGGTGGATGATCACATTCAATGGCTGAAGGAGGACCTTCAACAGCTGAAGAGTATGGATAGGATGAGCAGAAGACCAATTAGTTCTCACAACATGTCGAATGATAAAACTATTGAAAAGCTGCTAGAAGTGGATCAAAGGGTGGATGCTTTGCGAGATGTATTTGCTGTAGGTTTTGAACAGATTAATGCCATGATTTGCTTAAAGAAAGATGTGGTAGGTGAACT
Source organism: Zingiber officinale (assembly GCF_018446385.1). NCBI lineage: Eukaryota > Viridiplantae > Streptophyta > Magnoliopsida > Zingiberales > Zingiberaceae > Zingiber > Zingiber officinale. Next base: position 154,260,359 of record NC_055989.1, read on the forward strand.
TGAATTGAAACATGAGCTTGACGGAGAAGTTAGTATTATTGTGTTCCAAGATTACATCAGAGGTCTTCGGGATGAATATGAAACTAAGTTGTATGGTCAAACAGTCTTTATCAACAATTTACACGAGGATGCACAGAAAAAGGTTTCTGAGCTCAATGCATTGCGTGATGAACTGCATGTTATTTTGGAGGAAGCAAATAGTCCTGAAAATTTTGAAGACTGGAGTGTTACAAAAAAGAAAGAACATTTTCCTGTGAAAGTATTAGGAAATCACAATTTCCCGTTGCAGATTGAGGAAAATGCTGAAATGACTAGAGGAAAATCTGGGGATTCAGGAGATCACACTTTGGACATTGCTCATCTTCCTCAAGTGAAGAAAATGACAAAGGAGGAACTGCTTGCTTATTGCAAAAATGAAATGACAATGATGAGGAGAAGACATGACTTGGAATTGCTAGAGAAAACAGAGGAGTTGTTTAGGTTTAAGAGGGAAATACTCAAAGAAAAGGGTTCTTTGCCTATTCGGAAGGATAAGGAGCTTGAACATATAAAGAAAAAAGTAGAACAATTCACTTTGAAGTTGGATGGACTTCTCAAAGAGGAGACATTACCTCAACTTTGTAACCCTGAAGATGATTTACAGGGCTTTAAGGAGAGAGAGTTTTACCTTCTTTCTGAAAATAATCGCCTAGAAAGGTTGCTTATGAAGAAAACAAACGAGCTTAATTGTCTGTCATCACAGATCTCACATGTAGCAAACCAGATGTCATTCCATTCATCCCTAGAAGCAAACTACTCAAAACAACTAATGAAACTGGAAAGCCAGATTGATGATGAAAAGATAGAATCTTACTTGAATTCTAACTTGTACAATACTGTTTTAAGAGGGTTGATCGATGAGCACCGATATATATTGCAAGATTTTGAGGTCGAGATTGAAGCTCAGCTAGATATCTGTACTTGTGTTTTTAGTGGAGTGATTTTTGATACTGTCTCAAATATGAACCCTCCAATGCTAAAATCTCATGAAGAGAAGAAGTCTCTTGAGGCATTAGTTTTAGAAAAAGAGAATGTATTGAAGTTGAAACTTGAAGAAAACGACAAACTGAAGAAGGCTATATCATCAATTTCATCATCAATGAGTGAAAATGAAAAGTTAAAGACATCTTTTGAGGCATTGTTATTGGAAAAAGAGAATGCCTTGAGGTTGGAAATTGAAGAGAGCCACAAGTTGAAGCAAGCCATGATGTCACTTTCCTCATTGTTTAAAGAAAAAGAAAAACTAGCTTTAGAGGCGCAAACCGTATTAATTCAACACAAGGAGCAGCTTGATGCTGTCTACCAGGAACTCAGCATGCTCAGGGAGATAAATAGCAAACAAGAAGCACAATTGTCAGGATATAAACTGGAATCCCGATCATTGAAAAGTAGATTGAATGAGAACTTGCGGCAAATTCATCATTATGAACTCGAGACGGATAAACTTAAGGAGAACCTTAAAATTGCATCAAATGCTTTAAAAGACGTAGAAGAGCAGAAAATTATGCTTCTAGGAGTCATTGAAGATAATCAGAGGGCATTTTCATCATCTTTTGAAAAGGACAAAGATCAAGTAAAGCAGTTGGAATCTATCACCAAGTTTACAATGGAACTTTTTACAAATTTTACAGATTTAGAAAGACTTTTGATAGACGGTAATAAAAGAAATGATTATAGGTGTGTATTATTTCTTTGTTCTGAAAAATTATTCATGTTCATATGCTCACATCGAAGTAGAACTGAATGTTGGTAGACTTCACAGTTTGCACACAAGTTGAAGAGAATATATAGAACCTGAAACTTTATGTTGCTTGATAATTTGTGATGTCTTTGGGACATGGACAAAGCATTGAAAACTTGATGAGTTGAATATCCTAATTATGCTCCCATATATATTTTATTCTAGCCCTGGATTCAACTATTTAATATGCTTGAGAATGAACTGTCTGTGATGTGTCAAGGAAATCTTCTTCTTCCTCTTTACCCATATTTTCATGTTAAAAGAATAACTGCAAGATTTGCTCCTCATAGATCTTTACCAATGTACAAAATCTCAACCAATGTTTTTTCAGGCCTACAAATGATGTCCTAGTTTAAAGCTGACTACATTGATACCCGTCAGGCCTTTTGGTATACGTTTTTGATTGAGAATGAATGTCCTCTTATCATTTACAGGTTGAAGTTACTGAATCATCAATTGAACCAACTAGTGCAACTGGCTGATCAACAGAAAAAGAAATGCTTGAGGTACAAAACTATGCTTGAAATCAGATGCACTGACTTGGAGAAGGCAGAAACTGAGGTATATGTTTGTAATTATTTTTCTCGTTTCTCTGTGTATAATATTATAGTTTTAATTTACCATAATATAATAGACAACTCGTTCCGGGTATTTCTTTCTTCCCCAGGTTGATCTTCTAGGTGACGAAGTCGAGGCACTTGTGGGACTTCTTGGAAAGATATACTTAGTACTTGATCATTATTCCTCAGTATTGCAGCATTATCCGGGAGTAAGACTGTTTGCTTGTGATTTACTAATGCCTTGTCTCTTTTGAGCACTGAGAACTGAATCGAGTGAGTTTCACACCTCACACTGATTACTGACTTTGAGGTTGCCCCAAAACCATTGTTCTTAGTATCAAATAGGCACATCCTTATTTTGCGTCTTAAATGAGACTTCACTAGGAATCAGATTCCATATGCAGAAATATCAAATTACTCACATTATGTCATTCAACATAATGATTAATCGAATTGTATCTATTTGTAGTTCATATATAACAAGGTATGCTTACTTTGCAGCAAATTCGATAGTCTAACTATTGATTTCATTCTTAAAGGTAATGGAGATTCTGAAAATGATTCAAAGAGAATTAAATGGGCGAGGCAGTTAGAGGCTATGCCAAACCATCAAGTCTGTCTTTGGTGTTTGTTTCTATAAAACACTGGGTTTTCTACAATTAGTGCCAATGATTCAGCTTGAGGCATCAACCAGAATATTCATTTCAACTGTTTCCTTTTCCAAAACACAGTTTGAGGCACCTGATCAGTGTTTACTTTTCACTGTCCCATAGATATTCATATTTCAACCGAAAAAGGATGAAGCAATGAGCTTGCCGATTCGACTTGATCTCCAATAATGAGCATGTATTCTCGTGTGCTTTTTGTGTAACTGTATATTTGTTTACCATAACAAATTTTTCTTCTTCATGTATTATTTTGTTTCTGCAACCCATATGCTCTTATATATGTGAGTCTTTTGTATATGATATTTCATTCTAATATATGAATCAATTTTGTGGTAAGCAATGATTATTCATGTATTTGTGATAATATAGTGCAAATATGATTCTCAAAGGAGGAAAGATTACATTAAAGATATTTCGACCAGGACTTCTGGTCAAAATTGTGTTAAATACAATTGTATTTAAAATTCTAAAATATATAAAATACAATGGTGAGAGACTAAATTTTTAAAAATCTTTTAGGATAAGAATATTTATCCAAAAAATATTTAAAAAATACAGAAAAGAATAATTCATCTGGTGTCTCTACACTTATCACATTTAAAAAAGGGTTGACTTCTCACCAATATTGATAGTCTATTGCAACAAATTAAAAGTTTGACCGACAATATCCACCATGATAATTGACCTATAATTTTGAAAATTCATTTTCTAGCAAATGTCAATGTCGATCATGAATCTATCAAATCAAAATAATTTTTTTTTTCATGTTTTGATGGGCAATCAATATCCATGGATCAAGCAAACTTGTTGCCTACAATATTGAGTTTCTAGTTTGCATGAATTATAGCAAATTAACATAAAACTTGCAATGAAAATAAATAGAGATTATACAATGAAATGAATTTTTAAAAAGAAATTAGACAAACAAATCAATTTGGTTCGAATTCAAAGTCAAATAGAAGTTGACTAAATGAAAATTAACATTATTTCTAAACATAGAATCATAAAAACACAATTATTATCTAAGCAAGAAGTAGGCAATGAATACTAATATATTACTTGAGGAGGAACTTCCAAGGCAAGCAATTAATTCTTGTTATTAGGATTTTTACAAAAGAGCTTTTAAAAAGAAGTTTGAAAGGAAATGATTAAAAGTTGTTTGATTAATACAGAAGAATACAACGGATAGGGCATCATAAGCATTCATATGCTCTTTTCATATGTTTGTAGGGCGCTATAAGAAGCGAGAGAGACAAGATTTCATACACTTCTAAGTTTCTCCTCTTTTCGGCTGAGTAATTTTAGGCACTTTAGTTAGATCTTGTCCACCTTAGGCAAACTCACCTTAGAGCCAACCTCAACTTGCATCTTGTATATATGAAGTAATTAAGTTCATCTCATATGAGCTAAACTCATCTTTAGAACATCACATCCACCTTAGCTGAACTCAATAGCCTTATAGGGCACCTTTATCAACCTATAGGCATCTCGAGTAAACCACATAAGCTTTTGCACAATCTTGACTAGACTTAACTTATACTCATCCATTCTACATGATAACTTAAAATCTGAACAGTGCATGAATCCAATAACCTATAAAAAGATACCTTCTCTTCAATATGTATTAACATATCATTTAACTGAGACATTCCTTATAATTCTCTACACTCAAAGCCAAAGAGCACCAGTGAAAGCAAACCCACACCACTTTCAATGGACCATATGCTCATGCTTCAAAAAGAATCAGTAATGAATTAAGCTTTCATAATCCAATTAATTATAATAGAATTGTTGGATAAGGATAAGATCATTTATATTAAATGCATGCAACTTGTTTTACTTTGTGTATTCAACTGTTTTTGTAGGCGTGCATAGCTTTTCTAAATGAGAGACAAACCATAGTGCAGTTGCTATTTTATATATCCATATGATCAAGTACACATCATGATCATGTCAGCCTTGTTAATGAAAGTTGATTAACATCAGTGTTTAAGTGCTAATTGACAAGATTAAGCCACAAACTTTTGGTTCACTACTCAAATTGTAGAGAGTGAGTTTAATTACTTGAATTCATAAAACCAATTTTTTCAAAGCTTGAATCCCCAAACAACAAGATTAAATAATGAAAAAAATGTTTAATGTGTTCGAGTTGATTCCTTAACGTGTAGTGAGATGATAAGATTTTTTAGATATAAGTGAGGAATGATTGTCTCAATTTTCTAAGACTCCTTGTTTAGCACCAACCCTTCATAAACACTATAGTTTATCTATGCATGTACCTAACCTTCAATTAATCACATTTCTAATGCCACAAAATTAGTGGAGTATGATGAAAAAATAGTATAAAATAATAAGATAACATTAATAAAAGTGTGCTAATTGATTTCCTTGTTTTTGCTCCCTATCAACCCTTCAAGTGGAAACTTACCTAACACAAAGAAGTCTAAAAAGCTATTAGATTAAAGTTAATTAAGAATAATCTCAATTAATTTTTAACAAACATAGGATCAAGAGATCATAATCTTACCTATGCAAATTCTAGCTATGTGTTGTTTTATATGTACATGTTTAGGTCCACACGTGTACTGAGCACTCCTAATTAAATATTGTATTATAGGGGATATTTCATTCAAAAATTCCTAAAATTTAAGTAACAAATTAAACATGAAATTTATTTACCTCATAATTACTGCCAACGTACACGTGGTGCACTCTGGTCAGATCAAACGCATCTCTGCCGTCCGATCTCACACGGAGCCCGTCGGTGGGTGTCCTTCCCGCACGAGCGCGTTCCCGATGCCGTTGATTCACGCCCCTTCACTCAGAAAATGATAACCGTCCGATGAGAATCGAGCGGTCCAAACGCCATCACGTCCACGGGGTGCGGCTATCCTGCGCGCCTTTCTCTATTTAAGCGGCCCGCGCGGGTCTACGATCCGACACCGTCGCATGGTAAATAAACCCGGTTTGACTCGGTTTGGACCGTTTGCGGCTCGATAGCTCCGCCGATGGCATCGATGGACGCCGACAAGCTCAGCTACGAGATCTTCTCCATCCTCGAGAGCAAATTCCTTTTCAGCGGGTCGCCGGCGATCGCAGGAGTATCCGGGGGGAGGGTCCGCATACTCTCCATCGACGGAGGGGACCGCCCCTCCGACGCCCTTCTCGCCGCCGCCGCCCTCGCACGGCTCGAATCCTCCCTTCGTGTCCGCACAGGCGATCCCTCCGCCAGCGTAGCCGACCTCTTCGACGTCGCCGCTGGATCCGGCGCCGGCGGCGTCCTCGCCGCGATGCTCTTCACCAAGGGCCCCGACGGCCGCCCGCTCCTCTCCGTCGCTAAAGCCCTCCGCCTCCTCGCGGCCGAGAGCCGCCGCCGCGGGGGGCGCGGATTCGGCACCTCCGGCCTCCTCCGCCGCCGGCCCGGCGGGTTCTTCCGCCGGGTGTTCGGGGACGCGACGCTGAGGGACGCCGTGAAGCCGGTGCTGATCCCCTGCTACGACCTCGCGACGGCGGCCCCCTTTCTCTTCTCGCGGGCCGACGCCGTGGAAGCGGACGGGTTTGACTTCCGGGTGTGGGAGGTGTGCGCCGCCACGTGTGCCGGATCCTCGGCGATGGAGCTCCGGTCGGTGGACGGGCGGACGCGCGTCTCCGCCGTGGGCGGCCGTGTCGCGATGGCCAACCCCACCGCCGCCGCCATCACTCACGTTCTGCTCAACAAGCAGGAGTTCCCCTTCGCCTGCGGAGTGGAGGACCTCCTCGTCGTCTCTCTGGGAGCCGCTCCGGCTGAACCCTCCGCCGTCGGCGGGGCAGAACTCCTCCGGATCACCGGCGAGTGCGTCGCCGACATGGTACGGACTCTAATATTTATTATTTATTTTAAAAATTTTAAATTCCATTTTAAAAAATAAAATAAAATTCAAGAAAATTCACATTTTAATATCTAAATTCTATTTATTTGAACAGGTGGATCAAACCGTGGCCATGGCATTTGGAAATCTTAGAACAAGCAATTACATTCGCATCCAGGTAGATTATTTATTTTAACTCAAATTTTAATAAATTTAAAATATAATAATTATGGAAATCATAATTAAAATTCCATTTAGGCCAATGGTTTCACGTCTGGAAATTGCTCATCCAAGTCAAAGAACTTGTTGCAATCAGTGGAAGACATGCTTCTGCAGAGAAATATGGAGTCCTCCCTCTTCAGAGGGAAAAAGATCTCTCAACAGAGTCATTCAGACAAGCTCGACCAAATCGTAGTCGAACTGATCGAAGAGGAAGAGAAAAGGAAGAAGAGCTCGATCCCGCTCGTGGTGATTAAGCAAGCGGCGACGACCTCACAAATGTCCTCGCCGTGTCCCTTTAGCCAAACGGACGGCAGCTCTTCCTCTTCTTCCTCCGCAAAGATGAAGCTCAGTGAACCATTGACATAAGCAACAAGCTTTCCTCTGTGAAGATGAGGCGCAACGAGCCTTCCATCGAGTACGCGCGGGCAGTGAAGAGTAGCAAGCCTTCCTCGAGGCGATACAGAACCTTAACATCGACGAGCCATCAAACATGCTCTCAGACAACTAAACTATAGACATTAGCAAAATTGTATGTAATGTGTCAAATTAATGATATGCTAAATTTGTTTAAATTAAAGTTTGTGCGAGATTCATTTAGAACATCAAAAGTTTATCTTCAATTTAACAAATTTTCCTTTTAAAAACTGCAACAAAGCAATACAAGATTAATAATCAGATCTATTTCAACAGAAAATGTATATCATTCTCAAAGATGGTAAGTTTTGTGACAAAAAATGTATATCATTCTCAAAGATGGTCATTTCCTCTGCAGTAGCTCTGAATTTTATCATATACAATATGGTGACATGGTCAAAGTCTTGGTATATCTAGATTTATTCTATTTGTGTCTCTGCAATTCAAGCTTAGAGTTTATTTTATTTGTGTTCCCATCAATTAGCAAAACAAAATTGAGGAAACTTTGTAAAGCTAAGCATTTTTTTTTTCTAATTTTACTAGATCTTTCGTAAGCACTTTGATAAATTGAAAAGACTAAGTAGAGGTTAGAGCACGTACCTTACTTACCTCACTTGGTGATGCTCCCCCTTCATCACAGCTTTCTTCTTCTGATGATCCTCCCCCTTCATCTATGCTCATCTCCGAGCTGGTTTTTTTCAAAAAGGTGGTTGGCCGTCAGTGCTACTCCTGAGAAAGCTTCGACTTTAAATTCCGAGGATGAAGATTCATCCCATGTAGCCTTCAAACTCTTGCTTTTAGAGGGCGTCGGTCTTCGAGACTTTTCCTTGTCCATTTTCTTTAATTTGGGGCAGTCATCCTTGATCTGCCCTTCCTCGTTGCAGTTGTAGCATCAGACCGTCTTTTTGTTACGTTGATTCTTCCTTGACTGCGATCGAAATTTATTAGTTTTAAGAAATTTATTGAAATGTCTTACCAATAGCGCCGCTTCGATTTCGTCGATCGATGCTTCAGAGTCGGGATCGTCCTTTTCAGCTTGTAGGACAATGTTGAGGTTCGACTTCTCTACTTGTTTAGACTCTACAAGTCGAGACTCGTGAAGTTCGAAAGTAGAAAATAAACTTTCTAAACTACTTACCTCAAAGTCCTTAGAGATGTAGTAAGCATCTACTAAGGACACCCACTCTGGAGTTCTAGGGAAGACGTTGAGCGCATACCGGATAGAGTCTTGGTTTGTCACCGATTCTCCAAGATTTGTCAGTTGCATTATCATCTCCTTGATTCTCGCTTGGAGTTGCGCTACCTTCTCGCCGGTGTTCATCCGGAGACTCGTCAGCTGAGTTCGGAGGATGTCCCGACTTGCCAACTTCGCTTCTGAGGTGCCTTCGTGGAACTCCAGAAATTTATCCTAGAGGTCTTTAGCGGAGTCGTAGCTTCCGATCCGACTTACCTCCTGGGGTGGCAGAACGCTGAGCAAGTGAAATTCCGTCTTTCCGTTGGCCACGAAATTGGCTTGCTCCTTCTTCGTCCAGTTGTATTCTTCTTTGTCTTTTGGCGCTGCATATCCATATTTTATTATTAAAAGTATATCAAATTCAGTCTTAAAGAATACCTCCATTCGGCGTTTCCACGTAGCGAAGTCTCCGTCGAACTTTGGGGGATGAATGTTCGCGCCGGCCATCATCTTGATCTTTGTGCTTCAGTCGGCGGTGAGTCATTCTGAGGCTGTTGGGCTCTGATACTAATTGTTGGTGCAACGGGACCGGCAAGAGGGGGGGTGAATTGCCTGCACAATAAAAGAGTATACCCTTCTCGAGACTTTCAACTCAAAAATTACAACAATAATAAAATAAACTAAAAGAAAAAGACTCAGCAATTTACTTGGTTACAACCAAGAAGGTTGTTAATCCAAGACAGTAGAAAAAGCTCTGAAAGATCTCCTTCTCTGAAGGCGGAGAAGCCTTTTACACACTAGAAGCTCAGAACTATTGCTAGAAATGAATACAGAGTTGAATACTTGATTGATATTTCATTCCTAGGTCCAGGGGTCCTTTTATAGCCCCTGAAAAGTCTATCCCGTTTGTCGAAGGCACCTCCAACTGAGGTCCAAGGCACCTCAGCTCGGGTGAATGGATAGAACTATATCCGATCGACAACGATCGTTTTGACCAGGGATGAGGTGCCTCAAACAAGCATGAAGGCGCCTCAAGGTGGAGGCGCCTTCAATACTTGATGAAGGCGCCTTGAGCTTCATTTCCAGCTTGTTTTCTCCTTTGTTTTGACTTCCGAAGCTTCACGAGTTTGGGTGATTCAGGCCAACCGAAATAGGGCTTACCCGGACCCAACTTCCGGCCTTCTCCTCGAGCAGGCTTCCGTCCCGACTTCTCGTCCCTCGAATGTCGCGCACGTTCTTCTCGTCCACCGGTGTGTTGGAACCCCAAGGTTGTTTTGGTGTGATCAACAAGTTAAATTAGGTCCTGTGTGTTTCTAACCTTGTGTCTAAGTGTGCAGGAACTTAGAGCACATGTAGTCGAGCGGAAGACGCAGTTAGCGAGAATGACGGCACGCGATGCGTCCGAGGGACGAGGCGCTGCGAAAGAGTACATCGGCGAACGAGAAGGAATCGTGCGGTGGTTCCGATGGACGAGAAGCCGGAGCGGAAGACTGCTCGAGGAGCAAGAGACGTAGCTAGCGAGAAGGTCAGCACGGGGTGCAACTGAGGGACGAAGACTGCGGATGAGTACTCTGGCGGACGAGAAGGAACCACGCGGTGATTCCGAGGGACGAGAAGCCGGAGCGGAAGCCTGCTCGAGAAGACCGGAAGTTGGGTTCGGGTGAGCGCTATTCCGGATGGCAGAGATCACCCAACCAAGCGGAAGACTCAGTCTGAGGCGAACGGAGCAGGAGCAGAAGACCCGGGCTGAAAAAGTCAATGAGGTTGACTTCCTGCCCGGGGCGCCTAGAACAATCCGGGGCCCCCGGACCATACGGGGGTGCCCGGAAGTCGATATTTGACCAAATCAAGATTTGACTCGATCTGAACGTTGGGGATAAAGTTTTATCCCCCCAGGGCGCCCAGAACCCTTCGGGGCGCCCCGACCAAAGCTATAAATATAGCTTTGGTCCAGAAGCTTTTCAACGAACTCACGAAATATAATTCCAACACTTGTGTGTTTTAGTTTAGAGTTAAACTTCTATTTCTGTGTTTCATTGTTGTACAAGGCTTCTCCGCCTGAATGAGTATTTAGTACTACATTTGTCTTGGATTAGCAACCTCCCGGTTGTAACCAAGTAAATATCGTGTGCCTCATTTTTATGATTTATTTTCTGCTTATTTTATTTTATAAGTATTAGTTTAAGAGTTCGAGAATGGTTGGTTTTGGTTTTGTGTTTGCAGACTATCCAACCCCCCTTCTAGCCGACCGCAACAGTGTACTCTTCCGCAGCTCTTTCGTCCTTTGGGCACACCGAGCCCGTCGACTCCCTTCCCGTGTCGTCCTTCTCGCTAGTTGCGTCTTCCGCTCGACTTCCTGTGCTCCTAAGCTCTTGCACACTTAGACACAGGGATCAAATAACAAACAGGACCTAACTTAACTTGGTTGATCACATCAAAACAATCACGGGGTTCAACATTCTCGAGTATCAACTAAGCATTGCGCTATTACATGGGTCTGGCACACCCTTACCCAATTTATGGAAGGTCGGCTTAGATCAAATATGATATTAAATTAATTTTTTATAAGGGGGGAGTCCGTTAAAGTAGCTTGTTGCTAGAATTCTCGAGTCTCACCCTAACATTGCATTATTGCATGGGTTTGATGCATCTTTTCCTAATTTATGAACGCTCTTTTGGTTAAAATTAAGTGTATTTATTTTTATCGGTTTAATATTTGATATAAAAAATTAAATTAGTTTTTTTAAAAAAGAGGGTATGTACACACATAAGCAAGTGCAAAGGTACACGTATAGCTTTGATGGTGTACAAAATTATAAAAATATTAGAGTTTTGCCTCACTAAAAAAATAAAATTAGGAGTAATTCTTAAAAATTAAAACTATATTTTATAGATTAATTATTCTTTTCTCATATCTCTTCCTGCATTACCTCCCTTGATATAAGGGTCCTAGTTCACGCAACACCATTCCCAATATAGAAAAAAAAAAGATTCGGTAATTAATCAAATAAGGAGACGACTCCTAAGGGAGTCATTTAAAAAAAAAATCATATAACATTGGACATGCCCAATCTTACTCTCTTTTTTAATGCTGGTTGAAAAAGGAAAATAATTATTAAAAATCTTAAAAGAATTATAAATAATAATATTTATAGACAAGTAAGTAGGGGTGAACATTCGATTAAAACACTACTTATTTACAAAGTCGGCCTAGGGACTGAAAAATAATTTTTGTATATATATATATGTATATATATCTTAGTAAAAGCTAATAAAATAATTTTTATATTTATTGGGAATTTTTTTTTAAATCTAATTATAAATTCTAAAATATTATATTTAATTATAAAAGAGTCTCACAAAGAAGAGAAAAATATCCTCCTTCACAAATCTTTTCCTATATCTATTTCTCTAAATCCCAATTTTTCAAAATCTATTTTTGCTCACCTTCAAACTCTTCGCCCACACCGATAGTCATCATCTAACTTTGCAGTCGTCGCATCACCGCCCTCGCCCATCGATATTACACAGTAGTGCAAGCGTTTAAATACTTCGATTTTGATTAAAAATTTTTACTTGAATTAAAGGAGGTTTTTTTTTTTTTTTGCACCGGGCCCTTTAAAGTCTAGGGACGACCCTGGTTTTGTATGTGTTCGTGTTGAGCTCTATCTGAATATGACTGCCCGCCCCTCTAGGTACGTTTTTTTTCATCTTGTTCTCTTAAATATAACTAATTTCTCTCTTCTCTTTGTAACTAAAATCAAGATGAGGGCGATGCTGACCGGCAAGAGTAAACTTGTCAATGCGAAGATTAACATCAAAGGCATGATCGAGCTGGAGAGTCAAAACCTGTTGTCAGTCACACACATTCTGCTCAACAAGCAGGAGTTCCCCTTCATCAGCGGAATGGAGGACCTCCTCATCATCTCTCGGAGCCGCCCCAACTGAACCGTCTGCCATCGGCGGGGCAAAACTCCTCCGGATCACCAGCAAGTGCGTCGCCGACATGGTACGAACTCTAATCTTTATTATTTATTTTTAAATTTCTAAATTGCTTTTTTTAAAAAAATAAAAAATCAAGAAAATTCACATTTTAATATCTAAATTCTATTTATTTGAACAGGTGGATCAAACCGCGGCCATGGCATTCGGAAATCATAGAACAAGCAATTACATTCGCATCCAGGTAGATTATTTATTTTAACTCAAAATTTAATAAATTTAAAATATTATAATTATGGAAATTCTAATTCTAATTAAATTTCCATTTAGGCTAATGTGTTCACGTCTGGAAATTGCTCATCCAAGTCAAAGAACTTGTTGCAATCAGTGCAAGACATGCTTTTGCACAGAAACATGGAGTCCTTCCCCTTTCGAGGGGAAAAAAAATTCTCAACGGAGTCATGCTGACAAGCTCGACCAAATCATGGTCGAACTGATCGAAGAGGAAGAGAAAAGGAAGAAGAGCTCGATCCCGCTCGTGGTTATTAAGCAAGCGGCGACGACCTCACAAATGTCGCCGCATGACCCTTTAGTCAAACGGACGGCAGCTCTTCCTCTTCTTCCTCCGCAAAGATGAAGCTCAGTGAACCATTGACATAAGCAACAAGCTTTCCTCTGTGAAGATGAGGCGCAACGAGCCTTCCATCGAGTACGCGCGGGCAGTGAAGAGTAGCAAGCCTTCCTCGAGGCGATACAGAACCTTAACATCGACGAGCCATCAAACATGCTCTCAGCCAACTAAAGTATAGACATTAGCAAAATTGTATGTAATGTGTCAAATTAATGATATGCTAAATTTGTTTAAATTAAAGTTTGTGCGAGATTCATTTAGAACATCAAAAGTTTATCTTCAATTTAACAAATTTTCCTTTTAAAAACTGCAACAAAGCAATGCAAGATTAATAATCAGTTCTATTTCAACAGAAAATGTATATCATTCTCAAAGATGGCAAGTTTTGTGACGAAAAATGTATATGATTCTCAAAGATGGCCATTTCCTCTGCAGTAGCTCTGAATTTTATCATATACAATATGGTGACATGGTCAAAGTCTTGGTATATCTAGATTTATTCTATTTGTGTCTCTGCAATTCAAGCTTAGAGTTTATTTTATTTGTGTTCCCATCAATTAGCAAAAAAAAAATTTAGGAAACTTTGTAAAGCTAAGCATTTTCTTTTTCTAATTTTACTAGATCTTTCGTAAGCACTTTGATAAATTGAAAAGACTAAGTAGGGGTTAGAGCACGTACCTTACTTACCTCACTTGGTGATGCTCCCCCTTCATCACAGCTTTCTTCTTCTGATGATCCTCCCTCTTCATCTATGCTCATCTCGGAGCTGGTTTTTTCAAAAAGGTGGTTGGCCATCAGTGCTACTACTGAGAAGACTTCGACTTTAAATTCCGAGGATGAAGATTCATCCCATGTAGCCTACAAACTCTTGCTTTTAGAGGACGTCGGTCTTCGAGACTTTTCCTTGTCCATTTTCTTTAATTTGGGACAGTCATCCTTGATCTGCCCTTCCTCGTTGCAGTTGTAGCATCAGACCGTCTTTTTGTTACGTTGATTTTCCTTGACTGCGATCGAAATTTATTAGTTTTAAGAAATTTATTGAAATGTCTTACCAATAGCGCCGCTTCGATTTCGTCGATCGATGCTTCAGAGTCGGGATCATCCTTTTCAGCTTGTAGGACAATGTTGAGGTTCGACTTCTCTACTTGTTTAGACTCTACAAGTCGAGACTCGTGAAGTTCGAAAGTAGAAAATAAACTTTATAAACTACTTACCTCAAAGTCCTTAGAGATGTAGTAAGCATCTACTAAGGACACCCACTCTGGAGTTCTAGGGAAGACGTTGAGCGCATACCTGATAGAGTCTTGGTTCGTCACCGATTCGCCAAGATTTGTCAGTTGCATTATCAGCTCCTTGATTCTCGCTTGGAGTTGCGCTACCTTCTCGCCGGTGTTCATCCGGAGACTCGTCAGCTGAGTTCGGAGGATGTCCCGACTTGCCAACTTCGCTTCTGAGGTGCCTTCGTGGAACTCCAGAAATTTATCCTAGAGGTCTTTAGCGGAGTCGTAGCTTCCGATCCGACTTACCTCCTGGGGTGGCAGAACGCTGACCAAGTGAAATTCCGTCTTTCCGTTGGCCACGAAATTGGCTTGCTCCTTCTTCGTCCAGTTGTATTCTTCTTTGTCTTTTGGCGCTGCATATCCATATTTTATTATTAAAAGTATATCAAATTCAGTCTTAAAGAATACCTCCATTCGGCGTTTCCACGTAGCGAAGTCTCCGTCGAACTTTGGGGGATGAATGTTCGCGCCGGCCATCATCTTGATCTTTGTGCTTCAGTCGGCGGTGAGTCATTCTGAGGCTGTCGGGCTCTGATACTAATTGTTGGTGCAGCGGGACCGGCAAGAGGGGGGTAAATTGCCTGCACAATAAAAGAGTATACCCTTCTCGAGACTTTCAACTAAAAAATTACAACAGTAATAAAATAAACTGAAAGAAAAAGACTCAGCAATTTACTTGGTTACAACCAAGAAGGTTGTTAATCCAAGGCAGTAGAAAAAGCTCTGAAAGATCTCCTTCTCTGAAGGCGGAGAAGTCTTTTACACACTAGAAGCTCAGAACTATTGCTAGAAATGAATACAGAGTTGAATACTTGATTGATATCTCATTCCTAGGTCCAGGGGTCCTTTTATAGCCCCTGAAAAGTCTATCCCGTTTGTCGAAGGCACCTCCAACTGAGGTCCAAGGCGCCTCAGCTCGGGTGAATGGATAGAACTCTATCCGATCGACAACGATCGTTTTGACCAGGGATGAGGTGCCTCAAACAAGCATGAAGGCGCCTCAAGGTGGAGGCGCCTTCAATACTTGATGAAGGCGCCTTGAGCTTCATTTCCAGCTTGTTTTCTCCTTTGTTTTGACTTCCGAAGCTTCACGAGTTTGGGTAATTCAGGCCAACCGAAATAGGGCTTACCCGGACCCAACTTCCGGCCTTCTCCTCGAGCAGGCTTCCGTCCCGACTTCTCGTCCACCGGTGTGTTGGAACCCCAAGGTTGTTTTGGTGTGATCAACAAGTTAAATTAGGTCCTGTGTGTTTCTAACCTTGTGTCTAAGTGTGCAGGAACTTAGAGCACATGTAGTCGAGCGGAAGACGCAGCTAGCGAGAATGACGGCACGCGATGCGTCCGAGGGACGAGGCGCTGCGAAAGAGTACATCGGCGAACGAGAAGGAATCGTGCGGTGGTTCCGATGGACGAGAAGCCGGAGCGGAAGACTGCTCGAGGAGCAAGAGACGTAGCTAGCGAGAAGGTCAGCACGGGGTGCAACTGAGGGACGAAGACTGCGGATGAGTACTCTGGCGGACAAGAAGGAACCACGCGGCGATTCCGAGGGACGAGAAGCCGGAGCGGAAGCCTGCTCGAGAAGACCGGAAGTTGGGTTCGGGTGAGCCCTATTCCGGATGGCAGAGATCACCCAACCAAGCGGAAGACTCAGTCTGAGGCGAACGGAGCAGGAGCAGAAGAACCGGGCTGAAAAAGTCAACGAGGTTGACTTCCTGCCCGGGGCGCCTAGAACAATCCGGGGCCCCCGGATCATACGGGGGTGCCCGGAAGTCGATATTTGACCAAATCAAGATTTGACTCGATCTGAACGTTAGGGATAAAGTTTTATCCCCCCAGGGCGCCCAGAACCCTTCGGGGCGCCCCGACCAAAGCTATAAATATAGCTTTGGTCCAGAAGCTTTTCAACGAACTCACGAAATATAATTCCAACACTTGTGTGTTTTAGTTTAGAGTTAAACTTCTATTTCTGTGCTTCATTGTTGTACAAGGCTTCTCCGCCTGAATGAGTATTTAGTACTACATTTGTCTTGGATTAGCAACCTCCCCGGTTGTAACCAAGTAAATATCGTGTGCCTCATTTTTATGATTTATTTTCTGCTTATTTTATTTTATAAGTATTAGTTTAAGAGTTCGAGAATGGTTGGTTTTGGTTTTGTGTTTGCAGACTATCCAACCCCCCTTCTAGCCGACCGCAACAGTGTACTCTTCCGCAGCTCTTTCGTCCTTTGGGCGCACCGAGCCCGTCGACTCCCTTCCCGTGTCGTCCTTCTCGCTAGTTGCGTCTTCCGCTCGACTTCCTGTGCTCCTAAGCTCTTGCACACATAGACACAGGGATCAAATAACAAACAGGACCTAACTTAACTTGGTTGATCACATCAAAACAATCACGGGGTTCAACATTCTCGAGTGTCAACTAAGCATTGCACTATTACATGGGTCTGGCACACTCTTACCCAATTTATGGAAGGTCGGCTTAGATCAAATATGATATTAAATTAATTTTTTATAAGGGGGGAGTCCGTTAAAGTAGCTTGTTGCTAGAATTCTCGAGTCTCACCCTAATATTGCATTATTGCATGAGTTTGATGCATCTTTTCCTAATTTATGAACGCTCTTTTGGTTAAAATTAAGTGTATTTATTTTTATCGGTTTAATATTTGATATAAAAAATTAAATTAGTTTTTTTAAAAAAGAGGGTATGTACACACATAAGCAAGTGCAAAGGTACACGTATAGCTTTGATGGTGTACAAAATTTTAAAAATATTAGAGTTTTGCCTCACTAAAAAAATAAAATTAGAAGTAATTCTTAAAAATTAAAACTATATTTTATAGATTAATTATTCTTTTCTCATATCTCTTCCTGCATTACCTCCCTTGATATAAGGGTCCTAGTTCACGCAACACCATCCCTAGTATAGAAAAAAAAGATTCGGTAATTAATCAAATAAGGAGACGACTCCTAAGGGAGTCATTTAAAAAAAATCATATAACATTGGACATGCCCAATCTTACTCTCTTTTTTAATGCTGGTTGAAAAAGGGAAATAATTATTAAAAATCTTAAAAGAATTATAAATAATAATATTTATAGACAAGTAAGTAGGGATGAACATTCGATTAATTCGGTATATAAATTAACTGAAATCTGATTTAATGTTGTCTAACCAAAATGAATTAAAGTTTTACTAAAACCGAATTAAATTAAAAATAGTTCATATCGATTAACACCGAATTAATCAAATTTATTTTAAAATAATAATAATAATTTATATAAAATTAATACCAAATTAACTGAATTAATCGAATACTCACTCTTACAAGTAAGTCTCTATAAAAAACAAGAGAATAAATATATTTATCATTTCTTTTTATAATAAAAAATACATCAGTTTTGTTCCTCCGTTCTCTTCTCTCTTTTCTCTCCACAAGTAAACTAAGCCTACCTCCATCTTTTATAATAAAATATTAATATTTACACACATGCTTATCAAGATGACCTATATTAATTAGATTTTACATATTATCTTCTCGTGTATGATTGAACTTATTTAATTCTCAATCATGCCGATTTTAGTTTAGACTTCTTAGATTAATTTGTTTAAAAGAAAAATTAAAGTGAAATAGATGATTTTTTAAGTTAGAATAATTATCGAATAGTTGTTACAAATTGTAATAGTTACTAATATATAATTACTATTATAGTTAAGTTTTAAATTTTAAATTATTATTTTCTCATATTTTTTCCTACATTATCTCGCCTGATATAAGAGTTCTAGTTCACGTAACATCATAGCTAGAGAAAACAGATTCGGCAATCAATCAAATATAGAGAAAAATAAGGAATCGCCTCCTAAGGGAGTCACTTAAAAAAAATCATAGACCATTGGACAAGTCCAATCTTACCCCTTTTTTAATGCTGGTTGAAAAAGAAAAATAATTATTAAAAATCTTAAAAGAATTATAAATAAAAATATTTATAGACAATCAAGTAGGGGTGAGCCTTCTATTAATTCGGTATATAAATTAACCGAATTAATTGAAAATCGATTTAATGTTGTTTAACAAAAATAAATCAAAGTTTTACTAAAATCAAATTAACCGAATTAAATTAAAAAAAGGTCATTAACACCGAACTAATCAAATTTATTGTTAAAAAATAATAATAATTTCTATTAAATTAACTGAATACTCACTCTTACAAGCAAGTCCCTATGAAAAAAATTAACCGAATAATCATAGTTTATTTGAGCAAAAGAAAATTTTTTTAAAGAAATTTTTTGTTTCAATTACTTTAATTCATAATTGATAAGACAAATATAGATAAAAAAAAAGATTAGGCAATTAATCAAATATAGAGAAAAAGAAGGAGCAGCTCTTCTAGGAATCACTTACTGCGCTCTTAGTTTTTTGTTTAATAGGAGTATAAAAAAAATCATACGTCATTAGACATGTCCAAGTATGACGAAGTCATCATTATGAAAACAAATCTACTACAATAGTAAAAACCTGTGTCTATAAGTACAAAGTCATCATTATGAACTCGAGAGGGATATCTGAAATGTTTTCTTTTAGTGTACAAATATTAAAAATTGATAATATAAACTCATTTTTATCCCCCCTTTACCCAATATTTCGTGACTCATAGTTCTTTGACTCATAGTCCAAGATGGCCGCTCTTATAACAATGGGGCTAGCACAAATTGATGCTGTGTTCGAGGTATGCAGAGAAAGCTGATGATGTGGGTCGTTGCAAAAATTAATTACTCGTGGCCAAATATAAAATGATACATAAGAAATTTAGTTTCTATATGCATTAAAAATCATTAAGTAAATTTACCTATTTATCGGTGTGCAAAATCTAAAACTTTTTTTAAACGTCTTCCTTTTATATAATTAGAAGCTAAAATATACAGTTAGAATTTTTAATATATCCAACGGTCACTGATAGGATGCTCTTGAAGTACATTGAAGTGCTTAGGTTATTTATGAATTGTAATACAAATATATCAAAGCATACTAAAAGTATCAGAGGAAGAATTTGCGTCAAAGCACTAACAGACACTACAAGAAAATTACTTTTCCGCAGCGCGCTATTATCAGCGCACATTAAAAGCACGCCGTTAATAATATTATTAACGGTGTGCATATTGATGTGTACTGTTAATAGTATAAACTTAAGGAAAAAAAGAGACATTAACAGTGCATATTAAAAGCATGCCGTTAATATTATTATTAACGGCATGCATGTTAACATGAGCTGTGAATAGTAAATAATAATAACGGCATAAAAAAAATGGCACGCTGTTAATACATCTGTTTATTATCAACGACGCGTGGTACGCCGCAAATGAAATTACAAAAATGTAATGTTTATTTTATCTAGCCTTTTTCTTTTATTTCTGCCTCTTTCTTTTATGTCTTTCCTAAAACCCTCGCGCCTCTACTCTCCGCGCTCCTCGCGCCTCTAATCTTTGCCTCCTCCTCACCGCCTTTCCGCCATCGTCTTCTTCGTGGCTCAACCTCCGAATCATTCAGGCGATTAATCCGTGAGGCAGTGTAATGATCGAGTACCAGACCCTAATCACCTTCCGCCAGACCGACAACACGATGGGGGTGAAGACCTACAACATCACCAAGTACGAACCCATCTCCGAGGGTCCGATCGCGTACGAGACGTCGGATTTGGTGACGGAGTTCGCCGATGGTGTGGTGCGGATGCTCAGGAAGGTGAAGCTACCCAAGGGGACAACGATGGTGAACCAGGTGTGGCAGATGGGGGCAAAGGTCATGGATGGTGTGCCCCAGAAGGACAATTTCAAGCCTTTGAAGTCGATGGGGAAGGTGGATCTCCTCAGTAGAGGATTCTCTGCCACTGGGTCTTCAACATCCAGAAGCAAAATTGTGAGTGAGATTTTAGTGATTTCCATCTTGTTATTTACTCAAAAACTCCTCTCTGGTAGCAAAAATAACTTCTTAGGGTTCATCGTCGCTGTCATCTTGTGCACTGATCTTGGGGGAATTTGTGGGTGAGCTCAGCTATTTCATACCGCCACGACGCCATCCGGAGATCTAAATCTGCAGCTTGGAGATTTCGTTTCAGGTGATGTTTCTTACTCCTTTTCACTTTCTATTTTGATTTCATCCATTCGTTTTGATCCGTGTGCTTTTGATTGAGGAAAGTGACGATGGGTGTGAGCGAAATGCTTGTCAAAATCTATCCTCAGGAACTCAGGTTCACTTTGGACGTTAATAATATAGAGTACATGTTCTGTTCAACTTGTTAACAATTCCAAAGATTTTATTGCATTCAAGGTTAAAACTACATCTCCTAAGTGATATTGTGTTCGTTCAAATGCAGGAATCATCTACCAAGATCAACATGCGATTTCATAGTTACTACACAAGCATCAAAGGACACCCCATCTAATATGCAGTTAAAAGATAAGTTCCTGATTCAGACCACAGCTGTTCCTATGGTTGTATGGATGAGGACATCATTCCAAGTTTTTTCTGAAAAGAAACTGGCAGGTATATCCAAGAGAACAAGTTGAGAGTTGTTCTTGTCAGTCCACCACATTCTCTAGAGGTAGAAACAAACAAAGTGGTTTTCAAGCGGATCTGGCCTTTAAAACTCTTGATTCAGCTTACCCTATTGTAACTGTCAAGAGTGAGCTAATTAAGGAAGTTCTTATGGCGAGAGAAACTTCTGTTTCCAACTATCAAGAGTGAGCTATTCTGGACTGTACACACTTAACAATGATAGTTTTTCATTTTGGCTGAAAAGAGAGTCCGCAGACCCTGCATGGTTTACCTCCATGTTTCTTGCCAAATCCTTGGCTATGACATTGGTGTTAGTGGCTGGACTACTGGTCTTGCCCTTGGGAACAAATCCAAGGGTATTGTGCACACACTCACAGGAACATTGGCATCACCCTCTTCACTCTTTGCACTTTACAAGTAAGTTGCAACTCCCATTCCTTTTCCTTATCAAATCAATTAAGTTTTGGCACATATTTTAACTTTAGTGAATGAAATATCTATAAGTTAGCTATTAGTTCTTGTGTTT